>NC_035434.2:68696314-69345675 GCF_002127325.2 Helianthus annuus | reverse complement strand
GTGGAAGGTGTAAACTTAAAGAATTTTCATTTGTCTAATGATTGTGTAGCTTGTAAAAAGGGGAAGCAGACTCGGAAGTCACACCCACTAAAGATACTTAATTCGATCAGACTACCGCTTGAGAGACTCCACATGGATCTCTTCGGGCCGGTCAATGTGAAGAGTATTAGTGGTGATCTATACTGCTTGGTGGTGACTGATGATTATACAAGATTCTCGTGGGTAGTTTGCATGGAAAGAAAGGATCAAACATTTGAGTCGCTGATGGTTTTGTTCAAAAAGATGGAGACACTGTATAAACTGCCAATCCGAAGAATTCGTAGTGATAACGGAACGGAATTCAAAAACAACAAAATGCTCGAGTTTTGCAACGAAAAGGGGATTCTTCTTGAATTCAGTGCGCCCTACACACCACAACAGAATGGCGTTGCTGAAAGAAAGAATCAGACCCTAATAGAGACAGCCCGAACAATGTTAGCCGACTCCAAACTACTGATCTTCTTCTGGAGCGAAGCAGTGGCTGCAGCTTGTTACACTTTGAACCGCGTCTCCGTGTACGTTTATTGATGAACATGGAAAATTTGGTGCTAACTCAAACGATGGTTTCTTTGTAGGTTACGCATGCCCGTTGAAGAGGGTGTTCGTACCATGTCTGGGGAAAGTGATACAAGTTCAGCATGTGGATTGCCAGAAGCACACAAATCCTCCACAACTTCCCGGACAAAGATTCCTGTTCGACTATGATATGCTCTGGGAGTCGTTTCAACTACCGAATCAGCCGAGTGATGAGGAACTTGCTATTCTATATCAATATCAGCAGTCAATGGCGCAGGAACAAATGCCTAGACCGCTTGTGGTTTCTCAACCCACCGGGGGTACAAACGATCATGAGGCAGGCCCGAGTGGAACGACACACGAACCACCTGAGGAACCAGCTACAACATTTGACAACTCTGACGACTCAGAGGAGGAAACCGCTCCGACCTTTGACGAGGAACCAAATGTTATTTCGATGAAAGCTGAGGATCAAACCGTTGATCTTGACATATCAAACTTGCAATCGGAAGTGAATGTGCCTGACACCATTATGCCTCGGACTGTGTCTTACCACCTTTCAGAGCAAATCATCGGTGACCTGCAAAGTGGTGTTAAAACCAGAGACCAAATCAACCGAGCTCTTACATGTTTCTATTCTTCTGTTGCACATTTGCAAGAAGAATTCTCATTAAAGTGTTTTATTTCGCAGATCGAGCCCAGGACTTATAAAGAAGCTTTAACTGAAGACAGCTGGGTAAATGCGATGCAGGAAGAGCTGCAACAATTTGAAAAGCTAGGTGTTTGGAGACTAGTTGATCTGCCAGAGAATCAAAAGTTAATCAAAACAAAGTGGGTATTCAAGTGCAAAAGGGATGACAGAGGAGTCGTGGTGAGGAACAAAGCACGATTAGTGGTACAAGGCTTTAGTCAGCAAGAAGGCAACGACTACGATGAAGTTTACGCGCCTGTTGCTCGACTTGAGGCGATTCGGATCTTCCTGGCGTTTGCGTCATGGAAAGACTTTAAAGTGTACCAGCTGGACGTTAAATCTGCCTTCCTATATGTGACAACTCGTACTTTCGACCTATCTTGTAACGTTACATGCTTATGTGTGCTACATTATTTGGTTTAATGTTATGTGAGTGTATTTATTATGTTATGATTATGTGATTAAATTACATAAAACTCGAACCGCACAACAACCCCACACCCACTCGATCGCACAAGGCCATTGGGCCGTATTGCTTGTAATTGAACTATAGGGCGGCCCAAGTGGTGGGTTCGGCCCATCCTTCCTTAACCGATTAACATTGGGAAGTTGTAACCATATCTCATTTGTTACCAAATACACTTTACACACACAAACCCTAGCTAATCTCCTCTCTCTCTCACGAACCAAAGGCAGCCGAACATTCTTCTATACCGAAGATCTTTATTCGGATCATCCTCTTCTACTCTTGATCGGTTAGTGTTTAATATTGATGTTGTGTTGAATGATGTTACGTGTTCTTAGATTGTTTGCATCTTGGTTTGGATAGTAAGTTGTAATCGGCTCACACATGTACATCGAGTATATTCATGATAATCAAGTATGCATATTACGAATTTAAAACTCAATGCCTGATAATCGGTTGAGGTGTGTTCCTAAAATCGGTTTGTATGTGTGTATTGAAATATGCTCATATTAATCAGATGTTATGCTATAGATTCGAGTGTTAGTATTGATCGGTTATGAGGCTGTTATGTTTAATCCGATTGAATGCATTAGGATGTGTTTTGAACTATGATAAATTGCATGTCACAAAGCTTGTTTGAATCGGTTTAGGGTTCATATGAGATTGTCTATAATTGCATTGTTTGATTCGATTACATGTTAAACTAAAAGTTGGGAACTTGTTGATTGTTAAAAGATAAATTGGAAACCATTTAATTGTTGTAACCAACTTGCTAAAACTACGGGATCTTATGACTGATTCATAAGGTTTCCAAACACACCCGGATCGCACAACACAAGCCAGTCGCACAATGTAGTTGAATCGCACAAAGCACTTGGGGCCTTTGTGTAGGTGGGCCGAACACACTGGGTAAATCATGCAACACATTTGGGCCGGGTAGGATGTGAGTCACACAAGAGGCCCACTCGCACAAGGTACATAGTCGCACAAGCCTTGTCCATCGCACAACTCCTCCAATCATACAAATCATACTGGATCGCACAAGTCGGGTAACTGTTATGCTGATTGGGCCGAACAAGCCCAAGGCCAGTCGCACAACCTAATCCGGACCGCACAAGCATGCAGATCGCACAATGGGTTGGGCCATTGTCATTTGGGCTTCTTGATATATTACTTGATTTCTAAGATGTTATCATGATCAATACGTGTTAGTAACGTGTTAACTTGTATGACTTATACGTGCATTACTTGAGTCAAAACCTGACTTGTGTGGTAACCCTGTTAGGACGTGGTTGACCACCTTTAGTTCAAGAAACCCCCTTTGTGTATCTGCCGAGCAATCCAAGGTGAGTTCACACAGCCAAGGCATGGGATTCCCGGGTTGGGAATTGGGTTGGAATGTTGATATGGAATGATTACTCGTACTTACGCAATCACTAGACTACAGACCATCGTCCTCAGGATAGTCAGGACACTTACGTAAAACCTGCGTAAACTAGTATCTGCCATTGTCTCCCGGGTCGGGAGGACACTTACGTAAATCCTGCGTAACCTAATACCCACTACTGTCTTCCGGGTCGGAAGGACACTTACGTAAATCCTGCGTAAACCCCACACGTACCACTGTCCTCGGGGAAGGGCACTCACGTAAATCCTGCGTGACCTTGTACGTATTCCTGTTCTCGGTTTAAGAAGAACACATGGTTGCAAATAGTCTAGTAAGTACCATAATGGGAAGTCCCCATTATTAAGGATAAATGTGGGAATCCCCCACCAGTAGTATATACTTGCATGGGAAGCCCCCACTAGAAGAACTTACGCATTACTGTATGAACTTACTTTCTGTGAACTCGCTCAACTAGTTGTTGACTATCTGCTGCATGCCTTGCAGGACCTTAGGTACTAATTGGAGCTTGCACAAGGAGGAGCAGGTCGTTGTGGGCAAATGGATCGTGATTACTTATGTCATTTCATACATTAATACTTATGATTGGGTTTTTACATTAATGCTTCCGCTAAACTTAACTATGTTGGTTTTGATAAACACCTTTCGTATTGATGGATAACTTTTACTATATATTTACATGTTCGATATGATTGGTGGCTTGATCCTGGTCAGTCACGCTCCCAAGCGGTGATACTCCGCAGGTGGATTTTGGGGGATGTGACACTATACGAAAAGATTAAAGAAGAGGTGTATGTGGGACAGCCACCGGGTTCACTGATCCACTGCACAAGAACAAGGTCTATCTGCTGGACAAGGTGCTCTACGGACTTCACCAGGCCCCGAGAGCCTGGTACGAGACGCTTTCCCAATATCTATTGGCCAACGGGTTCACCAGGGGAACAGTTGATAGCACATTGTTCACAAAGGAAGTAGCAGGTCATCTCATAATTGTGCAAATCTACGTTGACGATATCATTTTTGGTTCCACCAACGACGAGCTGTGTAAAGAGTTTGAGAAAGTGATGAAGAAAAAGTTTGAGATGAGTTCGATGGGGGAGATGAAGTTCTTCCTCGGGCTGCACGTGGAGCAGATGCCCGATGGAATCTTCATTCATCAAACGAAATACGTGAAGGACGTGCTTGAAAAGATTGATATGACTGAATGCAGTCCTGCAGCAACCTCCTTAGCTCAGAACCATGGTATCTGTCCTGACGAAAGTGGAGTGAAAGTGGACGAGACACTGTACCGGTCAATCATCGGATCTTTGATGTATCTCATTGCTTCCAGACCGGACATCATGTATCCGACATGTCTCTGTGCCAGATATCAGTTGAGCCCGAAGCAGTCACACCTGACGATTGTCAAACGTATCTTACGTTATTTGAAAGGCTGCTCAAGCATCGGCTTGTGGTATCCTTGCTCGGGTGACTTCTCCCTATCTGGTTTCACTGACTCTGACTTTGGAAGCTGCAAGCAGAATGCAAAGTCCACCACTGCTGGGTGTCAGTTCTTCGGAACTCAACTCGTTACCTGGCAGTGCAAGAAACAAACCGCAGTGGCGCTTTCTACGTGTGAGGCAGAATACGTTTCAGCCTCCAGCTGTTGTTTGCAGATCTTTGGATCCAGCAGCAAATGCGGACAATGAAGCAGCCATAAATATCACTAAAAACCCGGTTCACCATTCTAAAACAAAATATATTGAGATCCTTTGGATACACGGATATATGTGGACAATGAAGCAACCATAAACATCACTAAAAACCCGGTTCACCATTCTAAAACAAAACATATTGAGATCCGTCACCACTTCATCCGTGATTGTCACGAGAAGAAGTTAATCTGGATTGAACACATATACACCGATGATCAGAAAGCTGATTTTTATACAAAACCCTTTGACAAAAAGAGATTTTATTATCTTCTAAAATTGAATGGGATGAAAAATCTGCGATCTGGGAGGGTAGTAGAATGTGAAGCCGAGGAGGGCGGCGATCAGATGTGAACCAGGTCGTGTTGTCAACTTTCTGTATAGTTTGTTTTCTGCTTTTCGATAAAAACAAAAACACAAAAATATGTTTTTCTTTTTAGGGGAGAAAGTCGCAGAAAAATACAAAAACATGATAAAATTACAAAAATCCAAAAACATTAGAAGACTTGAAAATGAGTTTAGGTATAATAGGGGAAATGATAGTACATCAGCTAGACGGACACAGTACGCTAAAGAAATGTAACATTTAAAATGCATTAGGCAATCTCGCTGATGATGTGCCGATAGGTTTTTACAGAATTAGTAGTTCTGTTTGGGATATAAACCTAAAATTCACTTGCTTTCACGTGGGGATCACCTCCAGGATATATGGGTAACCCCCGAAATCTCGTTTGAAAGGTCCCTCTTTCTGAGATACTAGGTCTTTATGCTTAGTGATATCTGGGGTATTATCCCGGGACTCCTGTTGTATGGAAATACTGATCTAGTCCCCGGATAATACTTTACGCATATGCTTTACTTGTAAAGCCTCCCCTCAGCATAAAAAATGATTAAACATTGCAAAATGATAATCATGTGCTGTTGTAAAGAAGATCCCCAAAGGGGACCCACTGAAAAGTCGAAGCCGTCATCTCTCTGCGTATACGGAAGTATCGACCTGAGCTCTCACGGCCCTCGCAATTCACCCCATTACAGATATCATCTAGGTATACTCACCTGTAAGACTGAATATTGGGATCTGGATACGGGAGTATATACTGAGGTGGGACACATGTGAAAGTTCAAGTCCTAAGACACTAAATTCCGTATCCCGGACAAATTGAAAGTTCTGTGAAAATTTAAAATGGATCAGTATATCGACAATGTACGCGAACTTTTAAGGCTTGGTATGAAATTGTAGCTTAACGGTGCTTGTGTCTTGCCGGCAGCTGATATGATCCCCTAACACGCTCACAAAAAGATTGTGTGTACAGATTTATGTTTATCTTGTTAAAAAATCCAAAAAGATTTTATTTTTCATCTTATTTTTGACAACCGACGTTGGGGATCAGAGGATCAAAGCCTTGTGCAGATCATGTCTGTTTGATGAGGGTTTGGTAAGCAGGAGATACTTAAACTGTGATTCGTACATGTTTGACAGATTGAAAAAGTGTTTGAACGTTCGAAAAGTCTGAAAGTTCATTAATTTGAACTGTTTTCAGAATCGAAAAATCAGCGTACTTCATAATCTGGTCAACCAAGGTCATTAATTTGGACTTTGTGGGCTCAATAGTTGACCAAGGTCATTAACTTGGACTTGGTTAATTGGGTGTGTCGGTGAACAATCAGAAAAGGTTAAAATGTTAAAATTTTGAAAATAATATTTCTGATTTCGCTCAAAAATACAAATTTCAAATTAATTGGCTGATTTCACTCGAGGCTGCTTTGTAGCTGATTCCGCTCGAAGCTTCATAAGTTGATTCCGCTTGAGAGCAATTGGACCATTTCGAGCGAAATCAGATAGACTATATATGTCCACCTGATTCCGTGTGACAACTCGTACTTACCGTCTATTATATACGTGTAACTATATGAACTATTGCGATTAAGCGATTGATTGAATGATACATATTACGTGAATTATGTGATTTAGTGTTATAATTATCGAACCACACCGAACACAAACCCACTCGGTCCATTTAGTGGACTCGAGATCATGAGAAAACCCATGTGGGGTTTCGGCCCACATCCCCTCTACGTATTTATACACATACACATCTTAGGGTTTTAGTTTTTACAATCTTTGCAACCACAAAACAACAACACACACAAGCTCTCTCTCTCCCTCTCGTTGCTTGGAAACCGACGGCACAAGAACCAACTTCCCATTCGGATCACACTCCTTTACTTGTAACCGGTTAGTATGATTGATTATGTTCTTGTACGATTTATGTGGTTTAGGTTGTGTCCTTGCAAATCGTTTGTTCACCATATGATTGTAATCGGATGAGTTAAACTGATTAAGAGACCTAGGTTATCATAACCAATCTGCTTGTATGTAAATCGGCTCTTATGTATGTTCACACAAACCGGGTTGTATGCTAGAAGCCTAACAGTGATTCGTGATGTTGATTGTAAATCGGTTGCATGTATGTGTTAATCGGTTAGGATGCATGATAGGGTTGCAAGATTTAAAACCAACCGATTGTGTGACAACTCGAACTTTAGACTTGCTTTGTGTAACGCTATGTGCATTTGTGAACAAAATTATATGTTGGATTGAATGAAGGTTATATGGTTATGTGCTTTGTGTAATTTGTGTATATGTTAACCAAGCCCAAACCACACATCATGAACCGATTACCCTTGGGCCGAACCCCTCCCTCTCGGCTCACTATACTTGGACTCGGCCCATCACTCTTAAACGGGTATACATTCACGCATCCTTTAGGGTTTTGTTTCTTTTCACAATTGGCAAAACACATTGACACACACAAACTTTAGAAACACTCTCTCTCGGAACCGGATCACACACTCACTCTTTCAAGCTCTCGGCTCCGCTCTTGTTTACATATCGGTTAGTAATTCATGATTATGTATTTTGTCAATTATGTGGTATCATGTTGTTGATATGTGACCGATCTTGTATGTATTGTATCCGAATGATTTTTGATTGATGTGAATTGCATGCTAGATAACAGTATTGACGCCATGAATTATGTGATAATAAGAACCGTTTGAGTATAGATAATGTTCTTGTAATCGGCCTTGCATATGAATCAGATAGATATACGAAATATGGATCGGTTATATGTTTATATCATATTGGAATTTCCTGGCTTAGAACCGAATGAATATATATGATTGGCTGAATGCATATGTTGGTATTTAAGAAATCCGTATGAGTGTTATGATGTTGTTCTTGAGTATGACATGAACAGTTTGAATGCGGTTGAATTTGGAATTGTAACTGATTTGATCTGTTTCCGAAATTGCTGATATGTTTGCTGGAATCACGGAATTGATGTTGTGAATAATTAAGGAAATCAGTTACATACTCGGTTACGACACATGGTTGCGAGTCGAGACCATAGTTGCGGGTCTAGTTGCGACTCGTAACCATCACACTAGCACACAATCAACACAAGCCGAAACCATGGTTACGAGTCCCGTTGCGACTCGTAACCGGACCATGACGAACCGAGACCACCTGTTGCGACTCGTAACCAGCAGTTGCGACTCGCAATCCCCTGTTGCGACTCGAGATCGCCGGTTGCGACTCGAGACCACCTTTGCACATACACTGTTTTGGGCCTCCGCTGTCACGGGCCCAATCAGTTAGGCTAATTGATTGGATATTTGTTTACTGTTATGTTATTGGACTGCTTATCTGTTTGGGCTGATATATTATTTGGGCGGATTACCTTTCGGGCTTAGACATTGGATCGCACAAGGTTAATTTGTGGCATATAATTGGGCCGGGTTATGATTGGGCCGAACACTTAGATTGTTTATCGGATTGCTGATACGTGTACGTGTTTGCCATGACTATACGTGATACTATATACGTGCTATATACGAACCTGACTTGTATAATAACCATGATAGGACGTGGTTGACCATTTACTAGCTTAACTATATTCTTTGTGTATCTGCCGAGCAAACCAAGGTGAGTTCACACAGCCAAGGCATGGGATTCCCGGGTTGGGAATTGGGTTGGATATGTTGAATATGGAATGATTACTCGTACTTACACATTCTCTAGACTATAGACCATCGTCCTCAGGATAGACAGGACACGTTACGTAAAGCCTACGTAACCCAGTATGTTTGCCATTTGTCTCCCGGGTCGGGAGGGCACGTTACGTATAGCCTACGTAACCCAATACCATCTACTGGCTTCCGGGTCGGAAGGCCACGCTGCGTAAAGCCTACGTAGCCCCCACGCGTACCATGTCCTCGGGGAAGGGCACGTCACGTAAAGCCTACGTGACCCTGTACGTATTCCTGTTCTCGGTAAAGAAGAACACATGGTTGGAAGTAGTCTAGTAAGTACCGTTAATGAGAAGCCCTCATTAGCCAGGATAAACATGGGAAGCCCCCACCTTTAGTACACACTAGTCTGGGAAACCCCCACTAGTTAAACATGCACACTATACTGTGAACTTACTGTGAACTCGCTCAACTAGTTTGTTGATTATTTGCTGCATGCCTTGCAGGACCTTAGGTATACTGGGAGCTTGCACAGGGAGGAGCAGGTCGTTGTGGGATACGGATCGTGGATAAACAATTGAACTTATAACTCTTTCGAATTTACATTACTATGCTTCCGCTACATAATTAATGTTTGGTTTTGAAACATCAATCATGTTATGATGATTTACATTAATTACTTTGATTATTAAATGCTATGTTTGATATGATTGATGGCTTGATCCTGGTCATGTCACGCTCCCAAGCGGTGGTACTCCGCGGGTGGATTTTGGGGGTGTGACAGATTGTTATATGTTTGATTATGATCCGATTGTTTATTCTTGTTACGGTTATGCATTTGTTTAAAGATGAACACGTTGAATATGATATAAAAATCTGCTAATTACTAGGTTTGATCTGAATTGTGAAACTGCTTAGTTGTTTGCATAAATTACGGAATGATTGTTGCGTATGATTATGGAAACCAGTTACACACACACGGTTGCGACTCGGTATCACTCATTGCGAGTCGGTACCCCACTCGAGACCACACAACAACATCAGCCGCAATCATGGTTGCGAGTCAGGTTGCGACTCGTAACCAGACCATGACGAGCCGAGACCGTCCTTTGCGACTCGTAATCAGCTGTTGCGACTCGCAATCTCCTGTTGCGACTCGTAATCTCCTGCTGTGACTCGTAACTCTCGGTTGCGACTCGAGATCGCCGGTTGCGACTCGAGACCACCTTTGCACGTACACTGTTTTGGGCCTACACTGTCACGGGCCCAATCTTATGACTGTTATGTTATTGGACTGCTTATCTGTTTGGGCCGACATGATATTTGGGCTGGTTGTATTTCGGGCTTAGACATTGGATCGCACATGAATGTTAATGCTATGCTTTTACCTGTTCACATGCATACGTGATTCTTGCCATGATTATATGTGTATACATACGTGTAGCTTATACGTGCAATAGTTGAGTACGAACCTAACTTTCATAAGTAACCATGATAGGACGTGGTTGATCCCTTACTTGTATACTTGAGCAATTTACTGTCTTCCGAGCAAACCCAGGTGAGTTCACACTTCTACTAAGGCATGGGATTCCCGGGTCGTGGGAATGGGATAAAGGTTACCATTGACTAAGAACGTACATATGCTTTTCCTAGACTATCACCTACCATGATCCTCGGATGTCAGGACGGTTCCGTAGGTTAGGATAACACCTACGTGGTCATATGCCAATTACTGCCTCGGATGTCAGGCACGCACGTAAAACCTACGTGTACGCATTACTTACTTCTATCCTCGGTACAAAGGATACGTATGTGAAACCCACGTACACCCCCGCGTCTCCTATCCTCGGTTGTGAAGGATACGTGCGTAAAACCTACGTACACCCCATACGCGCTACTGTTCTCGGAAGAAGAACAGGGATGATACGAGTAGTTGATACGAATAGTCTAGTGGTCACATAACATGGGAAGCCCCCACCTGTATAACTTACTATCGGCCCAGTAGAGCCACCCGTTACTTACTGTTACGCACTTACTTACCGTGAACTCGCTCAACTAGTTTGTTGATCATTCTGTTACATGCCTTGCAGATCGTTAGGTACATGGAGCTTGCACAAAGAGGAGCCTGTCGTTGTGGACAAGGATCGTATTACTTTGTTGGACACTTATGACATTTCAGTATTTTAACTTGGGTTTACAACAATGCTTCCGCTACTTAAACAATGCTTGGTTTGAAACATCGATCATGTCATGATGAACTACTTTAATAACTTTTATTATTATTAAATGCTATGTTTGATATGATTGATGGCTTGATCCTGGTCATGTCACGCTCCCAAGCGGTGGTACTCCGCGTGTGGGATTTTGGGGGTGTGACAGATTGGTATCAGAGCCATTGGTTATAGAGAACTTGGTTTTAATACGGGAAAAAGTTTTTATTAAAACCAGACTATAACCCGAACAGTGCTCTCAACGATCCACAACGACGCTTCGCTCCACGTGCAAGACTCGACATTTTAGGTAATAAGGTTTATGTTTATTGCCTACTTGCTAGAATTACTTAGAACTTTGCTCATGGTATGCTTAGACTACATTGCTCACTATTTGCTATTGCTTAAGAACCCTTACGTGCTTACACTTTTCTGTCATCGCACTATTCGCGAACTTTTCTCACCTATTTCGCCTTTGACGTGAAGATCAATGGTTGGAAGAATTAACATGACACAAGCCCAGTTAGAGGCTCTTGTTCAAGCCCAAGTTGCTGCGGCAGTTGCAGCAGCTCAAGCAGGTAGTATATCCTGCAGTATAGGCACACACTAGGATCTCTAGATCCTACATTAACTCTCGTATTTAACTTCATCCTATTCGTACACAATAGGTCAACACGCGCAGCAGCCTGTCTGCACATTCAAGAACTTTATGGACTGTCGTCCCGGCACGTTCAGCGGCACAGAAGGAGCGGTTGGACTCCTCCACTGGTTTGAGAAGCTAGAATCAGTATTCGAAATGTGCGAGTGCCCTGAGGCTCGCAAGGTCAAGTTTGCCACCGGCACTTTAGAAGGAATCGCGCTAACCTGGTGGAACGCGCAGGTGCAAATTCTGGGATTGGCAGCTGCTAACGCCACACCCTGGAACGATTTTAAGGAACTTATCAAGAGAGAGTGTTGTACGCGTGAAGATATTCACAAGCTAGAGGACGAGCTATATAATCTGAAAATGGTTGGGTCGGAGATTGAAGCGTATACCAAGCGGTCAAACGAGCTGGCCGTGCTGTGTCCAACTATGGTAGACCCTCCATATAAGCGTATCGAGATGTATCTCAAGGGGTTGGCACCAGAAATCCAGAGCCACGTTACCTCGGCTAACCTCGACAACATCCAGGAAATCCAGCGTCTCGCTCATCGCATCACCGATCAGGCAGTGGATCAGAATAAACTGCCTAAGCGTGTCAGCGCTACTGCTACAGTCACTCCTTCAGCTACTCCCGTTACCCTCAGTGACAACAAGAGGAAATGGGAGGGGGATTCAAGCAAAGCATCAATTTCGGTTCAGTCCCAGAATCAGCAGCGAAAGACTGACAACTATCAAAGCCCTAACCAGCAGTCGTCAGGTAGCCACAGGCAGGGTGGATATCGCGGAAATCTTCCAAAGTGCAACAACTGCAACAGACACCCCAACGGCCAGTGTACCAAGGGTCGTTGTCAAAGATGCCTCAAGATGGGTCACGAGGCCAAAGACTGTAGAAGCCTTCGTCCTGCGAACCAAAATCAGCAGCAGCCTCACGCTCAGCCTAACCAACAACAGGGCAACAAGGGATGCTACAATTGTGGTGCTGAAGGCCACATCAAGAGACACTGCCCACAGCTCAACAGGAACCAGAACAACAACAACAACAACAACCAGGGCAACGGCAACAACAACGGAGGAAATAACAACGGCAACGAAGCTCGGGGTCGCGCTTTTGTGCTAGGTCGAGGCGACGCAGTGAACGATCCCAACGTTGTTATGGGTAAGTTTCTCCTCGACAATATTTATGTTACTGTCTTATTTGATTCGGGTGCGGATACAAGCTATATGTCTGTGAAAATGTATCAACTGCTAAAACGTGCACCAACACTTTTACCCACCAAACATGTAGTAGAGTTAGCTAACGGTAAAAGTCTAGAAGCCACGCACGTAGTTCAGGGTTGTAATCTTATCCTAGCTGGTCAAGCCTTCTCTATTGATCTCATTCCCATAGTTTTGGGAAGTTTCGACGTCGTGATTGGGATGGATTGGTTATCCCAACACCAGGCAGAAATCTTATGCAGTGAGAAGATCATTCGTATTCCACGTTCTGGTCAAGAACCTCTCGAAGTCCAAGGCGACAAGAGTGGTGCTGTGGTCGGCATCATCTCATTCTTAAAGGCTCAGAAGTGCTTACGTAAAGGTCACACAGCCATTTTGGCTCTTGTTTCAGACGCATCAGTAAAGGAAAAGAAATTGGAGGATATACCAGTCGTACGTGACTTCCCTCAGGTGTTTCCTGAAGATTTACCTGGCTTACCGCCTCATCGTCAGGTTGAATTTCAGATCGAGCTCGCTCCAGGAGCAGCACCCATAGCTCGCGCACCATATCGTCTAGCTCCATCAGAATTGGAGGAACTGTCAAAGCAGCTACAAGAACTCTTGGAAAAGGGCTTCATTCGTCCAAGCTCTTCGCCTTGGGGAGCTCCAGTACTTTTCGTGAAAAAGAAAGACGGTACGTTCAGGATGTGTATCGACTACCGTGAACTCAACAAGGTGACGGTGAAGAACCGTTATCCTCTTTCGCGCATAGATGACTTATTCGACCAGTTGCAAGGGTCGTGTTACTATTTGAAGATAGATTTGAGGTCGGGGTACCATCAACTGAGAGTCCGGGATGAGGACGTCTCCAAGACTGCATTCAGAACTCGTTATGGACATTACGAGTTTCTTGTCATGCCGTTCGGGTTAACGAACGCGCCTGCTGTATTTATGGATCTTATGAACAGGGTGTGCAAACCCTATCTTGACAAGTTTGTCATAGTATTCATCGACGACATTCTGATTTACTCCAAGAGTCAGGAGGAACACGAGCAGCATCTTCGCCTTATTTTGGAACTCCTTCGGAAGGAACAGCTGTACGCCAAGCTTTCTAAATGCGACTTCTGGCTTCGTGAAGTCCACTTCTTAGGCCACGTGGTAAACAAGGATGGGATTCACGTCGATCCATCCAAGGTAGATTCGATCAGAAACTGGCCTGCACCACGAACGCCAACGGAAATACGCCAATTTTTGGGTCTGGCAGGTTACTACAGACGGTTTATTAAAGACTTTTCAAAGATCGCGCAACCACTTACGCTACTGACACAGAAGGGTGTCACCTACCGTTGGGGCAACACGCAGGAAACTGCTTTTCAGTATCTAAAGGATAGGCTTTGCAGCGCACCTATTCTCTCATTGCCAGAAGGCACAGAAGACTTCGTAGTATATTGTGATGCATCCATCCAGGGTCTTGGATGTGTGTTGATGCAACGTGATAAAGTGATAGCCTACGCTTCTCGGCAACTCAAGGTTCACGAACGAAGCTACACGACGCACGATCTGGAGCTGGGAGCTGTTGTTTTCGCGCTTAAGATATGGCGACACTACCTGTACGGTACCAGGTGCACGATTTACACCGATCACAGGAGTCTCGAGCATATCCTTAAGCAGAAGGATTTGAACATGCGTCAACGACGATGGGTCGAGTTACTTAACGACTACGAATGCGCCATCAAATACCATCCAGGCAAAGCCAATGTTGTGGCTGACGCTCTAAGTCGAAAGGACACCTTACCGAAGCGCGTGCGAGCGCTACAGCTTACGATTCAGTCTAACCTTCCAGCACAGATACGAAATGCTCAGGTAGAAGCATTGAAGCCCGAAAACGTCAAGGCTGAACCCTTACGCGGCTCACGACAACAAATGGAACAAAAGGAAGACGGCGCCTACTATGTAACGGGCCGGATTTGGGTCCCTCTCTATGGCGGTTTACGCGAACTTGTGATGGATGAAGCTCACAAGTCTCGTTATTCGGTACATCCAGGGTCGGATAAAATGTACCACGACATCAGCACTACTTATTGGTGGCCTAGCATGAAGGCCCACATCGCTACGTACGTTGGAAAATGTTTGACCTGTGCGAGAGTCAAGGTCGAATACCAGAAACCAGCTGGTCTACTTCAGCAGCCTAAGATACCTCAATGGAAATGGGAAGAAATTTCCATGGATTTTGTTACAGGCTTACCTAGATCTCAGCGTGGGAACGATACAATATGGGTCATAGTTGATCGATTAAGGAAACGGACAAGTTCTCCACTCTCGCAGACGTCTATCTTAAAGAAGTTGTTTCGAGGCACGGAGTGCCCACCTCTATTATTTCGGATCGCGATGCACGATTCACGTCAGAGCTATGGCAAGCAATGCATAAATCTTTCGGCTCACGATTAGACATGAGCACAGCATATCATCCTCAGACGGATGGGCAGTCTGAGCGAACGATTCAAACACTTGAAGACATGCTTAGGGCATGCGTTATCGATTTCGGCAACGGCTGGGAAAAGCACCTCCCTTTGGTGGAGTTCTCGTATAACAACAGTTATCACACCAGCATTCAAGCCGCTCCATTCGAGGCATTGTACGGACGTAATTGCCGGTCACCTCTCTGTTGGGCAGAGGTGGGGGATAGTCAAATTACGGGTCCAGAGATTGTAGTGGACGCCACAGAAAAGATAGCACAGATACGACAACGCATGGCGGCAGCACGCGACCGTCAGAAAGCCTACGCGGACAAGCGTAGAAAGCCTTTGGAATTTCAGGTCGGGGACCGAGTTTTACTAAAAGTTTCACCCTGGAAGGGTGTGGTACGTTTTGGCAAAAGGGGCAAACTGAATCCGCGGTACGTCGGACCATTCGAAATCATCGAAAAGATTGGCAAAGTAGCCTACAAGCTAAAACTACCAGCTGAACTCGGAGCAGTTCACAATGTCTTTCATGTGTCGAACCTAAAGAAGTGCTTATCGGATGAAACCCTCATCATTCCTTTTAAGGAACTCACTATCGACGAGCGGTTGCAGTTCGTCGAGGAACCAGTAGAAATCACGGACCGGGATGTGAAGGTCCTCAAAAACAAGAGAATCCCTCTTGTTCGAGTTCGTTGGAACTCCAAACGTGGCCCAGAGTACACCTGGGAACGCGAAGACAGGATGACAGAAAAGTACCCCCAGTTATTCGAGACCAATGCAACCACTACTGAGGCTGAAGCTACTACTTCGGAATTTCGGGACGAAATTCCAGATCAACGGGGGGAGGATGTGACACCCCAGGAAAACCAGTGAACGCTATAACTTACCTAGCTTCCTCAGTGAGTGCATACCAAATTTCGGGACGAAATTTCCAATTAGTTGGGGATAATGTGACAACTCGTACTTACCGTCTATTATATACGTGTAACTATATGAACTATTGCGATTAAGCGATTGATTGAATGATACATATTACGTGAATTATGTGATTTAGTGTTATAATTATCGAACCACACCGAACACAAACCCACTCGGTCCATTTAGTGGACTCGAGATCATGAGAAAACCCATGTGGGGTTTCGGCCCACATCCCCTCTACGTTTTTATACACATACACATCTTAGGGTTTTAGTTTTTACAATCTTTGCAACCACAAAACAACAACACACACAAGCTCTCTCTCTCCCTCTCGTTGCTTGGAAACCGACGGCACAAGAACCAACTTCCCATTCGGATCACACTCCTTTACTTGTAACCGGTTAGTATGATTGATTATGTTCTTGTATGATTTATGTGGTTTAGGTTGTGTCCTTGCAAATCGTTTGTTCACCATATGATTGTAATCGGATGAGTTAAACTGATTAAGAGACCTAGGTTATCATAACCAATCTGCTTGTATGTAAATCGGCTCTTATGTATGTTCACACAAACCGGGTTGTATGCTAGAAGCCTAACAGTGATTCGTGATGTTGATTGTAAATCGGTTGCATGTATGTGTTAATCGGTTAGGATGCATGATAGGGTTGCAAGATTTAAAACCAACCGATTGTTATATGTTTGATTATGATCCGATTGTTTATTCTTGTTACGGTTATGCATTTGTTTAAAGATGAACACGTTGAATATGATATAAAAATCTGCTAATTACTAGGTTTGATCTGAATTGTGAAACTGCTTAGTTGTTTGCATAAATTACGGAATGATTGTTGCGTATGATTATGGAAACCAGTTACACACACACGGTTGCGACTCGGTATCACTCATTGCGAGTCGGTACCCCACTCGAGACCACACAACAACATCAGCCGCAATCATGGTTGCGAGTCAGGTTGCGACTCGTAACCAGACCATGACGAGCCGAGACCGTCCTTTGCGACTCGTAATCAGCTGTTGCGACTCGCAATCTCCTGTTGCGACTCGTAATCTCCTGCTGTGACTCGTAACTCTCGGTTGCGACTCGAGATCGCCGGTTGCGACTTGAGACCACCTTTGCACGTACACTGTTTTGGGCCTACACTGTCACGGGCCCAATCTTATGACTGTTATGTTATTGGACTGCTTATCTGTTTGGGCCGACATGATATTTGGGCTGGTTGTATTTCGGGCTTAGACATTGGATCGCACATGAATGTTAATGCTATGCTTTTACCTGTTCACATGCATACGTGATTCTTGCCATGATTATATGTGTATACATACGTGTAGCTTATACGTGCAATAGTTGAGTACGAACCTAACTTGCATAAGTAACCATGATAGGACGTGGTTGATCCCTTACTTGTATACTTGAGCAATTTACTGTCTGCCGAGCAAACCCAGGTGAGTTCACACTTCTACTAAGGCATGGGATTCCCGGGTCGTGGGAATGGGATAAAGGTTACCATTGACTAAGAACGTACATATGCTTTTCCTAGACTATCACCTACCATGATCCTCGGATGTCAGGACGGTTCCGTAGGTTAGGATAACACCTACGTGGTCATATGCCAATTACTGCCTCGGATGTCAGGCACGCACGTAAAACCTACATGTATGCCTTACTTACTTCTATCCTCGGTACAAAGGATACGTATGTGAAACCCACGTACACCCCCGCGTCTCCTATCCTCGGTTGTGAAGGATACGTGCGTAAAACCTACGTACACCCCATACGCGCTACTGTTCTCGGAAGAAGAACAGGGATGATACGAGTAGTTGATACGAATAGTCTAGTGGTCACATAACATGGGAAGCCCCCACCTGTATAACTTACTATCGGCCCAGTAGAGCCACCCGTTACTTACTGTTACGCACTTACTTACCGTGAACTCGCTCAACTAGTTTGTTGATCATTCTGTTACATGCCTTGCAGATCGTTAGGTACATGGAGCTTGCACAAAGAGGAGCCGGTCGTTGTGGACAAGGATCGTATTACTTTGTTGGACACTTATGACATTTCAGTATTTTAACTTGGGTTTACAACAATGCTTCCGCTACTTAAACAATGCTTGGTTTGAAACATCGATCATGTCATGATGAACTACTTTAATAACTTTTATTATTATTAAATGCTATGTTTGATAGATTGATGGCTTGATCCTGGTCATGTCACGCTCCCAAGCGGTGGTACTCCGCGTGTGGGATTTTGGGGGTGTGACATTCCGCTCCTACCTCACTTTTCTGTTTCCGCCCTAAAGTGATTCTCTCTCCGGAGACTCGAGCGAAACCCCCAAATCATCATTTTCTAAACGAATTGCTGCCCGATTTCTGTTAGAATCTTGTGTTTTTAGTTGGCAATCTCAACTATTAACATGGGCAAGGTAGATTGAGACCTGATTTAAACTAAAAATTACTTGTTTCATGTCTGTCGGCGATTGTTATGTGAAAAACTTAGATTTAGGGTTAAAATCTGATAAATCTGGACAAGAAATTATACATCTGTTGTCGGTTTAGTATGTAAATCATGTGTATGTGTTTGATTGTATTAAATCTAGGGATTGCAGATGTTTGACGATGTATTGATGTTACGATCTTAGATCTAGACAGTGTCAGAGGGTAAAAATGAAATCAAAACAAACCCTTTGGTCGGAATTAACAGATTAACAATTTAACATGGCCAATTTCATGATGTGATCAGTTGTGAGAGTTTACGTTTGATTCCGCTTGAAGATGAGAGGGTTAGGTGATTTCGCTTCTAAGTATTAACCTGATTCCGCTCCTAACTCAACTTAGTGATTCCGCTTCAAGAGTTTAACCTGATTTCGCTTCTATGTGTCAATCTGATTCCGCTTATGTTGTCATGTGATTTCGCCCCAAACATCTTTGGGTGATTTCGCTTGTAATGTTCGGTCATTACATGTGATTTCGCTTGTAAGTGTTTGATGGTGAAATTTTTTTTCTAAGTGTTGATTCATTTTGTACTTGTTGTTTTGCGGGGTTCGAATGTGGTATTTGATCCACTTCACAATAGTTGTTGTGACTTCGATGTGCAGAAGAATACAGAATTGTCAAAATTCAGCAGTATCTTGGAGTTTATGAGGAGGATTCCAATCCAGAAAGCTCTTACAGATCAACGTCCTATTTACAAATCACATGTAAAACGTTTCTAGAAGCACTCGACGTATGATGAAGCAAACAAAGTAATTCATTCAATTGTGAAGCAGAATAATGAAAAGAAGGAAATTGTTGTTACTGAGGCGCTTATTCGTGAAGTTTTGAACTTTCCTGATAACGAAAACTCACAAACAAGGTTTCCTGAACGAATGGTAAAGGGTTGTATGCTCAGGATGGGATATGATGGTGCACTAAACGTTGGAAATTACTTGAAGTCGAAGTTTCAAAAGCCTTACAAGTTTATTACTCATTCAGTACTGATGGCTCTTACTCATACAAAGGGTGGGTATGATACAATACGTGATTACCAGATGAATATGGTTACTGCATTGGTTCTGAACAAAAAGTATAACTTCTCGCACATTGTTTTTCATTACATGGCCGAGAACATCACAACGAAGAGCCAAACTTGGACTTATCCAAGATTGTGCAGATGTTGATTGATCATGCATATCCTGAAATTGAACGTGATGTAAAAAATGATCTGTTAGTCCTTTCACACATGAGCAATGATTCACTGAAGCAGCTTGCAAGATATCATTCGAACCATCCTGAACCGAAGAAAGTAGCTGAATTCTTTGGATTTATCAAGAATGCAAATTATGTTGATCCTGATCCAGTTAATCACCAAAACTGGAGGAATGAAAAGGAAATGAAGGAAGCTGCTTATGCTGAAGAGCTAAAGATTCTTACAGAATTTAAAGGAACACGTAATGACTGGTTTGTGAAAGAGCAGAGGAGGAGAGGTAAGAAAGTGACTCCTAAATCACAAGATGGAGAGGGGTCATCGTCACAGCCAAAGAAAAAGCAAAAGAAAGTGCCAAAGACGTTGTTGATTGATGAGCCTGAGGTTGAAGAACTAGTTGTGATTGTTGAAGAAAATCCGTATGCTGATATTGCTGATGTGATGATAAATGTTGATGATTTAGAGACAGAGCAAGCAGTGAACGTAGAAGTTGAGAAAGAGAAAGTTATTGATGATGTAGAAGGTGATGATGTTGATAAAGATATACAAGTTCTTCGAGTTCTTCAGAAGACGAGATAGATGAAACAGAACGTCTAAAAAGAATTCAAGAAGAGACTGTCACACCCCCAAAATCCACCTGCGGAATATCACCGCTTGGGAGCGTGACTGACCAGAATCAAGCCACCAATCATATTGAACATGTATTAATAAGTAAAAGTAAATACCATTCAATCACCAATATGAAAGGTGTTCCAAAACATAAGTACGTTATCACTGTTTAGCGGAAGCGTATATATAAAACCCAACATAAATAAGTATGTAATGTCATAAAGTGCTTAACAATCAATCACGATCCAAGCCCACAACGACCAGCTCCTCCCTGTGCAAGCTCCAAGTACCTAACGACCTGCAAGGCATGTAACAGAGGATCAACAACTAGTTGAGCGAGTTCACGCAAAGTAAATGCGTAATAGTAAGTTCGTTTGTAACATGTGGCTCTACTAAGCCGATAGTATGTTCTACTGGTGGGGGCTTCCCATGTTATATATCCACTAGACTATTCGTAACCATAAGTGTTCTACATATCCCGAGAACAGTAATACGTACAAGTTTACGTAGGTTTTACGTAAGTATCCTTCACAACCGAGGATAGGGGTACGCGGGGGTTTACGTAGGTTTTACGTAAGTGCCTGACACAACCGAGGCAGTAGTGAGTATAAGTTCACGTAGGTTTTACGTGAGTGTCCTTCGCAACCTGAGGACAATGAGTATCATAAGTATACGTAGGTTTTACTTATGTGTCCAGCACAACCGAGGACGATGGTATGGTAGTCTAGTAATAGCGTCAGTTCGAATCAGTTCAACCTTATTACTTCAATCCCATTCCCAAGCCCTGGGAATCCCATGCCTTAGTAAGAGTGTGAACTCACCTTGGTTTGCTCGGTATGATAAGTTATGTGCTCACAGTTAATCAATCACGTCCTATGGTACGTAAGTGTATAAGTCAGTTTGCATTCATGAGGTTCACATAATAGCACAATCAATGTTTACCAAGTAGTACATATCACGAAACCAACATCGTACAAGTCATGCAAAGCATCTAACAGCAGTTAATAAATCCAGCTATCAATAACAGCAATAAACCAGGTTACAGAGCAGATTATCCACTCGGCGAAACACCCCTATTTCGCCGTGAATCCCTTTCGACGAAACGACCTCCGTTTCGTCGTTACATCCCTCGACGTAACACTCCTGATATGATGAGTTTGTTTCGTCAAGAACGATCTCGGCGAAACACAATGTGTTTCGCCATGTCGGTTTCGTCAAAAGTGTTTCGCTGATAATTTGTTTCGTCAACCGGTAACGGTTTTAGCAAGTAACAACAATATCACCACAACCTAATTTCCCTAGTGGCCGACACCTATTCCCCCACCGCCAACCCTCATTGGACCGCAAAAATACTAGCCGGTGAGATGTTCACATGCAAGTTAGCCGCCACTCTTTTGATCCGGTTCCTTAGCTTCATTGGGCCGAAGCCCACAGCCAAGGGCTTTCGGTTGACCGCCCAATCCCACCAATCAACAAGCTCATGGATTGAAAATTAATTTCCTAATCACACACATATATTTAGCCGACCAAGTTACGCACACATGTAATCAGCCGCCCAACTCATCTAATATTCAAATAAATACCTTATCTAAACACCCAAGAATGGCCGACATATGTTATTGCTTCTATGATACTGTTGGACCAAATTATATAATGGTTGTACATTTGATTCAACATATATTTTAGTCAAAAGTTGACTGTTACCTTCCCACAAGTCTCGATTTCATAAATAAACCACCACTTCACATTTGCCATACATGCGAAACCAGTGACAACTAATAGGATGACTTCATGCTTTGGTTAGATCTACACATGGCCACATGTATTTGATTATACTTGACCGATAACGCAACAGTTATCTACCAACATTCATTTACTAGTTAACAAAAATCATCAAAGCCATCCAATCTACATCAATCAATCGCTATGGATTCAATACATACAATCAATAGTCATATCTTTACTACTGATCAACACAGCCTAATTCGAACAACATCACACTTTCTCATCATGTACTTAATCATATTTTAAGATCGTGACTTTATCATAAAGAAACTTGATTCATTTATAATTACAATCATCACATCAGCAACACATCATACAAATATGAAATCATAAGCAAGAATCACTAACCGAAGACCCAATTAATCGAGATGCAATCACAAGTAGAAGGGGGGGTCTTGTTACTGCCGTCGCACCCTAAATGAAAAGGTAGGGTTTGATATGATCTACTATCCTTCCTAGTCATTCACGTAATATGAAAATATAGGGACAAGGGATTTGGGCTGGTTGTCATGTTAATAGAAACAAGGGTTTGGGCCTAACATATCTTATTTTGTTTTTTTTAATTATACAACCATGATACTAATACAAAATATGTATACAAATACACACATAATACACACCATATATAAGATATCAATCACGATACGTTTTAACATACTACGAACGTATACAGTTGTGAAACAAACAAGTCGTGTAAACAAATCACCTAAACGATTAACGTGCAGTAAATGCGAAGATGAAATCTTGGAAACTCGAGTTGTCACAGAGACAGAGAAAGAGAAATTGTTGAGGAAGAGAAAGAGGCAGGAAAAGGAGGATGCTCCCTATGTCCCATCACCACAACACGTTTCTGAATCACAATCGCCTCCTTCAGGTGGTAGAAAGAAAGCAGGAGCAAGGAAAAGGATTGTATCTCCGAAGATCAAGAAAGTTACTTCGAAGATCACTAAGCCAAAGATTGTTCTGAAGAAGAAACCGTCCAAAGAACCAAGCAAACCACCAACACCACCACCTGAATCTACACCACACCAATCACCAATTCAATCACCACCACATCAAACACCTCCACGACAACCAACACCTCAAAGACAACCTTCACCATTTCAACTCACACCACCTCATTCTCCGCAACAAATACATACCATTACACCCTCACAAG
Source organism: Helianthus annuus (assembly GCF_002127325.2). NCBI lineage: Eukaryota > Viridiplantae > Streptophyta > Magnoliopsida > Asterales > Asteraceae > Helianthus > Helianthus annuus. The sequence continues at coordinate 69,322,155 of NC_035434.2, read as the reverse complement.
AAACAGCCTTACTTACATCCCAAGAAATATTCAAAACACCACCACCCACTCAAATACCAGTTCAATTAACTCCTGGTTCTTCTGGACACAAGACTTTTCCAACCGTTCCAGAAAATCTTCAAGATATCGCTGACTTCGGATTTGCGAATGATGAACAGGTGAAGAAGTTACAGAAGAAGATGGATGATGTGTTGAATGAAAACAAAAGATTAGCAGCTGAGAACAAGAAAGTGGCTGATCGTGAAAAAATTCTCGAAATGCGTGTGAAGAGACTAGAATCTGATAACAAGGCACTACTAAAGAAGATTGACACTGATCAAACAGAGATTGATTTCTTGAAAGTGAGAGTTGCTGAATTAGAAGAAGATAAAACTCGGCGAGATGAACAAAACAAGTATTTTGAATTAAAGAACAGGGAATTTGAAGCGGCGAAAGCGCTCAGAGAGCATGAGTTCTACATGTTGAATAAAGTAGTTGAGAACATGCTTGGAAAGTCTATCGAGCAGAAATTTGAAGAAATTCAAGTAGAAGATCTTAGAACAAAACGTGAAGCTGAACTCGATGCACAAATGAAAGATAAAGGCAAAGGTGTTGAAAGTAGTTTTGCAGTGGAAGAAAGATCAATTGTTCCTTCCTTAGTTGTTGAGAATCTTGTACCATTGTCTGCTATATATGCGGTTTTCGATGAGGATGTGTTACTTGAAGATGATCCTGTTGAAGGTGACGACGTAGATGACGAAGATGACGATGATGACGAAGAAGATGACGATGACGAAAAAGTCTTTTCTGCTAGTAGTCATGGATCTGGTGATGACAATAACGACGATGATAATTAGGGAGGTACGAGAATCAAAGTGACTGAACCGTCAAGTGAAAAGACTGTTGATGATTATCTGAATGATAGTGTGAATGAAGAGACAGAGGGAGCTGACGGTAAGGGGGAGCATAGTGATGATCAAAATGTTGAACATGTTGAAAAGTTAATTTTGAGATTAGAAACTGATATGGAGGAAGGTGAGCACAGACATACGTACATTGGAAGAGATTAAAGAAATGACACGTATGGTGGATCCAGACTTCAAATTTGATTTTGAAGATGAATTAAATGCGTTCGACATCAACCATCAACCCGAGTATGAGTATAAGTATGTAGAGGATGCTGATATGTATGATAGGGTTGAGGTTGAAGATTGCACTAATGACGAGAATGAAAATGAAGATACTTCTCAGTTACCTACACTGATGGAGTTCTTTACTGAAGAGAATCAAGATGAGTTGAGAAGGAAAGTAGCTGAGATCTTGAAAGATAAAAATTTTGATGGTACTCCTAAAGACATGCAGAAGGAAGAACGGAAAAAGTGGTTTAAAGATAGTCACGAAAGGAAGATCAAAAGGCCGTTGAAGTACTATCAAAGAGATCGAAGTGTTTCACTTGGTGATATCATTAGCTGGGGTTTCCTACCTCATGTTAATGCATATGCGATCAGGAGAGAGTGCGGAGTACAATACTTTGAACGTTTATATGATGTGATGTCATTACCGTGGTGGGACGTAGACGAGTTATCTAAAGTGTGAACTTTAGGGTATCCTGTACGAAAGAATGATGTCGCGATGTGGGGATACATAAAGTTTGAATCTTTGAAGAATTTCCGACACTAGAAGCCGCATTACCCGAAGAGAGTTACAAGGGTAGATCCAGTGACAGGAGTTGAAGAGACTATTATGAACGTGAAAAAGCCGAAAACGATGAAGACTATACCAGTGCCACCAATGGAGCAGGAGTTTCACAAAGGCTTCATGGGCTGGGTTTATAGTTGTACCTCGACTGAAGCTGTGATTTCTTATCGTGCTGGGAACGAAATACGAGAGATTTATATCTATGACCCAATGTGGTTAGTGAACTACTCAGCGAAAGATATTGAATGTTTATTCATCAACAAGATTCATTTCCAGGCTGAAGATAGAGAACAGGCCATGCAGTTTCAAAGAGTTGCTACTCTTTGCTTTCAGAAAGGAATAAATTCTGAAAGAAATGGAAGTCAACTTGTTGGTCGCTTGAAGAGAAAGTAAAGAGGAAAGCTGAACGTGAACGCAAGAAGTTGGAAGAAAACAGAGGAAAATAGATGAATATTCAAGCTGAGGAAGAAAAGAAAAGAAAGAAAGAGAACGATAGGCTAAGGAATATGTTGAGGAAAAAGCCAAAGCCTAGAGAGGAAAGGTATAGAGCAATCTGAAGACCCGAAGACAAGACTGAAGACTCCGGCTGTATCCAAGCGGGAGTTTGTTGATGCATGAATGTCTAAAGCCTACGTCTTAGTCTTAGTAAAGCTTGTATAGGGTCTAGGGGTCTTATATGTCAAGAATGTAGGGGTCAGTTTTGTAATTTTATACTTTAATGTCCTGATTCCGCTCGAAACGACATTGTGTCATTTGGAGCGAAATCACTAGTAGTTGATTCCGCCCGAAATGACATGATGTCATTTGGAGCGGAATTAGCACCCCTATATATAGTCTTGTGTGTTTCTCATTCTGTACTGAATGTCCAAGTTGTAGCCGAACTGCTGCCAAAATTTTCTTTGAAGAATTAATGAGAAACTGTGTTTAAAGTGATCTGCTATCTGTTTCTACTCCATTCTCTTTGATTCAAGCTGTTTGTGTGCTTCTGCCGCATAAACAGTGGTGTTTAAGCTCTGATTGACTCATTTGATCATCAATAACGACCTACACTATTAAAGATTTAGATGCTGATGAGAAAAAGAAATACAAAAGTGAAAAGATGATGATCAGTATATTGCAACAAGCTATTAAGGAAGACATCTTGATTTTATTGCAACACAACGGAAGTGCACACTCAATGTGGAAAGCACTAAAAACAAAGTTTGTTGGAAGTCAAGACATGATCAAGAACAAAAAATCGCTTTTGAAGAAAGAATATGATCTATTTCGTGGATTGAAAACTGAAAGCACCAAAGCGATTATAGAAAGATATTGTAGTTTGGTGGTTAACATGAAGCGATTGGATATCAAGAAAGATAGCGAAGAATTGGTTGAAAAATTAGCTGATGCGTTACCACAAGATGTTTGGGGCACGTATCTTATGATTTTGAAGAATAATGGTGAGTTTACAAATCTATCGCTGAGCAAGTTTATTGAAAAGCTTGAAGTTCAAGAGATGGAACAACGGAAGATGGAGAAAATGAAGAATTCTAATGGTGAACAAGACATTGGTCTGTACTACAAAGGAAATACGAATGATAAAACCAACATTGCACCAAAGATCGAAACTGCATTTAACACAAACAATTCATCTGGAGGGTCATCTCAAGGATCAAACAACAATAATAGATTCTCGTCATATCCATCATTCAATCCAAAATTTTCAGCAACCAATAATGGCGAAGTACTACAATGCAACATTGCATTACTTCTTCAGAATGGTCAAAATTTCTCGGAAGAGGTTGCTAAAGGTCATACGTCGTTATTAGTGACCGTATTAGAGTCTTATGAAAGTTTGGTTGCGGGAAGAATCGGAAATCCTATGTTAACAAAAGAGGATTACGATCAGGTTGATGCAGAAGAAATGGAACTTATGGATATAAAGTGGTGTATGGCTAGTGTGTTGAGAAGAGCTGAGAAGTTTAAACAGATCACTGGAAGAGATGATTTCCGTGATGCTGGAACTTCACCTTTAGGTTTTGATAAATCTAAAGTTACTTGTTTTCGTTGCAGGGAGAATGGGCATTTTAAGCGAGAATGCACAAACCGCGAAGCAAGTGGAGCTCAAAATCCATTCGGCAACAATGATTATCATCGAAAAGCGATTTATCATCAAGTTGCTCCGCATCAACAAAAATCGCCACAGATCGAAGAACCATCAAAGAAAGCTTCTAGTTCATCAAGATGATGAGAGAATTCTAGAAGGTTTTAATTGGGATGATTATGATCCTAACAGACCTTCAAATTCTAAAGCATTTGTTGCTCAAATTTTTGAAGATTCAACTGCTGAAGATGAAATGGCGTATGCTTATTACGAATCTCAGCAATTCAGTCCGAAAAAGAAAGAAGAAGAACCAGTTTCAACAGAAAAAGCATCAGAAAAAGCTCCAATCTTTGATCACTCATCAGATGAAGAGAGTGATGATGATAGTGAAGAAATTCAAAAAATTGAATATTATAAAAGAGAATTTTCACCTGATAGTGATGATGATAATTTGTATTTTGCAGGTAAAATGGAAGAGATCAAAGGAAGACAAGCTGCGAAAAAAAAGAATCATAAGCCAACAACTGTTAAAGAAAAGATCAAACCTGAGGAAAATGTTCGAGTGGTAAAGAAGCAAGTCAAAGAAATTCCAGCTATCAATGTTGAGAAGGAAGCTGATACTGAAAAGATGCCTGAGAAGTGTGAAAATTGTGATACTGTGAAAAGGCGCAACAACAAGTTGATTCATAACATGAACAGACTGAAAGAATCTTATGATGTTTTAAACAAAGCTATGAATCAATATAACAAGTCAAGAAATGAACAAGCGATAGCTATGAAGACACTCAATGGAGCGTTCATGACGAAGCAGAAAATCATCAATCAGTACATTGAGAAATGTGCTGAACTTGAAAAAAAATTGGAAACTTAGAGGATAGAAACTGAGAGGGTAAACAGGTTATTGAAAAATTATTCATGTGCTTCTTATGTGATTGACAGGATTTACCCTACAGTAGAAGGTATGGCAGCGTTTGAAGAGAAGAAACCTGAAGAAAAGGATACTGGTAAGAAACATAGTACCGATTATACAAAGTGTCCACCACCGCTTGAAGAAGGATATTCTCCACGAAATCCTAATTCAGAAAGAGTAAAAAAGGCAACCAATTTAAAGTGGGAATATGAACCTTCAAATGGATTGCCAGATAACATTGACGTCACATTCACATCGTCTGACACTGATCATGAGTCTGAGTTAATAAAACACTGATCATGAGTCTGAGTTAATAAATAAATTGGTCGATCAGGTGTTGGATAAGGATGAAGAGTCAATGTCAGAGTCTAAATCTGAAAAGTCGAGTTCATCAGCAAAAAGCTCGAGTTCACCGGTGTCACACCCCCAAAATCCACCTGCGGAGTATCACCGCTTGGGAGCGTGACTGACCAGGATCAAGCCACCAATCATATTGAACATGCATATAGTATTAAGTAAGATAAAAGAAAACCATCCGTTCAATACAAAAGGTGTTCAAAACATGTTATTGTTTTAAAGTGTAGCGGAAGCATAGTAATAATCCCACAATAGTAAATAGTTCAAATGTTATCATAGTTCAGCATAGAAACCACGAATCCTTGTCCACAACGACCCGCTTCTCCAGTGCAAGCTCCAAGTACCTAACGATCTGCAAGGCATGTAACAGAATGGTCAACAAACTAGTTGAGCGAGTTCACAGTAAGTAAATGTGTAACAGTAAGTAACAGGTGGCTCTACAGGGCCGATAGTAAGTTATGCTGGTGGGGGCTTCCCATGTTAAGTTACCACTAGACTATTCGTATTATTATCCCTGTTCTTCGTCCGAGAACAGAAGTGTGTATAAAGTGTGCGTAGGTTTTACGCACGTATCCTTCGTAACCTGAGGATAGGAGTAAGTAATGCGTACACGTAGGTTTTACGTGCGTATCCTTCGTAACCGAGGATAGAATGGCATGTGAACCCGTAGGTGTTATCCCAACCTACGTAACCGTCCTGACATCCGAGGACATGATAGGTGATAGTCTAGTAAAGCATTAGTACGTTCCTTTCAATAATAACCTTTAACCCATTCCCACGACCCGGGAATCCCATGCCTTAGTAGGAGTGTGAACTCACCTCGGTTTGCTCGGTATGCTAAGTTATGCACTCACAAGTAATTAATCACGTCCTAGTGTATGCACGTATAACAAATCAGTTCATGTTCACAATTGTACGCATGCAGTTAATGTTCACATAACAGTCAGTTGCATAACAACACACACGTATTATTTCACCTTGCACGAATACAGATGCTAACATTCATCTCTAGCATGGCATGTCAAATAATCCAGCATATAATCAATCAGTCAAAGTATGTTCATAATCCCTAACATCCTTCGAATCCAGTCACTATCTTTCGACAACAGTAATCACAATTATCCTTCGGACCAATGTTATGTTCCGAATCCTATGTCATCTTTCGGCCAACCTATCTTTCGGTCCAACTATCTTTCGGTCCAATAATGGTTCGGTCAAACTAGTATCTTTCGGTCAAATTTATGGTTCGACTAACAAGCATCCTTCGACAACAACTATGTTTCGGGTAGCAACATCTTTCGACAATTAACAGTTACGTTTGATCACCATCAGTTACGGATATCATGCAGCCAAATACAGAAACAGAAACCCTAATCATCTACAGCCGTCATCATCATAACAATCATCATCTATCATGCATGTCCAAACAAATCACAACAAGTACCAATTCTTAACAGTACATCTACATAACGAGTATCACACAAGCACGATTCCTCACTACAATCGATCTGTAATATTGATTAATAATCCGAACAGAATACCAAAGATCCTAATTGATAGCAGGTTTAGATCTTTGCGTTTAAACTAACCAAACCGTGTTCACTTGTTTCGTTTTCGTTTACCATAATCAACATCATCACAATATATCCGATTAGCATCTATATCCGATTAACATTCATATTCGATTAACATACGTGTCTGTTTAACATACAAACATATTGCAAGACAACTGGAAAAATCACGAGATCATATACACATAAAGCATCACATACTAACCGGAAATCTGGATTACGTAATGAAATCCTTTGAACAGAGTGTAGGTCTGCTATATGCCGTCACACACACAAGGGAACCGAAAGCTCTAGGGTTTTGCCGATCAAAAATGTTATTACGTAAAGTTTCTAATCCAACTTATATTATATCGGCAGTGGGCCAAGGCCCAAATTGAAAGACTGGGCCGAAACATATCGAAGGATATGTTTCGAGTGCGAAGGATATGTTTCGAGCGCGAAGGATATGTTTCGAGTCCTTCATATGTTTCGACATCCTTCGATTCATGCATCATGTTTCGTGGAACATCCTTCGTAGGTTGGGCCATGATTCACACTAACTAGCTAACATACAGTACAAGTTTCACAATATGGAACCCATTATACACGATCAAACAATTATGCACAATCAAGCAATCAACATATATATATACTTTCATATCAATCCAATGTGCAATTAAGTAATTAGTCAAACACATGCTCGTGTAATACGTATGAAATCAATCTTAGAAATTCGAGTTGTCACATTATCCCCAACTTGAAAGAAATTTCGTCCCGAAATTTGGTACGCACTTACTGAGGTAGCTAGGCAAGTTACATAGTTCACCGGTTTTCCTGGGGTGTCACATCATCCCCCCGTTGATTTGGAATTTCGTCCCGAAATTCAGTAGTAGTAGCTTCAGCCTCAGAAGTGGATGCATTGGGTTCGAATAGCTGGGGGTACTTTTCTTTCATCTGGTCTTCGCGTTCCCATGTATACTCCGGGCCACGCTGGGAGTTCCAACGAACTCGAACAAGAGGGATTCTCTTGTGTTTGAGGACCTTAACATCCCGGTCCGTGATTTCAACTGGTTCCTCGACGAACTGCAACCGCTCGTCGATAGTGAGTTCCTTAAAAGGAACTATAAGGGTCTCATCTGATAGGCATTTCTTCAGATTCGACACGTGAAATACATTGTGAACTGCACCGAGTTCAGGAGGTAGGTTTAATCTGTAGGCTACTTTGCCAATCTTTTCTAAGATTTCGAATGGTCCGACGTACCGCGGATTCAATTTGCCTCTTTTACCAAAACGAACCACACCCTTCCAGGGTGAAACTTTCAATAAAACCCGGTCCCCGACCTCAAATTCCAATGGCTTTCTACGCTTGTCCGCGTAGGCTTTCTGACGGTCGCGTGCTGCCGCCATGCGTTGTCGTATCTGTGCTATCTTTTCTGTGGCGTCCACAACAATATCTGGACCCGTAATTTGACTATCCCCCACCTCTGCCCAACAGAGAGGTGACCGGCATTTACGTCCGTACAATGCCTCAAATGGAGCGGCTTGAATGCTGGTATGGTAACTGTTATTGTACGAGAACTCCACCAAAGGGAGGTGCTTTTCCCAGCCGTTGCCGAAATCGATAACACACGCTCGAAGCATGTCTTCTAGAGTTTGAATAGTTCGCTCAGACTGTCCATCCGTCTGAGGATGATATGCTGTGCTCATGTCTAATCGTGAGCCGAAGGATTTGTGCATTGCTTGCCAAAGCTCTGACGTGAATCGTGCATCGCGATCCGAAATAATAGAGGTGGGCACTCCGTGCCTCGAAACAACTTCCTTCAAGTAAATGTCTGCTAAAGTAGAAAACTTATCCGTTTCTTTGATAGCCAAAAAGTGAGCAGACTTTGTGAGTCGATCAACGATTACCCAAATAGTGTCATTCCCACGCTGGGATCTAGGTAAGCCCGTAACGAAATCCATGGAAATTTCTTCCCATTTCCACTGCGGTATCTTGGGCTGCTGAAGTAGACCGGCTGGTTTCTGGTATTCAACCTTGACTCTCGCACAGGTTAAGCATTTTCCAACGTACGTAGCGATGTGAGCCTTCATACTAGGCCACCAATAAGTAGTGCTGATGTCGTGGTACATTTTATCCGACCCTGGATGTACCGAATAGCGAGACTTGTGAGCTTCATCCATTACCAGTTGACGTAATCCGCCATAGAGTGGGACCCAAATACGCCCCGTTACATAGTAAGCACCGTCTTCTTTTTGTTCCATGCGTTGCCTTGAACCGCGTAAGGCTTCAGCTTTGACGTTTTCGGGTTTCAGTGCTTCTAACTGAGCAGCTCGTATCTGTGCAGGAAGACTGGACTGAATGGTAAGCTGTAGCGCTCGCACGCGCTTAGGTAGAGAGTCTTTCCGACTGAGGGCATCAGCCACAACATTGGCCTTGCCTGGATGATACTTGATGGCGCATTCGTAGTCGTTCAGTAGTTCAACCCATCTTCGTTGACGCATATTCAAATCCTTTTGCTTAAGGATATGCTCGAGACTCCTGTGATCGGTGTAAATCGTGCACCTGGTACCGTACAGGTAGTGTCGCCATATCTTAAGCGCGAAAACAACAGCTCCCAGCTCTAAATCGTGCGTCGTATAATTCCGTTCATGAACCTTGAGTTGCCGAGAGGCGTATGCGATAACTTTATCCCGTTGCATCAATACACAACCAAGCCCTTGTATTGATGCGTCACAATAAACCACGAAGTCATCCGTGCCCTCGGGCAGTGAGAGAATAGGCGCGCTGCAAAGCCTATCCTTTAAGTACTGGAAAGCGGTCTCCTGTGTATTACCCCATCTGTAAACGACACCTTTCTGTGTAAGCATAGTGAGTGGTTGCGCGATCTTGGAGAAGTCTTTAATAAATCGCCTGTAGTAACCTGCCAAACCCAAGAATTGGCGTATTTCTGTCGGTGTACGTGGTGCTGGCCAGTTTCTGATCGAATCAACCTTGGATGGATCGACATGAATCCCATCCTTGTTTACCACATGGCCTAAGAAGTGGACTTCACGAAGCCAGAAGTCGCATTTTGAAAACTTTGCGTACAGTTGCTCTTTTCGAAGAAGTTCCAAGATAATACGTAGATGCTGCTCATGCTCCTCCTGACTCTTGGAGTAAATCAAAATGTCGTCGATGAAAACGATGACGAACTTGTCGAGATACGGTTTGCACACCCTGTTCATGAGATCCATGAAGACTGCAGGTGCGTTTGTAAGCCCGAATGGCATGACCAGAAACTCGTAGTGACCATAACGAGTTCTGAAAGCAGTTTTGGAGACGTCCTCATCCCGGACTCTCAGCTGATGATACCCTGACCTCAAATCGATCTTGGAATAGTAACACGACCCTTGCAACTGGTCGAATAAGTCATCTATGCGTGGAAGAGGATAACGGTTCTTCACCGTCACCTTGTTGAGTTCACGGTAGTCGATACACATCCTGAACGTACCGTCTTTCTTCTTCACAAATAACACTGGAGCTCCCCAAGGCGAAGAGCTTGGACGAATAAAGCCCTTTTCCAAGAGCTCTTGCAGCTGTTTCGACAGTTCTTCCAGTTCGGTTGGAGCTAAACGATATGGTGCGCGGGCTATTGGTGCTGCTCCAGGTGCCAATTCGATCTGAAACTCGACTTGGCGATGAGGCGGTAAGCCTGGTAAACCTTCAGGAAACACCTGAGGGAAGTCACGTACAACTGGGATATCCTCCAGCTTCTTTTCCTTTGCTGATGCATCAGTAACGAGAGCCAGAATGGCAGTATGCCCCTTTCGTAAACATTTCTGCGCCTTCAAGTAAGAGATGATGCCAACCACAGCACCACTTTTGTCACCTTGTACTTCGAGAGGTTCTTGACTGGAGCGAGGAATACGAATAACTTTTTCCTTGCATAAGATCTCTGCGTGATGTTGAGATAACCAATCCATGCCGATGACGACGTCGAAGCTACCCAAGACTATGGGTATAAGATCTATCGTGAAAGTCTGACCCGCCAGAACAATGCTACAACCCTTGACTACATGAGCGGCTTCTACACTTTTGCCATTTGCTAGTTCTACGACGTGTTTAGTGTCTAGGGGTGTTGGTGTACGTTTTAATAAGTTACTCATTTTCATGGACATATAACTTGTATCAGCACCTGAATCAAATAAGACAGTAACGTAAATATCGTCGAGAAGGAACTTACCCATAACTACGTTAGGATCATTCACTGCATCTCCTCGACCCAACACAAAAGCACGACCTCGAGCTTCATTGCCGTTGTTGTTGTTACCATTACCCTGATTGTTGTTATTCCCGTTGCCCTGGTTGTTGTTGTTACGGTTCTGGTTCAACTGTGGGCAATCGCGTTTGAAGTGACCTTCAGCCCCACACTTATAACACCCCCTGTTGCCCTGTTGCTGATTCTGCTGATTCTGTGGAGCTGGTTGCTGAGACTGCTGATTCTGATTTGCAGGGCGAGCGCTTCTACAATCTTTGGCCTCGTGACCCATCTTTAAACACCTTTGACAACGGCCCTTATTGCACTGGCCGCTGTGATGCCTGTTGCAGTTGTTACACTTTGGAAGGTTTCCTCGATACCCTCCCTGTCTGTGGCTGCTCGATGAGTGCTGACTGGGACTTTGGTAACTATCCGTCTTTCGCTGCTGAGACTGTGATTGTACCGATGCTGATCCCTTGCTAGAATCCCCCTCCCATTTTCTCTTACTTTCGCTGGGAGTAGCAAGTGTAGTAGTAGCAGTAGCGGTAGCGGTAGCACTGATACGCTTTGGCAGTTTGCCCTGGTCTACTGCCTGATCTGTGATGCGATGAGCGAGACGCTGGATTTCCTGGATGTTGTTGAGGTTAGCCGACGTTACGTGGCTCTGAATCTCTGACGCGAGCCCCTTGAGATACAACTCAATTCGCTTGTATGGAGGATCTACCATAGTTGGGCACAGCACAGCCAACTCATTCGATCTCTTGGTGTAAGCTTCAATTTCCGAACCAACCATTTTCAAGTTATACAACTCGTCCTCCAACTTGTGAATGTCTTCTCTAGTGCAGTATTCCCTCTTGATCAGTTCTTTGAATTCATTCCAGGGTGTGGCGTTAGCAGCTGCCAACCCTAAGATCTGCACTTGTGCGTTCCACCAAGTGAGCGCAATCCCTTCAAGTGTGCCAGTGGCGAACTTCACCCTGCGAGCCTCAGGGCATTCACACATTTCGAAAACCGACTCGAGTTTTTCAAACCAGTGGAGGAGTCCGACTGCCCCCTCCGTGCCACTGAACGAGCTAGGACGACAGTCCATGAAAGTCTTGAAGGTACACGCAGGTTGTTGCTGAGCGGGTTGACCTATTGTGTACGAATAGGACAAGGTTAAATACGAGAATTATTGTAGGATCTAAAGATCCTTGTATGAATCTATACCGCAGGATATACTACCTGCTTGGGCGGCTGCAACTGCCGCAGCAACGAGAGCCTCTAGCTGGGCTTGACTCATGGTAATTCGTGCGGCCATTGATCTTCACATCAAAGGCAACATAAGTGAGAAAGGTTCGCGAATAGTGCGATGACAGAAGAGTGTAAGCACATAAGTATTCTCATGCAATGACAAGTTGTGAGCAAGTAATGTAAGCATACTATGAGCAAAGTTCTATGCAAATTCTAGCATGTAGGCAATAAACATAAACCTTATTACCTAGGAAGTTGAGTCTTGCACGTGGAGCGAAGCGTCGTTGTGGATCGTTGAGAGCACTGTTCGGGTTATAGTCTGGTTTTAATAAAAACGTTTTCCCATATTAAAACCAAGTTCTCTATAACCAATGGCTCTGATACCAATCTGTCACACCCCCAAAATCCACCTGCGGAGTATCACCGCTTGGGAGCGTGACTGACCAGGATCAAGCCACCAATCATATTGAACATGCATATAGTATTAAGTAAGATAAAAGAAAACCATCCGTTCAATACAAAAGGTGTTCAAAACATGTTATTGTTTTAAAGTGTAGCGGAAGCATAGTAATAATCCCACAATAGTAAATAGTTCAAATGTTATCATAGTTCAGCATAGAAACCACGAATCCTTGTCCACAACGACCCGCTTCTCCAGTGCAAGCTCCAAGTACCTAACGATCTGCAAGGCATGTAACAGAATGGTCAACAAACTAGTTGAGCGAGTTCACAGTAAGTAAATGTGTAACAGTAAGTAACAGGTGGCTCTACATGGCCGATAGTAAGTTATGCTGGTGGGGGCTTCCCATGTTAAGTTACCACTAGACTATTCGTATTATTATCCCTGTTCTTCGTCCGAGAACAGAAGTGTGTATAAAGTGTGCGTAGGTTTTACGCACGTATCCTTCGTAACCTGAGGATAGGAGTAAGTAATGCGTACACGTAGGTTTTACGTGCGTATCCTTCGTAACCGAGGATAGAATGGCATGTGAACCCGTAGGTGTTATCCCAACCTACGTAACCGTCCTGACATCCGAGGACATGATAGGTGATAGTCTAGTAAAGCATTAGTACGTTCCTTTCAATAATAACCTTTAACCCATTCCCACGACCCGGGAATCCCATGCCTTAGTAGGAGTGTGAACTCACCTCGGTTTGCTCGGTATGCTAAGTTATGCACTCACAAGTAATTAATCACGTCCTAGTGTATGCACGTATAACAAATCAGTTCATGTTCACAATTGTACGCATGCAGTTAATGTTCACATAACAGTCAGTTGCATAACAACACACACGTATTATTTCACCTTGCACGAATACAGATGCTAACATTCATCTCTAGCATGGCATGTCAAATAATCCAGCATATAATCAATCAGTCAAAGTATGTTCATAATCCCTAACATCCTTCGAATCCAGTCACTATCTTTCGACAACAGTAATCACAATTATCCTTCGGACCAATGTTATGTTCCGAATCCTATGTCATCTTTCGGCCAACCTATCTTTCGGTCCAACTATCTTTCGGTCCAATAATGGTTCGGTCAAACTAGTATCTTTCGGTCAAATTTATGGTTCGACTAACAAGCATCCTTCGACAACAACTATGTTTCGGGTAGCAACATCTTTCGACAATTAACAGTTACGTTTGATCACCATCAGTTACGGATATCATGCAGCCAAATACAGAAACAGAAACCCTAATCATCTACAGCCGTCATCATCATAACAATCATCATCTATCATGCATGTCCAAACAAATCACAACAAGTACCAATTCTTAACAGTACATCTACATAACGAGTATCACACAAGCACGATTCCTCACTACAATCGATCTGTAATATTGATTAATAATCCGAACAGAATACCAAAGATCCTAATTGATAGCAGGTTTAGATCTTTGCGTTTAAACTAACCAAACCGTGTTCACTTGTTTCGTTTTCGTTTACCATAATCAACATCATCACAATATATCCGATTAGCATCTATATCCGATTAACATTCATATTCGATTAACATACGTGTCTGTTTAACATACAAACATATTGCAAGACAACTGGAAAAATCACGAGATCATATACACATAAAGCATCACATACTAACCGGAAATCTGGATTACGTAATGAAATCCTTTGAACAGAGTGTAGGTCTGCTATATGCCGTCACACACACAAGGGAACCGAAAGCTCTAGGGTTTTGCCGATCAAAAATGTTATTACGTAAAGTTTCTAATCCAACTTATATTATATCGGCAGTGGGCCAAGGCCCAAATTGAAAGACTGGGCCGAAACATATCGAAGGATATGTTTCGAGTGCGAAGGATATGTTTCGAGCGCGAAGGATATGTTTCGAGTCCTTCATATGTTTCGACATCCTTCGATTCATGCATCATGTTTCGTGGAACATCCTTCGTAGGTTGGGCCATGATTCACACTAACTAGCTAACATACAGTACAAGTTTCACAATATGGAACCCATTATACACGATCAAACAATTATGCACAATCAAGCAATCAACATATATATATACTTTCATATCAATCCAATGTGCAATTAAGTAATTAGTCAAACACATGCTCGTGTAATACGTATGAAATCAATCTTAGAAATTCGAGTTGTCACAACCGGTCAAAAGGGTTTACAATAAAGATTTTCTGATGTCACAAAATAATTTGAATGACGAAACATTCAAAGTAGCATATACTTTGAATGATTCTGACAAATGATATTCTGATGAAGAATTTCCAGTAAGAGGTGTTAAAACTGAAATGATTAATAAGGTTTTCAAACTAACAAAAATTAATATTTCTGAAATAAAAGATGTAAATCTTACTGAAAACCCTAAAAAGTACACCTCAAGAGTTCAACAAAGACTAAACAAGAAAAAAAGGTTACAGTTCTGGTTCTGGTTATTAAAAGAAACCAAACCATAACAGTAATTTCAAAAACAAAGGTTTAGGTTTTATTCCATTTGAAAATCATAAAAATGAGAAAATTTATAAACCAAAAACTAAATTTGTTTCAGGAGCAAGTTCCGAAGAAGAGGAAAAGAGCTCATTCTGGAAGCAATCGAACAAAGAATTCCTTGCTAAGAAGCAAGAAAGATTGAAGAATGATGTTGCTCAGAAAAAGGAGACAAGAACCTGTTATCATTGTCAAAAAGTTGGGCACATTGCATGGAATTGTCCAAAAGCAACCCAAACAAAACAGGGAGTCTCTGAAAAATTGAAAGAAAAGTTGGTTGATAATGAACCACCAACCGAACAATTTAAAGTGTTCAAAAATTCAAAATTTGAGGTTGGTGAGAGTTCAAAACGTTTTTACAAAAGAAATGGGAATCTGAACAACCACAAGTGGGTTGTTAAGAAATCAGAAGCACTTTCTAGCAATTAATCTAACTCGTCAAAGTCAGAGGAGCCACCGGTTGATCTTAAAAGAGAAAATTCAGTTTCGTTATTGGATGATGCAAACTTTCCACCATTGCAGACTGAAAATTTAAAAGAAAAAGTTGGCAAAGTTGAGATCTCAAATCAATTCTTTTCTGAAAATAAAGAATTTGATGTTGAAAAAGCCTTTAACCCTAATATTCTAAATATTTTAGAAAAAATGGTTGACGGGAAGGTAAAAGGGGTAAAGGAACTCCCAGGTTGGGTGATGATGACTCGGAATCACCCAAGGACTGTCAGGCTTGGGTGAATCTCTTTAACTGAAAATCCTGACTTGCCGGAACTCCCAGGTTGGTAATTAGGGAGTAGGAATCGGCATCTTTCTTGAGAAATTCAAAATTGTTGTATTTCGACTTACAAGTGGTATTGTTAATAAAAACCTACATGTGGTTAATCAAGGTCATTAAGTTGAACTTGATTTAGCTTTCATTCAAGTGGTTAAAGAAAAGGAAAAGTGTTTTTACAAGTGGTAATTTGAAAGAACAATGTGAGGAAACCCCATGTTTGTGAAATGACAAACAAAACAAATTTTCCCGAAAAACCATTTTGATTAAAACAAACTTAAGTGTTTTGAAATCATAATGGGAAAATAGTTTGTTGTTAGGGGGAGTTCTGATTGTTTATGCCAAGTGGATGGCGAATTGATGTGACATCTATTCTTGTAATCATTGTAAACAGTTCATTTATCAATTAAATAAAGTTATTTGATCCCAATGTTTGTTTATTTGTGTTTGATGTTTTTCATGTTTTGACTATTATTCGATTTCAAACTCTATATCGCTTTCTGGAGAATTATACGCAAACTGGTGCATAAACGTAATCAGTTAAACGCGACAAATACTCCGGAACATCAATTTATGCTTAACATACCTTAAATAACCTTTACATAACTTAGAAATAAGTTTTGAAGGCTTTGGTATGGCAAAATCAAGTTTATTCGCTTACAGGGACTAAAATTGACAAACTGCGAAAGTAAGCAAATCTGAACTGTAACGAACATTCCGGAACATGATCATAAGTTAAACACACCTTAAATATCCTTTACATAGCTTAGAAATAGGCTTTGAGGGGTTCGGTGTGCTAAAATAAACTTTATGCTCATTCAGGGACTAAAAGCGTCAAAAGTGCATAAGTTTGCATTTTCGCGCATAACTTACGTTCTGAATACATCCGGACATCCAAAAATTTATGTAAGCATTAAAATATTTTATTTTAGTGTTTGGCATGAGAAAAATCCATTTGTCGCGCAATTTGGATCCTTTATCGCGCTTATGCGCATTCCGTCGTAATTAAGCGAATAACGCGATCGTACGACCAAACGAACCGACATCCGAAATATTTTTGAGCATATATTGAGTTCCCTACACTTTAACTTCATTTTAGAGCCTTGAAATGATGTTAACGGGGCTTAAACGTGCCAAAAATGGGCCAAAATACATGTTTCTGAAGTGCAGGGACTAAACTGCAATTTCTGTATTATCAGCCAAGCGGGCCGCGTAAGCCCATATGCATATCTCACGCGGGCCGCGTGAGAGGCCCAGTAATAGAAAACTAATTTCTGAAACAGCAGCTGGTATTCGTTGAACTTGGACATGTTTTTGATCAATCTAGGGGCAAATTTTGATGGTTTTTATCTACCCATTGTATTGCAAAACAATGGGCACAAGTGGAGGGCCAAGATTAAAGCTCGATTATCGAGAAACGATCTTAACGGTTCTACCATTTCTATAAATACCCAACCTATTTACCCATCTTCCTCACATTTGATCTGATTCAAAGCTTTCTAAGTGGAAGTGTGTACTTCCTACCTGAAAGCGAATCGGGTTAAATCTTGCGGGGACCTACTGTAAGTATTCTTTCGCGTTTTTCATTCGTTTTAGCGTTAAAGTCAAACTGTGTTTGACTTTCTGCATTGACCAGTTTATGGTCAACGCGAAGTTCGTTTGAACTTCATAATGTGAGCGTAATCACGATGGTTATAGTCCCTAGTGACTATACCTACTGATTACCACATTATCTAGGCTCAGTGACGAGTCGTAGTTTCGGCCAAAATACGTTTTCTCGCGTATTTTGTAACCAAACTACTCTAGGGTATTAAAACCGTTTGTTTTAATACCAAACCTATTTTCTAACTTTACTAAACATGTTCTAGCATGTTTAGCTCGTCGCTTTTAGATTTGTGCTTGTTTAGGGTCATAAAGGTAAGCGATCTAATCAATCGCTTATGCTTTCGAACCCGACCCATTTGGTCGATCATTAGGATCTGACCAAACACTTTAGACGACCATAGTTGTATAGGGAATAACCTTCCAAGGTTATACCTTATGGTCACATCGTTTAAGTAGTTGTATGATAAGTAGTTCTTATGCCTTAGGTAAATTACCAAAATACCCTTTTTGCACCAAAATTCATTTTAAGCCTATGTAACATAAATTTTGGTATCTAAACTGATTTAACAACAATATTAAACATGTTAAGGCATATCTTGCTTGTCATAGGGCTAGTTAGGCATTCCGAACGCGTTTTACGCGAACGACGCGTTAAAGTAGCATAAGCTACCTAAGCGGGTCGTAACGGGTCAAAAGCACTTAGGATAGGTTTCGTTTTAGTACGTAGGCTTTGTTAAACCATATTACATAAGTTCCCCTACTTATTTGGTTTACGAACCCTCGTACTACCCGATCCTCTGATAGGTTCGTTTATTAATGTAGATACCTATATAGGTGTCGTTTGATTCCGTGATCTTCTAGCATTGCTTGGTGGTTATCCTACGACTTCTAAGCAATCTCAAGTGAGTACATAGACCCCCTCTTTTACTGTTTTTCAAACATTTTGGGGTAAAACACATGTGCCTACTTGTTACTTTCATGCTTTCTTGTTTTCACATCATATGCTTGCTATGTTCTTTAGTACACTTATAGTACATGATTTCATTACATTGTTTTGCTATGTATCTTAACTTAGCATGCTAGCACATTGATTTACATTACATTGTTTTGCTACATATGTTTACTTGGCATATTAGCACATTGATTTACATGACTTTTCTGCTTTGTATGTTAACTTAGCATACTTAGTACATTGTTTTCATATACATGTTTACATTTGGTATAACATTTAGTTTGCACAAACGGGACTTATATACATTCATTAACATTAGCTACGCCGCTCGGTATTAAGTAATGGTACCATAGGACTTGACAAATCCCGTTCCTGACATCCTAGGTTTGTTTGGATGAAAGGAATGACTGAATCCGAAAACATTTCTTTTGATAACCTTTACATAGGGTTATCTGTCTATCTCAAGGCTTGAATGTATGCGTTAACTTACCATATAGATGTTTGTATCATTTAAAACATGCTTTTTACTTTGCAAAACATAACTTTTTGATATACTCAAAATACTTTGTTTTGTACATTTATACATTTGGTTTAAGTGAATACATTTTACTTAACAAACATAACATTTTTTTATACACATACATGACTACATTTTGGGACTTTTAAACATATGACGATGGTTTAGACAAGAACATTTGATGGTTGGTTTAAACATGGACTTTATACATTGGTGGTTTGTTTAATGACTTAAGTAACGATATGTGTGTAGTATGATACAAGCATGGTGGATACGCCGCTGGTACTTCCTATATATAAGTGCTTATATTGTATTACATGTCGTAGCGTTATTTAAATCATTTAGTTTGGACTTATACATTTTTACACAAATAACATATTTTCACAAGACTTCGTTTTACAAAAACAACTTGTTTTATACAACGTATTTTTACTTGGTTATTCTTTTAACCATACATTATTCTTTTATTCATACATATCATCTGATATTATCGCTTTTCAAATGATTTACAAAACAAAAACAACTTACAAGGTTCATGACTAACTTTTATTAAACATTTTCTTAAACTCAAGTCATGAATCTTATTTTCACAAAACCTATGTATCTCACAGGCATTTTTATGCTGACGTACCTATTTTCACATGTGTTTCAGGAGCTAATGCATAGGATGATCGTGACACGCTAGGGTGGACTTGGGCCTTAGTGATATAAAATGGAGCTAGACTTAGTTTAATTATATGATGTACTTTTGTTTTTCTTCTATTTTAAGACAATGTAACACGTTGGTTCTTGTTTTGAACGATGTATTCCACCCTTGGGTGATGAATAAAATGTTATTTTAATTACCATGGTTGTGGAACAAAAATTCTGTTACAACACTCCCTGACGTTTCTGCCACGATTTGATGTTTTACGTGGTCGGGGTATGACAATTGAAGCAATTTACATCAGTTTGTCATTTTACTTTGTACAGTTTATTGCATTTATTTTCAAATTTTCTTTGAAAATCAAAAATTGAAACATATTTTTGATTTTAGGGGGAGTGAAAAATTTAGAAATTTTGAAAATTTGAAAAATCCAAAAACATGATAAAATCTAAAAAGCCAAAAACATCGAAAAACCAAAATTGAGTTTTGTTGTGAAAAAGAGGAATTGATAGTACATCAGTAGACAATCACCGCATGCTAAAGAATTGGAAAACCAAATGTGATAAACGATCTCACTTATGATATGCCAGTAGATTTTTATACATTCAGTAGATTGTTTTCGAGATATTAACCTAAATATCAATACTTACATATCTAGTGGGGAACATCTCTCGGATATATAGGTAACCCCTGAAATCTTGTTTGAAGGGCTTTCTATTTCTGACATACTAGGTCTTTGTGCGTGATGATATCTGGGGTATTATACCAGGACTTCTAATTTTGCGGAAGCAATAGCCTAGTCCTCGTATAATACCATAAAGCTCACCCTCAGCATAAAAATGATGAAACATTGAAAAATGCTAATCATGTGCTGTTGAAGAAAAGATCCCCAAACGGGACACACTTAAAAGACTAAAAGACGAGCCATCATCTCTTTGTCTGAACGGAAGTTCTAACCTGAGCTCTCATGGTCTCGCATTACCCGTTTACGGATATCATCAAAGTACATTCACCTGTAAGACTGAATATAGGAGTCTGGATACGAGAGTATATTCTGAGGTGGTACACGCGAATAAGTTAAGTCCATTAAAATACTAATCTCGTATCTCGAAACAATTGAAATTTGTGCGAAAATTTAAGTGGATCAGTATACTGACAATTAAAGTGAATCGTTTAGTGTTAGTGCATGCATCTGTCGACTTCGTCTTGTATCGAGTCTTGTACTAGATAGGTTAGATCAGGGCACGTTATACGAGAAAATATTAGATTTAAGGTTGATTTGAATGTGATTTCGCTTGAAGAGCTAATTCCGCTTGAAATGTCCTTGGTCACTTTCAAGCGGAATCAACAACTTTCTAATTTCGCTTGAACTGTTTCTATCTATTTCAAGCGGAATCAAGACCAAATAAATACCTTTCAAGCATAATCATTTGTATCGATTCTGATTTTGGATACCGAGGTGCTGCCGGTTTATCCTGTGATTGTAAACATTGTTAGATTGGTATAAAAGCTGTTTAAAGTGATTTGCTTGCTGTTTCGAAGTCAGTTTCTTAGTTTCCCCTCTGAAACAGGTCAAAACTCCTCTGAATGACTCGTTCGGGTCCCTACACGATCCTACAAGTGGTATCAGAGCTCAGGAGGAGGAGTTCTTACCGATTCAGCTGGAAATTTATGTTTTCTACCCCTTCTTTTCAAAATTTACAAGTTTTTACGGTCAGAATCAGTTCAATTTCTCACAGTTTGTGTAAAAGTACATATTAACAAACCCTTGAAAGTTTCAAAGCAAAATTCGACTTAAAATTGGCAGAAATGGACATTCGAATTGATTCCGCTTGAACGGACATTTAGTGATTTCGCTCGAAAGTAGTTATTCCGTTTGAAAATTTCAAGCGAAATCTGATATTTTGCATAAAAATGTTGTGATTCCGCTCCAGATCTGGGATTCGCTCGAAATTGTGGTTCCGTTTCAACATTTGTGTTGATTCCGCTTCAATCTGGATATTCTACTTGAAATTGTTTGTGGGTATTTCGCTTGAAGTTGTTAGCTACTGATTCCACTTCAAAACACTTATTGATGTTCAAAACTTGATTTCGCTTGAAAAGGGTCCGCTTGAAATTGAAGATGGTGATTTCGCTTGAGTTAGTATTCCGCTTGAAACTGTCTGTTTTAGAAAAACGTGTTGCCGAATCATGGAAGAAGAATTCTATAACGCCTTTGCTACACCTTCGACTACTCCGTCTGTCATTGCTCAAAACATGAACTTAGAAAACGAAACCGGAACAATGCAAAAACCCCCAAAACTTATGGGAATTGAGGAATACCATGGATGGAAGAATCGATTTGAGAACTGGGTTTAGGCAAACCATTTGAGAGCTTGGGAAAGTATTGAAACCAAGTATGTTACACCACAGTCTGCGTAAAATGTTGATAAGATCATTTCAGAATTCACAGACCAAGAGAGAGACAGTTATAAAGGGGAGAAAATGATGATCAGTCTTCTACAACAAGCTGTCAAAGAAGACATCTTTATTTTACTTCAGCATGATGGGAATGCGTTTTCGATTTGGGAAGCACTTGAGAAGAAATTTGAAGGAAGCACAGAAATGCTCAAGAGCAAAGCATCATTGTTGAAAAAGGAGTTTGAATTGTTTACTAGTATGCCTGGTGAGACTACAAAGACTCTCATCGAGAGATACTGTCATCTTGTGCGTACCATGTCTCTGCTGAAGATTACTAAAACTCCAGTTGAATGGGTGGAAAAGCTAGCTGACGCATTACCACAGAAAGATTGGGGTACTTATCTGATGATTCTGAAGAATTCTGGAGAGTTTAGCAGATTGTCAATCGGACAATTTATTGAAAAGCTGGAGACACAGGATCTTGAACAGAAGAAGATTGCAAGAATGAAGAGTTCAAGCAACCAACAAGACATCAAACTGTACTATAAAGGAAATGTTCAAACAGTTGAAGCAAGTCCAAAGATCCAAACCGCATTTAGTGCAGGAAATCAATCTGGAACAGGCAGTCAAAGTTCAGTCAACACTAGTGGGTTTTCAAATGTTAATCCGCCAAGTGTTCAAAGTGCGAATGTTGGTAATGGGCATATGATTCAGTGCAATATGGCATGGATCTTCAAAATGGACAGAATTTGTCTAAAGAAGTTGAAAAGAGTCATATGGGATTACTGGTTACTACTTTGGAATCTTATGAAGGGTTGATTGCTGGAAAAATTGGTAATCCGATGCTAACGAAGGAAGATTATGATCAAATAGATGCAGAGGAATTGGAGCCTATGGACTTCAAATGGTGTCTAGCTAGTGTCTTGAGAAGAGCTGAAAAGTTTAAAATGATAACAGGAAGAAATGACTTTTTGGATGCTCATCTTTCAGCATTAGGTTTTGATAAATCTAAAGTTACTTGTTTTAAATGTAGGGAGAAAGGTCACTTCAAAAGAGAGTGCAAAAATCAGGAGACTAGTGGAGCAAAGAATCCTTTTGGAAAAGATGACTATTATCAGAAGGCTATATATCAGCAAATCACTCATCAACCACATCTACAAAAGGATTCACGAACGGCACATTGGAAAATGATTGAAGATGCCAACAGGAAAGCCTATTTTGGTATCATTGATCAAGATGATGAAAAGTTGGCTCCAGGATTTAGCTAGGATAATTATTTGGATGAGAATGGAGAGTTTAAGGCTTTCATTGCTCAGATTATTCAAAAGCCAGAATTGATGAAGGAATGGATAGCTGTGTTATTTGATGAAGAGAAGAGTAAAGATGAAGGATCTGTTTCATTAGAAAACAGTTCATTAGATACAAGTGATGATGATGAAGAGATTGAACAGATAAATATTGGAAAAACTCATTTATCTTCTGACAGTTTTGAATTTTATTTTGCAGATAAACTGAAGAAACTCAAAGAGAGAAGCAGCAAAAGAAATGAAAGAAACCAAGATTGTTGAGAAGATAGTTGAAGTGGAAAAGGTAGTTGAAATCGAGAAGATTGTGGAGATCGAAAAGATAGTAGAAGTCACAAAACCTTGTCTTACATGTTCAGAATCCTGCAAACAACGTGAAGAAAAAGATGAGAGGTTTAGTGAATCAGAAAAATTAAAAGAAAAGTTGTTGTTCGATATCAAGAATTTAAAAGAATCATACGATGTGTTGAACAGAACAGTGAACAGTTTGCAAAAGACAAATACAGAAAGAGAAAATGCTTTGAAGATGATGAATGCAACGATGATGTCGAAGCAGAAAGAGATAAATTTTTACATTGAAGAATGTGCGAAATGGAAACAAGAGTTAGATGGTGAAAGAGTTGAAAACGAAAGAATCAGACGAGACGATTACTGAGAAGTTATACAAGTTCTGATTACTTAATTGACAGAATTTATCCTACTGTTGCAGGTTTTGAGGCGTTTAAAGATGAAGAAAAGGAGTCAAAGAAGAAAAAGGATACTCGTAAGAAACAGAGTGTCTGTTATAACAAGTGTCCGCCTCCGATATGGGAAGGGTACTCGCCTAGAAAACCGAATGAGGAACAAGTAAAAAAGGCAGTTAATATAAAGTTAGAGTCCGAGTTAACCGATGTATTACCAGACAACATTGACATCACATTCACAGCGTCTGACACAGATCATGAGTCCGAATTAATAAAAAGAATGATCAATCAGGTGTTGGATAAGGATGAGGAGTCAGAGTCAAAGTCCGAGTCCGAAAGTTCGTGTTTGTCAGTCGGGAGTTCGAGTTCTTCTATCAGGAGTTCAAAAACGTCAGGAAAACGGGTGTATAGTAAAGAATTTTTGTTGTCAAAATCTAATTTGAAGGACGAAACATTTGAAGTTGCATATACTTTGAATGATTCTGACAAATTATATTTTGATAAAGAGTTTCCAATAAGAAGTGTTCGGTTTGACATGATCAAAAAGGTTTTCAAAATGACAAAAATTAATATTTCTGAAATAAAAGATTTAAATCTTAATGAAAAACCTAAAAAATACACTTCAAGAGTTCAACAAAGGTTAAACAAGAAAAAAGGTTACAGTTCTGGTTTTGGATTTCAAAAGAAACCAAACCATAACGGTAATTTCAAAAAGAAAGGTCTTGGTTTTATTCCACCAGAAAATTATAAAAATGAGAAAATTTCAAAATTTGTTTCAGGACCGTCTGCTAAGGAGGAAAAGAAGAGCTCATTCTAGAGACAATCAAATCAAGAATTTCTTGCTGAGAAGAAGAAGAATGAAGTTCAGAGAAAAGAAACCAGAACCTGTTTTAGATGCAATGAAATTGGTCATATTGCATGGAACTTTCCATTAGCAATAAAAACAAAACAGGGAGTTTCTGAAAAACTGAAAGATATTGTTGTTGATAAAACCGAACCACCAACTGAGAAATTTAAAGTGTTCAAAAATTCTACATATGAAGTTGGTGAATGTTCAAAGAGGTTTTACAGAAGAAGTGTGAAGCTTGACAACCAAAAGTGGGTTGTTAAGAAATATGATGTGAAAACTGGCGATGAATCTGATTCCACAAAATCAGAGGAGCCACATGTTGTTAAAAAGAGTGAAAACTCAGTTCCTTCAATGGATGATGAGAATTTTCCACCATTGAGGACTGAAAATTTTAAATCAAAAGATGGAAAAGTTGAGATCTCGAATCAATTTTATTCTGAAAAAAAATGAATTTGATGTTGAGAAAGTTTTTAATGGAAATGTAAAGAAAATTTTTGGAAAGATGATCGATAGGAAGGTTAAAGGGGTAAAAGATTTTTATGCTAAGAAGAAAGCAACTTACACCCCAACTGCTGATGAGTTGATTGCACCCAAGGCTGGTCAGGCTTGGGTGGACATTTTCTTTCATTAAAAAACCTGACATGCCGGAGATCCCAAGTTTGTAATCGTGGATTAGGAATCGGCATCATTCTTGACAAAATTGTTTGTATGAAAGAGTTTAAAAATTGTTAAAAATTTACAGGTTAAGCATGACTTGCCGGAGCTTCCAGGTTGGTAAGTGTGAAGCAGGAATCGGCATCTTGATTGGTAAAATGGTTTGTGTAGATGTTTTATTCCTACACGTGGTTAAATGTTTTAGATATACTTACAAGTTTTACAAGTGATTCGTCAAGATCATTAGTTTGAACTTGATGTAATCCTCATATATGTGATAGAATGAACAAGATGATGAACCAATCCCTACAAGTGGTTAAATCAACTAAACTTATTTTCTGGAAAAATAATTTTGATTAAAACAAACTTAAGTGTTTTGAAATCTTAAAGAGAAAATAGTTTGTTGAAAGCGGGAGTTCTGATTGTTTATGCCAAGAGGATGGCGAATTGAGGTGATTCGATATCGGTTGTCAGCTTTCTGTATAGTTTATTTTCAAATTTTTTAAATGTGTTTGAATTTTAGGGGGTGTAAAAAATTTCAGAAAATCCAAAAACAGTAGAAAATTTGAAAAAGCCAAAAACATGATAAAATGAAAAATGAGTTTTGATGTATAAAAGAGGAAATGATAGTACATCAGTGGACTGTTACAACATGATAATGAATTGGAAAGTATAAATGTGATAAACAATCTCACTGCGGATATGCCGTAGGTGTTTACACATTTAGTAGATTGTGACGAGATATAAACCTAAATTCAAACTTGCTTATATCGTGGGGAACAACTTCTTGGATATATGGGTATCCCCCGAAATCTTGTTTGAAAGGTCCCTCTTTCTGAGATACTAGGTCTTTATGCTTAGTGATATCTGGGGTATTATCCCGAGACTTCTACTGAATGGAAATTCTGACCTAGTCCCCGTATAACATTTTCTGTAAATGCCTGAACATAGCACTGCCCTCAGCATAAAAAATGATGAAACATTGAAAAATGCTAATCATGTGTTGTTGAAGAAAAGATCCTCTAAAGGGGACACACCTAAAGTCGAACCGTCATCTCTCTGCTGAACGGAAGTTCTAACCTGAGCTCTCACGTGTGACACCTGTGTCACTTCAACCATCAAACAAATGCCAAACCAAGGAAATATTGTATTTCATACTTGGGATTTGTATAAATATGTGTATGCTTTGCACATATCAATTCTTGTTCAATTTCATACTCTACAACGCTTTCTGGAGAATTATACGCAAACTGGTGCATAAACGTACTCAGTTTAATGCGACAAATACTCCAGGAGACCATCATACACTTAACATACCTTAAATAACCTTTACATAACTTAGAAATAAGTTTTGAAGGCTTTGGTATGGCAAAAACAAGTTAATTCGCTTACAGGGACTAAACTTGACAAACTGCGAAAGTATGCCAATTTGAACTGTAACGAACATTCCGGAACATGTCCATAAGTTAAACATACCATATATATCCTTTACATAGCTTAGAAATAGGCTTTGAGGGGTTTGGTATGCTAAAACAAACTTTTGGATCATTCAGGGACTAAAAGTGTCAAAAAGTGCATAAGTTTGCACTTTCGCGCATAACTCACGTTCTGAATACATCCGGACATCCAAAAATTTATGTAAGCATTCTTATATTATGCCTTAGTGTTTGGCATGAGAAAAATCCATTTGTCGCGTCATTTGGATCGTCTTTCACACTTATGCGCATTCCGTCGTAATTAAGCGAACATCGCGATCGTACGGCCAAACGAACCGACATCCGGAATATTTTTGAGCATATTTCAAGTCCCATACACTTTAACTTCATCTTAGAGCCTTGAAATGAGGTTAACGGGGCTTAAACGTGCCAAAAATGGGCCAAAATACGTGTTTTTGAAGTGCAGGGACCAAAATTGAAAATTCTGGTCTGGGAACCTTAGGCGGGGCGCGTAAGGATTTGCCAAATCCTTAGGCGGGCCGCGTGAACATGTCTGACAGAAAGATTTTGCATTTAATGCAGAATCTGGCCTTTCGTTCGATCAAGGGGCGATGCCTTTTCACCCAATGAAGAGCCAAGGGTCAAGTTCACTGAACTTATCCACTGGACACATGTACGCACGAGATCAAGGCACGATATTCGATAAAACGATCCTAACGGTTCCACTTTTCCTATAAATACCCCCCCCCTTTAGTGTAAAAATCACAAAATCAGATCTTAAAGCTCTAAGTTGAAACCATTGTTTCATACCTGAGCTATTTGGTCTTGATTAGCACTCGGGGACCCTCCGTAAGTCTTCTTTCGCTCTTTTATTCGCTTTTCGAGTCCGAAAGTCAACGTTTTGTTGACTTTCTGCATTGACCAGCTTATGGTCGATGCGAAGTTCATGGAACTTCATAACGTGAGCGTGATCACGATGGTTATAGTCCGTAGTGACTATACCTACTGATCACCACGTTAACTAGGCTCAGTGACGAGTCGTAGTTTCGGCCAAAATGTGCATTCTTGCATATTTTGTAACCAAACTGCTCGTGGGCATCAAAGCCGTTTGTTTTGATGTCAAACCTGTTTTCAAACTTAGTTAAGCATGTTCTAACATGCTTAGCTCGTCACTTTTAGTTTAGTGCTTATATAGGGTCGTAAGGTAAGCGATTTAAACCATCGCTTATACTTTCGAACCCGACCCATTTGGTCGGTCATTAGGACCCGACCAAACACATTAGGTGACCATAGCTATAACCTTCCGAGGTTATACCGTGTGGTCGCAATGTTAGGCGTTCCGAACGCGTTCTACGCGAACGACGCGTTAGGGTAGCATAAGCTACCTAAACGGGTCGTGATGGACCGTAAGCACTTAGATTAGGTTTCATTTTAGTATGTAGGCTTTGCTAAGCCATATTACACAAGTCTCCATACTCGTTTGGTTTACGAACCCGCGTACTGTCCGATCCTTCCGATTTGGTCTGGTATATTAACATAAGCTACCTATTAGGTGCCGTTGATATTCCGTGATCTTTAGCATTATCCGGTTATTATACAAGGAATCCAAAGCAATCTCAGGTGAGTACATAGTTCCCCTCTTTTACTGTTTCTGAACTGTTTTGGGGTGAAGCATGTGTACCTATCTGTTATTTTCATGATTTCAAAGTATAATTGATTATACATGATAGTATTTATCTTTTGACAAACTAAATGACTATCTATGGTTTAAACACTGATTTCTCAAAAAATTACAAAAGTAATTGTTGGAATAGTACCTATTTTGTTCACCAGACCGATTGGTAGTATGATATAGCGCTATAGGACTAGACACCCCATTCCTGTTATCATGGAATGTCTGAAACCAATTTGTTTCTCCATCCAAATAGGGATTTCCTTTGTGGTATCCTTATAGTCTCAAAGGTGTAGTTTGATGCACCAGGTCTGAATGAATTCTTAAATCGCACCTTTAAAGTATATTTTGATATACTCCCAAAAAGTATAGTTTGATATACTCTCATGTGTGGTATTGTACAGAACCAACATATATTTTGTAATCATCCAAAGCATATTGTGATATGTTATTTACATAACTAAAACATAGTTTAATATGTTATTTATCACATCCAAAGCATATACTGATATGTTAGTTACAAAACTAAAACATGGTTTAATGTGTTATTTATAAATCCAAGGTATACTTGTAATATACTACTGAAAACTATTATTTTGAATAACTAAAGTATATTTAATATACTATCTATCAAACGATTTAGTTTTGGTTAGTGTTTAGATAACGGAACGAGTGTAATGTGATGAAAACATGGTAGATACGCCGCTGGTACTTCTTATATATAAGTGTTTTCATTGCATTACATACCGTGGCGTTATTTAGTACACTTGGGTTAACAATATTGGAACTGAAATATATTTTAATATATTACTTATTCAACTTTCTTAAAACCAAGGTATATTTTATATATACCATAAACGTTTTATTAAAACATTGTTTTTCAAACAACTTAACTTATACAAACTCATTTTACATGGTTATTCAGTTAACCATACATTATTCTCTTATTTATACATATCATCTGATCCTATCGTTTTTCAAATGACTTACAAGACAAAGCAAATTTACAAAGTCCATGACTAAACATTTTCTCAAACATAAGTCATGAACTCCGTTTTCACAAAACCTATGTACCTCACAGGCATTTTTATGCTGACGTACCTATTTTTACACATGTTTCAGGTGCTGTCTTGAGATGAATGTTGATACATGCTACATTTAGGATGGACTCGTGCCTTAGCAACTTTAAAACTTGGAAGATCATAGTTGTACTTATGTGATTGTAATAGAACAACGAGTTCATTTAATCAATAAAACAATATTTAAATTTCCATGTGTTATGAAACAATGATTCTGTTACAACACTCCCCGACGTTTCCGCCACGTTTTGTTGTTACACGTGGTCGGGGTGTGACAGAAAAGTTGGTATCAGAGCTCATGGTTATAGGGAATTAGGTTATTTGTAATGCTTTGACCTAGTCTATAACCTTCCTAGGACCCTAATGCGAGTTTACTTGCGTTTAGTCATAAAACAACACCGTCACCTATCCTTAGGCGACGACCGCAACAAGAACATAAATTTCAAAACCGCTTTGAAAACTAATCATCTGTTCTAGGATGATTGATTACTAGGTTTTGAACCCTCTGTTATAAGGTTTTGAACCCCTTTGAATTTTCAAAACTCTCGTCAAAGTTGGTCTAAATATTGTGAACACATGCAAACTGGAAGGGTGGGTGCCTGTACCCTGAGTTTTTTGTCTAAGGCTAGAGTGTTCGTACAAATCCACATAATCGGACCAGTCACTCTTACCTGGGAACTCTTGGGGTGAGTGTCCACTTATAGGCGAGCATGTCTTCGCGATACATTATTTTGACCTATTTGCTTTGATTAATCACCAGATCGTTTGTTGCTTTGTAGTAACAGACAGACGGCCACTATCCTTGCTTTCATCAGATTTGTTTCATCTCATTCTTTTCGTCTAATTCTCTCACTCGTTTCCTCTCATGTTTCCTCTTTTAGAATGCCTCCTCGACGTGACAATCAGATGGCGAATGCCGAACTGGCGGAAATCATCGCGCAACAAATGGCTGCTGCCTTCCCAATTCTTTATGCTCAAATAACTCAAGCCATCAACAACAACAACAATGCTCCATGCAATTTCAAGATTTTTAACTCAGCTAAACCGCTCAAGTTCAATGGTTCTGAGGGAGCAACTGGGCTTCTTCAATGGTTCGAGAGCATTGAGAATACTTTCCGTCACGTTCAGTGTCCTGAAAATCGCAAGGTCGAGTTTTCTTCGAGTGTGTTTCAGAAGAGAGCTCTTACGTGGTGGAACGGGGTTATGAGAGACCGCGGTGCAGAGGTTGCATTAGCACAGACTTGGGCCGAGCTTAGGGCTCTTATGATGAAGGAGTTCTGTCCTCGCCATGAGCTTAGGGCTCTAGAAAGGGAATTTGATGATTTAAAGCAAGACAGTGGGGAACATCGAGCCTATACTGATCGCTATGAGGAATTGAGCTTGTTATGCCCTACTATGGTTACGCCTCTGGATAAGGCGATTGAGAAATACATTGATGGGCTTCCTGACGTAGTTCAGGACATCGTTACTGGCAGCAACCCTACTACTGTCAGACAAGCCATTGAATTGGCTGCCACTCTGACTGAATCCCAAATCAGGAAGCACAAGCTGTTTCGGAAGGGCGACTTAAGACCATCTGACAAGAATGCTCATGTGGAAACAAAGGAAGAAAGTGCTGAGGTGCCCAAGAAGAAAAAGCGCAAAGCCTCTCAAAGCTACGCTGTAACTGCTCAAGACAAACAAGTTGCACCAAACCAGCCAACACAACCTCGTAAAAGACAAAACTATGTTGGTACTGCACCGTTGTGCAACAAATGCAACCGTCATCATCTAGAGCAAGAGCAGTGTCACAAATGTACCCACTGTGGGCGGTTGGGACATTTGATCAATGTTTGTCGTTATGCAAATCAAACTGCTGCAAACCCTGCTGTTCAAGCACGGTTCCCTCCAGGGTCATGTTATAACTGTGGTGACCTTACCCACTACAGGAACAATTGCCCAAGGCTTGTTAACATACCTCCAGCACGTGGACGAGTGTTCAACATCAATGAGGTAAACATGAACAATGATGCAGCAGTGAACAATTAGTGTTTTGTATTTCCTTAGTTGCTATCTTTTGACACTTCAAGACAAATCCGTTGCCACATAAATAAAGATTTGTTGTTTTTATTTCTGCAAAACTTATGCGTTTGTGTGAATGCTTGATGCAACTTTATGATGTCAGCCCAACGACAAACTACTCGTATGGTTCTGTCATACTATGATCACTTGTGATCTCCCCAAGAACCTTAAACTCTCGTTTCTTTTAAGAAACAAAGTCAAACACTTATTGAGAATCCCTCTATCTTTATAGATAGATCTTCATAAATCGTTAAAGTGCCAAATGAAATCCATAGGTTGGATTCCTAGTGTGCCTTAATATCCATACCTAAGGATAACAAAATAAAGAATCAAGTTAACTAAATTTGTGCTTATGTATTTTCTTACATGTTTTGTGGTTGTATGTGATCCATCCAAATCCAAATAGAATCTTTCATATCTTCATACGAGAGATTCTTAATGGAATATCCAAAGATACTATCTTAAACCCTTAATGGATTTCAACAGTGTAGTTAAGTCCCTCGGGTTATAAAGTATTATTTTATAATTGGACCTCTTGAAAGGTCTGCTTAAACAGATTGATTTTGAAAATCTGATTAGAAATATCATGTGATGATATAAAAATGATCCCTTAAGCGGTCTATTTAAAGAGATCATACGACGGTCTAGTTAAGCAGATCATGTGTTGATCTAGTTAAAAAGATCGTTCGTTGATCGAATTAAAAGGATCCTTTGGTGGTCTAGTCAAATCGCTTCATATTTATTCAAGTAATTTTTCCTACGGATTATGAAATGGACTGTGCGGACTGTGCAAGGAATTACGTAATTATGGAGGCCTACATAATTATGGAATTCAGTGCACAGGAACCACAGGAAGTTTCATCATGTGTTAAGACCTAGTGACAAGAATAATGATACGGGAGAAGTCTCGGACCTCGACCAATGTCATTTATTCTCACACTCCCCCAATTCTGATCTCAATCACACACCAAGTTTTCCTATGATAAGCCTTCATAAGAAACGTTCGTCAATCAGTAGTTCAAAATTTCATGTTTTACTATTTCAAGGAATTCACTCTGAGGGTTAACAAATTCGCTAAGAATCCTAACATGGCCCAGGGTTTTACCTAAGGGTTCAATGGATCTATTATAAGGCGAAACCTTCACAGCTGTCCTCACGAGTTTCCTCTAGAATTAAATTTCGGGACGAAATTTCCTAAAGTAGGGGAGACTGTGACACCTGTGTCACTTCAACCATCAAACAAATGCCAAACCAAGGAAATATTGTATTTCATACTTGGGATTTGTATAAATATGTGTATGCTTTGCACATATCAATTCTTGTTCAATTTCATACTCTACAACGCTTTCTGGAGAATTATACGCAAACTGGTGCATAAACGTACTCAGTTTAATGCGACAAATACTCCGGGAGACCATCATACACTTAACATACCTTAAATAACCTTTACATAACTTAGAAATAAGTTTTGAAGGCTTTGGTATGGCAAAAACAAGTTAATTCGCTTACAGGGACTAAACTTGACAAACTGCGAAAGTATGCCAATTTGAACTGTAACGAACATTCCGGAACATGTCCATAAGTTAAACATACCATATATATCCTTTACATAGCTTAGAAATAGGCTTTGAGGGGTTTGGTATGCTAAAACAAACTTTTGGATCATTCAGGGACTAAAAGTGTCAAAAAGTGCATAAGTTTGCACTTTCGCGCATAACTCACGTTCTGAATACATCCGGACATCCAAAAATTTATGTAAGCATTCTTATATTATGCCTTAGTGTTTGGCATGAGAAAAATCCATTTGTCGCGTCATTTGGATCGTCTTTCACACTTATGCGCATTCCGTCGTAATTAAGCGAACATCGCGATCGTACGGCCAAACGAACCGACATCCGGAATATTTTTGAGCATATTTCAAGTCCCATACACTTTAACTTCATCTTAGAGCCTTGAAATGAGGTTAACGGGGCTTAAACGTGCCAAAAATGGGCCAAAATACGTGTTTTTGAAGTGCAGGGACCAAAATTGAAAATTCTGGTCTGGGAACCTTAGGCGGGGCGCGTAAGGATTTGCCAAATCCTTAGGCGGGCCGCGTGAACATGTCTGACAGAAAGATTTTGCATTTAATGCAGAATCTGGCCTTTCGTTCGATCAAGGGGCGATGCCTTTTCACCCAATGAAGAGCCAAGGGTCAAGTTCACTGAACTTATCCACTGGACACATGTACGCACGAGATCAAGGCACGATATTCGATAAAACGATCCTAACGGTTCCACTTTTCCTATAAATACCCCCCCCCCTTTAGTGTAAAAATCACAAAATCAGATCTTAAAGCTCTAAGTTGAAACCATTGTTTCATACCTGAGCTATTTGGTCTTGATTAGCACTCGGGGACCCTCCGTAAGTCTTCTTTCGCTCTTTTATTCGCTTTTCGAGTCCGGAAGTTAACGTTTTGTTGACTTTCTGCATTGACCAGCTTATGGTCGATGCGAAGTTCATGGAACTTCATAACGTGAGCGTGATCACGATGGTTATAGTCCGTAGTGACTATACCTACTGATCACCACGTTAACTAGGCTCAGTGACGAGTCGTAGTTTCGGCCAAAATGTGCATTCTTGCATATTTTGTAACCAAACTGCTCGTGGGCATCAAAGCCGTTTGTTTTGATGTCAAACCTGTTTTCAAACTTAGTTAAGCATGTTCTAACATGCTTAGCTCGTCACTTTTAGTTTAGTGCTTATATAGGGTCGTAAGGTAAGCGATTTAAACCATCGCTTATACTTTCGAACCCGACCCATTTGGTCGGTCATTAGGACCCGACCAAACACATTAGGTGACCATAGCTATAACCTTCCGAGGTTATACCGTGTGGTCGCAATGTTAGGCGTTCCGAACGCGTTCTACGCGAACGACGCGTTAGGGTAGCATAAGCTACCTAAACGGGTCGTGATGGACCGTAAGCACTTAGATTAGGTTTCATTTTAGTATGTAGGCTTTGCTAAGCCATATTACACGAGTCTCCATACTCGTTTGGTTTACGAACCCGCGTACTGTCCGATCCTTCCGATTTGGTCCGGTATATTAACATAAGCTACCTATTAGGTGCCGTTGATATTCCGTGATCTTTAGCATTATCCGGTTATTATACAAGGAATCCAAAGCAATCTCAGGTGAGTACGTAGTTCCCCTCTTTTACTGTTTCTGAACTGTTTTGGGGTGAAGCATGTGTACCTATCTGTTATTTTCATGATTTCAAAGTATAATTGATTATACATGATAGTATTTATCTTTTGACAAACTAAATGACTATCTATGGTTTAAACACTGATTTCTCAAAAAATTACAAAAGTAATTGTTGGAATAGTACCTATTTTGTTCACCAGACCGATTGGTAGTATGATATAGCGCTATAGGACTAGACACCCCATTCCTGTTATCATGGAATGTCTGAAACCAATTTGTTTCTCCATCCAAATAGGGATTTCCTTTGTGGTATCCTTATAGTCTCAAAGGTGTACTTTGATGCACCAGGTCTGAATGAATTCTTAAATCGCACCTTTAAAGTATATTTTGATATACTCCCAAAAAGTATAGTTTGATATACTCTCATGTGTGGTATTGTACAGAACCAACATATATTTTGTAATCATCCAAAGCATATTGTGATATGTTATTTACATAACTAAAACATAGTTTAATATGTTATTTATCACATCCAAAGCATATACTGATATGTTAGTTACAAAACTAAAACATGGTTTAATGTGTTATTTATAAATCCAAGGTATACTTGTAATATACTACTGAAAACTATTATTTTGAATAACTAAAGTATATTTAATATACTATCTATCAAACGATTTAGTTTTGGTTAGTGTTTAGATAATGGAACGAGTGTAATGTGATGAAAACATGGTAGATACGCCGCTGGTACTTCTTATATATAAGTGTTTTCATTGCATTACATACCGTGGCGTTATTTAGTACACTTGGGTTAA
The DNA here is from genome assembly GCF_002127325.2 of Helianthus annuus. Lineage (NCBI taxonomy): Eukaryota > Viridiplantae > Streptophyta > Magnoliopsida > Asterales > Asteraceae > Helianthus > Helianthus annuus. The sequence goes on along the minus strand of NC_035434.2, from coordinate 69,286,513 downwards.
CAATATTGGAACTGAAATATATTTTAATATATTACTTATTCAACTTTCTTAAAACCAAGGTATATTTTATATATACCATAAACGTTTTATTAAAACATTGTTTTTCAAACAACTTAACTTATACAAACTCATTTTACATGGTTATTCAGTTAACCATACATTATTCTCTTATTTATACATATCATCTGATCCTATCGTTTTTCAAATGACTTACAAGACAAAGCAAATTTACAAAGTCCATGACTAAACATATTCTCAAACATAAGTCATGAACTCCGTTTTCACAAAACCTATGTACCTCACAGGCATTTTTATGCTGACGTACCTATTTTTACACATGTTTCAGGTGCTGTCTTGAGATGAATGTTGATACATGCTACATTTAGGATGGACTCGTGCCTTAGCAACTTTAAAACTTGGAAGATCATAGTTGTACTTATGTGATTGTAATAGAACAACGAGTTCATTTAATCAATAAAACAATATTTAAATTTCCATGTGTTATGAAACAATGATTCTGTTACAACACTCCCCGACGTTTCCGCCACGTTTTGTTGTTACACGTGGTCGGGGTGTGACATCACGGTTTCGCATCTAACCCCTTACAGATATCATCTAGGTAAACTCACTTGTAAGACTGAATATTGGGATCTGGATACGGGAGTATATTCAAGTAATGGGACGTGCGAATAAGTTTAAGTTCTTAAGACATTAATCTCGTATCTCGAATCAGTTGAACTTTGTGTGAAAATTTAAGTGGACCAAGATATTAACAATCTAAGTGAATTGTTTAGAACTTAATATGAAATGAAGCTTAACGGTGTTAGTGATTTGTCTCATAAACTGATATGATCCTCTTACACAAACTCACAAAAATATTGTCTGCCTCATTTTGAGTTCTTTCTCTTCAGCTAAACTGTTTCCTTGAACAAAACTCAATTTAGCCTGATAATTTGGCACTTCATTTTTCTTTGGATTCTGTTTCTTCTTATAACCCAAACCAGCCTTCATGTTTTTCCTTTTGAAACCCGGTTTGTTATAAAAAGTTTTGTGACCTTTACCAGCAAACTTCGACATTTCAGATTTCTCAATTTCAACCATCTTGAAAACCTTGTCAATTTTCTCTGAAATCACATTCTGAATCGGGAAAACAACGTCTAAGAATAATTTGTCTGATCCAATCATGGTATAAGCCAATCCCTTTGAATCATCATTCAAATTTTTCTCGGATTTTGTGTTTTTCAGATATCCATCATGAAAATTTCCTGCATTTTCATCTTGTGATTCAGTTTTACCTGTATCAACCAACTCTTCTTTGAAAACACTTTCAACAACCTTATCAACCACCTCTGAATCACTGATATCACCAGATTTGGTGTAAGTCACATCGATGTTATCGGGTAACTGATCAACCATGTTGATTACTTTTTCCACTTTTTCGCCATCATAGAATGTATAATTATTCTCCAACGGTGGTGGAACTTGATGGTATTCAGACCCTATTCCCTTTTTGTTCTTTTCAGACTCTTTCTCATCGGGTGTGATGTTGAGAATACGTTCCAGAATATATGAAGATGAATGATAGATTTGCAATTTATTGACCAGCTTTTCTTTGTCTGCCAATTCTTGTTTAAGCTTAGCAACATCATCAATATATTGGTTTAACACTCTTTGTTTATCTTTAAACCTAGCTTCAAGAAATTTAGTGTTTCTTTGACAAGCACACAATCTATCATCTAGACTTTTGACTTTACTTTTTAAAGTTTCATATGCTTCTTTTACAGTTTCATATGACAATTTCATTACATCATATTCTTTTTGCAACTCTTGAATTTTTATTTCTTTTGGAACACATTCGTTGCAAACAGCTGAACACTTTTCTTTTAATACCTTGTTTTCTGTTTCAAGATCATCACATTTTTGTTTCAATTTTTCATTTTCTTGTTTCAAAAACTTTTCATTTTCAATCATCTCATGACATTTTTCTTTGAAAATTTTTTCTATTTTAGTAAATTCAATGTCTCTATTGTTGAGTTTTTCATCTTTCTCAATACAAGAACTGCACGTTTCCATGCATTTCTGGCATTGATGTTCAGCTTCATTATCAATTTTAACAGAAGTATCAGTTTGACTCATTACCTCAGTGACTGGCACTATGGTTTCTTCTGCTTTCTGAATCTGATCTTCCTCGGTCACTTGCGTTTTCTCTTCAACAACTTCCTTGGCTTTCTCTTCAACCTTCTTCACTTCATTCACCATCTTCTCACTTTCAGTCACAATTTCTTCAAGTGTCTTCTTCTTTTTCTTCTCCAGACTAGCAAATATCACCTTCCGAATACGTTATTCAAGCTGCTCTTTGTACCTTGGAATCTCTCTAAGGCCTTTGCACCAAACACTCACAGTAGGCATAGCAGCAACTAATGCATCAAGGTCAACCGTCTTCGAATCAACCGTCGGGTTTCCTTGAGGATCAACATAGCATTCTTTTTCTTTGCTCCACCTGCCTGCTCGTGTAGCTTCTTTGTAAGCATCATATACATCATCCAATCTCAGGCGTGCATGTCTTTCTTCACGAGTAAGTGTTATTTCAGCAGTCATCGCCTTAACTTCCACTTCAGCAACCTCTTTGTCATGTTGACTCCAATCATAACCTTCATCATCATAGATGATTAAACTAGGTGATTTTGCCTCTATCAACCCCTCTTTCCAATCAAGAGTTTGAACCATAGATTCATATTCATCATCTATATTATCCACATTTTGATCACAAAATGACAAAGCAGCTCTCTTTTCTTTGGATGATACTCCATCAATTTGTTTTCTGATTGGCTGATCAGTGTTCTTGCGATATATTGCCTTTTTGTAATAATCCTCACGAAACGGATTTACTCTTTCATCAGCTCTGTTGTTTGGACATTCTCTTTTGAAGTGACCTTTTTCCTTACATTTGAAGCAAGTTACTTTGTTCTTGTCAAAACCCATCTTCGTTTCAGGTCCTTCCAAACATCTTCTGCCAGTGATCTCCATGAATCGTTGTGCTCTTCGAATGACACTTGCCATGTACCAACGAATATCCATGAGTTCCATTTCTTCTGGATCCACCTGATCGTAATCCTCTTTCGTCATGTTAGGATTTCCGATCTTTCATGCAATTAACCCTTCGTAAGATACCAGAATGGAGGCTAAGAAACTCATATGCTGTTGAGCAAATTCATTGTTTAGCAATGGAGAGTTCTTCCAATCAGAGTTGGAATTTGCATTTGATGATCCAGATGCAGATGATGCATGATATCCCGGATCATAACTTGAAGTTGTATTCTTTGATGTGTCACTGGTCTTTTCTGCCGTAAAACCCGTTTTGATTCTTGGAGACTCATTGATTCTTGGAGACTCATTGTTTTGTAACAACCCTCTTCGATAGTACAAACCAACATTTTGTTGATAGTTAGAACTTGACATCTTGTTTTGTTTTTGAATCAACAGATCATGCCCCTCTATCTTCTCTATCAATTGATCCAAAGTCAGTTTGTCAAAATTAGCATCATTTTTCAACACAATCACATATGTTTTCCAATCATCTTCATGAGGTAAAGCTTCAACCAGTTTATCTACCATTTCTTCTCTTTCTTTGTTAATTTCAAATCTCTCCAGCTCAATCTTTAAGTGACAAAAACGTTCAATCATTTGACGAACTGTTTCATTCTTCATGCAGTTAAACATATCAAATTCCTTTTCAATAATGATATTTTGTTTTTCTTGATATCTTTCCCTCCTTCAGCTTTCACTTTTAATGCTTCCCAGATTGACTTAGACGTTTCACCATACTGAAGCAGTGAGAAAATATCCTCTCTGATAGATTGTTGAAGTAGAGTTTTCATTCTCAATTCTGTTGAATGCTCTCTCTTATCATCAGCTGTGAAGTCTTTCAATGTGATCAATTCACGTCTTTCATTTCTTGGTTTTACATATCCCAAAGTCAAACAAATCCAGCTATCATACGCATAAGCTTGCACCCAATTTTCAAATCTTTCAAACCACCAATGGTAGTCTTCGATATTCATGAGCTTTGGTGGTCTTTGGTGATTTCCGTACACGTTATCGTAACTCAAACTTTCCGATATCACTTTAGTAGCATTCTTTGGCGTAATTGGGGTATCTTCTGAAGTGAATGCATTATAAAACGTGTTGTAAAACTCTTCACCAAAATCCGACATCTTCACAATGTTTCTTGAATCTTTCACTTTAATCTTTAACCCTTGAATATCTCGAATTACCTGAAATCACACAAAACAAAGAAACACTTATCAGTTCAAACACAGTCAAACAACTGAAACAGAATAATATTCGAACTGGTGTATATTCTTGTGCAAACTGAAGATTGACAGACTAAGCGAACTGAAGATTGACACACCGTGCGAACAGAACTTGATGCGAACTGGGATTTCAAATTTTCAAACCGTACGAAATGCTATGACCCGGAGCGAGTTTGAATTTGTACGAACTGAACCTTTGAATGATCAAACTGTGCGAGTTGAACTTAAGTCCAAATGACTTGACAAGGTTCAAATGAACTGGACCTCCTCTTTTGAACTGATAAGCTTTGAACTTGGGCCGATACTATGATTTGGGCTGTCACTTGTTTCTGATTTAATAACTATTAGTATCACATGCAATCAATACCACTTAAACCGACAACAACATACAAATGTGATTTGTGCACATGGCAGTTAAACGACAAAGTGAAATGACAAATATGGCAGCTAGCAAACAAACTTAAAATATACACACACAATACTTGATTTTTATTTGACTAACAATTATACTCAAACATTCATTGGGCCAAATAGTCAGTGGGTCGGTCAATAAAGCCAAACAATTAACTAGCCGACAAATGGGGCGGGGAACATCTAGTATTACAACATATGATTGGGCCGACTGTTTCAACAATTAAAAACAACGCTTCCTCATATGGGTCGGTAACTTTGATTGGGCTGTTTATATAAGTGGGACAGTGAACATGTTATATTATCAAATCATGTGAAGATGATGACAAATAAGCGAACCCATATGTAACAACTATGAGCGGACCACTGATCAATGTAAAACACGTAATTTGGAGCGGATCTGTATGAGCTATAAGCGAACCATCTCAAATCAAAACCTATTAGCGAATCTCCTAGTCATATGAGCGAACCAGTTTTTTAAGCCAAATGAGCGAACCTGTTTTGTTCGAAAAAGCGAACCAAACATATACTTTGGAGCGGACCTGCAACTATGACGCGAATCCGAACGAAAAAACTTCGATTTCTCCTAAACGGCTAGGTGTTTCGATCTGAAACTTGGTAGGGTTGTAGATCAGATGTATACGCACAATATATCCAAAAATCAGCTGAAACGGACCGTGAAAACCTGTTCGATTCGACGAAAAACAGTAAAAACCGTGAGTAATATGAAAAAGATGAAGAAGAAGATGAAATCGGATCTGAATCTGATGTAATCTTGTGCGAAATCGTGTGATAGATCAGTGCAATCGAGCTCCTGCTCTGATACCACTTGTAGGACTGGTTTTGAATCCGAAACGATTGCGAAACGTACGTATAACGTGCAGAATCCGTACACGAACGCGACCTAACACACGTGATGTAATATAAACGTGATTCTATATCATATTTGATAATGTCAAGTACCTTGAATCACAATGACAACACTTTCTCTCTCTAGATTCTCTCTCTAGATCTAGAAAGCTCCAAATGACAAAATGTAGCAAAAGTTCTAAACTAAACATAAAGCTCCCTATTTATAGTCTAAGGCATTTAATGAGATTTCTCATTAATTACAATTATGCCACCTTGCCTTTTTTCTAGTTATCACTAATATAACGACTCATTTTCTTCTGTTTCTCGCTACGGCTCGGATTGACGAAGGCTATAGACATGAATGTACTAACATTCATCCTCTTCACTATCATCTTCAATTTCACCTTCAGCAGTGATTACATCATCCAGTAAGACGTCTTCATCAAATATAGCAGATACGGCCGAGATAGGAACAGGATTTTCAACAACTAAAGAAGGAACAATTGAGCTTTCAGACACAGCAACACTGCCTTCAGCACCCTTGCCTTTATCTTTCATCTAAGCTTCTATCTATGCTTGACACTTAGCTCTTACTTCCTCAACCTCAATCTCCTCGAATCTTTGCTCAATCGACTTTCCAGGCATATTCTCTACTACTTTGTTCAACATATAGAATTCATGTTCTTTCAATGCCGTCGCAGCTTCAAGTTCTTTGTTTTTCAACTCAGAATACTTGTTCTGCTCATCTCTGCGTGATTTTTCTTCTTCTAGCTCTGCTATTCTGACTTTCAAAATGTCTAACTCAGTCTGATCATCCTCTACTTTCTTCAACAAAGACTTGTTTCAGACTCTAATTTCTTTACACGCATTTCGAGGATATTCTCACGATCAGTCAATCTTTTGTTCTCAGCAACAACAACATCAACTTTACTCTCCACATTCTTAACATGTGTATTGCTTGCCCAATCAAAATCTCCAATCTCATCAAGACCAATGCTCAAGTTCTGAGGAACGGTTGGAAAACCTTTATACCCCGAAGAACCAGGTGTTGTTTGAACAGGTGGTTGTGTAATTGGTGGTGGTGTTTGGAATATTGGTTGAGATGTGAGTATGGTTGTTTCTTGTGGTCGTGTAACGGAATGAATTTGTGGTGGTGGTGATTGATGAGGTGGTGACAGATGTAATGGTGATGGTTGTCTTGGAGTGTTTGGTGAAGTGGTGAATATATTGGTAATTGATGTGGTGTAGGTTCAGGTGGTGGTGATGGTGGTTTACTTGGTTCTTGGGAAGGTTTCTTTATCTTGATTTTCAAAGGCTTCTTGATCTTCTGAGTTACCTTCTTTATCTTTGGAGAAACAACCCTCCTGCTTACACCAGTTTTCTTTTTACCACCAGATGGAGGCGTTTGTGAATCAGATACACGTTCTGGAGATGGAACATATACATCATCATCTTTCTCCTGCCTTTTTCTCTTTCTTAACTGCCTTTCTTTTGCAATCTCTTCTTGAATTCTCTTTTCACGCTCTACCTCATCAATTTCATCATCAGAAGAACTCGAAGAGCTTGTAGTACTTTTGTTAACGTCATCACCTTCTAAATCATCAGCAGCTTTTTCTTTTTGAACATCAACAGCTGCTTTATCTTTCTTAGCATTAAATGCCTTCAGTTTCTTCAGCAAACTCTGAGAATTAGGTGAAAGACGAACATCAACTTCAATATTAGCTTCAGCTTCTGTTTCAGCTTCAGCTTTAACAACATGTTCAACTTCAACCTCAGCTTCTTGTACTGGTTCTTCCACATCAGGTTCTTCAATAAGTAAAGTCTTTGCCGCTTTCTTTTGACGTTTCTTTGGTTGTGAAGACGAGCCCTCTCCCTTTTGTGCCTTGGGAGTAGCTTTCTTGCCTCTCCTCCTCTGTTCTTTCACAAACCAATCATTACGAGTTCCTTTAAACCTTTCAAGAACCTCTAACTCATTAGTATAAGCAACTTCTTTCATGTGACAACCGCTGATTTACGGCTCCTAATTACGTGATTAACAGACGATTAACGCGATAATAAATAATGATTAAGGCGAAGATTGACTTAATTAGGTCTTTGGAGTGCCTAGGAACGCCTGATCGACTTTATAGTACGCGCTCGACGGTCCACAGAGAACCTGCTAAACGATTAACGATAACGATCTGAAACCGTACGAAATACTGATGGCACCGACAAATATGGACGATACACGAAAATTTTTATGCTTATGAAGTTTGGGTCGCAATGTCGGGTCTCGAAAGAATTACGGGCCACTTACACAGGAGATGGGCTTGTGGGCCCTGGGCCCAAGCCCAAAACCCACAAGCCTAAACCTACACCTAATGTATTAGATCTTATCAAGATCTCTACAAGATTTGAAAATCTTGCAAAATCTTGCAAAATCTTTGCAAATCTTGTCAAAATCCTCATAAACTCTAAATAGATGTTTACTCATAGAACAAAAGGGAGTCACAATAGTCAATACCCACTTAATATAAAACCCATACCCCTTGATTCACTTTTGAGCAGACAAAGTAAACAAACAAAATCAAACCAAACACCCTCTCGGTCACCTCACCCTCCCTCCCTCTGATTTCAGTTCGGTGAACAACCACAGGGAACCGGTGGCTGCCGGTGGTCCTTTCAGGCGATGACACCCCCCTTCTTGGTTCCCCTGTAACCGATAACCACCAATCACAGCCCCCCTCTTCGACCTACATAACAGAGCACCACCACCACTGTCCGGTGGTGGTGCGGTGGTGCGACAGAGAGATAAGAGAGGGAGCAGCGGAGAGAGAGAGGAGAAAGACGGCGTGAGAGGAGAGTGAGAAACACGACGTCGCCGGCGGCGTCACCGGCGACTCTAGTGCAGCGACGGTGGAATCAAACGACGGCGGTGGAGGTCACGGCGAGGTCTTAGTGGCAGAATAGGTGCTGGTGAGCGGCGGTTGTGACTCAGACTGGTGGTCCCTGCCTCGGACCGGTGGATCTTGCCTCGGACCATCGGGTTTCGTCGGTAACACCCCCTGTTATATAACAACCCTCGGTAAAACCGACACCCTCATAATATTTCTAACACCCTAATATATTTTAAATATCTCAATGTGTCTTTATATGTGCCCCGTATGTGAAAACCGAGCCCAAAATACAAAATAACATATAATATAAATAAAAACAATAAAAACTAAGTTGAGGCGGGCCGCATGGGACCTCACCTCAACTTAACGCGGGCCGCGCTAGAGTATAACCAGATTTCGTTTAAATCTTTAGTTCATGCGGGCCGCGTAGAAGTGCATCCAAGTTAATGCGGGCCGCGAGCGATCTGGAATGTGGCGCAGCCTTGGGCCGCCACGTGGCCCAACACACGACGAAGCTATACGGTGACCGGGCCAAGCTACGCGTTGACCCAGCTTTGACGCGGGCCGCGTAAGCTCAGCCCAAATATCACGCGGGCCGCAAGGAAGTCCAATTTCAGCACTATAAATAGAAGGCAACGGGCCTTCAGTCTGCTCGTTCAATTTTCACTTCTCAAATCACAATTTCTGTAGTAGTGTTATTATACCCGGGCATTATACTCCCTAAAATAGCGAGGTTCTGCTACGATGTAAGTATTATAACCCCTGGAGACGTATTAGATACGCTGCCCGATTGATCTAGGGTTCCGTAACGGCTGTCGTGGTTCTGCCCGACGTAGTCGTTGGAATGTCGTCTCGGGGAGGGTATTACTAATGTTAAAATGGGTTATTATACTAACACACGTGCATTTGTGTAAATTATAGATATTCACCAGGAAACCCTAAAGAATAACCTAAGACAGCAATGTGAGTAATCTCCTTTTTGTTAACAGTTTTTACAAAACCTTAACCTTTTTACAATGCAAATTAGCAGTGATTGAGTCTTTGTAATTCTACAATTACTGCCGGTATGTTGGGGTTTTGTATACAAAATGTGAGTAACGTTACCATTGGACGAAGAGTTAGCCAATGTGTAATATGACCCTCAGTCAGACTTGACACTACTGAATGAGTAATTGGGTAGATATAAACATTGTAATCGCCCTCAATACTGTTTAAAGTAAATTAATATTTCTTGATTAAACTGGGATTCACTCACCAGTATTTCCCACTGACAAAACCTTTTTAAAACGCGTTTCCGGTAACAAAATGTGAAAGCCAAATAGAAGCCAGCTGGACAGCACTGAAGGCTTGGAAAAGTGGCTATAAAAGTTACCTAAATAAAAGAAAGCGTTTATTTCAATAAAGTGGGATTTATCCCTGTAAATCAGTTTGTAATAAAAACTTGGGTTTTACCCATTTGTTTAATATTATAAAATATGGTGGTTTACTCTGATTTAATATTTCCTAACTACGGTCCTGATGAAAATTTCCACTGCCAAATAAGTAATTAACGTGATACCACCGAAACTGGCTCACGGCCGCCCGTTCCCGGGAACTAGGGACCAGGGGTTGTGACAGAAGGTGGTATCAGAGCTATGTCACTGATTCAGCCACAGAAGTGTTCTGCTGACATCAAAATTCAAATTGTTAGGAAATAAACTATGGAAATACGTGTATAATTGTATTTCTTGCTATGTGTTATCTGACTATTTGTTAGTTTACAGTATGAGTGACCAAGGACCTTCTGACGCCTATCGTCAACTGTCTGGTTCGCCTAGGAGCGAAGGCACCTCCTCTTCTCAGCCTGCCCTCTCAGGGTATTCTGCTGACACAGAAGAAGGGATCTTTGTGTTTAAGGCTCAGTCTGAAGAGCCATTTCCTCAGAAAAAGAGGGGATGGTTCAGTAGGGGAGCGCACGAGTGTAGGAAAAGAATGAAAAAGTTGCAGGAACAGCGAGTGTTAGCCGCAGCAAAAAGAGAAACTGATGCTTATAATCAGGATATGCTCAATAGGGGTATTGCTAATATCCATATTTTAGCAATCACTGCTGCTGACCCAAACCTGGAACAAATGCTAGCACCACAACCACAAAATCCTGACCAACCCATGGAAATAGAAAACCAGATAGAAATGCCTGATTACAACCCGGAGGAGATACCTAGGGTACCTGCACCTGATCCTCTAGACCCAAACAACTACGACCCCTGGTGGGATGATGTTAGGGACTACGTGCAACAAAACCCAATACAGGAAAATGTGCCAATGCTCAACTTAGGAGCTTATCCAGGGTTAGATCCTCAAGATCCCTACAACATTAGTGACGCATATGTTAGGGAAATTTTAGAGAATCCATACCCGTACCAGGCCCCTATGCCTCCGTATCAGGAACCCGTACCTCAATTTCCAAATCCAGTCCTAGAACCTGCACCCCCAATGAGTGCAGAAAATGTCCAGGAACTTAGGACTTTTGGGGAGGAAATTTTAGAAAGCAGTGATCGTATGCGACAGGTGAGAGAACGCCTCGTATGGAAATACGATGAGCGTAATATGGATTTTTGGATGAATCCATATCAGTGAAGGTGATGGTAGAAACAGTAATAATAATAATTATAAAATAATATATGTGTGTATGTGTTAGAAAAAAAAAAAAACTACGGATGCTTATTATTAGTATTGTAGCTTTACATTTCAGCCGGTATTGTAATTTAAATTTCAGTACTAGTGTGTAATGATGCATACTATATAAATAGAGTAAAAGTCGCAATGCTCGACGTTTTTGGTTAAACGTGCGTGTCATGTGATTGGCTATATTCAAATATTAATTGTGATATTAATATTTGGTAAATGTTTAAAATTCAGATGGCCGACGAGGGAAATCAAGATAATCTGAATAACGATAACCAGAGTAACATTAACGTGGTTAATGAGAATTCGGACAACAATAACAATGGAAACCAAATGGATAATAGTGCCGTTCAACATATAGTGGCACAAGGAATTATAGATGCAATGCCATTTATTATTCAAACGGTTCAAGAAGCGAATAATAAAAGTAAGCATAGCAGTAAACGACCAAGTGAACCGGAACACAGCGTGAACAATGGACCCGTACTTCAAGCGCCCATTCCCAAAAGAATGGTGGAACACTATCCTGTTTAAAAATGCAGCCTTAGAATGGTGGAACACTATCCTGAAAAAGATAAGATAAGATAATGTTTGCTTCAAATCTGTTTAAAAATGCAGCCTTAGAATGGTGGAACACTATCCTCCAGTCAAGAGGAAGTGATAGGATTTATAACATGGAATGGGAGGAATTTAAGAATATGGTAGAAAGGAAATTCTGCCCTCCCAATGAAAAGGAACAAATAGCAAATAAGTTTCTGAATCTAAGAATGACCGGGGTAGACAGTAAGGGTTACACTACCACATTCTTTGAATATGCTAGGATAGTACCTACCCTTGCATCACCTGAACCGGTATTAATCTCCCGTTATATCTGGGGATTAATTGGAGAGATTAGACATGTAATCAAGGCAGCTAGACCCCAAACCATAGAGGAAGCTGTAGAACTAGCCAATACCTTGACAGATGAGTTAATCCGTACTAGAGAAGAAGATCAGAGGAGAAACCTAACCCAAAGGCTTACCCAAGAATTCTGTTCTGGGAATTCCAACCGTAGGAATGTAGGATCTACATCTGCACCTTATTGCAAGTATTGCAAAAGGAAGCATTCCGGAAAATGCTCCATTTATTGCAATTTTTGCAAAATATCAGGTCACAAAGAAGAAGACTGCAGGAAGAAAGCCAATAGCAGGGTGTGTTTCAACTGCGGGGAACAAGGTCACATCAAGACCAACTGTCCAAAGTTAGCCCCAGCTGCAAACAACAAGAACACTAAAAATGCTTGAGCATTCGTTCTAACTGCAGACGAAGCTAGGATGATTCCGGACGTCATTGCTGGTACGTTTTTAGTAAATGATATTTTTGCTAAAGTATTATTTGACTCTGGTGCCAACCAAAGTTTTTTTAATACTTCATTTTGCAAACTTCTAAATCAATCATTAACTAAACTACCACAAGAATGTCTAGTAGAGACAGCAAATGGAGAAACCGTTAGAATTTCTGAAATCTTGCAAGGAGCAAGAATAGAAATTTTTAATCAAAAATTTATTGCAAACCTTTACCCAATGAATCTGGTAGGATTTGATATCGTATTAGGAATGGATTGGTTAATAGCCAACAAAGCCAATATCTTATGTGATCAAAAGTCAATACAGATAAAATCACCAAGAGGTGAAAAGATCACAATTAAAGGAGATAAACCATCTAGATCCACTAAATTCATCTCTGTAATGAAAACTGCAAGTTGTATAAGGAAAGGATCTATAGTGTATTTGATTTCTATAATCACTAACACTAAAGGAAAAGAATTAAAAGACATTCCAGTAGTGTCCCAATTTTCAGATGTCTTTCCAGAAGAATTGCCAGGACTACCGCCAGACAGGGAAGTTGAATTCAGAATTCACCTGTTACCAGGAACAGCACCGATTGCCAAAGCACCTTACCGTTTGGCACCCGCTGAAATGCAAGAACTAAAGAAACAATTAGACGAATTGTTAGAGAAAGGATTTATACAGCCAAGTTCATCGCCATGGGGAGCGCCGATTTTATTTGTTAAAAAGAAGGACGGATCAATGCGTATGTGCATTGACTACCGTGAATTGAACAAAGTCACAATTAAGAATCGGTACCCATTACCGAGGATCGATGATTTGTTTGATCAACTTCAAGGAGCTCGATTTTTCTCTAAAATTGATTTAAGATTAGGATATCATCAATTAAAGGTACAGGAAGAGGATATTCCTAAAACCGCATTCAGAACAAGGTATGGTCATTATGAATTTACTGTCATGCCATTTGGTTTAACCAATGCCCCAGCCGCATTTATGGACATGATGAACCGAATATGTAAGCCATATTTGGATAAATTCATAATTGTTTTCATAGATGATATTCTAATTTACTCTAAAAGTAAAGAAGAGCATGCAAAGCACTTGCACTTACTTTTAAGTCTATTGAGAAAGGAAAAGCTTTATGCTAAATTTTCAAAGTGTGAGTTTTGGTTAGAACAGGTACAATTTCTCGGACATTTAGTTAACCATGAAGGAATTCATGTAGACCCAACAAAAATCGAGGCAATTACCAAATGGAAAACCCCAGAGTCACCAACTGAAGTTAGACGTTTCTTAGGATTGGCCGGTTATTATAGAAGATTTATTCGAGATTTTTCTAGAATAACCATTCCTTTAACTAAGTTAACCTGTAAATCTGTTAAGTTTGAATGGGGACCAAAACAAGAAGAAGCCTTTAGAATTCTTAAGCAAAGATTAACCCATACACCGATACTAGCGTTACCAGAAGGAACTGAAGACTTTGTAATCTTTTGTGATGCTTCTAAGTTAGGTTATGGATGCGTATTGATGCAACGTCAAAAGGTTATAGCTTATGCATCTAGACAGCTTAAGAGTCATGAAGAAAATTATTCGACCCATGATTTGGAATTAGGAGCCATAATTTTTGCCCTTAAGATTTGGAGACATTATCTTTATGGTAGTAAGTTTACCATATTCATAGATCATAAGAGTTTAAGATATGTATCCGGGCAAAAAGAATTGAATATGAGACAGAGACGCTGGATGGAATTACTTAGTGATTATGATTGTGATATCCAGTATCATGCAGGAAAAGCCAATGTGGTGGCTGATGCTTTAAGTCGAAAATATCACGAAAAGCCAAAAAGGGTACGTTCTCTTAAATTAAATCTACAAGTAGATTTAAACAATCAGATTAGAAAAGCACAAGAATCAGTAATCAAGGAGGATACTGAAAAATTAAAAAGGAATGATTAAGGAATTAGAACAAGGAACAGATGGAATTTGGAGGTTCCATAAAAAGAGAATGTGGATACCTAAATTAGGAAATTTACGTCACCGTATATTAGAAGAAGCCCATAAGTCTAAATATACGATGCATCCAGGAAGTGATAAAATGTACCAGGATTTAAGGAAAAATTTCTGGCGGATAGGAATGAAAAAGGATGTAGCAGCTTATGTTTCTAAATGTTTAACTTGCTTGCAAGTTAAAGCTGAACATCAGAAACCCTCAGGTTTGTTACAACAATTAGAAATACCAGTTTGGAAATGGGAATTGATAACAATGGATTTTGTTACCAAATTGCCTAAAACAAGGAAAGGAAATGATACAATCTGGGTGATTGTAGATAGGTTAACCAAGTCAGCTTATTTCTTACCAATGAAGGAAACCTTTAGTATGGAACAATTAGCCAAATTGTATGTAAATGAAATCGTTTCTTTACATGGCATTCCTTTATCAATTGTTTCTGATAGGGATAGCCGTTTTACCTCTCATTTTTGGTCAAGTTTCCAAAAAGCAATGGGAACCAGGATAAATCTAAGCACAACTTATCATCCTCAAACGGATGGACAAAGCGAAAGGACAATTCAGACAATGGAGGACATGCTTAGAGCTTGTGTAATTGATTTTGGAGGTAATTGGGACGAACACTTACCTTTAATAGAATTTTCTTATAATAACAGTTATCACACAAGTATCAATGCTGCACCATTCGAAGCACTTTATGGACGAAAGTGCAGAACCCCAGTCTGTTGGGCAGAAATTGGGGAAAAACAATTATCTGGACCCGGGATAGTACAGGAAACAACTGATAAAATCATTCAAGTCAAGGAACGACTGAAAACAACACGTGATCGCCAAAAGAGCTATGCTGATAACAGACGCAAACCATTAGAATTTCAAGTGGGATATAAAGTATTATTGAAAGTCTCTGCCTCGAAAGGAGTGGTAAGATTCATCAAAAGAGGAAAGCTTAGTACCAGGTATATTGGACCTTTCAAAATTCTTGAAAGAGTAGGACCGGTAGCCTATCAGCTACAACTGCCAGAGGAAATGGCAGGAATACATGATGTGTTTCATGTATCTAATCTCAAAAAGTGTTTAGCCGATGAATCACTCATAGTACCTCTCAAGGATATAGAGGTTAATGAACAACTCAAATTTGTAGAAAGGCCTCTACAGATTGAAGATAGAAAAATTAAGAATCTCAAGCATAAGAGATTAGTTCTGGTCAAAGTGAAATGGGACTCCAAAAGAGGACCTGAATACACATGGGAACTTGAATCAGAAATGCAAAAGAAATATCCACACTTGTTCCAGTAGATCTCGAGGACGAGCTCTAAAACAAGGTGAGGAGGATATAACAACCCTCGGTAAAACCGACACCCTCATAATATTTCTAACACCCTAATATATTTTAAATATCTCAATGTGTCTTTATATGTGCCCCGTATGTGAAAACCGAGCCCAAAATACAAAATAACATATAATATCAATAAAAACAATAAAAACTAAGTTGAGGCCGGCCGCATGGGACCTCACCTCAACTTAACGCGGGCCGCGCGAGAGTATAACCAAATTTCGTTTAAATCTTTATTTCATGCGGGCCGCGTAGAAGTGCATCCAAGTTAATGCGGGCCGCGAGCGATCTGGAATGTGGCGCAGCCCTGGGCCGCCACGTGGCCCAACACACGGCGAAGCTATACGATGACCGGGCCAAGCTACGCGTTGACCCAGCTTTGACGCGGGCCGCGTAAGCTCAGCCCAAATATCACGCGGGCCGCGAGGAAGTCCAATTTCAGTACTATAAATAGAAGGCAACGGGCCTTCAGTCTGCTCGTTCAATTTTCACTTCTCAAATCACAATTTCTGTAGTAGTGTTATTATACCCGGGCATTATACCCCCTAAAATAGCGAGGTTCTGCTACGATGTAAGTATTATAACCCTTGGAGACGTATTAGATACGCGCCCCAATTGATCTAGGGTTCCGTAACGGCTGTCGTGGTTCTGCCCGACGTAGTCGTTGGAATGCCGTCTCGGGGAGGGTATTACTAATGTTAAAATGGGTTATTATACTAACACACGTGCAGTTGTGTAAATTATAGATATTCACCAGGAAACCCTAAAGAATAACCTAAGACAGCAATGTGAGTAATCTCCTTTTTGTTTACAGTTTTTACAAAACCTTAACCTTTTTACAATGCAAATTAGCAGTGATTGAGTCTTTGTAATTCTACAATTACTGCCGGTATGTTGGGGTTTTGTATACAAAATGTGAGTAACGTTACCATTGGACGAAGAGTTAGCTAATGTGTAATATGACCCTCAGTCAGACTTGACACTACTGAATGAGTAATTGGGTAGATATAAACATTGTAATCGCCCTCAATACTGTTTAAAGTAAATTAATATTTCTTGATTAAACTGGGATTCACTCACCAGTATTTCCCACTGACAAAACCTTTTTAAGACGCGTTTCAGGTAACAAAATGTGAAAGCCAAATAGAAGCCAGCTGGACAGCACTGAAGGCTTGGAAAAGTGGCTATAAAAGTTACCTAAATAAAAGAAAGCGTTTATTTCAATAAAGTGGGATTTATCCCTGTAAATCAGTTTGTAATAAAAACTTGGGTTTTACCCAATTGTTTAATATTATAAAATATGGTGGTTTACTCTGATTTAATATTTCCTAACTACGGTCCTGATGAAAATTTCCGCTGCCAAATAAGTAATTAACGTGATACCACCGAAACTGGCTCACGGCCGCCCGTTCCCGGGAACTAGGGACCAGGGGTTGTGACATGTTATCTTCTTTTTCTTTGAATATTGATCTTCACAGTAGTTGATGGTGATGATGTTCAGTTTTGGATTGTTCAACAGTTAGACTCGGTTCAGCGTGGATGTGAGGGTCAACTCAGTTCATGTTCGGGTCAAACCCGGTTGACTCGGTCAACACCCGAGTCAACTCGGGTCAACAGAAGGTCCACCCTGGTCAGCGGTCAACGATTCGGTTCGGGTCAGAATATGACACGGTTTGGTTGACTCGGACAAACTGAGTCAACTCGGTTAAACCCTGTCAACTCAGTTTACCCGGTCAACTCAGTCAGATCACTCGACACTTCGACTTGAAGACTAGGTAAAAATTAATGACGCGTTTAATATTTGTGTTTTTATAAATTTAAACTTACGTGAGCGAGCTCGAACCGATTTAGTTTACTATTTAGTTTATACCTTAAAATTGTTCGTCAAGACTTATATAAATATTGATTGTTTGAGTATTGATTGAATTTTGAAAATATAAAGACAACTTGTGTTGTCAGGGCATCCAAAAACTGAGGAAACTCTGCCCGTTTTTCGAGAACATACGAAAACAAAACGTGTTTTATTGAAAAACGACAACTAATGGTATCAAGCGACTTTTATGAAAACCAATAAAAACATAAAATCACTTTCAACGACATTTTAAAAATTACAAAAACGTAAATGACACGACCTATTTTAGAAAATAAATATAATAACTTATATTTATTTTCAAACGCCGATAACCCGAACTTTTTTATATATAGTTACTTCCAACCGCAAACAAACCGAATTCTTTTGTAAAGATAAATATAGTTATATATTTATTTTCAAACACAACTCGACGATTCTTTTACCAAAAGAAATATAGTTTATAAATTTGTTTCAACTCGCAAAATAACACCGCTTCTATTTTATAAAAATAAATATAGTTGTATATTTATTTTCAAACACAATAACTCGATAATCTCTTATAAAATAAATATATTTAGTTATATTTATTTCCAAACAACAAAAATACGGGTATCTTTTATAAATGAAATATAACTATTTACGTTTAGTTTAAACATTGAAATCTTGAGGGTTCTTTTATAAAAATAAATATAGTTTATATATATTTATTTCAAACGTCAAACAATTCGGAGTTCTGTTATAAAACTAAATATACTTTATATATTTATTTCTAACATTAAATGATAAGCATTCGTTTTATAAAAATAAATATAGCTTATATATTTATTTTAAAGTTCGCACATCACGAATCCTTTTATAAAATAGATATAGATTATCTATTTATTTCAGACTTCAAATAAACGATTCTTTTACTAAATAAATATAACTTTTTATATTTATTTTAAACGCCTAAACGGCATCTACATATATTTCGACAAATGTCATACGTGATACATAATACAAGTTTGTTATATGTAATTTTCATTTAAATATTCTTTTTAATACACGTACGACTTCGCAAGACGTTTAACGCAATGATAACGATATAATTATATGTTTTTATATAAATATTTGTTAAATATTTATATACTATAAATCTCTCGAGAACTAAGTCTTTCAAAGACTTATTAAATGATTACCGACAATAATCGAACTAACAAGTATAATTTCTACGCTTCTTTTAAATTAACAACTTTTCGTCAAATCGTTCGATTAGCGATTCGGTAGAGCTCAGTAACACGTAGATTTGTTACCACCTTAATTAGAAACTTATAAGATATTCCGTGTTAGGAATATTGTAGAATGCACGCTAGCAAGTCACGTCTTGGAAACGACATCATCAAAGTCGTATATAGCTAGCTTTGCACAGGAATATTCAGGTGAGTTCATAACCGCCACTTTTTACTATTTTACATTTTTATAAATGTTTTCGGGGGTGGAAAGACATGCATGTTTTTCAGAAACATACAAAGTTTTTGATAAACAAAGACTGTATATTTTTAGACAAAGCACGTCTTCCAAGAACATACACAGTTTTGAACACACGCAAAACTCGTATTTCTAAATCATATTACAAATGGATTTCGTGGAACTCAAATGATTTACGAAAGGTTTATACTAAACATACCTGTTTTACAAAACAAATGCGTATTTTTGAAAAGTGAATGATTTTCATAACTTGGGATGGATGGTCTGGTGATGATATAGAGGCTGGGGAGGTCCAGCCTTAGTGGCTGGGGAGGTTCAGTCTTAGAGACTGGGATAAATACATGTTACAATTATTACAGACATTTTTATACATGGTATGGTTAGCTTAAGGAGGGTTGGGGCGTTCAGATCATGTGAGTGGGTAGGTAGAACTAATGGCCATTAATCCTCGTTGTAGGACCGAGGGACATTAGTGATAGATTTATTTGGGTGTAGCGAGCCCCACTTGTCACACCCCCAAAATACCACATGCGGGAACACCGCGGGATGTGTGACGTACCAGAATTCGAGCCACCAATCACATTGAACCACGCATTGTATTTAAACAAAACATATCATTAATTGCCAATTGTAAATACGAATCATAAGATTAAACCAAAAGAATTGTCTAGCGGAAGCATATATTAAATTGTTAAACAACCGTGTCATAATAAGTGTTCAAAACCAATGTATCAATATATGTATACCCAAGAGCCTCGATCCATGACCACTCCAGCTCTCCCAGATAGCAAGTCCAGGTCAAGAAATCTAACGACCTGCAAGCATGCAGACAAGTGTGTCAGACGACGCTGGTGAGTTCAAAGTTTTGTTAACGCGTTTAGTTACCAGATGTGTGTTTACAACAGTTCAACGTTTAGTTTTGATGATGTTATTAACTCGATTACCATATGTGGGTACTAGATGTGTTTGCCCAAACCCCAATGCCTCTATCAAAGCATTGGTCAGGTGGTTAAGGTAAATAGTTCACGCCCGTCCATTCCGGCCCGGTGTGAGGGTGCCAAACCTAATAGCGCTATCAACTAAATACCTCGTTGCATTCTCAGCAACACGGTAGATGTAAGGGGTCTTATAATATAGATTCTGAGTTCAATAACCAACATCCCAGTTTAACAGTTTACCCAGCATTCCTTCCCGGAACGTTTACCAGATGTCCCAAACCACCGGGACGCATGCTTAGAGAAGAGCAGTGAACTCACCTTTGATTTGCTCGGTGAGTTTATTTATGTATTCAAGTAGATCAATCAAATCCTAGCATGGTTAACAAAGCCAATCAGTTACACAAAAACCCATGTCACATAGTTTCTTACTCTCATAACACAAACAGTACACATGCATTTCACGTATTATCATGAGAGTCACAATAGCTAGCCATGCGACAAAACAGTCCACTAATTTCCACAAAATCGAGTGCGCCTAACTCACATCAATATATACATTTGTCATACAGTATGCAGCCCAATCAGCCCACAGCCCAACACAAGATGTGCGTGTGACCCGCCCAAGCGTGCAACCAGCACATGATATACAAACATATTCAATTCATCCTATAGCACATTTAGTAATACACACAGTGGGTCGGCCCAATCATGAAAGAAGGCTTCAACTCAACTGTTTTACTCATGTATGGCCCAATTCAATTACAATTATAATAATCCAATAATTCTAGCAGTTCATTTACCACACATCACCCAACTAGCATGTATGAGATCTGCCAAATGATCACATGCAATTCTTGAATGAAACAAACAAATGATTATATAATCTAGCATGTACTAGCAATTTTCTATTGGACCAAATCTAATTAGCACTTATCTAAATGGACGGCATGGATTGTCTTATGTACTTACATGGCCACCAAAATAAACAAATGATTATATAATCTAACAACAGTAGACATGATGACAACCAATCATTAATATCACATGGACTTTAATTCAACATTAGTGTCATGCACATCTATTATATTCACAAACATAAATACCTGCTGCCATATCTCGACGAAGTCTATCACAGTGGGACCCTCTTCTCGACGAAATAACATTAATTCATCGGCTTGTGGTTCCCCATTTTCCGTCGACAAGGCCAGACGACGAGACACCATGCTTCGTCGGCCTGAGGGTTTCGTCGGGGGAACAATCATCATACGATACCAGTTTACTCATTGTCATCATCAAACGACAACCCTAATCATCATCTAATGTTCTATCATTATCTAAATCCACGTTAACTACAACCATCACAGCCAATCGGTTACACTTATTTTACCAAAACATGCTAGCCGTTCATACTCTATCGTTTAATCAGTTAAGCCAAACTAACTACATCACGAAATCCTGATTCATGTTCATACACACACATAAACACAACATAACTTCACACCAACCATAAGCCATAATAACTCATGCATAAACCCAACAAGAAAATGCCTAAATGCATACTAGAAACTAACCGAGATATGAGGTGACGGAAAGATCCTGAGAGAGGAAAGGGGCTGCCGAGATATCCACTAATCGCCAGAGGGAACTAGGGTTTACAAAAGTTAGGAAGTTATGTGGAGGCCCTCAAGTAATCACGTATACAAAAGAGGTGAGGAGGTGGGCTGGGTTTAAGTTTGGGCTCAAGGGTTTTGGGCCGATAACATTGGGTCACGCAACTAATTGTATTGATCCCCTCGAGAGTGTACGACTCGAATACTCATGCAACTACTCGACTGATAAATAAGTTATATCGCTATGCTTGCCACAACACAGCTCCTTATAATTAATGAGTTTAACGTAATAACCGAAGAGTAATAAATAGAAATTAACCTTGAATGAATGGGTTGTCACATCATCCCCAACTTAAAAGAAATTTCGTCCCGAAATTTAACTAGCAATCCGAAGCAGTGAGGCGTTAACTCAGGATGACTGTGGTTTTGTGGATTTTTCGCGGGTACCACATCATCCCCAACTTGAAAGGGAATTTCTTCCCGAAATTCGCCAATGACAACACAAGTTGGTTCAACCACCTGAACCATTGGGGATATCAGAACTTTATCCGATCTTACGTTCCCACGTGAACTCTGGTTCACATCTTGAGTTCCAACGAACTCTCACGATTGTCATACGACTATGCTAACAAACCTTGACTTTCTGGTCCCTTCGTTCGATATATCCCCTGATTCCGCAACTAGTCATTAACCTTAGGCCCAATGGTATCACAAGCGTTTCATCGGACAAACGCTGCCTTAGATTCAAGACATAAATGTCATCACGAACGTTATCCAATTCGTTATTAACCCAAGTTTGTGAGCCATGTCACCTATTCGTTTAAGAAATCCGACTGTTCCAACGCATCGTA
This sequence comes from Helianthus annuus, assembly GCF_002127325.2. NCBI lineage: Eukaryota > Viridiplantae > Streptophyta > Magnoliopsida > Asterales > Asteraceae > Helianthus > Helianthus annuus. The sequence continues at coordinate 69,264,010 of NC_035434.2, read as the reverse complement.
AACCAAGCTTGTCACGTTTTCTAAAGTGCACCGCACCCTCCCAGGGTGAGACTTTCGATTATTACACATTCGCGTACAACGAAGTCCCAGTGTTTCCTAAGCTTATCAGCTTTCCTGGCAGTCACGCGTTGCCGTCAAACAAATTTCCGATCCAAGCAATCTTCAAGAGTTTCTAGCACAAGTCCTGGAGCTGTGATTAGGTTGTTACCCATCTTAATCCAATCAAGGAGATTAACGTTACTGTCCATGCGATTCCTCAAACAGAGTTGTATGCATACCAATACGGTAACAACTGCAGTAGAGCTCTCCCAAAGATAAGTGTCCTTCCAAAATGTTTGCTAAAGTCGATCACGCACATGCTCGCAACATGTCTTCATGTGTCCGGATGGTTCGTTACTCTGTCCGATTGTTCTATAGTGATCAGTAATGCCGGTTATAAATCAAGTATGGTTCAAAATCAAAGGTAACAGGAGCTGGCACCTCGTGCCTAAAGGCCGCCTCTTCCAGGGGAACATCCACAGCTGTGAAGACTCATCAGTTTCCTTAGTTGCAAGGTTACGTGAGACAACCATCGATCACTCGGGTAACATTGTTTCTATTTCGGGTTGTAGGTAGACTAACGACAAAATCCATGGCAGCCTGTTCTCATTTTCCATATGCCGGTTGCTGATACCCCTCCTTGACTTTCCCACAAGCCAAACATCATACACATACTTTGCTAAGTGGGTCTTCATGCCCGATCACCAGTACAAGATTTATAGGTCCTAATATCTTTCATCAAAATCCAGACAACTAGAATATTGAAGTCAGTGTGCTTGCTCAATACAAGTTCCCAAAAGTTGCCATATGATGAGGTCCACACTCGTTCCTTGAGGTAGCGAATATCGTCCGTCTTATCAAAGGTTGTTCCCCCATGCCCCGCATGGATTCAACTTGGAGATCTTCTTCCTTCCGTTCTCCAGTTTGAACAGAGCGAGTTTAATCCTGTAGGTTAGAGTCAATAGTGAGCTGCAAAGCTCGTGCACGTTCAAGTTCATAGGTGTAATCATCCTAAAGTTCCCTCCATAGATGCCATTAACTAATTTAGCTCCTTCGAAGCCAAGGTACACGGGAGGCCCTTGTGATCGGTCTAAATGACGTATCTGGTACCGTCCAAGTAATGCCTCCCTCTAAAATCCCAAGACCACGGTTTTCACCGCCGGTTGTGTGTCATGCAGTTCCTCTTTGTAACTCCACCACGTAAGTTATCACTCTCTCGTGTTGTGTCAGTGTGTAACTGGGACTCTGATTCGGACCATCATGGTATACCACTAAATCACCCACACCCTCGGGTAGAGGCGATGCTCAGTGCATTGCAGAGTTGGAATTCGAAAGCTGAAAAGACGTCCTCCTATTTCGTCTTTCACGAACACAGAACCCTGCTGTGCTAAAGAGATTTAAGCTGTGCGACCTTCGAAAGTCCTGTGAATAAGCTGCGATAGTATCTAGTGAAACCAAGGAATTGCTGCATCCCCGAAGAAATCTTTGATGTCGATTAGTTTCTAACAAAATGGATCTTTAGCAAGATCCTCGTGTGGTCCCACTTCGTTGGTTACATGCCCAAAATGTATCTCTCGAATTCAGATGCTACATTTTACAAGACTTCATGCGGAATGACTCCTTCCTCGGAAGCTTTAAATTAAAATACAGATGCCGTCCAACACGTAGTCAATAAGCATAGCCGATTCATGTGATCCATACAACTGCTGATGTGATGATTAGCCCAAATGTCATGGAATACAAAGTCGCAATAGCCGTATTGCGTTCGATAAGCCGCTTTAAGAACATTCTCCCCGTGAATTTCCATCTGATAATAGTCCGTTCGTAAATCAATCCTCGAATGAAAGCTTGCCCCTCGCAACTAGTCGACAGGTTGTCACTACATGGTCGAGGCAAACGGTTCTCGACTGTCACCTTGTTAAGTTCTTGATAACCAGTACACGTACGGAAAGGCTTATCTTCACGGATATAAATGGGGCTCCCCAAAGCGAAAAAAAAAACTAGGTCCGATAGAACCCCTGTCCAATAGTTCCTGAAGTTGAGTAGGCAGTTCCTGCAACCTTCCTAATGTAAGACAACAAGGAGTACTAGTAATAAGGGCTGCTGCTGACATGATACCGATCTGGTGTTCCACCTAACGATGCGAAGGTAAATCTGATAGTTCTTCTGGTAGCACATAAAGGAAAATCATGAACAATTGGTGGATCCTCGATCCTCTTTTCCTTAGCTTTAACATCAGTAACGTGTGCCAACATAGCGGGGTAGTCCGTCCGTAGACACTTCCGGGCCTTCTTTGTTGATATGATGCTAACCTTTACACCACTCTGACGCTTCAAAATATAAAGTGACGCAAACTTTCCTCCCCACAGGGTATATCTATGCGATATCCAGTTAACCAATCTACACAACTACTACATCGAAACCATCAAAGATAGTAGGAGGAAAGTCGATGACGAACACCTGTCCCACAAGGTCAAGTTCGCATCCCAACAAACTTATGAGGTGTCAATTGACCTGTCATTGGCCGTTTCCACAACATGTTCGGTTTCGAGAAGTATCGGGGCTAAATAGAACAGTGACGAAGTGATTAGTTACCAAGAACATGTAGGCCACCATGTTATTATAATCCTGGCGTTGCCCATGCCAATCATAAATGTCCCTCTATGAGCATCATTTCTCGTGTTGCCGTACTCGTTGCGAGGATTTCCAGTACGGCCTTCGTTCCCTTGGTTGTTGTCGTTTGATTTATCAACGACCAATCCATGCTGTATGCACCTTCATTTCCATACTGTAGGCTACTATTACAAGTACCTTGGTGTTGCCATGACGGTTGCCTCTAATGTCGTTGCTTGAAACGGAACCCTACGATCTTTCACCAACCAAGTCCATCTTTCCACACTCTGTGCCACGCCCTAAAGTGCTAATCACTGTGCTGGTAGTCACACATCCCACACTGTAATCAGTTGTCACTGCTTATGCCCCAAGTGATTCGTAAGAGTCAACTCCCATAAGTCGCTAACCAGGGTTGAGGATTCGATTAACGTCAAACTGCTGATGTTCGCTGCTGGTAATCAGGTTCGTCCAATACTAAGATTGGTAAGGTATTACGCTTATCCTCTTTCTCCATCGTTCTTGCGAGTTGACTGAGTAATACACGGTATGTTTCCAGAGCGTTGCAGAAGTGATCGCACTTCAGGGTCTAAGACGTTAACGCGCTAGGTTCTAACAAACAAAGACAGGTGAGGAAGGTATAGACCAATCATTCGACGCGGAGACATCTATCTCAGGGATGTTCGTACAAGCACCTAACATGTCACACCTCGACCACGTGGAACATACAAAACGTGGCGGAAACGTCGGGGAGTGTTGTAACAGAATCAATTGTTTCAAATCCATGGTAAATGAAGTTTCGTTTTATTAATCACACATGAAAGTTTACATTGCTTTAAACAAGAACCAAAGAATACATAACATAAATTAACTAGTTCTTGTCTCGTTTTAAGTCACTAAGGCACAGGTCCGCCTAAGTATGTCTTGATAAGTCCTATGCATCATCTCCTGAAAACACATGTGAAAATAGGTACGTCAGCATAAAAATGCCTGTGAGATACATTGGTTTTGTGAAAACGGAATTCATGACTTATGTTTGAGAAAATGTTTAGTCATGAACCTTGTATTTTGCTTTGTCTTGTAAATCATTTGAAAAACGGTAAGATCAAATGATATGTATAAATAAGAGAATAATGTATGGTTAAATGAATAACCATGTAAACTGAGTTTGTATAAGATATGTTGTTTGTAAATCAATGTCTTGTGAAAAGTGTGTTATTTGTATAAAATGTTATATGTCTCAAATTGAAATGATTCAAGTAACGCTACGATATGTAATACCATACAAACACTTATATATAGGAAGTACCAGCGGTGTATCCACCATGCTTGTATCATATTACACATGCCTCATTACTTAGATCACTTGCTCAAACCAAACCATCAAGATGAAGTGTTTAATAATTGTAGAAATGTTCATGTATAGTCGAATGTCTATTGTCAAATGTAAATCATGTCAACAGATACAACTGGTTCACATGGTTCAATGGTTACGAACGGTTCATATAATCAAAGGGTTTAGACGGTTCACATAGACAAATGGTTACAACGGTTCAAAATGTAGTATAATGTGTTCATATGCTGGATGAGCATATGCAACAGAATTGCAATGTAGAATAATGTACTACGTATGCACACAATGGGCGTACGTAGCATGAAATGTATTGTAAAGTGATGTACTAAGTATGCATACAATGGGCATAAATAGCATGAATTGTAATGTGAAACAATGTACTAAGTACGCACACAATGGGCATACATAGCATAAAACGTAATGTAAAGCAATGTACTAAGTACGCACACAATGGGCATACATAACATGAAATGTAATGAAATCATGTACTATAATGTATTAACGAATATAGCAGGTATATGATGTGAAAACATGGGAAGCATGAAAGTAACAAGTAGGCACATGTGTTCCACCCCAAAATAGTTTGGAAAACAGTAAAAGAGGGGTTCAATGTACTCACCTGAGATTGCTTTGTAGTTCTTGTGTAGTAACCAAATAATGCTAGAGATCACGGAATATCAAACGGCACCTAATAGGTAGCTATGTTAATATACCGGACCAAAATCGGAAGGATCGGATAGTATGCGGGTTCGTAAACCAAACGAGTATGGAGACTCATGTAATATGGTCTAACAAAGCCTACATACTAAAATGAAACCTAACCTAAGTGCTTGCGACCCATTACGACCCGTTTAGGTAGCTTATGCTACCTTAACGCGTCGTTCGCGTATAACGCGTTTGGAACGCCTAACATCGTGACCACAAGGTATAACCTCGGAAGGTTACAGCTATGGTCACCTAATCTGTTTGGTCAGATCCTAATGATCGACCAAATGGGTCGGGTTCGAAAGTATAAGCGATGGTTTAGATCGCTTACCTTACGACCCTATATAAGCACTATACTAAAAGTGACGAGCTAAGCATGTTAGAACATGCTTAACTAAGTTTAGAAAACAGGTTTGGCATCAAAACAAACGGTTTTGATGCTCTCGAGTAGTTTGGTTACAAAATACGCAAGAATGCGTATTTTGGCCGAAACTACGACTCGTCACTGAGCCTAGATAACGTGGTAATCAGTAGGTATAGTCGCCATGGACTATAACCATCGTGATCACGCTCACGTTATGAAGTTCCAATGAACTTCGTGTTGACCATAGGCTGGTCAACGCAGAAAGTCAAACAAAACGTTGACTTTCGGACTCGAAAAGTGAATAAAGAACGAAAGAACACTAACGAAGGGTCCCCGAAAGCTAATCTCGATCCAGGAGCTCAGGTATGAAGCAAAGGCCTCAACTTAGAGCTTTAGATCAGATTTTGTGGGATTTTAACCAAAAGGGGGGGGGTATTTATAGGAAAAGTAAAGTCGTTAGGATCGTTTCTTGAATATCGTGCCACGATCTTATACGTACACTTGGCGCAAAGTTGTGGTGGCTCAAAATGACCCTAACTCTACAGATTGTGAAAGGGCATTGCCCTTTGGAGTGTTTGAAAGGCCAAGTTCAGCCAAGAAAACATGTTTCTGCATCTGTAGGGGCCACGCGGCCCGCATCAGGATATGCACCAAACTCAGGCGGGCCGCCTGGGCATGCCTGATCTGCATAATTTTTCAGAAATGGCAGTTTTGGTCCCTGTTGCATGTTTAAGCCATTTCCGACACTTCTAAGGCCCGTAAAGCCAACTTTAAGGCCCTAAAATGTTGCCTAAACAATGTGGACATTTATGGTATGTTTAACTTATGGACATGTTCCGAAATGTTCGTTACAGTTCGAATTGGCATACTTTCACAGTTTGTCAAGTTTAGTCCCTGTAAGCGAATTAACTTGTTTTTGCCATACCAAAGCCTTCAAAACTTATTTCTAAGTTATGTAAAGGTTTTTTAAGGTATGTTAAGTATATGTTGATGTTTCAGAGTATTTGTCGCATTTAAACTGAGTACGTTTACGCACCAGTTTGCGTATAATTCTCCAGAAAGCGATATAAAGTTTGAAATTGAACAAGAATTGATATGTGCAAAAGATACACATATTTATACAAGATCCCAAGTATGAAATACAATATTTCATCGGCTTGCTATTTGTTTGATGGTCACCGTGACACAGGTGTCACATAACATACTACACAGTTCGCTAGGCGTTCAGATGGGTGTTCAGGTAATACTCGATAGCATCGAGATTCGTATGGATTTAGAGTGGAGTGAAAAGATCACGTTCAAGTAAAAGACAATCACTACTAAGACCCCTATAGGCTTATTACATTACACATTAATCAAATAACAGAGCAGAACCCCTTTTTCACTTTGTTAAGCCTCACTGGGACTCACATGCACCCCACATTATTATTATGTGTGCACCCACAATAATATTGTGATTTGCATGCTCATCTCAGTTCCTCCTAACTCATGTCAAATGGTTCCCCAAACTCAAATGTCAGACAGAAATATCACAAAACAGGGGTCACGAATCTCTAGGATAACACCATACTATTAATCACTAACACATGCAAGTAATACATGATTTCATATTGTTGTGCTAAACGTGCAATCGCACGCAATATCATATATAAGTGTTCACTAGTTATGTTGTGCAATGAGTAAACGAGAGACGAACCTTACTACCTGGAGCTGAGTGTCATGGTCGTATTCTTGTTGTCAAAACTGTTTGGTTATAGTCTAGTTTTATAAAACGTTTTAAAACCAAGTTCACTCTAACCAGTGGCTCTGATACCAAACTATCACACCCCCAAAATACCACATGCGGGAACACCGCAGGATGTGTGACGTACCAGAATTCGAGCCACCAATCACATTTAACCACGCATTGTATTTAAACAAAACATATCATTAATTTCCAATTGTAAATACCAATCATAAGATTAAACCAAAAGAGTTTTGTAGCGGAAGCATATATTAAATTGTTAAACAACTTTTTCATAATAAGTGTTCAAAACCAATGTATCAATATATGTATACCCAAGAGCCTCGATCCATGACCACTCCAGCACTCCCAGATAGCAAGTCCACGTCAAGAAATCTAACGACCTGCAAGCATGCAGACAAGTGTGTCAGACGACGCTGGCGAGTTCAAAGTTTTGTTGACACGTTTAGTTACCAGATGTGTGTTTACAACAGTTCAACGTTTAGTTTTGATGATGTTATTAACTCGATTACTATATGTGGCTACTAGATGTGTTTGTCCAAACCCCAATGCCTCTATCAAAGCATTGGTCAAGTGGTCAAGGTAAATAGTTCACGCCCGTCCATTCCGGCCCGATGTGAGGGTGCCAAACCTAATAGCGCTATCAACTAAATACCTCATTACATTCTCGGCAACACAGTAGATGTAAGGGGTCTTATAAGATAGATTCTGAGTTTAATAACCAACATCCCAGTTTAACAGTTTACCCAGCATTCCTTCCCGGAACGTTTACCAGATGTCCCAAACCACCGGGACGCATGCTTAGAGAAGAGCAGTGAACTCACCTTTGATTTGCTCGGTGTGTTTATTTATGTATTCAAGTAGATCAATCAAATCCTAGCATGGTTAACAAAGCCAATCAGTTACACAAAAACCCATGTCACATAGTTTCTTACTCTCATAACACAAACAGTACACATGCATTTCACGTATTATCATGAGAGTCACAATAGCTAGCCATGCCACAAAATAGTCCACTAATTTCAACAAAATCGAGTGCGCCTAACTCACATCAATATATACATTTGTCATACAGTATGCGGCCCAATCAGCCCACGGCCCAACTCAAGATGTGCGTGTGACCCGCCCAAGCGTGCAACCAGCACATGATATACAAACATATTCAATTCATCCTATAACACATTTAGTAATACACACAGTGGGTCAGCCCAATCATGAAAGAAGGCTTTAACTCAACTGTATCACTCATGTATGGCCCAATTCAATTACAATTATAATAATCCAATAATTCTAGCAGTTCATTTGCCACACATCACCCAACTAGCATGTATGAGATCTGCCAAACGATCACATGCAATTTTTGAATGAAACAATTGTACTAGCAATTTTCTATTGGACCAAATCTAATTAGTACTTATCTAAATGGCCGGCATGGATTGTCTTATGTACTTACATGGCCACCAAAACATACAAATGATTATATAATCTAACAACAGTAGACATGATGACAACCAATCATTAATATCACATGGACTTTAATTCAACATTAGTGTCATGCACACCTATTATATTCACAAACATAAATACCTGCTGCCATATCTCGACGAAGTCTATCACAGTGGGACCCTCTTCTCGACGAAACAACATTAATTCATCGGCTTGTGGTTCCCCATTTTCCGTTGACAAGGCCAGACGACGAGACACCATGCTTCGTGTTGGGATTGAACCCTACCAGAGGAACAGATAATGTAAAGCCAAAACCAGATCACATCACTGGACTAACAATAAGCAGCTGTTTACACTTTGCTTTCCCCTTGACAGTGGTAATCTAACAACTGATGGATCTTAAGTACTGCTCACTACAACAACTGATGAACCAAACACTGATGAAACTCTAAAGAACTGCTGAAGACAAACATTGTTGCTCTATCTACTGCTGTTTCCTAAGTACTGCTGAAGACACAAGCACTGCCACTGATCACCTTTGAAGAAAGCACTGAAGTTCAACATCAGTGCTCAGGCTACAACAGTGGAACGTGAAGCAGTTGTTATCTCTTGGTTTGTATTGTACTAATAATCAGATGTTGCATATCAGTAATTTGTTTAGAACAGTGTATATAGGTTGTTAGTTTGTTAGATGTCACTATCATGGTGACGTCAGCTGAGATGCTTTAGTGGTTTGGTTTGCCTATAAATGGAGCAGTACCCTGTACTGTTACATTTGATTGATGGAGTAGATTCTTCTTCTCCAGTCCAATCCTTTCATCTTGTGCAACCAACCTTGGGGTATCAGGCTGAGGGGGAGCTTAGTTCTATAAACACGCTGTAATCATTTGCTTTGTATTTTAATCATTCAACTTAATGAAAAGCATTTGTTTATCAAACTATTTTCCTCTTTGATTGTGTTTACAAAGTTTGTATCCATTTTCGCTGCACTTTTTACTGTTTAAATATTCTCTGACTGTTCAGTTTATACAAACAAACACAATCATGAGAGCCTCCGATCCTAACAATTGGTATCAGAGCTTGGACAGTCAAATTCGATCTAACAATCAATTTGACATAACAGTTCAGCTCACAATTCATTGATACTAAGGTTGGTCGTATTTCAGTTGAAAAACAAAGTAACGAGAAATCATGTTCAAAATGATGACTTAAAAGCTCTGTAAAACAACCAAGATGTCATAAGATTCAAAAATCTCATACAACTGGTGATGTCATGCACAAATCACTTATAGTTTCCAGATCTGGAAACTTATCTGGTAACTGTGGTGTGCTCATCTTCATTAAAAATTGATTTCAACTGTTGTTATGAAATTTGTGATGTTTTCATATTTTACACTAAAGTATGGACCTCAGATCAGCAAAACCTATGTTCATCTAAACACTAGTGTTTTGCAGACATAGAAAGAGGGAAATACAACTTTAGTCAAAATTTCTTATGTGCTCAAAGGCAAGTTGAGAATCCTCAAAAGGACCAAAACAACTTTGTCAAAACACATTAAGAAAATAAGATGTCAAAACAGTCCAAATCATACGTAATGTGAGATCTGGTAATAAAACATGTACAAATGTGGCCAGATCTCTCAAAACATTACTTCAAAATGATTCTGGACTAAGCTTGTTCAAAATAAAATCTCCCAGTGATTATTTATGAACATGTTGTAGGATCAGTTTTGACCACACGAATGAGTCAATCAGAGCTAGTGCTTACTGAAAATGTGGCTGAAACACATTTTCAGCATGATACAAAGATAAACGTAACAGAAAGGAGTAGAAACAGATGAATTCACACTTTAAACACTTTTTCTTCACTTGATAACGATTGCCACACGGTCAGCAGTTCGACGTAGAGTACAAGACAACGTTACAAATGAAGACAACTTCAGGGCTATTTATAGAGTTTGTGAACCGCTCATGTGACATGTCCACATGAGCGATCCAGCCTGGTTCGCTTTTGTGGACATATGTCACAAAAGCGGTCCAGCATCATAACTTTCATATAATTACACTTTCAACCCCTGAACTAATACAAAATAACCTATCTAGACCATATACATTAATCTAACTTTACAAAGACGCAGGCTTTAGACATTATGCACCAACAAACTCCCCCTTGGATATTGCCGTAGTCAATCTCGTAGTGAAACTCGTAGCAACTTGTCTTTCTCTCTCTCTAAAACTCGAACAACGATGTAGTCGACAGACAACTGCACTAACAAACTCCCCCTTGAATGTTGACGGAATCTTTAGTGAGAGTCTTCAAATACTCTTGCTCGAACAGAATCCCGGTGGATCTGTCTTCAGCTTCCGTTGCTCTGCTTCTTCAGACTCTTCAGGCTCCCCCTTTCGTCAAGCTTCCGTGCTTTTGGGATCGACACCTGGCTTTCCGAATACAAGCTCCTTTTGCGTTAAGCTCGTCTTCAGACTCCCCCTTAGACTCGGCTGTCGGGATCGTAGTCTGGCTTTTCGTAGCAACAAATTCTGAAACCTACACATCTCAAACACACAATTATAACAAACAATATTGTGATTCAACTTAATGAATCAGCTAAACATTTGAGAATTTTCACATTTAAAACTGATAAAATTTGAAACATTCCAATTTCTAATTCAAATTAATGAATTATCTTAAACATTTCAAACCAATTAACCAAACCAACTGTTCTTCATGTTTTGTCACACCCCCAAAATCCACCTGCGGAGTATCACCGCTTGGGAGCGTGACTGACCAGGATCAAGCCACCAATCATATCGAACATGTAATTAATGACAAGTATAAATAATGTAAACAATCATTCAATACGATTGATGTTCCAACAAAACATAGTTTAAGTTGCGGAAGCGTAACAATGAAAGTCTAATGTATGTAAATTGTTCAAGTGTGGTAAGGTATAACATAACATCCACGATCCAATCTCCACAACGACCTGCTCCTCCCTGTGCAAGCTCCATATGTACCTAATATCCTGCAAGGCATGCAGCAGAGAGTCAAAAACTAGTTGAGCGAGTTCACAGTTAACAGTTCAGTAATAGTATAGTGTGAGTAACAGTATGTTCGTTCGTTATGTCATGTATCGTATTGGTTCCCATCGCGGCCTCCCAGGCAGGTATGCGAAGATATTAGGGGATTGTTCATCCCGAGTATTCTAGACTAGGTTTATGTGTATCGCGGCCTACCAGGCAGGTGTGCGAAGATTAGTAGATTACAGTTCGCGGCCTTCCAAAGGCAGGTGTGCGAAGTCAGTCATAATATCGCGGCCAACCCTTGGCAGGTGTGCGAAGATCAGTTCAATAAGTGTTACTAGTCTAGTCGTAGTTCAATCAGCTGAGTGTGTACCATAGTTCATCAATTCACATCACTACGTTCCAGTATAAATAAGTACCAGTAAGTAATCAAACCCATTCCCACCCTGGGAACCCCATGCCTTGGCTGTGTGAACTCACCTTGGTTTGCTCGGTATGTTATTGCTTCTAGGGTTTATAAATCTCTAAGTCCGTAACCCACGACCTAGGATGTGTTGCACATGATACGATGTAAGTGTTTGCACCAAATTAGGGTTTACAATCCAGTGATGTCCAAATAGTTGTGATCTGTGTGCGTGTTGTGTACAGAATGATATGATAAGGGTTGTTCACATCTATAGGATCATGCAGTACCATTCAATAGCACGTATCGTCATAATCAGACAGTATCACACAGTCGTATCAGTAGTAAACAGTAGCAGGTAGAATCATATAGTTACATTCAGTACCGTACACTTATACACATAGAGAATCATACATCATGAATTCAGTTCATCACATTCACATAATTCATGTGCGATAGCAAGAACATGTAGTCAACATACTTCACCAAGTTAGCAGACAGTTTACCAGACAAATCAGTTGACATAACTTGCACATATCTAACGAAATGCACCAACACACTTACATTCTACCTAGTTGAACCCCTTAACATGAAATCACAGTTAGTATAAAACCATATTATACCAAAACTCGGATAAAAGATGAAGGGGGGGGGGGCTTCCCTACTTGAAAGTCGGACTAGAGCACATGGAACTAAACTCGGACATGTGAGAGAGGTCACAAGGTCGGACCTCTTGCATTTTCTAAACTCGGCCACCCTTTTATTCACTAAACTCGGACCCCTCTTGATGGATTAAACTCGGATATAATGTTAAACTCGGGGAAAAGGTTTCCTTCATTAAACTCGGACAAGAGGAGAGGGGGTGAAGGGTGCTAAAAGTCGGACCATGGGGGTTTCCCTTATGAAACTCGGACCCAACATTAACATATTAAACTCAGCCCACAATACACTAATAAACTCGGACATGGCAACATTTTATTAAATTCGGTCAAGCCTTTAGAGTATTAAACTCAGACTTTTCATCATCAATAAATTCGGACAAGGGCCTTATGATTTTAAACTCGGGCAGCTCAACAACATTATATTCGGACCACATGAGTTCTATTATACTCGGACCACACAATTCATTATACTCGGTCCAAAGGTTACACATTAAACTCAGACTTATGTTTACATGGTGATCATTAAACTCAGACAACATATTGTCATTATACTCGGACAAGTACTCAAGACAAGAAACTCGGACAATATATTGACATTATACTCGGTTATCACTAATCAACAACCTCGGACCTTTAATCAAATAATAAACTCGGTCCATATGAGAGTATTATATTCGGACAAAACAAATTTAATAAACTCGGCAAGCATATAAAGATTAAACTCGGATCATGATTACAATCAAAGATCAGACTAGATATCATCATCATACGTGCATTTGAACAGTTACGTTTCTACGCATAAAACCCTAATTTCATATGCTTGCGATCATGGCAACCCAATAATCAATAACAATTCTACAGTCCTTGCATCTCAAATAACAAACAAACCAATGCACAACTAATCATCATCACATACGATAATCAGAATCTATTCGAAGCACAAAACCATCGAATCAAAGCTAGGGTTTACCACTGTTACAAGAATCAAGCATTGCTAATCATCAAACAATCAACAATTAATCACAAAGGATGATTAAATAATTACCTTGATTCGATTCTAGTTGGATTAGCAATCAAGCTTGATGTGAAAGGCTTGTGAATCCAAGAATGATGAGGAGGTGTTGTAGAGAGGATTAGAGGAGGTGAAAGTACGTGTTTTGATTTTTGAGAATGATTAGTGAATGATTAGGGAGGAGATTAGGGTTTTAAGTTGATAAAGTTTCACTATTCACACAAAACACCCTAAGGAATTATCTATCACATATCTCATGCACAAGATATATAATTTACAGTTTCACCACCACATTTAAGTATTTGTCAAATCGTTCACAAGTAATACATAACCATGCATAACCACATAATACACTTCATTGTATTTAAACGCATACAGTTCCATAGCAATTAATTGTAAAATCAATCAACTAGACAATACAAGAACGTGCAATAGATGCGAAATAGAATCTTGGGAATTCGAGTTGTCACATTATCCCCAACTTGAAAGAAATTTCGTCCCGAAATTTGGTACGCACTCACTGAGGAAGCTAGGTAAGCTGTATCGTTTACTGGTTTTCCTGGGGTGTCACATCATCCCCCCGTTGATTTGGAATTTCGTCCCGAAATTCAGTAGTAGTAGCTTCAGCCTCAGTAGTGGTTGCATTGGTTTCGAATAACTGAGGTACTTTTCTGTCATCTGGTCTTCGCGTTCCCAGGTGTACTCTGGGCCACGTCGGGGGTTCCAACGAACTCGAACAAGAGGGATTCTCTTGTGTTTGAGGACCTTACATCCCGGTCCGTGATTTCAACTGGCTCCTCGACGAACTGCAACCGCTCGTCGATAGTGAGTTCCTTAAAGGAACTGTGAGGGTCTCATCTGACAGGCACTTCTTCAGATTCGACACGTGAAATACATTGTGAACTGCACCGAGTTCAGCTGTTAGGTTTAGTCCGTAGGCTACTTGGCCTATTCTTTCAGTGATTTCGAACGGTCCAACATACCGTGGATTGAGTTTGCCTCGTTTACCAAATCGAACCACACCCATCCAGGGTGAGACTTTTAACAAAACCCGGTCCCCGACCTGAAATTCCAAAGGCTTGCTACGCTTGTCCGCGTAGGCTTTCTGACGGTCGCGTGCTGCCGCCATGCGTTGTCGTATTTGTGCAATCTTTTCTGTGGCGTCCACTACAATCTCTGGACCCGTAATCTGACTATCCCCCACCTCTACCCAACAGAGAGGTGACCGGCATTTACGTCCGTACAATGCCTCGAATGGAGCGGCTTGAATGCTGGTGTGGTAACTGTTATTGTACGAGAACTCCACTAAAGGGAGGTGCTTTTCCCAGCTGTTGCCGAAATCGATAACACACGCCCGAAGCATGTCTTCTAGAGTTTAAATCGTGCGCTCAGACTGCCCATCCGTCTGAGGATGATACGCTGTGCTCATGTCTAATCGTGAGCCGAAAGATTTGTGCATCGCTTGCCATAGCTCTGACGCGAATCGTGCATCCCGATCCGAAAAGATTGACGTTTTCGGGTTTCAATGTTTCTATCTGAGCAGCTCGTATTCGTGCAGGAAGATCAGACTGAATAGTAAGCTGTAGCGCTCGCACGCGCTTAGGTAGGGTGTCCTTTCGACTGAGGGCGTCGGCCACAACATTGACCTTGCCTGGATGATACTTGATGGCGCATTCGTAGTCGTTTAGTAGTTCAACCCATCTCCGTTGACGCATGTTCATATCCTTTTGCTTAAGAATATGCTCGAGACCCCTGTGATCGGTGTAAATGGTGCACCTGGTACCGTACAGGTAGTGTCGCCATATCTTAAGCGCGAAAACAACAGCTCCCAGCTCTATATCGTGCGTCGTGTAGTTCCGTTCATGAATCCTGAGTTGCCGCGAGGCGTAAGCAATAACCTTATCCCGTTGCATCAATACGCAACCAAGGCCCTGTATCGATGCGCCACAATAAACCACGAAGTCATCTGTGCCCTCCGGCAGTGAGAGAATAGGTGCGCTGCAAAGCCTATCCTTAAGGTACTGAAAATCGGTCTCTTGGGAATCTCCCCAACGGTAGGTGACACCTTCCTGTGTCAGCATAGTAAGCGGCTGCGCGATCTTCGATAAGTCTTTAATGAATCGTCTGCAATACCCCGCCAAACCCAAGAATTGGCGTATCTCCGTCGGTGTGCGCGGTGCAGGCCAGTTTCTGATCGAATCTACCTTGGATGGGTCAACTTGAATCCCATCCCAGTTCACCACATGGCCTAAGGAGTGGACTTCACGTAGCCAGAAGTCGCATTTAGAAAACATTGCGTACATTTGCTCCTTTCGAAGGAGTTTCCAAGATAAGACGTAAGTGCTGCTCGTGCTCCTCCTGACTCTTGAAGTAGATCAGAATGTCGTCGATGAAGACAATGACGAACTTGTCAAAATAGGGTTTGCACACCCTGTTCATAAGGTCCATAAATACGGCAGGTGCGCTCAATAATATCAAACCATCCATCATATCAAACATAAAGTATAGTAGTTAAAATAATTCATAAAACCCAATACAATTGATGTTCAAACCAAACTTTGTTCGAGTAGCGAAAACATAATAATGAAAACCCAAAAATAAGTTATAAGTTCAAATATCGTTCATTGCGTCTCCTCGTCCTAACACGAAAACTCGACCTCTTGCCTCGTTGCCATTGTTATTGTTGT
Source organism: Helianthus annuus (assembly GCF_002127325.2). Lineage (NCBI taxonomy): Eukaryota > Viridiplantae > Streptophyta > Magnoliopsida > Asterales > Asteraceae > Helianthus > Helianthus annuus. The sequence goes on along the minus strand of NC_035434.2, from coordinate 69,247,963 downwards.
TTCCCCCGTTGTTGTTGTTGTTCCCATTGCCCTGGTTATTGTTGTGGTTCTGATTCTGGTTCAACTGAGGACAATCGCGTTTGTAATGACCTTCTGCCCCACACTGGAAACATCCCCGGTTTCCACGCTGTGGTTGCTGCTGCTGGTTCTGTGGAGCTGGCGGTGGGAGTTGCTGGTTCTGATTTGCTGGCCGAGAGCTTCTACAATCCTTAGCCTCATGACCCATCTTGAGGCATCTTTGACATTGTTCCCTGCGACATCTTCCGCTGTGGTGTCTGTTGCACTTATTACACAGTGGGTGAATTCCCCGATATCCACCCTGCCCCTGACTGCCAGATGATTGCTGACTCGAATTCTGGTAGTCATTTGTCTTGCGCTGCTGAGACTGAACAGTAACCGATCCCTTGCTGGAATCCCCCTCCCATTTCCTCTTGTTGTCACTGGGAGTAGCAGAAGTGGTGACAGCAGTAGTGGTAGCCTTGACACGTTTTGGCAGTTTGTTCTGATCCACTGCCTGATCTGTAATACGGTGAGCGAGACGCTGGATTTCCTGGATATTGTCGAGGTTAGCCGAGGTAACGTGGCTCTGTATTTCTGGTGCCAAACCTTTGAGATACAACTCAATTCGCTTGTATGGAGGGTCCACCATAGTTGGACATAACACAGCCAACTCATTTGATCTCTTGGTGTAAGCTTCGATTTCCGACCCAACCATTTTCAAGTTATACAACTCGTCCTCCAACTTGTGAATGTCTTCTCTAGTGCAGTATTCCCTCTTGATCAGTTCTTTGAAATCATTCCAGGGTGTGGCGTTAGCAGCTGCCAACCCTAAGATCTGCACTTGTGCGTTCCACCAAGTGAGCGCAATCCCTTCAAGTGTGCCAGTAGCGAACTTCACCCTGCGAGCCTCAGGGCATTCACACATCTCGAAAACTGACTCGAGCTTTTCAAACCAGTGGAGGAGTCCAACTGCTCCCTCCGTGCCACTGAACGTGTTAGGACGACAATCCATGAAATTCTTGAAGGTGCACACAGGTTGTTGCTGAACGGGTTGACCTGCTTGAGCGGCTGCAACTGCCGCAGCAATGAGAGCCTCTAGCTGGGCTTGAGTCATGTTAATTCGTGCGGCCATTGATCTTCACATCAAAGGCAACATAAGTGAGAAAAGTTCGCGAATAGTGCGATGACAGAAGAGTGTAAGCACGTAGGTGTTCTCAAGCAATAACAAGTAGCGAGCAAAGTAATGTGAGCATACTACGAGCAAAGTTCTATGCAGTTCTAGCTAGCAGGTAATAAACATAAACCTTATTACCTAGGATGGCAAGCCTTGCACGTGGAGCGAAGCGTCGTTGTGGATCGTTGAGAGCACTGTTCTGGTTATAGTCCGGTTTTAATAAAAACGTTTTCCCATATTAAAACCAAGTTCTCTATAACCAATGGCTCTGATACCAATCTGTCACACCCCCAAAATCCACCTGCGGAGTATCACCGCTTGGGAGCGTGACTGACCAGGATCAAGCCACCAATCATATCGAACATGTAATTAATGACAAGTATAAATAATGTAAACAATCATTCAATACGATTGATGTTCCAACAAAACATAGTTTAAGTTGCGGAAGCGTAACAATGAAAGTCTAATGTATGTAAATTGTTCAAGTGTGGTAAGGTATAACATAACATCCACGATCCAATCTCCACAACGACCTGCTCCTCCCTGTGCAAGCTCCATATGTACCTAATATCCTGCAAGGCATGCAGCAGAGAGTCAACAACTAGTTGAGCGAGTTCACAGTTAACAGTTCAGTAATAGTATAGTGTGAGTAACAGTATGTTCGTTCGTTATGTCATGTATCGTATTGGTTCCCATCGCGGCCTCCCAGGCAGGTATGCGAAGATATTAGGGGATTGTTCATCCCGAGTATTCTAGACTAGGTTTATGTGTATCGCGGCCTACCAGGCAGGTGTGCGAAGATTAGTAGATTACAGTTCGCGGCCTTCCAAAGGCAGGTGTGCGAAGTCAGTCATAATATCGCGGCCAACCCTTGGCAGGTGTGCGAAGATCAGTTCAATAAGTGTTACTAGTCTAGTCGTAGTTCAATCAGCTGAGTGTGTACCATAGTTCATCAATTCACATCACTACGTTCCAGTATAAATAAGTACCAGTAAGTAATCAAACCCATTCCCACCCTGGGAACCCCATGCCTTGGCTGTGTGAACTCACCTTGGTTTGCTCGGTATGTTATTGCTTCTAGGGTTTATAAATCTCTAAGTCCGTAACCCACGACCTAGGATGTGTTGCACATGATACGATGTAAGTGTTTGCACCAAATTAGGGTTTACAATCCAGTGATGTCCAAATAGTTGTGATCTGTGTGCGTGTTGTGTACAGAATGATATGATAAGGGTTGTTCACATCTATAGGATCATGCAGTACCATTCAATAGCACGTATCGTCATAATCAGACAGTATCACACAGTCGTATCAGTAGTAAACAGTAGCAGGTAGAATCATATAGTTACATTCAGTACCGTACACTTATACACATAGAGAATCATACATCATGAATTCAGTTCATCACATTCACATAATTCATGTGCGATAGCAAGAACATGTAGTCAACATACTTCACCAAGTTAGCAGACAGTTTACCAGACAAATCAGTTGACATAACTTGCACATATCTAACGAAATGCACCAACACACTTACATTCTACCTAGTTGAACCCCTTAACATGAAATCACAGTTAGTATAAAACCATATTATACCAAAACTCGGATAAAAGATGAAGGGGGGGGGGGCTTCCCTACTTGAAAGTCGGACTAGAGCACATGGAACTAAACTCGGACATGTGAGAGAGGTCACAAGGTCGGACCTCTTGCATTTTCTAAACTCGGCCACCCTTTTATTCACTAAACTCGGACCCCTCTTGATGGATTAAACTCGGATATAATGTTAAACTCGGGGAAAAGGTTTCCTTCATTAAACTCGGACAAGAGGAGAGGGGGTGAAGGGTGCTAAAAGTCGGACCATGGGGGTTTCCCTTATGAAACTCGGACCCAACATTAACATATTAAACTCAGCCCACAATACACTAATAAACTCGGACATGGCAACATTTTATTAAATTCGGTCAAGCCTTTAGAGTATTAAACTCAGACTTTTCATCATCAATAAATTCGGACAAGGGCCTTATGATTTTAAACTCGGGCAGCTCAACAACATTATATTCGGACCACATGAGTTCTATTATACTCGGACCACACAATTCATTATACTCGGTCCAAAGGTTACACATTAAACTCAGACTTATGTTTACATGGTGATCATTAAATTCAGACAACATATTGTCATTATACTCGGACAAGTACTCAAGACAAGAAACTCGGACAATATATTGACATTATACTCGGTTATCACTAATCAACAACCTCGGACCTTTAATCAAATAATAAACTCGGTCCATATGAGAGTATTATATTCGGACAAAACAAATTTAATAAACTCGGCAAGCATATAAAGATTAAACTCGGATCATGATTACAATCAAAGATCAGACTAGATATCATCATCATACGTGCATTTGAACAGTTACGTTTCTACGCATAAAACCCTAATTTCATATGCTTGCGATCATGGCAACCCAATAATCAATAACAATTCTACAGTCCTTGCATCTCAAATAACAAACAAACCAATGCACAACTAATCATCATCACATACGATAATCAGAATCTATTCGAAGCACAAAACCATCGAATCAAAGCTAGGGTTTACCACTGTTACAAGAATCAAGCATTGCTAATCATCAAACAATCAACAATTAATCACAAAGGATGATTAAATAATTACCTTGATTCGATTCTAGTTGGATTAGCAATCAAGCTTGATGTGAAAGGCTTGTGAATCCAAGAATGATGAGGAGGTGTTGTAGAGAGGATTAGAGGAGGTGAAAGTACGTGTTTTGATTTTTGAGAATGATTAGTGAATGATTAGGGAGGAGATTAGGGTTTTAAGTTGATAAAGTTTCACTATTCACACAAAACACCCTAAGGAATTATCTATCACATATCTCATGCACAAGATATATAATTTACAGTTTCACCACCACATTTAAGTATTTGTCAAATCGTTCACAAGTAATACATAACCATGCATAACCACATAATACACTTCATTGTATTTAAACGCATACAGTTCCATAGCAATTAATTGTAAAATCAATCAACTAGACAATACAAGAACGTGCAATAGATGCGAAATAGAATCTTGGGAATTCGAGTTGTCACATGTTTAACCTTTGAGATTTTGAATGTCAGCTTTTCAACATCAGTTGTCGAAAATCTTTTTGGATTTTTCAAAAAATGAAACGTAAATGCAAAGACAGAAATTAAAATGCAAAACAAACATGTTTTTGTGAGATTGTGCAAGAGGATCATATCAGTTTTTAAGACACATCACAAGCACCGTTAAGCTTCTAATCGTTTTAAGTTCTAAACGATTCACGTAGATTGACGATATAGTTGTCCTCTTAAATTTTCATACAATTTTCAATCTATTCAGGATACTATTTAAGTGTTTTATGAACTTAGTTCAATTCATGTGTCCCACCTCTTGAATATACTCCCGTATCCAGAATCCCAATATTCAGTCTTACAGGTATGAATACTACAATGATATATGTACATAAATTAGGGAAAAGATGCGAGAACTGAGGGATCTCAGGTCAGAACTTCCGTTCAGCAGAGAGATATCAGCTTCGACTTAGCAGTGTGTCCCCTTTAGAGGATCTTTTCAGCTAGAACAGATGATTATCAATTTTATTGTCTAATCAGCTGAGGGCTTTATGCTATGTTTCAAGCATTTTGCGGAAAGTATTAGCTAAGGACTAGGTCAGAACTACCGTTCAGCAGAAGTCCCGGAATAATACCCCAGACATCATAGAGTATAAACACCTAGTATATCAGAATACGAGACCTTTCAAACGAGATTTCAGGGGTTACCTATATATCCAAGTAGTGTTCCCCACGAATTTCACAAGTTTGAAATTTTAGGTTTATATCCCGAATAAATCTACTAAATGTACAAAAACCTATCGTCACATCATCAGTGAGACCGTTTATTACATTTGACATTACATTTCTTTAGCGTGCTGTGATAGTCCACTGATTTACTATCATTTCCTCTTTTTTCACAACAAAACTCGTTTCTAAATTTTTCAATGTTTTTGACATTTTCAAATTTTCTAATTTTTCTCCCCCTAAAATCAAAATATGTTTCAATTTTGATTTTATGGGAAAATTTGAAAACGAACTATACAAACTTGACAACTTGATGAGAATCACTTCAATTCTCTATCCACTTGGCATAAACAATCAGAACTCCCCCTCACAACAAACTATTTTCCCATAGTGATTTCAAAACACTTAAGTTTGTTTTAATCAAAATGGTTTTTCCCGGAAAATTAGTTTTGTGTGACATTTCATAAACTCGGGGTTTCATCACATTGTTTTCCCAGTTACCACTAATAGGAAAGATGAATCAAGTACAACTTAATGTCCTTGATTTATCTTTTGAAAGACGAAAAATCACCAGAGTGAAATTTCTCAAGAAATGTGCCGATTCATGTTCCACGCTTACCAACCTGGGAACTCCGGCAAGTCAGGTTTTTCTATTTGAAAAGTTTCACCCAAGCCTGACTGTTCTTGGGTGATTTTGAATTCTTGTTTAGCAATGGTGGAAAGTTTGTATCATCCATTGTTAAACCTGAATTCTCAGATTTTACCTCAACAACTGGCTCCTCTGGTTTTGACGAACCAGAATCATTGCCTGAATGTGGCTTGTCTGACTTTGACGAGCCAGATTCATCGCCTGAAGGTGGCTTGTCTGACTTTGACATGTCAGATTCATCGCCGACCTTTTTCTCCTTCTTCTTTATCTCCTCTTTCGTCCTCAGATTTGCATCTGACGAATTCGGTTTACTTGACTTTGTTGTCGAGTGAATCGATTCATCAGCACTCTTATTCGATCTGTCGGGTGAACCCGAGGACAAAATCTTCTCCAGACATTCTCTTGCCTTCTTCCTCTTCTTTCGTAGTTTGTCTTTCTGCCCTTGAGAAAGTTTCACTTTCTTTTCTAGAACTTTAGGTTCTTGGACCTTCTGTTCTTTGACATTCTGTTCTGAAACTTTCAGTTCCTTGGGCTTGACAGTGACTGGTTTCTTTGCCAATTTCTGAGAATTAACCCTCAATCTTTCACTTGATTTCCTTGGGCAATCCCTTGCAATGTGACCTTTGATTTGGCAATTATAGCATCTTCTCGTCTCAAATCTCTGTCTCTGGCAGTTAACAGCAATGTGTCCTTGATAACCACATTTGTAACACACTCTGTTATCGTACCAATCACCATTGTCATACCAACGCTCAGATCAAAGCACTGTTGGGCTTGGTGATACAAATGAGTCAATCAGAGCTAGTGCTTACTGAAAATGTGGCGGAAACACATTTTCAGCATGATACAAAGATAAACGTAACAGAAAGGAGTAGAAACAGATGAATTCACACTTTAAACACTTTTTCTTCACTTGATAACGATTGCCACATGGTCAGCAGTTCGACGTAGAGTACAAGACAACGTTACAAATGAAGACAACTTCAGGGGTATATATAGGATTTGTGAACCGCTCATGTGACATGTCCACATGAGCGATCCAGCCTGGTTCGCTTTTGTGGACATATGTCACAAAAGCGGTCCAGCATCACATCTTTCATATAATTACACTTTCAACCCCTGAACTAATACAAAATAACCTATCTAGACCATATACATTAATCTAACTTTACAAAGACGCAGGCTTTAGACATTATGCACCAACAAACTTCCCCTTGGATGAAGCCGCAGTCTTTGTCTTGAATATTGGTCTTCAGATAGCAGCTTTGTACTGTTCTTCACGCCCTTTAGGCTTCTCTACCTTCTCTTCTTCCTGTTGTTTCTTCAAAAACTTTCCCCTTTTTTCTTCCATCCTACGATTTTCACGTTCACGTTCACGTTTTGCTTTCTTCTTCATCTTTTCATCTAACTCCCACCATGACGATTTCCACTTGCTTTCGGAATTAATTCCTTTTTGAAAGCACAGTGATACAACGCGTTGGAACTGTTGAGCTTGATCTTTATCTTCTGCTTTATAACGAATCTTGTGAATAAACAAGCATTCAATGTCTTTTGCCGAACAATTCACCAGCCACATCGGATCATAGACACGAATATATCTCAGCTCACCACCAGCTCTGTACGTTATGATTGCTTCAGTTGTCAGACAACTGTAAACCCAATCAATGAACCCTTTATAAAACTCTTGCTCCATTTCTGGCATAGGAATTGTTGTCATGGTTCTAGGAGGCTTTACCTTCAGAATAGTTTCTGTCACACCAGTCACTGGATCTACTCTTTGAATACGTCTTGGACGATGAGGCTTCCATTTCAGATATCCTCTCAGATTCTCGTACTTAATATATCCCCACATCGCCTTATCATTCTGTCTCACCTGATACTCCAACGTTCTCACCTGAGATAACTCATCGACATCCCACCATGGTAGTGACATAATGTCATATAAACGTTTAAAGTATTGGACACCATATTCTCTTCTAACTGCATAGGCGTTGACTCGTGGAAGAAAACCCCAACTGATAATATCGCCAAGCGACACATTTCGATCTCGCTGGAAGTATTTCAACGGCCTTCTGAACTTTCTTTCATGAGAGTCTTTGAACCATTTAGAACGATCAATCTCTTCAACACTCGATTGACCTTCTTTTTCAACATTTGACTGGCCTTTCTGTTCAGCTTCTTTTCTCAAACACTCAAACACATTATCATTCACCGCTTCAGTCACTTTCTGACACAACTCATCTCTGTTTTCTGCAGCAAAGAATTCCATTAATGTCGAAAATTTTGAAGTGTCTTCAGAAACATCTTCATTATCCGAACCATCCTCTACTTCAACCCTATCATACTGATCGGCATCCTCAACATAGTTATACTTGTAATCTTTCTGTTTATTGATATCAAAAGATTCCAGATCAGCTTCAAGATCAATTGGATTCTTGGGATTTACATCTTTTAACATCTCCCTATACACATCTAGACATAAGAACAACGGTTCATGATGTTCTACAATCTGATTCTTACTCGACTCCCCCTTTCTCTCAGCTTCCCCACTTTCTTCATTAACTGTATCGTTTAGCAGATCTTCAACGACTTTTTCTTTTGAAGCTTCAGTTACTCTAACACCTGAGCCTCCTGCAGCGTCATCATCATCATCACCTTTCGAACTGTGACTGCTTGCAGAATAAACAAACTCTTCCTCATCATCATCTTCATCATCCTCTTCTTCTTCGCCACCAATTAACTTTGGCGATTGAATATCTTCTTCGACTATACCAGGAACTGAGGATATAGGCACTGGATTATCTATCACCATTGAAGGCACAATAGACATTACAGAACTTCCTTCAACAGCTTTACCTTTATCTTTCATTTGCCTTTCTACTTCTGCTTTACGTTCAGCACGAAGATCCTCTAACTTCAACTCTTCATACTTCTGATCCACTGTTGTTTCTAACATGCTTTCCACAACTCTATTCAGCATGTAGAACTTGTGTTCATGCAACGCTTTAGCAGCCATAAGCTCTTTATTCGTCAACTTATAGTACTCGTTTTCACTTTCTCGACGACTCTTCTCCTCTTCTAATTCAGACATTCGAACTTTCAAAACATCAATTTCCGTCTGATCAACTTCAATTTTTAGTTCCAACACTTTGTTTTCACCTTCTAACCTCTGCACCTTACCAGCAAGAGACTTTTCTCTTTCAACAATCTTTTTGCATTCATCCGCCAACCTTTTGTTTTCTGCTACTACCTCATCAATTCTCTTTTCTAACTTCAATACTTGAGAATTGTTTGCAAAATCGAAATCCACATCTAGCAGATTATCATGCGGTATTGCAAGGCCTCTACTTGAAGAACTAGGTTATGCTTGGGTGATTGGAGGTGTGCCAAAAAGATCTTGTGAAGAATAATATTGTTGATGTGGAGGTGGTGATGGTGGAAACAGAGGAGATGGTTGTCGTTGTGGAGTAGGTTGTCTGGGTGGTGTTGAATGTGATGGAGGTGTAGGTTGTTTTGAGGATTGTTGTGGTGTTGGTTGTCTAGGAGGAGAATGATGTATTGGAGATTGTGGAGGTGTTGGTTGATGTGGAGGTGTAGATTGTGTTTGCATGATCTTTTGAGGGCGTTTTGATACTTTAAACTTTGGAGAAGCCTTCTTTCGACCTCCAGCTTTCTTTTTACCCTTAGGAGAAGATTGTGATGCTGAAACATGCTCTAGAGAAGGTTCATAAGGTGCATCTTCTTTCTCTTCTCTCTTTCTCTTTCTAAGTAACTTCTCCTTTTCTACCTCCTCTCTCATTCGCCTTTCACGTTCTCTTGCATCAACTACTTCAAACTCAGACACACTAGAAGAACTAGTAGTGTCTTTATCAACATCGTCGCCTTCAACATCATCTACCACTTTCTCTTTCTCCTGTGAAATATCAACATTATCAGTAAACAAATCTGTATGAATTTCAATATGTGCTACACTAGCCGCCTCTTGTTCCTTTTCAATGTTCACCTCAGGAACTTCTTCTTCAGACTCATCTACTAACACAGTTGCAGCCTTCTTCTTTTGTTTCTTCTTTGGCTTTGAAGACGAACCTTCACCTTCAGCTACAGGAGTTACAAGTCTACGTCTGCGTCCAGACTCCTTCACATACCACTCATTCTTTGTTGGTTTGAAACCCTGAATTATCTTCAACTCATCAGCATATAATGCTTCTTTCATTTCCTCTTCATTTCTCCAGTTTTGATGACTTTCTGGATCAGGATCCACATAACTTGCATCTTTAAGTAATCCGAAGTTTTCAATCACCAACTCCGGCTCTGGATGATGAGGATGGTACTTGACCAAGTTCTTCAATGAGATATTAGACATGTGTGCTTGAACAAGAAGATCATCCTTAATGTTTCTGTCAATACCAGGATAAGCACAGTCAATCATCATTTGAACAAAGCGTGGATATCTCCAGACTCTAACATCTGACGCTAGATTCTCCACCATATAATGAAAAATGATGTGCGAGAAGTTGTATTTCTTGTTCAACACTAATGCAGTTAACATGTTCATTTGATAATCCCTCATCTGGTCATAACTTCCCTTTGTGTGACTCAGGGAAATCAAAATACAGTGAATCAAGAACTTGAATGATTTCTAAAATTTTGACTTTAAGTAGTTCCCAGTATTCAACGTGCTTCTGTATCCCAAACGTAGCATACAACCCTTCACCATTCGTTCAGGAAATCTAGTTGGGTAGTTGGCTTCATCAGGGAAATTCATAACTTCTCGAACCAAAGCTTCGGTCACTAGTATAGTCTCTATCTTTCCATTCACTTCCACTTCTGCTGAAATCACCTTGTTTTCCCCGTCATACTTTGCACTATTCCAAAATCTACTGATATGCGATTGATACAACGGCCTTTGTTCAGTCATAGCTTTCTTCACTGGAATGCGATCCATATAAGTCAAAATACTGCTAAATTCAGATAATTGCGGACATTTCTCCACATCTAAATCCACACAACTGTTGTGAACTGGATCGAATAACACATTCGTAGATGCCTGCACAACAACAACAAACAGGGACTTAGCCAAAATTTCACATTTTGAATACTTTGACCAAAAAGGCGATCCATCACAGAACCTTAAAAGCGATCCAAACATTATAATACCACAAAGGCGATCCAAGGACTTAACAACCCTATAGGCGATCCACAAGAATGACTAAAAAGCGGTCCAACTATAAAAAATCACAAAAAGCGAGCCACCCCTAGTCACATAAGCGACACAACCCTAATATGCTTTAAAAGCGGTCCAGAACTTGTTCCAATGGGCGGTCCTAGAATTGTATGAATGGACGATCCAACATGGAACCTATGAGCGGTTCAAAGTACATCTATTCACAAAAGCGGTTCAAATATGATCTATGAGCGGTTCAAACTCCATGGTTGTAAAAGCGGTCCACATATTAACAACATGTAAAAACATATTATACCCTAAAATTGATTCTACAAACAGATTCTACACATAAATCCGACTCTAGAGGTGTCTTTTGATTCCTACAGTTATGTCTTAAACACTCTAGATCTGAGATCTAAACTTCTTGTTGCCGACAACACACATCTAACGTACAAATCTCAGCAATTAACATGTTGTACATCTATCAAAAACATCAGACGATAATACTCAACCTAGCAATTTAGACAGATATGATATTTAAAAGTACAAAACTCGAATCGTTCAAACATACATGCCGACAGACAAGATTTAAACACACTAGGACTGAAATTGAAAGATGACTTACCTTGCCCATGATGTAAATGATGGAAATCTATCAAGAACAGGCAAAAAACAAAGCTCAAACAGCAAGAAAACACGAAGATCAGTTGAAATCGCTCGAATCGCCTCAGAGACAATGACGTAAAAGCGGTTTAGGGTAATGGCAGAATAAGCGGACCCTGTTCCTTATATATGAGGGTCTGAACCGCTTATTCGTCATGTCCTTATGAGCGGTCCACAATGATCATTTGACAAAAAGGCGGTCCATAGATGTGTCATAAGAGCGATCCACCCTTAATTTTTCAAAAAATTCAATTTTTAATCATTTTTCAACTTTTTCGATTTCACATGCTGGCACCCAGTTGACCAATTCCAAGTTAATGACCTTGGAACAACTGATTGATCTTCCAAGTCCAAGTTAATGGCCCTGGATGATCAGATTTATGAAGTACGTTGTCGTTTTGTTATAGAAGTAGTTCAAATTAATGAACTTTTGACGTTTCAAACATTTGCACATTTTATCTGTCAAACATCATACCAGATCTTTGTTTCCAATCACAGCTTACCCAACCCTCATCAGACACCGACATGATATGCATACGGGCTTTGAGCTTTCAATCCCCAGTATCAGTTGTCGAAAATAAAATGAGAAAATAAAATCTTTTTGGATTTAAAGCTGTACAAACAGAAATATATACACACAATATTTTTTCGAGCGTGTTAGGGGATCATATCAGCTGCTGACAGAACACAAGCACCGTTAAGCTTATTTCATTTTAAACATTTAAGCCATTCGCGTTGATTGTCGGTATATTGATCCACTTCAAATTCTCACAGAATTTTCAATCTGTTCGGGATACGTTATTTAGTGTTTTAGAGACTTAAACATCAACGTTTGTTCCTACCTCAGTATATACTCCCGTATCCGGATCCCAGTATTCAGTCTTACAGGTGAATATACCACAACTGATATCTGTTAGGGGTAGATGCGAAACCGTGAGAGCTCAGGTCAGAACTTCCGTTCAGCAGAGAGATGACGGCTCGACTTTTCGGTGGGTCCCCTTAAGAGGATCTTTTGCATTTCAACAGCAGCGACTATCAATTTTATTGTTTCATCAGCATGCTGAGGGTGAAGCTTATGTTTCAAAGCTTTTTGCGCAAAGTATTATCCGGGGACTAGGTCAGTATTTCCATACAGCAGAAGTCCCGGGATAATACCCCAGATATCACCGAGTATAAAGACCTAGTATCTCAGAATACGGGACCTTTCAAACAGGATTTCAGGGGTTACCTATATATCCTGGAGGTGTTCCCCACGAAAACTCAAGTTAAATTTAGTTTATATCCCAAATCGATCTACTAAATCTGTAAGAACCTACCGGCACATCTTTAGCGAGACTGCTTAATTGCATTTTTACATTACATATTACAAGCGTACTGTGCCCGTCTAGCTGATGTACTATCATTTCCCCTATACTACACAGCTCTTTTTGCATTTTTTAATGTTTTTGGATTTTTATGATTTTATCATGTTTTTGTATTTTTCTGCGAATATCTCCCCCTAAAACTAAAACATATTTTTGTGTTTTTGTTTTTAACGAGAAGCAGGAAATACAACTGTACAAACAAAATTTGACAACTCTATACGGTTCAAGTCAGATCGCCGCCCAATTCGGCTTCACACTCGATAACCCTCCCAGATTGCAGATTTTTTAACCCATTTAACTTTAAAAGATAATAAAATCTCTTTTTATCAAACGGTTTCGTGTAAAAATCAGCTTTCTGATCATCGGTGCTCACATGTTCAATCCGTATTAATTTCTTTTCGTAACAATCTCGAATAAAATGGTGACGGATTTCTATGTGTTTCGTTTTTGAGTGGTGAACCGGATTTTTCGTAACATTGATGGCCGCTTCATTGTCCACAAATATCGGCGTATCCAAGAATTGCAGACCAAAATCGCGCATCTGCTGCTGAATCCAGAGAATCTGAGAACAACAGCTAGAGGCTGAGACGTACTCAGCCTCGCAAGTTGAGAGCGCGACTGCAGTTTGCTTCTTGCACTGCCAGGTAACGAGTCGAGTTCCGAAGAACTGGCACCCAGCAGTGGTGGACTTAGCGTTCTGCTTACAACTACCGAAATCTGAAGCAGCAAAACCAGATAATGTAAAATCACCCGAGCGAGGGTACCACAAGCCGATGCTTGGGCATCCCTTCAAATACCGTAGAATGCGTTTGACGATCGTCAGGTGCGATTGCTTTGGGTTTGACTGATATCGTGCACACAAACATGTCGGATACATGATGTCGGGCCGGGAAGCTGTAAGATACATCAACGAGCCGATGATCGATCTGTATAATGTTTCATCCATCTTCACACCTTGTTCATCCGGACAGATACCATGATTTTGTGCGAGGGGGGTTGATGCAGGACTGCATTCTGTCATGTCAAACTTATCCAGCACGTCCTTTACATACTTCGATTGATGTATGAAGATTCCGTCGGGTAGTTGTTCAACTTGTAACCCGAGGAAGAACTTCATCTCCCCCATAGAACTCATCTCGAATTTCTTCTTCATCACAACTTCAAACTCTTTGCATAGCTCGTCGTTGGTGGAACCAAAAATAATATCATCAACATAGATCTGCACAATCAACAAGTGGCCAGCTACTTCTTTTGTAAACAAGGTACTATCTACTGTGCCTCTTGTGAACCCGTTGTCCAGCAAGTAGGTCGATAGCGTCTCATACCAGGCTCTCGGGGCCTGGTGGAGACCGTATAAAGCTTTATCCAGCAAATACACCTTGTCTCTGTTTAGCGGATCTGCAAACCCCGGTGGTTTCCCCACGTAAACTTCTTCTCGAATCTTGCCATACAGGAATGCCGATTTAACGTCAAGTTGATAGACTTTGAAATCTTTCCATGAAGCAAAGGCTAGAAAGATGCGGATTGCTTCAAGCCTTGCAACCGGCGCATAAACTTCTTCATAGTCTATTCCCTCCTGCTGGCTGAAGCCCTGGACCACGAGACGTGCTTTGTTCCTCACCACGACTCCTCTATCATAGCGTTTACATTTAAACACCCATTTTGTCTTTATCAGTTTCTGATTCTTTGGCAGATCGACCAGTCTCTAGACACCCAGTTTCTCAAATTGTTGTAGTTCCTCCTGCATAGCATTCACCCAGCTATCCTCGGTCAATGCTTCTTTGTAAGTCCTGGGCTCAATCTGCGAAATAAAACATTTGTATGAGACTTCTTTCTGCATATCAGCTATATCAGAATAAAAACATGTAAAAGCTTGGTCTATCTGATGTCTTGTTTTGACACCACTCTGTAAATCACCGATAATTTGTTCTGAAGGATGATAAGACAGGGTCCGTGGCATCGCAGTATCAGGCACCACAACTTCCGATTCCAGATTTGAAATGTCGAGATCAACAATTTGTTCAACAGCCTCCTCTGATGTCTCATTTGGTTCCTCGTCAAAGGTAGGAGCGGGTTCCTCCTCTGAGTCGTCAGAAACGTCAAATGATGGAGCTGGCTCCTCTGGTTCCTCTGGCGGTATATGAACTGTTCCACTTGGTCCAGCTTCATCATCGTGAGTGCCCACAGTTGGCGTAGGAACATCTAGCGGTCTAGATTCCGGCTCTTGCAACTGACTTTGCTGATACAGGAACATAAGAGCAATTTCCTCCTCACTCGGCTCGGACGGCAGATGAAACGATTCCCAGAGTTTGTCGTAGTCAAATAGGAATCTTTGTCCGGGAAGTTGTTGCGACGGCGTATGCTTCTGACAATCCACATGATGGACCTGAATCACCTTCCCCAGACACAGTACAAATACCCTCTTTAATGGGCTGGCGTATCCTACGAAAAATCCTTCATTTGCTTTTGCTCCGAATTTACCATCAGCATCGATGAACGTACACGGAGAGCCAAAAGGTTCCAAGAACTCAAGATTTGGCTTATAGCGATGCAGCAACTCAAAACAAGTCTTTTTATATTTCTTCACTGTCAGAACTCTATTCAGCGTATAGCAAGCTGCTGACACCGCTTCACTCCAGAAGAAAATCGGAAGCTTTGAATCGGCCAACATAGTACGTGCAGTCTCAATCAGGGTTCTATTCTTTCGTTCAGCCACGCCGTTCTGTTGTGGTGTATATGGCGCACTGAATTCGTGAAGTATCCCCTTTTCATTGCAGAATTCGTACATTTTGTTGTTTTTGAACTCGGTTCCATTATCGCTTCGAATTCTTCTGATCGGCAGCTTGTACACTGTTTCCATCTTTTTGAACAAAACCATTAAAGCCTCGAACGTTTCATCTTTCTTCTCCAAACAAACGACCCATGAAAACCATGTATAATCATCCGTAACCACCAAACAGTAAGAATCTCCACTGATGCTTTTGACGTTGACCGGCCCAAAGAGATCCATATGCAATCTCTCGAGAGGTAACCGATGGTGTTGAGCATCTTTGGCGGATGAGACTTCCGTACCTGTTTACCTTTCTTACACGCAACACAATCGTCAGATAAATGAAAATTTTTAACATTCACACCTTCTACCAAATCATTGTGCACAAGAAAGTTCATTTTACGAATGTGTATATGACCCATCTTTCTGTGCCACATAACCGACTCTTTTTCAGTTGCTTTAGATTTTGTCACAAAGCATTGTTTTTGAGGAGTTGTTGGTGTTGCAGCGCTCATGTCTAAAATGTAAAGATCATTAACCCTAGGGGCGCGCAACAGAACCAACTCATCAGGGACTTTAAACCCTTGTTTTAAAACCAAACATTCTGTTTTTGTAAAGTGTACGCTAAAGTCTTTGTCGCAGATTTGCGAAATACTTAACAAATTGTTCGTCAGTTCAACAATATAATTCACTTTGTCAAATGATATGATGTCGTTCATGAGCATTCCCTGACCAACAATCCTTCCTCCTTGGTTACCGGCAAATCCAACGTAACTTCCATTAATCGCTTTGACATCATACAACAGTGCTAAGGATCCCGTCATGTGTCGCGACGCTCCGATGTCCATTATCCACCTTGAGAGCACAGACTTGGGCAGCTCCTGCAATCAATTCACAAACACATCAGTTAAACAATGATGCCCACGACTTTTTAACTTCCGACACTGTACCAAAAACCACATTGCATTTCTCAGTTGTTTTCGGAAAGTTAAATGTGACATTTGGCTCAATTTCCTTTTTATCTTGTTTCACATTGTTATGAAGTTTGGGAAATTCCGACAAAAACTTATCAAATTCAGACTCAAATACAGCAACATCATCTTTCACAGACTGTGACTCATTTTTCAACACATTTTCCATCTTTTTAATCTCACCAGATGGTTTAGATTTCGCGATCCATGACTGATTTTCAAAAGTTTTTGCTTTAGGGTAAAGTTTCGAAGTCTTGGGGGACTTAGAAGACTCGCCAATTTCGAAAGTCGATTTCGGCTTATCCTCCGACTTCAACTTTTCACCTCGTTTGAGAATTCGGATCGGCGAAACCATCACCTGTTTATCTTTTGCAACGACCAGTGATTTTGGTCGAGGTTTTTGAATGGTCTGTTTTGGCACATTTTTGTTTTTATCCTTAGGTTTTTCAACCTTCGGTTTCTCAACCACTTGTTTCTTAACAGCTTTTACCACAACCGGTTTTTCAATCACTTTCTTACACTGCTTCGCCATGTGGCCGATTTCATTGGAGCGATAGCATACACGTTTGTCATACTCGACAAATGTGCTACCAACAGTTTCTGCTTTCAGCTTTTGCGCTGCATTGAAATCGTCCACGGCCTTTTGACTAAAGATATAATCTTTTTCAGTCTCAGTGCTCGGACCACAAACAAATACATCATCAATTCTATCTTTTGGCTTTACCAACTTCTTAGTCATTTTCTTCTCAAAACCAAGACCTTTATTCTTTAACTGATTTTTCTTGTTTTGGTTTTTACCCACCCCCTCTACCTTTTCTGGACTAGTAGGACGTGACGAACCAACTGATTTGTTTAGTTTTGAAAAGAAATCATTTTTCTTTAACTCATTTACGCTCAGCTCAATCAGCTTAAACACTTTCTGAACATTCTCAAATTTAACATTCTGAAGCGGAAACTCGGTGTTGGAGTAAAGTTTGTCAGATCCAATCATAGTGTAAGCCACCATAATTGAATCATCATCCACACTTTTATCCATTTTTGTCAAATAACGATCTAAAAAGTTTCCGTCCTCCTCAGACTCACTACCGGACTCCACTGATTTTGCCATCTCAGATTTCTCACTATCATCGTCCAACACCTGATCAATAACATTTTTGATTACATGGGATTCGTTGTCAATGTCAGACGCAGTAAACGTGATATCAATGTTATCAGGTAAAGCATTCTTAAGTGTTTTCAGTTTGATGTTTAATGCAGCTTCCACCCCATCTGGATATTTCTGTGTATAATGATTCCACATTGGGGGTGGAACACTGTTAAAGGCAGGTGAAGCATGTGGTTATTGTGGTACTATTTGCTCTAACACATATGATGATGCCACATAACTCATCAATTTCTGATCAATTCTATCATTCTCAATTTTAATCAACTCAAGCTCTTTTCTTAAAGATGCGATTGTGTCTAAATGAAAGTTTACTTCTCTTTGTTTGTCAAATAAAGTTGATTGTGCCAGCTTGGTTGCTTTATCGTTTTCAAGACTTTCCTTTTGGATCATTTTTATTGACCTAGACAATGTGTCATATGCCTCTTTTAATTGCCCTAAGTCAAACTTCATCAGATCTGCATGTTGTTTCAGTTCCTGATACATGGTGTCTTTTTCAAGACACTCCGTGCATGGTTGTGAACAACGTTGACACGGTGTATCAGAGATTGAAACTTTTTCTACTATAATCTCATTCTCACAAACAATTTTACCAACAGGATTTGACTCCAACTCAGACGACTTAACCATGTTGACTTCTAAGACTCCAGATTCCTCTCCTAGACCTGACACTTTATCGACTGACTCCTGAATTTCTGAATCTACCTCTTTTAATTTGCTCATCAGTGCTTTATCTGCAATCTCCTTTAGAATTTCTTCAGTCATTTCCTTCGACACATCAATCATCTCCTCGACTTCTTCTTTCTCTGCTTCGAATCTCGGGCACGTTCCGGTTCTTGGATCTTCAAAATAATCTGCAAAAGAACCAAAAACGTTAGGAGGTAAAATTGATTTCATAGTATAGACAAATTCCTCCCGTCGAGATTTAAAACTAAGAACATCAGATACAGATTCCTCAGTTTTTGCAAAATCTTTCATAGAAACATCTTTAACGACCTCGGGAACCTCTTGATCAACAATTTCAATAACCTCTTCAACCACGATCTCAGAAACAGATTCAACAGCTTCAGTAACTGCTTTATCAACCACCTCAGATCCAGACTCAACATTTTCAGTAACTTCTTCACCAACATTCTCAGTAACTACCTTCTCGAAAATCTCTGGTTCAGCACCCGTCTCGGTAATCTCCACAACTTCAGCCATCATTGCTTGATCGTCTTTTCCTGGAATATACTTGTCCCAACTAAAACCAGACGCAACCTTCTCATCATCTTGGTTTACGATCAACGCCTTCTCAGGTTTGTTCTCGATCTGAGGTCTCTGAACTGTAGGCTGTTGGTTCGGGCGATGATATATAGCTTGTATGTAATAATCATTGGTAAACGGATTCTCATGATTTTTCACCTCACGATTTGGACATTCTCGCTTGAAATGACCTTTCTCTTTGCATTTAAAACAGGTGACCTTGGTCTTATCGAACCCTAATTTCTGATCTGGACCCGACAAACTGTTTCTACCAGTTATTTCCATAAATCGTTGAGCTCTTCGAACTAACTTGCCATACACCACTTAATATCTATCAATTCCAGTTCTTCCGGATCTATCTGATCGTAATCCTCTTTAGTCATATCGGGATTTCCGATCCTACCAGCGACCAGACCTTCATATGCTTCCAGAACTGAACCCAATAACGCGATGTGCTGCTTGGCTGCATTTTCGGTGATTTCATTTCCATTCTTGATGTTAATTGCAATGTTACATTGCACTCCTGACACAACTGTCTGTTGATTTGACCCAGTAGAGCTTTGAGGAGAATTTTGATCTGAGACTTTAACATTTGGCTCGTAGTTGGCAAATGGAGTCGATTGACTTGACTGATAGGCATTTGGAGCAAGAGATGAAGTGTTGTCTGCACTAAAACCAGTTTGAATTTTCGGACTCTGAACATTCGATACTACCGGACTACTCTTGTAATACAAAGATACATCCTGTGGCATATTTGCTGAATTCATCTTCTTGACTTTCACCAATTCCAACTCATGAGCTTCAATTTTCTCTATGAACTCACTCAAACTATAATTCATGAAATCCGAACTGTTTTTCAACATCATCACGTATGTTCCCCATTCCTCATAGGGAAGTGCATCACACAATTTGTCTATCCACTCTTCATTTGTCTTCTCGATGTTCAACCTTCTCATCTCTAACACCAGATGACAGTACCTCTCGATAAGCTGCTTTGTTGATTCACCCTTAATCCATGTGAAGATGTCAAACTCTTTCTTTAGCAATGCCGTTTTACTTTTAATCATTGACGCGCTGCCTTTGAATTTTTTCTCTAATGCTTGCCATATTGACTGTGAATTATTTTTGTGCTGTAGTAACACTAAAATATCTTCTTTTATCGCTTGTTGTAAGATGCTGATCATCTTTTTCTCGGCTTTGAATTCGACCTGCTCTGCATCTGTCATACTGGCAATTGTCTTTTTTATATTCAACCTATCTACTGGAGGAACATACTCTCTTTCGATCTTTATCCAACTCTCTAAGTGATTTGCCTGCACCCAATTTTTGAACCTCTCAGACCATCCTGAATATTCATCCAAACTCATCAATTTCGGCGGCTTCTGCATCGTTCCAAGTTCATTTTCTAGACTGACATTTTGCATGATACTTGCTTGGCTTTGAGTCGCACCCACACCCGAGAACATGTTATAGAAATCCTGGCTTTCCATTTTTTGTTGTGACGGAAAAATCTTTCAAACAGTCTGTATAAGCGATCCACAGAAGTAGCAATGAGCGAACCAACAAAAAAACTTTAGAGCGATCCACAAATGTGCACAAAGAGCGATCCAGAAAATTGCACCAAGAGCGATCCTAGAACTTGTCCAAAGAGCGATCCACCGATGACAAATAAGCAGTTCAGAAGATTGTTTTCGAGCGATCCACAGGTGATACAAGAGCGGTTCAGAAGATTGTATTTCAGGCGGTCCAGAAAAGCGATCCAACACCTAAAATAGCCATTTGGAGTGATCCAGAACTGAAAATTACGAGCGATCCAGCTAAAACTGTATTTAGGAGCGGTCCATAAAAGCGATTCAGAGATGACGTCAGAGCGATCCAACTTTCACGAAGGTTTTTAGGTCACTTTTAGTCCGTATTTTGATTCGAAACATTCAAGGGTTTGTTATTACTGTGTTTCACACCTACTGTCCAAAATTCAGTCCATTTCCACCGCTAAAACAGTCCAGATCTACAAAAGTCCGTGAAAACCACTTCGTATCTAGCAACTAACTCGCAACTGGCTCTGATACCAATTGTAGGATCAGTTTTGACCACACGAATGAGTCAATCAGAGCTAGTGCTTACTGAAAATGTGGCGGAAACACATTTTCAGCATGATACAAAGATAAACGTAACAGAAAGGAGTAGAAACAGATGAATTCACACTTTAAACACTTTTTCTTCACTTGATAACGATTGCCACACGGTCAGCAGTTCGACGTAGAGTACAAGACAACGTTACAAATGAAGACAACTTCAGGGGTATTTATAGAGTTTGTGAACCGCTCATGTGACATGTCCACATGAGCGATCCAGCCTGGTTCGCTTTTGTGGACATATGTCACAAAAGCGGTCCAGCATCATAACTTTCATATAATTACACTTTCAACCCCTTAACTAATACAAAATAACCTATCTAGACCATATACATTAATCTAACTTTACAAAGACGCAGGCTTTAGACATTATGCACCAACAAACTCCCCCTTGGATATTGCCGTAGTCAATCTCGTAGTGAAACTCATAGCAACTTGTCTTTCTCTCTCTCTAAAACTCGAACAACGATGTAGTCGACAGAAAACTGCACTAACACATGTGAATGGAAAGGGTAAAAAGGGAAAAGGGAAATGAACAAATCTCAAAGTGTGGTTATCTCAAAACTTTTGAATCCAAAAGAAAAACAGAATAAGCATAAAACACTTATGAGGTCAAAGTTTGGGTAAACCGTGGTCATCATGCGACTGAGTGCTTTCATCAAATACAGGAATCGTTCAGGTTACTATGGCATCTCCAGTGATTGACCTTAAAAGAAGAATTTACAATCAAATGACAAGAAAATGACCCCAAACAATGGTCAAAATAACTTGAGAATGATATGATCATGAATTTATTGAACAGCTGTCAGATCCTTTTGATGATTTTCAAAACTTCCTTTAATTTTTTTAAAGGTGTTTTTCTCTAAATAAAATCAGATATATATATATCACTTTTTATAAAATATATTTTGTACTTTTACTCATTTTTTATAGTAAAAGTTCCTCTCTGGTCAGGATGCAATTTCCTTATTTTTGTGTGAAATTACTTTCCTTAAATCTGATCAAAAGGAAATGGCACACATATCAAGGTCATGTTAAGCTCAAGTTTGGTTGTCACAGATCAAAAAATTGACTGCAGATTGATCTTGAACTACTGAGATACTCATGTTCTACTTCAAGTAATTAGACACAAAATGAGTAGTTCTAGTAGAAGAGTCTTCATCATCTGGGATGCTAAACCACTGTCTGGAATAATGGACATTTGGCAAAACCTTGAACAAAAATTTCTGTAGATAACTGTTGGCAATTTAATCTTAATAAAATACATCTAAATTGTATTTTGTTAAGAATAGCAATTCTGGTGCTCAACAGATGCTAGGTAAGATATTATGCTTTCACAAGACAAAATCAATTCCTACATCTGAACAAGCAGATGCTAAAATTATTTGTCAAAAGTCAAAACACTGCTGCACAAACAGTTGTTACACAAATGATCCTCATTATTGTTTTCAAACCACTGTTGTACCTTAAATGTTGTTGTACCTCAACATCTGTTCTCTAAAGTATGTCCACTGCTAATAGTCAACCCGTGCTCTTTCAAAAAACACGGATGTTTAAAATCATTGTTTTATCCACTGATACATCCAATGCTTCATTTCATTACCGTTGTAACTACTGATGATTGATCCATCAGTGGTTGTCAAAACAACTGTCCTCCATTATTTACCATTTCATCAGGGGTTGGCACGTGGTCAGCTTTTAGCCGTCAGATGATTATAACCGCTGCCACATCAGCATTCACTTTTTCCCTGAATAAAACCCAGATTAAATCCAAAAAGGGTTTCATTGTCGAATTGAATTCCAAAGATTCTCTTCACAAAGTAGTTTCCCTCTCATAACTCCAAAAACTTTCTTCGATCTTCTTCATAAAAAATGACGAAACCAAAATCGAAGTCAAAATCAAAACCATCTTCTTCCTCCACCCCATCAGACGCCAATCAAATGGCCGCTGGAACCACAGTGATTCGCTACAAATCTCCACACAACTATGTGGGTATACTCACAAAACCCACAACTGACAACACCTTCGACTCCATCATTGACATCTTATCTGCTTCAAAGTACAAAACTTTGATAACAGCAGACGCTCCCACTTATCTTCAAACCCAAAGAGAGTTCTGGAAAAATGCCACCCTTGAAAAACAAGGAGACATCATCACAGCCATCAACTCCTCGATACAGGGTAAGAAGGTTCAAATCTCTCCACAATCCATTTCTGAAATCTTTAAACTCGATGATTTGAAAGGAAAAACCTCATTTTCTAAAGACGAGTTGAAAAAGGATTTCATAAACAGGGGCTATGCAGAGCAACCTAAAAGGGATACCTTACAAAAAGGTTATTTTCCTTCTGCACCCAGATTTTTATTTCACACACTGTTAATGTGTGTTTCTAATTAAACAACGTCTTTTAATAAAATACCAACAAAAATTCAATGCCTGGGGTATGCACTTTTAAACAATAAAAACTTTAATTACTCCCAGGAAATATTTGATGATTTGGTAAAAAACGTTGAAAATAAGGCATTTCTGCTCTTTCCATGATTTTTAAGCTACTATTTTGAACAAAAATTTGTAGAGAAAGAAGCAGATTTGCCCAAACATGGTGCCTCTTTTAAAATAAACTGCTTAACACCTGAAACATTCTCAAGAATGTTGGCACCAATAAAAAACAAAAGCAGAGGTGCTTGAGCAGAATTTAGCAAATGAAACTGCTCCTCAGGTATCTGCTGCTGAGCCCACTGCTCCAGGTGATCAAAGCAGCACACCCACTGTTTTGAAACCCACACCTGCCACCACTAAAAAGACAAAAAGAAAAACATCTAGAAAGCCCACCAAATCCAAACCAAAGGCAACTCTGGAAGATGAGATCCCAGAGTCAATGCCAGTGACAACACAAAAGTCACCAATAACCACTAATGCTACTTCCTCACAGTAGATGGAAGAAAGATCTCAACCTTTGCCTCAAACTCCTCCTGCATCCTCACAAAAGGATCAGGTTGTAAGCACAGGGACCCCACAATATGAAGCTCTGGACCAACTCGGATCCATCTTCCACAGTCCTGATCCCAAGGACATGTCTCTTTCAACTCCTTTACCCTCACCCCACATAATACCACCATCCACCATACCTTTGTTACATGCAGCTGATGTTACTCAGACACAAACCAGTTCCTCTCAACCACCTATCACTGAGAGTATACTTCAACAGGTGACTGGGTCTGATGTTGACATTTCTGCTATCCCAGCAACAATTGAGGAGGTTACACTGCAGGAATTACAAGTGATTCCTGTCAGTAGTTCAAGTGGAGCAGCCACTACAAGTGTTGAATCTACATGTTTACACTTGGACAGTGGTTTCATTAGTAAGACTCCCTTGAAGGTAATTTCTTCTATAGCACCCCTGAGAACCACCAGTGAGTTTGTTTTGACTACTGGCAACATCAAAAGGTTATCAAGTGCTGAAGAAAGAAGTCCCCAGTACCAAGAACAAGGGGCATCAATGGCTGATTTTTGGGACTCTGTTCCGAAGTCATTCATTGGTAAAACCACTGCTGGTGGGGATTCAGATGATCCTGTTAACTCAGGTGATGATTCAAGATATCAGGAATTGACGGGCAGGGTCGAAAACCTTGAAACCTCAGTTGCTGAAATAAAAGATATGGTGCAGCAGCTGTTAAAAGCTCAGAAAGCCCAATCAACTGCTCCTCCTGCTCAAGCATCTGCTGAACAAGCACCTGCTGCAAATGAGTTATGGAACCTTTTTCAACCACTGCTGGAAAGACAAAAGCAGATGGCAGATCAGCAGCATGCCATACATGTTCAAACGCTGACCAATATGGTGGAATCAAGATTCAAGGATACTCAG
The DNA here is from genome assembly GCF_002127325.2 of Helianthus annuus. Classification (NCBI taxonomy): domain Eukaryota; kingdom Viridiplantae; phylum Streptophyta; class Magnoliopsida; order Asterales; family Asteraceae; genus Helianthus; species Helianthus annuus. Next base: position 69,222,952 of record NC_035434.2, on the reverse strand, counting down.
GCGGATCTAAAAGCTATAAAGGCTCACATTCAAAGTGCCTCTGGAAAGGTTCCCTCCACTGTTCTCTTCATGAACGAACCCTTCTCAGATAATGCCAAAAAGGGGGAGAAGATTAAGTGGAAGAAAAAGGGAATTGATGATGGAATATATGTTAAGCCAGAAAGTAGCCAAACCAAAACTGCAGTATCAACACACACCACATCACCACACACCACCACAACTACTGTTCCACCACCATCTGTGTCTACAGCACAAAAACCACCATCACCATCAAAAACAACCAAACCTTCATCACCTCCTGCCAAAAAGCAGAAGACGACATATGTTATAACATCTGTTGTAATGGCAACAGCGGTTGAAACACCAGTTGTTTCAACTACTGTTAGTCAGCCACTCATCACCACTCAAACAACTGCCATCATAACCCCTGCTCAAAAGCAGAAGACATCTACTGATACATCAGTAGTTGTAATGACAACAGCGGTTGAAGCACCAGTTGTTTCAACAGCTGTTAGTCAACCATCCACCACTGCTCTCACCATTTCTATATCACAACCAAAGCTCTTCAGTAGAAAAAGAAAGCCAATCTCTGCCAATGAGGGTATACATGATCCTAATGTTGCACAATATCCACTGGAACTTGAAGCTATCAAAAATGAGATGAGGCAATTCTATATAGAAGAAGATCCTTCAAAAAGAAGATTCTCCTCACTCATAGGCTACATGCCACTAGAGGATATGGATGATTACCTCAATATCAAGGCAAGGCAAGCTAAACTAAGAGCTAAAGTTGAGAGTGAAAGTGAAGGTCTAAGCGAAAAAGGCATTGCTAAAAGACTGGATTTCTTCCTCACTAAAGTAAAGCAGATAGAAGTGTTTGCACAAGAACTGAACAAAGAAAAGGCTGAACAACGAAGAAAGTTAAGAAAACAATACCTAGCCTACATCATGAAAGAAAAATTCTATCCTGCTGAAGAAAAACAGTTTGAAGAATGGCCACTAATCGCTCTAAAGCATGAGGCTGATAGGATTGACAGAATCAAGAACGATCCTACAAAGAAAAAGAATGCTCCAAACTGGAGTAAATACAAAAAGCTCATTGATGACCTAACTGCAGAGTATAAAGGAAAGAAAAAGGAGCTGGTGGATGCAAAAATGGATACTGCTGAAGCCATATCAAAATGGTCCAGGCAGCAGACTGATGAAGCCTATGAAAGGCTAAAGAAAAGAAAGATAATTGTTTCAAGTGCTTCAAAGAAACGTGAACAAATGATGAAGCGTGAACAGCAGATTGAAAACCTCAGAACATTGTTCAAATCAGCAGACAAACCTATTTTTGTGTCAAACCAAGAAGAAGGTAAACAGCTGACTGAAGAAGAGGTCAAAGAAAAGGAAGCAGAGTACTTCAAGGACACCATCATGAAAATGGGTCTAAAAGAAGACACCTCAACAAAGCTTCAAAACCTTGTTAAGAAGGTACTAAACAAACCTGCATCACCAAACACTGCAACAGACATGTCAGAAATTGAAAGGCAAGAGCAAATTGAGAAAGAAACTGCAGAAGACATAGCTGCAGCAAACAAAGTCATTGAAGAAGCCTTCGAAAGAATGTCTGAAAGTCTGCAAGTGTTCACAAGGCCATTATCTCCTAACTCATCTAAGAATAACTCTCTCCCAAGAAACCCATTTGGTTTAAAAATACTAAAGTGGATATCTGATCAAAAGACCCACGTATTGACTCTGGCCAGAACCAATGGTGAGGTGAAGTACATATCAAGGAAAGAAGCACTAGGCCTTAGTGTTGAAGATTTGCAGGATCTCCTTGAACTTACACTGTGTAGGGATGAAGATGATCTAAGTTCCAAAGAATTTGAAGCTGAATTTAAAAGACAAGCTAAGGAACTTTTGGTGAGAAATAAAGGTCCTGAATAATGAAGGGTTTTGGCATTATCTGTTCCAGGGGGAGATTGTTGGGATTGAACCCTACCAGAGGAACAGATAATGTAAAGCCAAAACCGGATCACATCAGTGGACTAACAATAAGCAGCTGTTTACACTTTGCTTTCCCCTTGACAGTGGTAATCTAACAACTGATGGATCTTAAGTACTGCTCACTACAACAACTGATGAACCAAACATTGATGAAACTCTAAAGAACTGCTGAAGACAAACACTGTTGCTCTATCTACTGCTGTTTCCTAAGTACTGCTGAAGACACAAGCATTTCCCACTCAAAGACTGATCACCTTTGAAGAAAGCACTGAAGTTCAACATCAGTGCTCAGGCTACAACAGTGGAACGTGAAGCAGTTGTTATCTCTTGGTTTGTATTGTACTAATAATCAGATGTTGCATATCAGTAATTTGTTTAGAACAGTGTATATAGGTTGTTAGTTTGTTAGATGTCACTATCATGGTGACGTCAGCTGAGATGCTTCAGTGGTTTGGTTTGCCTATAAATGGAGCAGTACCCTGTACTGTTACATTTGATTGACGGAGTAGATTCTTCTTCTCCAGTCAATTTCTTTCATCTTGTGCAACCAACCTTGGGGTATCAGGCTGAGGGGTAGCTTAGTTCTGTAAACATGCAGTAATCATTTGCTTTGTATTTCAATCATTCAACTTAATGAAAAGCATTTGTTTATCAAACTATTTTCCTCTTTGATTGTGTAAATATGCAGTAATCATTTGCTTTGTATTCCATTTCCACTGCACTTTTTACTGTTTAAATATTCTCTGACTGTTCAATTTATACAAATAAACACAATCATGAGAGCCTCCGATCCTAACACTTCGTCAGCCTAAGGGTTTCGTCGGGGGAACAATCATCATACGATACCAGTTTACTCATTGTCATCATAAAACGACAACCCTAATCATCATCTAATGTTTTATCATTATCTAAATCCACGTTAACTGCTACCATCACAGCCAATCAGTTACACTTATATTACCATAACATGCTAGCCGATCATACTCTGTCGTTTAATCAGTTAAGCCAAACTAACTTCATCACGAAATCCTGATTCAGGTTCATATACACACATAAACACAACATAACTTCACACCAACCATAAAGCATAATAACTCATGCATAAACTCAACAAGAAAACGCCATAAATGCATACTAGAAACTAACCGAGATATGAGGTGACGGAAAGATCCTGAGAGAGGAAAGGGGCTGCCGAGATATCCACTAATCGCCAGAGGGAACTAGGGTTTACAAAAGTTAGGAAGTTATGTAGAGGCCCTCACGCAATCACGTGTACAAAAGAGGTGAGGAGGTGGGCTGGGTTTAAGTTGGTTTCGGCTGGGCTCAAGGGTTTTGGGCCGATAACATGGGGTCACGCAACTAATTGTATTGATCCCCTCGAGAGTGTACGACTCGAATACTCATGCAACTACTCGACTGATAAATAAGTTATATCGCTATGCTTGCCACAACACAGCTCCTTAAAATTAACGAGTTTAACGTAATAACCGAAGAGTAATAAATAGAAATTAACCTTGAATGAACGGGTTGTCACACCACTCCTGAGTCCGCCGAGTGGACCATGTGGTGACTAAGTGCCCAACGGACAAATCCGCTAGGTTTGAGTCTTCCTGCATCACTTCACACATATCATTGGCTTTGCAACCCAATAGTGATCTCTTTTTCCTTATTGCTACATACCAGGGATTTTTATCATACACACTTACAAGAATACTTGATTTATACAAGATACATACCATGTTTTCATACAAAGTTTCCATATAACTTGACAAGGAAATGATTTTAAATTCGTTTTCTCAATAATACTTCAAAAACCGGTTATTCAAAAAGATTTACTTCAAATCTTTTACAAACAAACTATGAACTCGCTCAACTTTATGTTGACTTTTTCGCATGTTTCTTTCTCAGGTTGCATTTCAAAGTTAAGGCACGGTTGGAAAAGGAGAGCCATTGGAGATTCGAGTACTTAGTGGGCGTTCATTTTCTAGAAGACTTAGATTATTTGCTTCCGCTGTGCAATGAAGATACCAGTCCAGTCACACCAGCTCTGATAATTTCGGGGTGTGACATTTCATCTCCTCTTCATACCTCCAGTAGTTTTGATGATTGACTGGATCAGGATCAACATAATTCGCATCCTTGATGAATCCGAAAAATTCAGCTACTTTCTTTGCTTCAGGATGGTTTGGATGATATCTTGCTAGCTGCTTCAGAGAATCGTTACTCATATAATATAGTACTAGCAAATCATTGTTTACATCTCTTACAATATCGGGATACGCATGATCTATCAACATTTGCACAAATCTTGGATAAATCCAAGTCATACTCCGCGAAGTAATGTTTTCGGCCATGTAATGAAACACAATATGAGAAAAGTTGTATTTCTTGTTCAGAACCAATGCTGTCACCATATTCATCTGATAATCACGCATAGCATGATATCCTCCTTTGCAATGGCTTAAAGCCTGTAGTACTGAATGAACAATGAACTTGTATGGCTTTCGAAACTTTGACTTCAAATAATTCGCGTTGTTCAATGCACCATCATAGCCCATTCTCAGCATGCATCCTTTCACCATTCTTTCTGGGAATTTCGTTGGTGAGTTTTCATCATCCGGAAAATTCAACACTTCACGAACAAGGCTTCTGTAACAACAATCGGTTTCTTCTCATCATATTGCTTCACAACTGAATTTATTACTTTGTTTGATTCTTCGTAAGACGCATGCTTCCAGAAACGTTTCACATGTGATCTGTACACAAGATGTTGATCCGTCAGCGCTTTTTGAATTGGTACTCTCCTCATAACTCCAGAATGCTTCGGAACTCAGACAATTTTGTATTCTTTGCCTCGTCAAAATCACAGCAACTATTGTGCAACGGATCAAAGATTACATTCGAAGCCTGCAAGTAAACACAGTGTACACAAATCAAACACTTTGAAAAATTTCATATTCAAACACCTTTCAAGCGAAATCACTTGAAATACAATAACATTTCAAGCGAAATCACAAGTGAGTTTAAAGCAGAATAACATGTTATGTTTTGAAGCGGAATTAGTTTTTGAAGTTTGAAGCCGAAACTGATAAGTCACTTGAAGCGGAATTACACAACATCAGTTTCAAGCGGAATCATGAAACATCACAGAACATCATCTGAAGCGGAATCACATCATACAGTTTGAAGCGGAATCATGAGATTCAAGCGGAATAATGATCAAACATTCAAAACATTTCAGATGATGAAATTGAATATGACGGTTTGTTAAATCTGTGAATTCCGACCATGGGGTTGTGTTTAAATTTCATTTTTACCTTCAAATTTGCCTAGATCTAAGTCTGTTCATACTGGTTACTGTCAAACATACAAAACCCTAGATCTGGTACAATTAACAGTCAAACATATGATTTACACAACAATCCGACAACACATATATGATCTATATTCATTTTACCCAATGTTTTAACCCTAAATCTAAGTTATCAGAACAGTTCATCGCCGACACACACAAACCGACATGTTATAGGTCAAATTTTCCCGATTTCTCACCTTTCCCATGTTACTAGTTGAGTAAGCCAACTAATAACAAGAAATCAATCAATAAACGGGCAGAAATTCGACTCGAAATCGAGGGTTATGGGGTTTCGCTTGAAATCGCCGGAGACAGAACACTGAAGCGGAATATCATAAATGATTTGAAGCGGAATCAGATGGCTATTTATAGGCCATCTGATTTCGCTTGAAATGGACATGAAAGCTGTTCAAGCGGAATCATGTATGAAACACCCAAGCGGAATCAGCCATTTTAAAGTGAAAACACTGATTTCAAGCAGAATCAGATTCTAACTTTTCAAAATTTTAACTTTTTAACTTTTTCAGATTGTTTACCGACACACCCAGTGAACCAAGTCCAAGTTAATGACCTTGGTCAACTGTTCAGCCTACCAAGTCCAAATTAATGACCTTGGTTGACCAGATTATGAAGTATGCTGACTTTCTGAAACTGAAATCAGTTCAAATTAATGAACTTATGAACTTTTCGAACTTTCAAACACTTTTTCAATCTTTCAAACATGTACCAGTTGCTTTCCAGAATGTCACACCCCGACCACGTAGAACATACAAAACGTGGCGGAAACGTCGGGGAGTGTTGTAACAGAATCAATTGTTTCAAATCCATGGCAAATGAAGTTTCGTTTTATAAATCAAACATGAAAGTTTACATTGTCTAAACAAGAATCAAAGTGTACATAACATAAATTAACTAGTTCTTGTCTCGTTTTAAGTCACTAAGGCACAGGTCCGCCTAAGTATGTCTTGATAAGTCCTATGCATCATCTCCTGAAAACACATGTGAAAATAGGTACGTCAGCATAAAAATGCCTGTGAGATACATTGGTTTTGTGAAAACGGGATTCATGACTTATGTTTGAGAAAATGTTTAGTCATGAACCTCGTATTTTGCTTTGTCTTGTAAATCATTTGAAAAACGGTAAGATCAAATGATATGTATAAATAAGAGAACACTGTATAGTTTAAACGGATAACCATAAAAATGAGTTTGTATAAGATGAGTCGTTTGTAAAACAATGTCTTGTGAAAAGTGCGTTATTTGTAGAAAATGTCACATGTCTCAAATGAAAATGATTCAAATAACGTTACGATATGTAATACTATACAAACACTTATATATAGGAAGTACCAGCGGCGTATCCACCATGCTTGTATCATATTACACATGCCTCGTTACTTAATCACTGACTCAAACCAAACCATCAAGATGAAATGTTTAACAACGGTAGAAATGTTCATGTATAGTCAAATGTCTATTGTCAAATGTAATCCATGTCAACGGATACAACTGGTTTACACGGTTCAATGGTTACAGACGGTTCATGAAATTGAAGGGTTAAGACGGTTCACATAGTCAAATGGTTACAACGGTTCAAAATGTAGTGTAATGTGTTCATATGCTGGATGAGCATATGCAACAGTAATGCAATGTGAAACAATGTACTACGTATGCACACAATGGGCGTACGTAGCATGAAATGTATTGTAGAGTACAACGGTTCAAAATGTAGTGTAATGTGTTCATATGCTGGATGAGCATATGCAACAGTAATGCAATGTGCAACAATGTACTAAGTATGCACACAATGGGCATACATAACATGTAATGTAAAACAATGTACTAAGTACGCACACAATGGGCATACATAGCATGTGATGTAAAACGATGTACTAAGTACGCACACAATGGGCATACATAGCATGTGATGTAAAACGATGTACTAAGCACGCACACAATGGGCATACATAGCATGAAAATGTAATGTAAAGTGTTGTGCTAAGTATGCACACGATGGACATACATAGCATAAACACAATGAAATCATGTACTATATATGTACTATTGAACATAGCAAGTATATGATGTGAAAACAGGAAAGCATGAAAGTAACAGATAGGCACATGTGTTTCACCCCAAAACAGTTTAGAAAACAGTAAAAGAGGGGTTCAATGTACTCACATTGACTCCTCGAAAACATGTAAAAGATGGGGTTCAATGTACTCACCTGAGATTGCTTTGTTGTTCTTGTGTAATAACCAGGTAATGCGAGAGGTCACGGGATATCAACGGCCCCTAATAGGTAGCTATGTTAATATACCGGACCAAATCGGAAGGATCGGACAGTATGCGGGTTCGTAAACCAGACGAGTATGGAGACTCATGTAATATGGCTTAACAAAGCCTACATACTAAAATGAAACTTAACCTAAGTGCTTACGGTCCATCACGACCCGTTTAGGTAGCTTATGCTACCCTAACGCGTCGTTCGCGCAGAACGCGTTCGGAACGCCTAACATTGCGACCACACGGTATAACCTCGGAAGGTTATAGCTATGGTCACCTAATGTGTTTGGTCGGGTCCTAATGACCGACCAAATGGGTCGGGTTCGAAAGTATAAGCGATGGTTTAAATCGCTTACCTTACGACCCTATATAAGCACTAAACTAAAAGTGACGAGCTAAGCATGTTAGAACATGCTTAACTAAGTTTAGAAAATAGGTTTGGCATCAAAACAAACGGCTTTGATGCCCACGAGTAGTTTGGTTACAAAATATGCAAGAATGCACATTTTGGCCGAAACTACGACTCGTCACCGAGCCTAGATAGCGTGGTGATCAGTAGGTATGGTCATTATGGACCATAACCATCGTGATCACGCTCACGTTATGAAGTTCCATGAACTTCGCATCGACCGTAGGCTGGTCAATGCAGAAAGTCAACAAAACGTTGACTTTCGGACTCGAAAAGCGAATAAAAGAGCGAAAGAAGACTTACGGAGGGTCCCCGAGTGCTAATCAAGATCCAATAGCTCAGGTATGAAGCATAAGCATCAACTTAGAGCATTTAGATCTGATTTGTGGGTTTTTACACAAAAAGGGGGGGGGGGTATTTATAGGAAAGGTGGAACCGTTAGGATCGTTTTATCGAATAACGTGCTTTGATCTCGTGCGTACACGTGTCCAGGGGTTAGATTCAGTGTATTTGACCCTTGGCCCTTCATTTGGGTGAAAAGGCATCGCCCTTTGATCGATCGAAAGGCCAGATTCTGCATTAAATGCAAAATCTTCTGTCTGACAGTCTCACGCGCCCCGCCTCAAGTTTGGGCAATCCTTACGCGGGCCGCCTGAAGTCCTCTGATCTGCCCACTTGCAGAATTTACACTTTTGGCCCCTGTTGCGTTTTTAAGCCATTTCCAGCCCTTTTAAGACCTGAAAAGTCATCTTTAAGGCCCTAAAATGATGCCTAAACATTGTGGACATGAAACATGCCCAAAAATATGTCGGATGTCGGTTCGTTTGGCCGTACGATCGCGATGTTCGCTTAATTACGACGGAATGCGCATAAGCGCGAAAGACGATCCAAATGACGCGACGAATGGATTTTTCTCATGCCAAACATTAAGGCATAATATAAGGATGCTTACATAAATTTTTGGATGTCCGGATGTATTCAGAACGTAAGTTATGCGCGAAAGTGCAAACTTAGGCACTTTTTGACACTTTTAGTCCCTGAATTGATCCAAAAGTTTGTTTTAGCATACCAAACCTCTCAAAGCCTATTTCTAAGCTATGTAAAGGATATTTATGGTATGTTTAACTTATGGACATGTCCCGGAATGTTCGTTACAGTTCAAATTGGCATACTTTCGCAGTTTGTCAAGTTTAGTCCCTGTAAGCGAATTAACTTGTTTTTGCTATACCAAAGCCTTCAAAACTTATTTCTAAGTTATGTAAAGGTTATTTAAGGTATGTTGAGTATATGTTGATGTTCCGGAGTATTTGTCGCATTAAACTGAGTACGTTTACGCACTAGTTTGCGTATAATGCTCCAGAAAGTGATGTAGAGTTTGAAATTGAACAATAATTGATATGTGCAAAACATACACATATTTATACAAGATCCCAAGTATGAAATACAATATTTCATCGGCTTGGTATTTGTTTGATGGTCGCGGTGACACAGGTGTCACAGTCTCCCCTACTTTAGGAAATTTCGTCCCGAAATTTATTCGTAGGAGTCTATTTGTGAATTTGCCAAATAACAACCAATGATATGTAAGGCAATATCTTGTCATTTCCTTAACGGTCATTCTTCCGAAACGAAAATGAACAGACGGGTCATTTTCAATGGTTGCTTCATCAGAATTGGAAATGAGGGATTACACAACGGATATTCATTTCCTCAACGGATAATCTTCAGAAACGAAAATGAACAAACGGGGTCATCTTCAACGGTTGCTTCCTCAGAGTTGGAAATGAAGTATTACACAACGGATATTCATTTCCTCAACGGATAATCTTCAGAAACGAAAATGAACAAACGGGGTCATCTTCAACGGTTGCTTCCTCAGAGTTGGAAATGAAGTATTACACAACGGATATTCATTTCCTCAACGGATAATCTTCAGAAACGAAAATGAACTAACGGAGTCATCTTCAACGGTTGCTTCCTCGGAGTTGGAAATGAAGGATTTCACAACGGATATTCATTTCCTCAACGGATAATCTTCAGAAACGAAAATGAACAAACGGGGTCATCTTCAACGGTTGCTTCCTCAGAGTTGGAAATGAAGGATTACACAACGGATATTCATTTCCTCAACGGATAATCTTCAGAAACGAAAATGAACAAACGGGGTCATCTTCAACGGTTGCTTCCTCAGAGTTGGAAATGAAGGATTACACAACGGATATTCATTTATGTTCTTGTTGTGGTCGTCGCCTAAGGGTAGGTGACGGTATTGTTTTGTGACTAAACGCAAGTAAACTCGCGTTAGGTTCCTAGGAAGGTTATAGACTAGGTCAAAGTATTACTAATAACCTAATTCCCTATAACCATTGGCTCTGATACCATCTTTTCTGTCACACCCCGACCACGTAGAACATACAAAACGTGGCGGAAACGTCGGGGAGTGTTGTAACAGAATCAATTGTTTCAAATCCATGGCAATTGAAGTTTCGTTTTATTAATCGAACATGAGTGCTTACATTGTTTAAACAAGAACCAAAGAGTATATAACATAAATTAACTAGTTCTTGTCTCGTTTTAAGTCACTAAGGCACAGGTCCGCCTAAGTATGTCTTGATAAGTACTACGCATCGTCTCCTGAAAACACATGTGAAAATAGGTACGTCAGCATAAAAATGCCTGTGAGATACATTGGTTTTGTGAAAACGGGATTCATGACTTATGTTTGAGAAAATGTTTAGTCATGAACCTCGTATTTTGCTTTGTCTTGTAAATCATTTGAAAAACGGTAAGATCAAATGATATGTATAAATAAGAGAACACTGTATAGTTTAAACGGATAACCATAAAAATGAGTTTGTATAAGATGAGTCGTTTGTAAAACAATGTCTTGTGAAAAGTGCGTTATTTGTAGAAAATGTCACATGTCTCAAATGAAAATGATTCAAATAACGTTACGATATGTAATACTATACAAACACTTATATATAGGAAGTACCAGCGGCGTATCCACCATGCTTGTATCATATTACACATGCCTCGTTACTTAATCACTTACTCAAACCAAACCATCAAGTTGAAATGTTTAACAACGGTAGAAATGTTCACGTATAGTCAAATGTCTATTGTCAAATGTAAATCATGTCAACGGATACAACTGGTTCATACGGTTCAATGGTTACAAACGGTTCATATAATCAAATGGTCACGACGGTTCAAAATGTAGCATAATGTGTTCATATGCTGGATGAGCATATGCAAATGAAATGCAATGTGAAACAATGTACTACGTATGCACACAATGGGCGTACGTAGCATGAAATGTATTGTAGAGTACAACGGCTCAAAATGTAGTGTAATGTGTTCATATGCTGGATGAGCATATGCAACTGAAATGCAATGTGTAACAATGTACTACGTATGCACACAATGGGCATACATAGCATGTAATGTAAAGCAATGCACTAAGTACGCACACAATGGGCATACATAGCATAAACGCAATGAAATCATGTACTATATATGTACTATCGAACATAGCAAGTATATGATGTGAAAAACGGGAAAGCATGAAAGTAACAGATAGGCACATGTGTTTCACCCCAAAACAGTTTGGAAAACAGTAAAAGAGGGGTTCAATGTACTCACATTGACTCCTCAAAAACATGTAAAAGATGGGGTTCAATGTACTCACCTGAGATTGCTTTGTTGTTCTTGTGTAATAACCAGGTAATGCGAGAGGTCACGGGATATCAACGGCCCCTAATAGGTAGCTATGTTAATATACCGGACCAAATCGGAAGGATCGGACAGTATGCGGGTTCGTAAACCAGACGAGTATGGAGACTCGTGTAATATGGCTTAACAAAGCCTACATACTAAAATGAAACTTAACCTAAGTGCTTACGGTCCATCACGACCCGTTTAGGTAGCTTATGCTACCCTAACGCGTCGTTCGCGCAGAACGCGTTCGGAACGCCTAACATTGCGACCACACGGTATAACCTCGGAAGGTTATAGCTATGGTCACCTAATGTGTTTGGTCGGGTCCTAATGACCGACCAAATGGGTCGGGTTCGAAAGTATAAGCGATGGTTTAAATCGCTTACCTTACGACCCTATATAAGCACTAAACTAAAAGTGACGAGCTAAGCATGTTAGAACATGCTTAACTAAGTTTAGAAAATAGGTTTGGCATCAAAACAAACGGCTTTGATGCCCACGAGTAGTTTGGTTACAAAATATGCAAGAATGCACATTTTGGCCGAAACTACGACTCGTCACCGAGCCTAGATAGCGTGGTGATCAGTAGGTATGGTCATTATGGACCATAACCATCGTGATCACGCTCACGTTATGAAGTTCCATGAACTTCGCATCGACCGTAGGCTGGTCAATGCAGAAAGTCAACAAAACGTTGACTTTCGGACTCGAAAAGCGAATAAAAGAGCGAAAGAAGACTTACGGAGGGTCCCCGAGTGCTAATCAAGATCCAATAGCTCAGGTATGAAGCATAAGCATCAACTTAGAGCATTTAGATCTGATTTGTGGGTTTTTACACAAAAAGGGGGGGGTATTTATAGGAAAGGTGGAACCGTTAGGATCGTTTTATCGAATAACGTGCTTTGATCTCGTGCGTACACGTGTCCAGGGGTTAGATTCAGTGTATTTGACCCTTGGCCCTTCATTTGGGTGAAAAGGCATCGCCCTTTGATCGATCGAAAGGCCAGATTCTGCATTAAATGCAAAATCTTCTGTCTGACAGTCTCACGCGCCCCGCCTCAAGTTTGGGCAATCCTTACGCGGGCCGCCTGAAGTCCTCTGATCTGCCCACTTGCAGAATTTACACTTTTGGCCCCTGTTGCGTTTTTAAGCCATTTCCAGCCCTTTTAAGACCTGAAAAGTCATCTTTAAGGCCCTAAAATGATGCCTAAACATTGTGGACATGAAACATGCCCAAAAATATGTCGGATGTCGGTTCGTTTGGCCGTACGATCGCGATGTTCGCTTAATTACGACGGAATGCGCATAAGCGCGAAAGACGATCCAAATGACGCGACGAATGGATTTTTCTCATGCCAAACATTAAGGCATAATATAAGGATGCTTACATAAATTTTTGGATGTCCGGATGTATTCAGAACGTAAGTTATGCGCGAAAGTGCAAACTTAGGCACTTTTTGACACTTTTAGTCCCTGAATTGATCCAAAAGTTTGTTTTAGCATACCAAACCTCTCAAAGCCTATTTCTAAGCTATGTAAAGGATATTTATGGTATGTTTAACTTATGGACATGTCCCGGAATGTTCGTTACAGTTCAAATTGGCATACTTTCGCAGTTTGTCAAGTTTAGTCCCTGTAAGCGAATTAACTTGTTTTTGCTATACCAAAGCCTTCAAAACTTATTTCTAAGTTATGTAAAGGTTATTTAAGGTATGTTGAGTATATGTTGATGTTCCGGAGTATTTGTCGCATTAAACTGAGTACGTTTACGCACTAGTTTGCGTATAATGCTCCAGAAAGTGATGTAGAGTTTGAAATTGAACAATAATTGATATGTGCAAAACATACACATATTTATACAAGATCCCAAGTATGAAATACAATATTTCATCGGCTTGGTATTTGTTTGATGGTCGCGGTGACACAGGTGTCACAGTCTCCCCTACTTTAGGAAATTTCGTCCCGAAATTTATTCGTAGGAGTCTATTTGTGAATTTGCCAAATAACAACCAATGATATGTAAGGCAATATCTTGTCATTTCCTTAACGGTCATTCTTCCGAAACGAAAATGAACAGACGGGTCATTTTCAATGGTTGCTTCATCAGAATTGGAAATGAGGGATTACACAACGGATATTCATTTCCTCAACGGATAATCTTCAGAAACGAAAATGAACAAACGGGGTCATCTTCAACGGTTGCTTCCTCAGAGTTGGAAATGAAGTATTACACAACGGATATTCATTTCCTCAACGGATAATCTTCAGAAACGAAAATGAACAAACGGGGTCATCTTCAACGGTTGCTTCCTCAGAGTTGGAAATGAAGTATTACACAACGGATATTCATTTCCTCAACGGATAATCTTCAGAAACGAAAATGAACTAACGGAGTCATCTTCAACGGTTGCTTCCTCGGAGTTGGAAATGAAGGATTTCACAACGGATATTCATTTCCTCAACGGATAATCTTCAGAAAAGAAAATGAACAAACGGGGTCATCTTCAACGGTTGCTTCCTCAGAGTTGGAAATGAAGGATTACACAACGGATATTCATTTCCTCAACGGATAATCTTCAGAAACGAAAATGAACAAACGGGGTCATCTTCAACGGTTGCTTCCTCAGAGTTGGAAATGAAGGATTACACAACGGATATTCATTTCCTCAACGGAAAATCTTCAGAAACGAAAATGAACTAACGGATTCATCTTCAACGGTTGCTTCCTCAGAGTTGGAAATGAAGGATTACACAACGGATATTCATTTCCTCAACGGATAATCTTCAGAAACGAAAATGAACAAACGGGGTCATCTTCAACGGTTGCTTCCTCAGAGTTGGAAATGAAGTATTACACAACGGATATTCATTTCCTCAACGGATAAATCTTCAGAACGAAAATGAACAAACGGAGTCATTTTCCTCGACGGGTATTCTTCAGATTTGGAAATGAAGGATAAACGGATATTCATTTCCTCAACGGATATTCTTCAGAAGTGAAAAATGAATAGCTAGTTCATTTTTCCTCAACGGATGCTTCATCAGAATTGGAAATGAATAGGGTTAACTCTAGACACATGACAGAACTTGCTGTGATTTCTGTGCACTAAATTCCATAATTATGTATGCATCCATAATTACGTAATCCCTTGCACAGTCCGCACAGTTTGTTTTGTAATGTTTTGGGGAGAGATATCAAACCTGTGATGAGGGTGAATAGACTTCCATCGGTTCCCTTTTAATTAGATCGACAGGGGATCTTCTTATTCAGGCCGCCAAGGAGTCCCTTCAGCTATATCATCACATGATATCCCTAGCCAGATTTTTGGATGAATCTGTTTAGCTAGACCACTCAAGGGGTCTAATTATGAAGTAGTACTTTATAATCCGAGGGACTTAACTATAACATAGAAGTCCATTGAGGATTTTAAGTAATACCTTTGGGCATCCTACTATGAATCTCTTGTACACGGATATGTAAGATTCTACGAAGATTTGGATAACATAATTTGGATCACACAACAATACATAAGGAAACACATAAGCACATAGTCACATAATTGTTTAATTTGATCATAATTTGTTATTAACTTGTTATCGATTGAATACGGATATGGAAACCTGTCGACGGATCTCAATGTTCACTGGAATCTATCTGAGAAGATAGAAAGATCTCCCAAAATTCGATTTTTGATTACAAGGAATCACCACATTCGAATGAAGGTATACAACAATTAAAGACTTACGGGAAATTCCTAGGTACCCTATTAAGGATTTATAGTGGTACCTTGGGTATTCGTCTTGTGTTGTAACCTGCGCCTTGTACTTCGTTTCCTTAGAATAAACGGGTACTTAGGAATTCCGTGGAAGACGCAAGCGATTATAGAATGGGAGAATTTTGGGGGTAGTTTGTTCTTCAAGGAATACGGTTCCTTGATTGTCGGTATTGCAAGGGATATGTCGTTTATACATGCAACCATCGAAATACATTGCAATGTAAATGAAAGATTTATTTATAAACAACGATATCAACTGTTCCTTGGATCTTGACAACAAAAGAAACTTAATACATAAGACATGATTATTTCTAAACGATGTTGTCTTCTAGTCAGTCGGGTGATCATCCTTGTGCTGGATTTGCATTAGCAAGCTTTGGGCAATTTCTTCGGAAATGACCCATCTCGCCACAGTTGAAACAAGAACCTGGTAGGAAACGACCTTGAGCGGGATTGTTGCCAGCTTGGTTTGGTGCAGCTGCAGCTGGGCAGATTCTTGTTGTATGGCCTATGAGTCCACAAGTTTGGCATTTGCGGCACTGTACATTGGCGTGATGATGGAGGCTACATTGGTTGCACAAGGGTGCAGTTCCATTGTATGGTTTTCTAGCAGGGGGTTGAGCTGGTTGGTTGGGGACGGCTTGACCATTGTGAGCGACCACGGCGAAGTTCTGAGAAGCCTTCCGCTTCCTTGACTTCTTAGGAGATTCAGTCTGTTCATCCATGGTCTTTGATTCCTCGATTGGGTTCGATTCCCCGGCTGGTTTCTTGTCACCTTTTCGAAAAAGTTTATGCTTTCTGATCTGCGATTCAGTCAAGGTTGCAGATAGCTCAATGGCCTGACGGAGTGTGGTAGGGTTGCTACCAGTGACAATGTCTTGTACCGAGTCAGGCAGGCCGTCGATGTACCTTTCGATAGCCTTGTCGAGTGGGGCGACCATAGTCGGGCAAAGTAGACTCAACTCCTCAAACCTATCAGTATATGCCCTGTGTTCGCCACTATCTTGTTTCAAATCATCAAACTCCTTCTCCAACGCTCGTTGTTCATGACGAGGACAAAACTCTCTCATCATAAGTGCTCTCAGTTCGGCCCATGTTTGTGCTAGAGCAACATCTGCACCACGGTCTCTCATTACCCCGTTCCACCATGTAAGAGCCCTCTTCTGAAACACACTCGAAGAAAACTCGACCTTGCGATTTTCCGGACACTGCACGTGGCGAAAGGTATTCTCGATGCTCTCGAACCATTGGAGAAGCCCAGTTGCTCCCTCAGAACCACTAAACTTGAGTGGTTTAGCCGAGTTAAAGTTCTTGAAATTGCATGTACCATTGTTGTTGTTGTTGGCTTGGTTCCATTGAGCAAAGAGATTTGGGAATTGAGCAGCCATCTGCTGCGCAATAATTTCTGCCAGCTCGGCAGTTGCTATCTGGTGTTCGCGTCGAGGAGGCATTCTAAAGAGGAAAACATGAAAGGAAACAAATAAAATGGTATTGGGTAAGAATAGGATGTTACAATCACTGACCATAATCACGGTTGATGGTCACTTGTTTGAATCATGAAGCAAATAAACAACACCAGGGCTGAATCAAAGCAAATAGATCCTCATAGTGTATCGCGAAGACATGCTCGCCTATAAGTGGACACTCACCCCAAGAGTTCCCAGGTAAGAGTGACTGGTCCGATTATGCGGATTTGTACGAACACTCTAACCTTAGACAGAAAACCCAGGGTACAGGCATTCACCCTTCCAGTTCGCACGTGTTCACACTATTTAGGACCCAAAACTTTGACGGGAGTTTTGAAAATTCAAAGGGGTTCAAAACCTTATAACAAAGGGTTCAAAACCTTACAATAGAGGGTTCAAAACCTAGTAATCAATCATCCTAGAACAGATGATTAGCTTTCAAGGCGGTTTTGAAATTTATGTTCTTGTTGTGGTCGTCGCCTAAGGGTAGGTGACGGTATTGTTTTGTGACTAAACGCAAGTAAACTCGCGTTAGGTTCCTAGGAAGGTTATAGACTAGGTCAAAGTATTACTAATAACCTAATTCCCTATAACCATTGGCTCTGATACCATCTTTTCTGTCACACCCCGACCACGTAGAACATACAAAACGTGGCGGAAACGTCGGGGAGTGTTGTAACAGAATCAATTGTTTCAAATCCATGGCAATTGAAGTTTCGTTTTATTAATCGAACATGAGTGCTTACATTGTTTAAACAAGAACCAAAGAGTATATAACATAAATTAACTAGTTCTTGTCTCGTTTTAAGTCACTAAGGCACAGGTCCGCCTAAGTATGTCTTGATAAGTACTACGCATCGTCTCCTGAAAACACATGTGAAAATAGGTACGTCAGCATAAAAATGCCTGTGAGATACATTGGTTTTGTGAAAACGGGATTCATGACTTATGTTTGAGAAAATGTTTAGTCATGAACCTCGTATTTTGCTTTGTCTTGTAAATCATTTGAAAAACGGTAAGATCAAATGATATGTATAAATAAGAGAACACTGTATAGTTTAAACGGATAACCATAAAAATGAGTTTGTATAAGATGAGTCGTTTGTAAAACAATGTCTTGTGAAAAGTGCGTTATTTGTAGAAAATGTCACATGTCTCAAATGAAAATGATTCAAATAACGTTACGATATGTAATACTATACAAACACTTATATATAGGAAGTACCAGCGGCGTATCCACCATGCTTGTATCATATTACACATGCCTCGTTACTTAATCACTTACTCAAACCAAACCATCAAGTTGAAATGTTTAACAACGGTAGAAATGTTCACGTATAGTCAAATGTCTATTGTCAAATGTAAATCATGTCAACGGATACAACTGGTTCATACGGTTCAATGGTTACAAACGGTTCATATAATCAAATGGTCACGACGGTTCAAAATGTAGCATAATGTGTTCATATGCTGGATGAGCATATGCAACAGAAATGCAATGTGAAACAATGTACTACGTATGCACACAATGGGCGTACGTAGCATGAAATGTATTGTAGAGTACAACGGCTCAAAATGTAGTGTAATGTGTTCATATGCTGGATGAGCATATGCAACAGAAATGCAATGTGTAACAATGTACTACGTATGCACACAATGGGCATACATAGCATGTAATGTAAAGCAATGCACTAAGTACGCACACAATGGGCATACATAGCATAAACGCAATGAAATCATGTACTATATATGTACTATCGAACATAGCAAGTATATGATGTGAAAAACGGGAAAGCATGAAAGTAACAGATAGGCACATGTGTTTAACTTATGGACATGTCCCGGAATGTTCGTTACAGTTCAAATTGGCATACTTTCGCAGTTTGTCAAGTTTAGTCCCTGTAAGCGAATTAACTTGTTTTTGCTATACCAAAGCCTTCAAAACTTATTTCTAAGTTATGTAAAGGTTATTTAAGGTATGTTGAGTATATGTTGATGTTCCGGAGTATTTGTCGCATTAAACTGAGTACGTTTACGCACTAGTTTGCGTATAATGCTCCAGAAAGTGATGTAGAGTTTGAAATTGAACAATAATTGATATGTGCAAAACATACACATATTTATACAAGATCCCAAGTATGAAATACAATATTTCATCGGCTTGGTATTTGTTTGATGGTCGCGGTGACACAGGTGTCACAGTCTCCCCTACTTTAGGAAATTTCGTCCCGAAATTTATTCGTAGGAGTCTATTTGTGAATTTGCCAAATAACAACCAATGATATGTAAGGCAATATCTTGTCATTTCCTTAACGGTCATTCTTCCGAAACGAAAATGAACAGACGGGTCATTTTCAATGGTTGCTTCATCAGAATTGGAAATGAGGGATTACACAACGGATATTCATTTCCTCAACGGATAATCTTCAGAAACGAAAATGAACAAACGGGGTCATCTTCAACGGTTGCTTCCTCAGAGTTGGAAATGAAGTATTACACAACGGATATTCATTTCCTCAACGGATAATCTTCAGAAACGAAAATGAACAAACGGGGTCATCTTCAACGGTTGCTTCCTCAGAGTTGGAAATGAAGTATTACACAACGGATATTCATTTCCTCAACGGATAATCTTCAGAAACGAAAATGAACTAACGGAGTCATCTTCAACGGTTGCTTCCTCGGAGTTGGAAATGAAGGATTTCACAACGGATATTCATTTCCTCAACGGATAATCTTCAGAAACGAAAATGAACAAACGGGGTCATCTTCAACGGTTGCTTCCTCAGAGTTGGAAATGAAGGATTACACAACGGATATTCATTTCCTCAACGGATAATCTTCAGAAACGAAAATGAACAAACGGGGTCATCTTCAACGGTTGCTTCCTCAGAGTTGGAAATGAAGGATTACACAACGGATATTCATTTCCTCAACGGAAAATCTTCAGAAACGAAAATGAACTAACGGATTCATCTTCAACGGTTGCTTCCTCAGAGTTGGAAATGAAGGATTACACAACGGATATTCATTTCCTCAACGGATAATCTTCAGAAACGAAAATGAACAAACGGGGTCATCTTCAACGGTTGCTTCCTCAGAGTTGGAAATGAAGTATTACACAACGGATATTCATTTCCTCAACGGATAAATCTTCAGAACGAAAATGAACAAACGGAGTCATTTTCCTCGACGGGTATTCTTCAGATTTGGAAATGAAGGATAAACGGATATTCATTTCCTCAACGGATATTCTTCAGAAGTGAAAAATGAATAGCTAGTTCATTTTTCCTCAACGGATGCTTCATCAGAATTGGAAATGAATAGGGTTAACTCTAGACACATGACAGAACTTGCTGTGATTTCTGTGCACTAAATTCCATAATTATGTATGCATCCATAATTACGTAATCCCTTGCACAGTCCGCACAGTTTGTTTTGTAATGTTTTGGGGAGAGATATCAAACCTGTGATGAGGGTGAATAGACTTCCATCGGTTCCCTTTTAATTAGATCGACAGGGGATCTTCTTATTCAGGCCGCCAAGGAGTCCCTTCAGCTATATCATCACATGATATCCCTAGCCAGATTTTTGGATGAATCTGTTTAGCTAGACCACTCAAGGGGTCTAATTATGAAGTAGTACTTTATAATCCGAGGGACTTAACTATAACATAGAAGTCCATTGAGGATTTTAAGTAATACCTTTGGGCATCCTACTATGAATCTCTTGTACACGGATATGTAAGATTCTACGAAGATTTGGATAACATAATTTGGATCACACAACAATACATAAGGGAACACATAAGCACATAGTCACATAATTGTTTAATTTGATCATAATTTGTTATTAACTTGTTATCGATTGAATACGGATATGGAAACCTGTCGACGGATCTCAATGTTCACTGGAATCTATCTGAGAAGATAGAAAGATCTCCCAAAATTCGATTTTTGATTACAAGGAATCACCACATTCGAATGAAGGTATACAACAATTAAAGACTTACGGGAAATTCCTAGGTACCCTATTAAGGATTTATAGTGGTACCTTGGGTATTCGTCTTGTGTTGTAACCTGCGCCTTGTACTTCGTTTCCTTAGAATAAACGGGTACTTAGGAATTCCGTGGAAGACGCAAGCGATTATAGAATGGGAGAATTTTGGGGGTAGTTTGTTCTTCAAGGAATACGGTTCCTTGATTGTCGGTATTGCAAGGGATATGTCGTTTATACATGCAACCATCGAAATACATTGCAATGTAAATGAAAGATTTATTTATAAACAACGATATCAACTGTTCCTTGGATCTTGACAACAAAAGAAACTTAATACATAAGACATGATTATTTCTAAACGATGTTGTCTTCTAGTCAGTCGGGTGATCATCCTTGTGCTGGATTTGCATTAGCAAGCTTTGGGCAATTTCTTCGGAAATGACCCATCTCGCCACAGTTGAAACAAGAACCTGGTAGGAAACGACCTTGAGCGGGATTGTTGCCAGCTTGGTTTGGTGCAGCTGCAGCTGGGCAGATTCTTGTTGTATGGCCTATGAGTCCACAAGTTTGGCATTTGCGGCACTGTACATTGGCGTGATGATGGAGGCTACATTGGTTGCACAAGGGTGCAGTTCCATTGTATGGTTTTCTAGCAGGGGGTTGAGCTGGTTGGTTGGGGACGGCTTGACCATTGTGAGCGACCACGGCGAAGTTCTGAGAAGCCTTCCGCTTCCTTGACTTCTTAGGAGATTCAGTCTGTTCATCCATGGTCTTTGATTCCTCGATTGGGTTCGATTCCCCGGCTGGTTTCTTGTCACCTTTTCGAAAAAGTTTATGCTTTCTGATCTGCGATTCAGTCAAGGTTGCAGATAGCTCAATGGCCTGACGGAGTGTGGTAGGGTTGCTACCAGTGACAATGTCTTGTACCGAGTCAGGCAGGCCGTCGATGTACCTTTCGATAGCCTTGTCGAGTGGGGCGACCATAGTCGGGCAAAGTAGACTCAACTCCTCAAACCTATCAGTATATGCCCTGTGTTCGCCACTATCTTGTTTCAAATCATCAAACTCCTTCTCCAACGCTCGTTGTTCATGACGAGGACAAAACTCTCTCATCATAAGTGCTCTCAGTTCGGCCCATGTTTGTGCTAGAGCAACATCTGCACCACGGTCTCTCATTACCCCGTTCCACCATGTAAGAGCCCTCTTCTGAAACACACTCGAAGAAAACTCGACCTTGCGATTTTCCGGACACTGCACGTGGCGAAAGGTATTCTCGATGCTCTCGAACCATTGGAGAAGCCCAGTTGCTCCCTCAGAACCACTAAACTTGAGTGGTTTAGCCGAGTTAAAGTTCTTGAAATTGCATGTACCATTGTTGTTGTTGTTGGCTTGGTTCCATTGAGCAAAGAGATTTGGGAATTGAGCAGCCATCTGCTGCGCAATAATTTCTGCCAGCTCGGCAGTTGCTATCTGGTGTTCGCGTCGAGGAGGCATTCTAAAGAGGAAAACATGAAAGGAAACAAATAAAATGGTATTGGGTAAGAATAGGATGTTACAATCACTGACCATAATCACGGTTGATGGTCACTTGTTTGAATCATGAAGCAAATAAACAACACCAGGGCTGAATCAAAGCAAATAGATCCTCATAGTGTATCGCGAAGACATGCTCGCCTATAAGTGGACACTCACCCCAAGAGTTCCCAGGTAAGAGTGACTGGTCCGATTATGCGGATTTGTACGAACACTCTAACCTTAGACAGAAAACCCAGGGTACAGGCATTCACCCTTCCAGTTCGCACGTGTTCACACTATTTAGGACCCAAAACTTTGACGGGAGTTTTGAAAATTCAAAGGGGTTCAAAACCTTATAACAAAGGGTTCAAAACCTTACAATAGAGGGTTCAAAACCTAGTAATCAATCATCCTAGAACAGATGATTAGCTTTCAAGGCGGTTTTGAAATTTATGTTCTTGTTGTGGTCGTCGCCTAAGGGTAGGTGACGGTATTGTTTTGTGACTAAACGCAAGTAAACTCGCGTTAGGTTCCTAGGAAGGTTATAGACTAGGTCAAAGTATTACTAATAACCTAATTCCCTATAACCATTGGCTCTGATACCATCTTTTCTGTCACACCCCGACCACGTAGAACATACAAAACGTGGCGGAAACGTCGGGGAGTGTTGTAACAGAATCAATTGTTTCAAATCCATGGCAAATGAAGTTTCGTTTTATAAATCAAACATGAAAGTTTACATTGTCTAAACAAGAATCAAAGTGTACATAACATAAATTAACTAGTTCTTGTCTCGTTTTAAGTCACTAAGGCACAGGTCCGCCTAAGTATGTCTTGATAAGTCCTATGCATCATCTCCTGAAAACACATGTGAAAATAGGTACGTCAGCATAAAAATGCCTGTGAGATACATTGGTTTTGTGAAAACGGGATTCATGACTTATGTTTGAGAAAATGTTTAGTCATGAACCTCGTATTTTGCTTTGTCTTGTAAATCATTTGAAAAACGGTAAGATCAAATGATATGTATAAATAAGAGAACACTGTATAGTTTAAACGGATAACCATAAAAATGAGTTTGTATAAGATGAGTCGTTTGTAAAACAATGTCTTGTGAAAAGTGCGTTATTTGTAGAAAATGTCACATGTCTCAAATGAAAATGATTCAAATAACGTTACGATATGTAATACTATACAAACACTTATATATAGGAAGTACCAGCGGCGTATCCACCATGCTTGTATCATATTACACATGCCTCGTTACTTAATCACTTACTCAAACCAAACCATCAAGATGAAATGTTTAACAACGGTAGAAATGTTCATGTATAGTCAAATGTCTATTGTCAAATGTAATCCATGTCAACGGATACAACTGGTTTACACGGTTCAATGGTTACAGACGGTTCATGAAATTGAAGGGTTAAGACGGTTCACATAGTCAAATGGTTACAACGGTTCAAAATGTAGTGTAATGTGTTCATATGCTGGATGAGCATATGCAACAGTAATGCAATGTGAAACAATGTACTACGTATGCACACAATGGGCGTACGTAGCATGAAATGTATTGTAGAGTACAACGGTTCAAAATGTAGTGTAATGTGTTCATATGCTGGATGAGCATATGCAACAGTAATGCAATGTGCAACAATGTACTAAGTATGCACACAATGGGCATACATAACATGTAATGTAAAACAATGTACTAAGTACGCACACAATGGGCATACATAGCATGTGATGTAAAACGATGTACTAAGTACGCACACAATGGGCATACATAGCATGTGATGTAAAACGATGTACTAAGCACGCACACAATGGGCATACATAGCATGAAAATGTAATGTAAAGTGTTGTGCTAAGTATGCACACGATGGACATACATAGCATAAACACAATGAAATCATGTACTATATATGTACTATTGAACATAGCAAGTATATGATGTGAAAACAGGAAAGCATGAAAGTAACAGATAGGCACATGTGTTTCACCCCAAAACAGTTTAGAAAACAGTAAAAGAGGGGTTCAATGTACTCACATTGACTCCTCGAAAACATGTAAAAGATGGGGTTCAATGTACTCACCTGAGATTGCTTTGTTGTTCTTGTGTAATAACCAGGTAATGCGAGAGGTCACGGGATATCAACGGCCCCTAATAGGTAGCTATGTTAATATACCGGACCAAATCGGAAGGATCGGACAGTATGCGGGTTCGTAAACCAGACGAGTATGGAGACTCATGTAATATGGCTTAACAAAGCCTACATACTAAAATGAAACTTAACCTAAGTGCTTACGGTCCATCACGACCCGTTTAGGTAGCTTATGCTACCCTAACGCGTCGTTCGCGCAGAACGCGTTCGGAACGCCTAACATTGCGACCACACGGTATAACCTCGGAAGGTTATAGCTATGGTCACCTAATGTGTTTGGTCGGGTCCTAATGACCGACCAAATGGGTCGGGTTCGAAAGTATAAGCGATGGTTTAAATCGCTTACCTTACGACCCTATATAAGCACTAAACTAAAAGTGACGAGCTAAGCATGTTAGAACATGCTTAACTAAGTTTAGAAAATAGGTTTGGCATCAAAACAAACGGCTTTGATGCCCACGAGTAGTTTGGTTACAAAATATGCAAGAATGCACATTTTGGCCGAAACTACGACTCGTCACCGAGCCTAGATAGCGTGGTGATCAGTAGGTATGGTCATTATGGACCATAACCATCGTGATCACGCTCACGTTATGAAGTTCCATGAACTTCGCATCGACCGTAGGCTGGTCAATGCAGAAAGTCAACAAAACGTTGACTTTCGGACTCGAAAAGCGAATAAAAGAGCGAAAGAAGACTTACGGAGGGTCCCCGAGTGCTAATCAAGATCCAATAGCTCAGGTATGAAGCATAAGCATCAACTTAGAGCATTTAGATCTGATTTGTGGGTTTTTACACAAAAAGGGGGGGGGTATTTATAGGAAAGGTGGAACCGTTAGGATCGTTTTATCGAATAACGTGCTTTGATCTCGTGCGTACACGTGTCCAGGGGTTAGATTCAGTGTATTTGACCCTTGGCCCTTCATTTGGGTGAAAAGGCATCGCCCTTTGATCGATCGAAAGGCCAGATTCTGCATTAAATGCAAAATCTTCTGTCTGACAGTCTCACGCGCCCCGCCTCAAGTTTGGGCAATCCTTACGCGGGCCGCCTGAAGTCCTCTGATCTGCCCACTTGCAGAATTTACACTTTTGGCCCCTGTTGCGTTTTTAAGCCATTTCCAGCCCTTTTAAGACCTGAAAAGTCATCTTTAAGGCCCTAAAATGATGCCTAAACATTGTGGACATGAAACATGCCCAAAAATATGTCGGATGTCGGTTCGTTTGGCCGTACGATCGCGATGTTCGCTTAATTACGACGGAATGCGCATAAGCGCGAAAGACGATCCAAATGACGCGACGAATGGATTTTTCTCATGCCAAACATTAAGGCATAATATAAGGATGCTTACATAAATTTTTGGATGTCCGGATGTATTCAGAACGTAAGTTATGCGCGAAAGTGCAAACTTAGGCACTTTTTGACACTTTTAGTCCCTGAATTGATCCAAAAGTTTGTTTTAGCATACCAAACCTCTCAAAGCCTATTTCTAAGCTATGTAAAGGATATTTATGGTATGTTTAACTTATGGACATGTCCCGGAATGTTCGTTACAGTTCAAATTGGCATACTTTCGCAGTTTGTCAAGTTTAGTCCCTGTAAGCGAATTAACTTGTTTTTGCTATACCAAAGCCTTCAAAACTTATTTCTAAGTTATGTAAAGGTTATTTAAGGTATGTTGAGTATATGTTGATGTTCCGGAGTATTTGTCGCATTAAACTGAGTACGTTTACGCACTAGTTTGCGTATAATGCTCCAGAAAGTGATGTAGAGTTTGAAATTGAACAATAATTGATATGTGCAAAACATACACATATTTATACAAGATCCCAAGTATGAAATACAATATTTCATCGGCTTGGTATTTGTTTGATGGTCGCGGTGACACAGGTGTCACACAGAATCTCCTGCTCACCCAAACCTCATGAATCAGACATGTTCTGCACAAGACTTTGATCATCTGTTCCCCAACGTCCGTTGTCGAAAATAAGATGAAAATAAAATCTTTTTGGTTTTTAGAATATGATAAGCAGAAATATGTACACACAATATTTTTGTGAGCGTGTTAGGGGATCATATCAGCTTCCAACAAGACACAAATACCGTTAAGCTTAATTTTAATACTCAGCTTTAAACAGTTCGCCTAGATTGTCGATATACTGATCCACTTAAATTTTCACAGAATTTTCAACCTGTTCGGGATACGAATTTAGTGTTTTAAGACTTAAACTTTCACATGTGTCCCACCTGTGACACCTGTGTCACTTCAACCATCAAACAAATGCCAAACCAAGGAAATATTGTATTTCATACTTGGGATTTGTATAAATATGTGTATGCTTTGCACATATCAATTCTTGTTCAATTTCATACTCTACAACGCTTTCTGGAGAATTATACGCAAACTGGTGCATAAACGTACTCAGTTTAATGCGACAAATACTCCGGGAGACCATCATACACTTAACATACCTTAAATAACCTTTACATAACTTAGAAATAAGTTTTGAAGGCTTTGGTATGGCAAAAACAAGTTAATTCGCTTATAGGGACTAAACTTGACAAACTGCGAAAGTATGCCAATTTGAACTGTAACGAACATTCCGGAACATGTCCATAAGTTAAACATACCATATATATCCTTTACATAGCTTAGAAATAGGCTTTGAGGGGTTTGGTATGCTAAAACAAACTTTTGGATCATTCAGGGGCTAAAAGTGTCAAAAAGTGCACAAGTTTGCACTTTCGCGCATAACCTACGTTCTGAATACATCCGGACATCCAAAAATTTATGTAAGCATTATAATATTATGCCTTATTGTTTGGCATGAGAAAAATCCATTCGTCGCGTCATTTGGATCATCTTTCGCGCTTATGCGCATTCCGTCGTAATTAAGCGAACATCGCGATCGTACGGCCAAACGAACCGACATCCGGAATATTTTTGAGCATATTTCAAGTCCCCTACACTTTAACTTCATCTTAGAGCCTTGAAATGAGGTTAACGGGGCTTAAACGTGCCAAAAATGGGCCAAAATACGTGTTTCTGAAGTGCAGGGACCAAAATTGAAAATTCTGGTCTGGGAACCTTAGGCGGGGCGCGTAAGGATTTGCCAAATCCTTAGGCGGGCCGCGTGAACATGTCTGACAGAAAGATTTTGCATTTAATGCAGAATCTGGCCTTTCGTTCGATAAAGGGGCGATGCCTTTTCACCCAATGAAGAGCCAAGGGTCAAGTTCACTGAACTTATCCACTGGACACATGTACGCACGAGATCAAGGCACGATATTCGATAAAACGATCCTAACGGTTCCACTTTTCCTATAAATACCCCCCCCCCTTTTGTGTAAAAATCACAAAATCAGATCTTAAAGCTCTAAGTTGAAACCATTGTTTCATACCTGAGCTATTTGGTCTTGATTAGCACTCGGGGACCCTCCGTAAGTCTTCTTTCGCTCTTTTATTCGCTTTTCGAGTCCGAAAGTCAACGTTTTGTTGACTTTCTGCATTGACCAGCTTATGGTCGATGCGAAGTTCATGGAACTTCATAACGTGAGCGTGATCACGACGGTTATAGTCCGTAGTGACTATACCTACTGATCACCACGTTAACTAGGCTCAGTGACGAGTCGTAGTTTCGGCCAAAATGCGCATTCTTGCGTATTTTGTAACCAAACTACTCGTGGGCATCAAAGCCGTTTGTTTTGATGCCAAACCTGTTTCTAAACTTAGTTAAGCATGTTCTAACATGCTTAGCTCGTCACTTTTAGTTTAGTGCTTATATAGGGTCGTAAGGTAAGCGATTTAAACCATCGCTTATACTTTCGAACCCGACCCATTTGGTCGGTCATTAGGACCCGACCAAACACATTAGGTGACCATAGCTATAACCTTCCGAGGTTATACCGTGTGGTCGCAATGTTAGGCGTTCCGAACGCGTTCTACGCGAACGACGCGTTAGGGTAGCATAAGCTACCTAAACGGGTCGTGATGGACCGTAAGCACTTAGATTAGGTTTCATTTTAGTATGTAGGCTTTGCTAAGCCATATTACACGAGTCTCCATACTCGTTTGGTTTACGAACCCGCGTACTGTCCGATCCTTCCGATTTGGTCCGGTATATTAACATAAGCTACCTATTAGGTGCCGTTGATATTCCGTGATCTTTAGCATTATCCGGTTATTAATCAAGGAATCCAAAGCAATCTCAGGTGAGTACATAGTTCCCCTCTTTTACTGTTTCTGAACTGTTTTGGGGTGAAGCATGTGTACCTATCTGTTATTTTCGTGATTTCAAAGTATAATTGATTATACATATCTTTTAACAAACTGATTAATTATCTATGATTTAAACACTGATTTCTCAAGGACTACAAAAGTAATTGGTGGAATAGTACTTATTTTGTTCACCAGACCGATTGGTAGTATGATATAGCGCTATAGGACTAGACACCCCATTCCTGTTGTCATGGAATGTCTGAAACCAATTTGTTTCTCCATCCAAATAGGGATTTCCTTTGTGGTATCCCTATAGTCTCAAAGGTGTAGTTTGATGCACCAGGTCTGAATGAATTCTTAAATCGCACCTTTAAAGTATATTTTGATATACTCCCAAAAAAGTATAGTTTGATATACTCTCATGTGTGGTATTGTACAGAACCAACATATATTTTGTAATCATCCAAAGCATATTGTGATATGTTACTTACATAACTAAAACATAGTTTAATATGTTATTTATCACATCCAAAGCATATACTGATATGTTAGTTACGAAACTAAAACATGGTTTAATGTGTTATTTATAAATCCAAGGTATACTTGTAATATACTACTGAAAACTATTATTTTGAACAACTAAAGTATATTTAATATACTATCTATCAAACGATTTGGTTTTGGTTAGTGTTTAGATAACGGAACGAGTGTAATGTGATGAAAACATGGTAGATACGCCGCTGGTACTTCTTAT
This sequence comes from Helianthus annuus, assembly GCF_002127325.2. Lineage (NCBI taxonomy): Eukaryota > Viridiplantae > Streptophyta > Magnoliopsida > Asterales > Asteraceae > Helianthus > Helianthus annuus. The sequence continues at coordinate 69,193,298 of NC_035434.2, read as the reverse complement.
ATATAAGTGTTTTCATTGCATTACATACCGTGGCGTTATTTAGTACACATGGGTTAACAATATTGGAACTGAAATATATTTTAATATATTACTTATTCAACTTTCTTAAAACCAAGGTATATTATATATATACCATAAACGTTTTATTAAAACATTGTTTTTCAAACAACTTAACTTATACAAACTCATTTTACATGGTTATTCAGTTAACCATACATTATTCTCTTATTTATACATATCATCTGATCCTATCGTTTTTCAAATGATTTACAAGACAAAGCAAATTTACAAAGTTCATGACTAAACATTTTCTCAAACATAAGTCATGAACTCCGTTTTCACAAAACCTATGTATCTCACAGGCATTTTTATGCTGACGTACCTATTTTTACACATGTTTCAGGTACTGTCTTGAGATGATGGTTGATGCATGCTACATTTAGGATGGACTCGTGCCTTAGCAACTTTAAAACTTGGAAGATCATAGTTGTACTTATGTGATTGTAATAGAACAACGAGTTCATTTAATCAATAAAACAATATTTAAATTTCCATGTGTTATGAAACAATGATTCTGTCCCAACACTTCCCGACGTTTCCGCCACGTTTTGTTGTTCCACGTGGTCGGGGTGTGACAGAAAAGTTGGTATCAGAGCTCATGGTTATAGGGAATTAGGTTATTAGTAATGCTTTGACCTAGTCTATAACCTTCCTAGGACCCTAACGCGAGTTTACTTGCGTTTAGTCATAAAACAACACCGTCACCTATCCTTAGGCGACGACCGCAACAAGAACATAAATTTCAAAACCGCTTTGAAAACTAATCATCTGTTCTAGGATGATTGATTACTAGGTTTTGAACCCTCTGTTATAAGGTTTTGAACCCCTTTGAATTTTCAAAACTCTCGTCAAAGTTGGTCTAAATATTATGAACACATGCAAACTGGAAGGGTGGGTGCCTGTACCCTGAGTTTTCTGTCTAAGGCTAGAGTGTTCGTACAAATCCACATAATCGGACCAGTCACTCTTACCTGGGAACTCTTGGGGTGAGTGTCCACTTATAGGCGAGCATGTCTTCGCGATACATTATTTTTGACCTATTTGCTTTGATTAATCACCAGGTCGTGTGTTGCTTTGTAGTAACAGACAGACGGCCACTATCCTTGCTTTCATCAGATTTGTTCCATCTCATTCTTTTCGTCTGATTCTCTCACTCGTTTCCTCTCATGTTTCCTCTTTTAGAATGCCTCCTCGACGCGACAATCAGATGGTGAATGCCGAACTGGCGGAAATCATCGCGCAACAAATGGCTGCTGCCTTCCCAATTCTTTATGCTCAAATAACTCAAGCCATCAACAACAACAATGCTCCATGCAATTTCAAGATTTTTAACTCAGCTAAACCGCTCAAGTTCAATGGTTCTGAGGGAGCAACTGGTCTTCTTCAATGGTTCGAGAGCATTGAGAACACTTTCCGTCACGTTCAGTGTCCTGAAAATCGCAAGGTCGAGTTTTCTTCGAGTGTGTTTCAGAAGAGGGCTCTTACATGGTGGAATGGGGTTATGAGAGACCGCGGTGCAGAGGTTGCATTAGCACAGACTTGGGCCGAGCTTAGGGCTCTTATGATGAAGGAGTTCTGTCCTCGTCATGAGCTTAGGGCTCTAGAAAGGGAATTTGATGATTTAAAGCAAGACAGTGGGGAACATCGAGACTATACTGATCGCTATGAGGAATTGAGTTTGTTATGCCCTACTATGGTTACGCCTCTGGATAAGGCGATTGAGAAATACATTGATGGGCTTCCTGACGTAGTTCAGGACATCGTTACTGGCAGCAACCCTACTACTGTCAGACAAGCCATTGAATTGGCTGCCACTCTGACTGAATCCCAAATCAGGAAGCGCAAGCTGTTTCGGAAGGGCGACCTAAGACCATCTGACAAGACTGCTCATGTGGAACCAAAGGAAGAAAGTGCTGAGGTGTCCAAGAAGGAAAAGCACAAAGCCTCTCAAAGCTACGCTGTAACTGCTCAAGACAAACAAGTTGCACCAAACCAGCCAACACAACCTCGTAAAAGACAAAACTATGTTGGTACTGCACCGTTGTGCAACAAATGCAACCGTCATCATCTAGAGCAAGAGCAGTGTCACAAATGTACCCACTGTGGGCGGTTGGGACATTTGATCAATGTTTGTCGTTATGCAAATCAAACTGCTGCAAACCCTGCTGCTGTTCAAGCACGGTTCCCTCCAGGGTCATGTTATAACTGTGGTGACCTTACCCACTACAGAAACAATTGCCCAAGGCTTGTTAACATACCTCCAGCGCGTGGACGAGTGTTCAACATCAATGAGGCAAACATGAACAATGAGGCAGCAGTGAACAATTAGTGTTTTGTATTTCCTTAGTTGCCATCTTTTGACACTTCAAGACAAATCCGTTGCTACATAAATAAAGATTTGTTGTTTTTATTTATGCAAAATTTATGCGTTTGTGTGAATGCTTGATGCAACTTTATGATGTCAACCCAAAAACAAACTACTCGTATGGTTCTGTCATATTATGATCACTTGTGATCTCCCCAAGAACCTTAAACTCTCGTTTCTTTTAAGAAACAAAGTCAAACACTTATTGAGAATCCCTCTATCTTTATAGATAGATCTTCATAAATCGTTAAAGTGCCAAATGAAATCCATAGGTTGGATTCCTAGTGTGCCTTAATATCCATACCTAAGGATAACAAAATAAAGAATCAAGTTAACTAAATTTGTGCTTATGTATTTTCTTACACGTTTTGTGGTTGTATGTGATCCATCCAAATCCTCATAGAATCTTTCATATCTTCATACGAGAGATTCATAATGGGATATCCAAAGATACTATCTTAAACCCTTAATGGATTTCAACAGTGTAGTTAAGTCCCTCGGGTTATAAAGTATTATTCTATAATTGGACCTCTTGAAAGGTCTGCTTAAACAGATTGATTTTGAAAATCTGATTAGAAATATCATGTGATGATATAAAAATGATCCCTTAAGCGGTCTATTTAAAGAGATCGTACGACGGTCTAGTTAAGAAGATCATGTGTTGATCTAGTTAAAAAGATCGTTCGTTGATCGAATTAAAAGGATCCTTTGGTGGTCTAGTCAAATCGCTTCATATTTATTCAAGTAATTTTTCCTACGGATTATGAAATGGACTGTGCGGACTGTGCAAGGAATTACGTAATTATGGAAGCCTACATAATTATGGAATTCAGTGCACAGGAACCACAGGAAGTTTCATCATGTGTTAAGACCTAGTGACAAGAATAATGATACGGGAGAAGTCTCGGACCTCGACCAATGTCATTTATTCTCACACTCCCCCAATTCTGATCTCAATCACACACCAAGTTTTCCTATGATAAGCCTTCATAAGAAACGTTCGTCAATCAGTAGTTCAAAATTTCATGTTTTACTATTTCAAGGAATTCACTCTGAGGGTTAACAAATTCGCTAAGAGTCCTAACATGGCCCAGGGTTTTACCTAAGGGTTCAATGGATCTATTATAAGGCGAAACCTTCACAGCTGTCCTCACGAGTTTCCTCTAGAATTAAATTTCGGGACGAAATTTCCTAAAGTAGGGGAGACTGTGACACCTGTGTCACTTCAACCATCAAACAAATGCCAAACCAAGGAAATATTGTATTTCATACTTGGGATTTGTATAAATATGTGTATGCTTTGCACATATCAATTCTTGTTCAATTTCATACTCTACAACGCTTTCTGGAGAATTATACGCAAACTGGTGCATAAACGTACTCAGTTTAATGCGACAAATACTCCGGGAGACCATCATACACTTAACATACCTTAAATAACCTTTACATAACTTAGAAATAAGTTTTGAAGGCTTTGGTATGGCAAAAACAAGTTAATTCGCTTATAGGGACTAAACTTGACAAACTACGAAAGTATGCCAATTTGAACTGTAACGAACATTCCGAAACATGTCCATAAGTTAAACATACCATATATATCATTTACATAGCTTAGAAATAGGCTTTGAGGGGTTTGGTATGCTAAAACAAACTTTTGGATCATTCAGGGGCTAAAAGTGTCAAAAAGTGCACAAGTTTGCACTTTCGCGCATAACCTACGTTCTGAATACATCCGGACATCCAAAAATTTATGTAAGCATTATAATATTATGCCTTAGTGTTTGGCATGAGAAAAATCCATTCGTCGCGTCATTTGGATCATCTTTCGCGCTTATGCGCATTCCGTCGTAATTAAGCGAACATCGCGATCGTACGGCCAAACGAACCGACATCCGGAATATTTTTGAGCATATTTCAAGTCCCCTACACTTTAACTTCATCTTAGAGCCTTGAAATGAGGTTAACGGGGCTTAAACGTGCCAAAAATGGGCCAAAATACGTGTTTCTGAAGTGCAGGGACCAAAATTGAAAATTCTGGTCTGGGAACCTTAGGCGGGGCGCGTAAGGATTTGCCAAATCCTTAGGCGGGGCGCGTAAGGATTTGCCAAATCCTTAGGCGGGCCGCGTGAACATGTCTGACAGAAAGATTTTGCATTTAATGCAGAATCTGGCCTTTCGTTCGATCAAGGGGCGATGCCTTTTCACCCAATGAAGAGCCGAGGGTCAAGTTCACTGAACTTATCCACTGGACACATGTACGCACGAGATCAAGGCACGATATTCGATAAAACGATCCTAACGGTTCCACTTTTCCTATAAATACCCCCCCCCCTTTTGTGTAAAAATCACAAAATCAGATCTTAAAGCTCTAAGTTGAAACCATTGTTTCATACCTGAGCTATTTGGTCTTGATTAGCACTCGGGGACCCTCCGTAAGTCTTCTTTCGCTCTTTTATTCGCTTTTCGAGTCCGAAAGTCAACGTTTTGTTGACTTTCTGCATTGACCAGCTTATGGTCGATGCGAAGTTCATGGAACTTCATAACGTGAGCGTGATCACGATGGTTATAGTCCGTAGTGACTATACCTACTGATCACCACGTTAACTAGGCTCAGTGACGAGTCGTAGTTTCGGCCAAAATGCGCATTCTTGCGTATTTTGTAACCAAACTACTCGTGGGCATCAAAGCCGTTTGTTTTGATGCCAAACCTGTTTCTAAACTTAGTTAAGCATGTTCTAACATGCTTAGCTCGTCACTTTTAGTTTAGTGCTTATATAGGGTCGTAAGGTAAGCGATTTAAACCATCGCTTATACTTTCGAACCCGACCCATTTGGTCGGTCATTAGGACCCGACCAAACACATTAGGTGACCATAGCTATAACCTTCCGAGGTTATACCGTGTGGTCGCAATGTTAGGCGTTCCGAACGCGTTCTACGCGAACGACGCGTTAGGGTAGCATAAGCTACCTAAACGGGTCGTGATGGACCGTAAGCACTTAGATTAGGTTTCATTTTAGTATGTAGGCTTTGCTAAGCCATATTACACGAGTCTCCATACTCGTTTGGTTTACGAACCCGCGTACTGTCCGATCCTTCCGATTTGGTCCGGTATATTAACATAAGCTACCTATTAGGTGTCGTTGATATTCCGTGATCTTTAGCATTATCCGGTTATTATACAAGGAATCCAAAGCAATCTCAGGTGAGTACATAGTTCCCCTCTTTTACTGTTTCTGAACTGTTTTGGGGTGAAGCATGTGTACCTATCTGTTATTTTCGTGATTTCAAAGTATAATTGATTATACATATCTTTTAACAAACTGATTGATTATCTATGATTTAAACACTGATTTCTCAAGGACTACAAAAGTAATTGTTGGAATAGTACTTATTTTGTTCACCAGACCGATTGGTAGTATGATATAGCGCTATAGGACTAGACACCCCATTCCTGTTGTCATGGAATGTCTGAAACCAATTTGTTTCTCCATCCAAATAGGGATTTCCTTTGTGGTATCCCTATAGTCTCAAAGGTGTAGTTTGATGCACCAGGTCTGAATGAATTCTTAAATCGCACCTTTAAAGTATATTTTGATATACTCCCAAAAAAGTATAGTTTGATATACTCTCATGTGTGGTATTGTACAGAACCAACATATATTTTGTAATCATCCAAAGCATATTGTGATATGTTACTTACATAACTAAAACATAGTTTAATATGTTATTTATCACATCCAAAGCATATACTGATATGTTAGTTACGAAACTAAACATGGTTTAATGTGTTATTTATAAATCCAAGGTATACTTGTAATATACTACTGAAAACTATTATTTTGAACAACTAAAGTATATTTAATATACTATCTATCAAACGATTTGGTTTTGGTTAGTGTTTAGATAACGGAACGAGTGTAATGTGATGAAAACATGGTAGATACGCCGCTGGTACTTCTTATATATAAGTGTTTTCATTGCATTACATACCGTGGCGTTATTTAGTACACATGGGTTAACAATATTGGAACTGAAATATATTTTAATATATTACTTATTCAACTTTCTTAAAACCAAGGTATATTATATATATACCATAAACGTTTTATTAAAACATTGTTTTTCAAACAACTTAACTTATACAAACTCATTTTACATGGTTATTCAGTTAACCATACATTATTCTCTTATTTATACATATCATCTGATCCTATCGTTTTTCAAATGATTTACAAGACAAAGCAAATTTACAAAGTTCATGACTAAACATTTTCTCAAACATAAGTCATGAACTCCGTTTTCACAAAACCTATGTATCTCACAGGCATTTTTATGCTGACGTACCTATTTTTACACATGTTTCAGGTACTGTCTTGAGATGATGGTTGATGCATGCTACATTTAGGATGGACTCGTGCCTTAGCAACTTTAAAACTTGGAAGATCATAGTTGTACTTATGTGATTGTAATAGAACAACGAGTTCATTTAATCAATAAAACAATATTTAAATTCCCATGTGTTATGAAACAATGATTCTGTTACAACACTCCTCGACGTTTCCGCCACGTTTTGTTGTACCACGTGGTCGGGGTGTGACACCACCTCAGAATATACTCCCGTATCTAGATCCCAATATTCAGTCTTACAGGTGAGTATACCTAGATGATATCTGTAATGGGGTGAATTGCGAGGCCGTGAGAGCTCACGTCAGAACTTCCGTTCAGCAGAGAGATGACGGCTCGACTTTGGTGGGTTCCCTTTAGAGAATCTTTTTTTACAACATCACATGATTAACATTTTGCAATGTGTTATCATTTTTTATGCTGAGGGGAGGCTTTACAAGTAAAGCATATACGTAAAGTATTAAACAGGGACTAGGTCAGAATTTCCATTCAGCAGAAATCCCGGTATAATATCCCATATATCACTAAGTATAAATACCTAGTATCTCAGAAAGAGGGACCTTTCAAACAAGATTTCGGGGGTTACCCATATACCCTGGAGATGTTCCCCACGTAAAAGCAAGTGATTTTTATGTTTATATCCGAAACAAATCTACTAATTTTGTAAAAACCTATCGGCATATCATCAGCGAGACTGTTTAACGCATGTTAAACATTACATTTCTTTAGCTTACAGTGTTTGTCTAGCTGATGTACTATCATTTCCCCTATTATACACAAACTCTTTTTCAGATTTTCTATTGTTTTTGGATTTTTCAAATTTTATCATGTTTTTGTATTTTTCTGCAAACTTTCTCCCCCTAAAATAAAAACATATTTTTGTATTTTTGTTTTTATCGAAAAGCAGAAAAACAAACTGTACAAACAAAGTTGAGAACACGACGTAGTTCACATCAGATCGCCGCCCTCCTCTTCACATTCCTCAACCCTCCCAGAACGCAGATTTTTCATCCCATTCAATTTTAAAAGATAATAAAATCTCTTTTTGTCAAATGGTTTTGTATAGAAATCAGCTTTCTGATCATCGGTGTGTATGTGTTCGATTCGTATCAACTTCTTCTCGTGGCAATCACGGATGAAGTGATGACGGATCTCTATATGTTTCATTTTAGAATGGTGAACCGGATTTTTAATTATATTTATGGCTGCTTCATTGTCCACAAATATTGGTGTATCCAAGAATTGCAAACCAAAGTCGCACATTTGCTGTTGGATCCAAAGGATCTGAGAGCAACAGCTGGAGGCTGAAACGTATTCAGCCTCACAAGTAGAAAGCGCCACAGAGGTTTGTTTCTTGCACTGCCAGGTCACAAGTCGAGTTCCAAAGAACTGACACCCAGCAGTGGTGGACTTAGCGTTCTGCTTGCAGCTTCCAAAGTCAGAATCAGCGAAACCTGTTAGAGAGAAGTCACCCGCACGAGGATACCACAAGCCGATGCTTGGGCAGCCTTTCAAATACCGTAAAATCCTTTTGACAATTGTCAGATGTGACTGCTTCGGGCTTGACTGATAACTGGCGCAAAGACATGTCGGGTACATGATGTCCGGTCGGGAAGCAGTGAGATACATTAAGGATCCGATGATAAACCGGTACAATGTCTCATCCACCTTTTCTCCACTTTCATCGGGACAGATCCCATGATTCTGTGCCAGGGGGGTTGATACCGGACTAGACTGTGCCATGTTGAACTTTTCTAGCACGTCATTCACGTACTTCGTTTGATGAATGAAGATTCCGTCGGGCATCTACTCCACCTGCAGCCCGAGGAAGAACTTTATCTCCCCCATCGAACTCATATCTAACTTCGTCTTCATAACCTTTTCGAACTCTTTACACAAATTGTCACACCCCCAAAATCCACATGCGAAGTACCACTGCTTGGAGGCGTGACTGACCAGGATCTTAACCATCAATCACATTGAACTCATAAGAATAGGTGAATAATACTTTCATTTATAAACAACAAGTGTTTCAATATTACAATGTTTCACAGTTTACAGCGGAAGCATATTTAAATCAATGAGTGTTTATAAAACCACATGTAAGTTCTTAGTTCTTGTGTTGCGTTTCCATGTATCTCGACCCATGACCACTCCAGCTTCCCAGACAGCAAGTTCCTTGGATATGCACCTATAAGCCTGCAAGGCATGTAATAGAGAGTCAACAACAATGTTGAGTGAGTTCACAGTTGGATGTTCATTTTAAGGGTTTTACGAAAACATAGTTTGTCTTTAGTTGGCTTACTTGCCGTGGGGGTTTCCCATAATTGAAAACATGATTAACCAGTTTACCCTGTTTCCCAAACATATCCATAGATGGTGGGAGTTTCCCAAGTGAAATGTTTATTGTTTAGTTATGGTATCCGTATTGTGAGCCTTGTGTTCGTTCATTAAGTCATGTATCGTAATAGTTCGTATCGCGGCCCTCTAGGCATGTATGCGAAGATTAAGGAAAGTTCTCAAGTATTCTAGACTAGGTATATTTGTATCGCGGCCACCCGGCACCTGTGCGAAGTTTTAGCGTATAGTTCGCAGCCTTCCTAGGCATGTGTGCGAAGATTAGTCATATTATCGCAGCCAACCCTGGCATGTGTGCGAAGATCAGTCATATTATCGCAGCCAACCTCGGCGTGTGTGCGAAGATCAGTTCTATAAGTATAACTAGTCTAGTCGTATCTTATCAATAACCCTTCCTCACCCGAGGACCATATAATTAAGTTCCATATGCTAGGTAGGTACAAATAAATAATCCAAACCCATTCCCATCCTGGGAACCCCATGCCTTGGCTGTGTGAACTCACCTTCATTTGCTCGGTATGTTATTGCTTCTATGGTTTATTAAATGTCTAAGTCCGTTACACACGACCTAGAATACATTGCACATGATACGATGTAAGTGTTTGCATCCAATTAGAGTTTGCGAGTCATTGATATTCAAGCAACTGTGTTTTGTGTGTTTATTGTGTACAGGATGATATCACATAGAATGTTCATACATGCAGGATCATACAGTTGCATTCAGTATCATACGATCATATATAGAATCATGCAGTAATATGCAGTAATGAACAGTTGCATGCAATTATACACAGAAGCACACAGAAAGCTTTACTGGTGTTTGCCATAACCCATAATCCTTACTTACTTAATCATACGTACAAAATCAATAAACTTGAACAACACAACCCCCCCCCTTAATACAATTCGGACCCCTTTTGCATCATAAAAAGGTCAGACAGGGGACAAGGGCTTAAAACCCTGACTACATGTGCAAAAGTCGGACTAGGGGAACTCCCCACCACAAATTCAGACTAAGGGGGTGGGGGATTTCCTTGCTAAAACTCGGACAAGGGGTAAGGGATCACAAAGTCGGACTAGGGAGGGGTGGGGGTTAAAACTCGGACCAAAAAGGTGAGAGTTTTGGGCCAAGAACTCGGACAGGGGGATGGGGGACCTTCACAAGGTCGGACAAGAGGGAACAAGGCATAAACTCGGACCTAGGGTTCCCTGGTTTAAAGTTCGGACCAAGGGGCTCCTCAACAAACTCAGACAGGGGTTTACAAACCCCAAAACTCGGACCACACATGATATTCATAAAGTTCGGACTCCATAGGTTAATTACAAGGTCAGACAAGTGCTTGGGTTAAAACTCGGACATCAATCCTTACAAGGATGAAAATCGGACTAGCATCAAAGATTAAAACTCAGACAAACATATAAATCCAAAACTCTGACTAACAATTATGCGTGAATTCCAATCATTGCACAGAATCAAAAGAACAGAACAGTTACGTTTCACAACCACGATCAAAACCCTAATTCATACATTGCATTGCACTGATCAAAACAACAATCAATATTTCTACATATCATGCATCTAAATCATCAGGCAATTGATTATATGACTAATCACATCATTACCACAATAATCAGAATCCAATCAACAATTACAGAACTAGCATGTGAAGAACTAGGGTTTACAAGAATCACAAGAATCAAGAATTGATAATAATCAAGCAATCAATAAAAAATTACCTTGTATTGATTCTAGAGAAAGTGTGGAATCAAGGGTGCTGAATATCTTGTGCCAATGATGATGGTGATGATTGCCAGAGAGAACCCAAGAAAGTGAAAGTACGTGTTTTGGTTTTGTGTGAGGTTTAGTGAATGATTAGGGTTAAAATGATTAGAGTTTCACTAATTCCTCCATACATCCCTAAGTATCATATTTTACAATGGTACACCATCTCAAACAATTTCACAGTTTCACCACCAAGTTCATACATTTGACAATTCTTTCATAATTAACACATAACCATGCTCAAACACAATACACTTAACTGAATCAAAACGTTACAGTTTCACAGCAAATTAATAGTGCAAGTAAACGATTAAACAAACAGTGAATGTGCAATAAATGCGAAATTGGAATCTTGGAAACTCGAGTTGTCACATTATCCCCAACTTGAAAGAAATTTCGTCCCGAAATTTGGCATGCGGTTACTGAGGAAGCTAGGTAAGTTGTATCGTTTACTGGTTTTCCTGGGGTGTCACATCATCCCCCCGTTGATTTGGAATTTCGTCCCGAAATTCTGTAGTAGTAGCTTCAGCCTCAGTAGTGGTTGCACGGTTTCCGAATCACTGGGGATACTTGAGTTCCATTTGATCTTCTCGTTCCCAGATATACTCTGGGCCACGACGGGAGTTCCAACGAACTCGTACAAGAGGTATTCTAGTGTTCTTGAGGACCTTAACATCCCGGTCCGTGATTTCAACTGGTTCCTTGACGAACTGCAACCGCTCGTCGATAGTGAGTTCCTTAGAAGGAACTATGAGGGTCTCATCTGACAGACACTTCTTCAGATTCGACACGTGGAATACGTTGTGAACTGCACCGAGTTCAGCTGGTAGGTTTAGTCTGTAGGCTACCTTGCCTATTCTTTTAGTGATTTCGAACGGTCCAACGTAACGTGGATTGAGTTTGCCCTGTTTCCCAAAACGAACCACACCCTTCCAGGGTGAGACTTTGAGTAGCACTCGATCCCCAACTTGGAACTCGAGCAGTTTTCTGCGTTTATCAGCATAGCTTTTCTGGCGATCACGAGCTGCCGCCATGCGTTGTCGTATTTGTGCAATCTTTTCCGTGGCGTCCACTATAAGTTCTGGACCCGTGAGTTGACTATCCCCCACCTCTGCCCAACAGAGAGGTGACCGGCATTTACGCCCGTACAATGCCTCAAATGGAGCGGCTTGTATGCTGGTGTGATAACTGTTGTTGTATGAGAACTCCACCAAAGGGAGATGCTTTTCCCAGCTGTTGCCAAAATCGATAACACATGCCCGACGCATGTCTTCTAGGGTTTGGATCGTGCGCTCAGACTGCCCATCCATCTGAGGGTGATAAGCTGTGCTCATGTCTAATCGAGAGCCAAAAGCTTTGTGCATTGCTTGCCATAGTTCTGATGTGAATCGTGCATCACGATCCGAAATTATAGAGGTGGGCACCCCGTGCCTTGAAACTACTTCTTTCAAGTATATGTCTGCTAGTGTGGAGAACTTGTCTGTTTCTTTGATTGGCAGGAAATGAGCAGACTTGGTGAGTCGATCCACGATCACCCAAATAGTATCGTTCCCACGCTGGGATCTGGGTAGGCTAGTAATGAAATCCATGGAAATTTCCTCCCATTTCCACTGTGGTATCTTTGGTTGTTGAAGTAGGCCCGCTGGTTTCTGATACTCTGCCTTGACTCTTGCATAGGTCAAGCATTTGCTGACGTAGGTAGCGATGTGGGCCTTCATGCTAGGCCACCAATAAGTAGTTCTGATGTCATGGTACATTTTATCCGAACCTGGATGTACCGAGTAGCGAGACTTGTGCGCTTCATCCATCACAAGTTCTCGTAAACCACCATAAAGTGGAACCCAAATACGTCCTGTTACATAGTAGGCGCCGTCTTCCTTCTGTTCTAATCGTTGCCTTGAACCGCGCAAGGCTTCAGCCTTGACATTTTCTGGTCTTAATGCTTCCATCTGAGCATCACGTATCTGTGCAGGAAGACTAGACTGGATTGTGAGCTGCAAGGCTCGTACACGCCTAGGTGTAGTATCTTTCCGACTGAGGGCATCAGTCACAACATTGGCTTTGCCTGGATGGTACTTGATGGCACATTCGTAATCATTCAGTAGTTCAACCCATCGTCGTTGTCGCATGTTCAGTTCCTTCTGCTTGAAGATATGCTCGAGACTCCTGTGATCGGTGTAAATAGTGCATTGGTACCGTACAGGTAGTGTCGCCATATCTTAAGCGCGAAAACAACAGCTCCCAACTCTAAATCATGCGTCGTGTAGTTCCGTTCATGAACTTTGAGTTGCCGCGAAGCGTAGGCAATAACTTTATCCCGCTGCATCAATACACAACCAAGCCCCTGTATCGATGCGTCACAATGGACCACAAAATCATCCGTGCCCTCTGGCAATGAGAGAATAGGTGTGCTGCATAGTCTATCCTTCAAGTACTGAAAAGCCGTTTCCTGTGTATTACCCCAACGCTAGGTAACACCTTTCTGTGTCAGCATTGTAAGCGGCTGTGCAATCTTGGAAAAGTCTTTGATGAATCGTCTGTAGTACCCAGCCAAACCCAAGAATTTGCGTATTTCCGTTGGTGTACGCGGTGCAGGCCAGTTCCTGATCGAATCTACCTTGGATGGATCGACATGAATCCCATCCCTGTTCACCACATGGCCTAAGAAGTGGACTTCACGAAGCCAGAAGTCGCATTTTGAAAACTTGGCGTACAGTTGTTCCTTTCGAAGAAGTTCCAAGATAAGTCGTAAGTGCTGCTCGTGTTCCTCCTGACTCTTGGAGTAGATCAGAATGTCTTCGATGAAAACAATGACGAACTTGTCTAGATAGGGTTTGCACACCCTGTTCATTAGATCTATGAAAACTGCAGGCGCGTTCAAATGGCATGACTAGAAACTCATAGTGACCGTAGCGAGTTCTGAATGCGGTTTTGGAGACGTCCTCATCCCGGACTCTCAGCTGGTGGTAATCCTGACCTCAGGTCTATCTTGGAGTAGTAGCTCGACCCTTGTAACTGGTCGAATAAATCATCAATTCGTGGAGGAGGATAGCGGTTCTTCACCGTCACTTTGTTGAGTTCTCGATAATCATAACACGTGCGGAAAAGCTTCTCTTCACGGGTATAACGGGGGCTCCTTAAAGCGAAAACTAGATCCGACGAAACTCGAGTCCATTAATTCCTGAAGCTGCTTAGGCAGTTCCTGCGACCTTCCTGGTGTAAGGTAATAAGATGTATTAATAACAAAGGCTACTTCTAGCATAATACGGGTCTGACATCTAACTTGACAATGTGCAGATAAACCTGACAGTTCTTCTGGTAACACTTAGGGAGAAGTCACGTATAATTGAGGAATCCTCGATCCTCTTTTCCTTAGTCTTGACATCCGTGTTGAGGGTTAACATTGCAGAGTAATTCTTCCATAGACACTCCTGGCCCTTCTTGCTGAAATGAAGTTAACCGTTGTTCCACTCTGACACGCTGCAAGAGGTAACATTTCTCGTACAAGGTTTTCTCCTCACTGAGTGTATGCATACGATATCTGGGTAGCCAGTCCACATGGCTACTGCGTCAAATCTATCAAGGGTAGCAGAAGGATGGTCGACGCTGATCACTTGTCCCACAAGGTCGAGTTTGCATTCCTACACCCATATGAGGTTTCAATAGGCTCGCCATCTGTCGTTTCCATAGCAGGTTCGGTTTCGAGATGTACTAAAGTTGAGCCGAACAGTGACGAAGTGAATTATTACGAGGAGCACGAAGACCACCATGTTGTTACAATATTGGTGTTGTCCATACCAATCCTAATTACCCATCGCGAGTACCACATCCAGTGTTGTTGCTACTGCTACTAGAGCTCCTAAATCTGTCATTGTTCCTTGGGTTGATGATGTTTTAACTTATCCCGTACATAGGTCGGTAAGGTGCTAGGCTCATCCTCCTGTCCGTCGTCGTTACGAGTGATTCAAGTGGTTCACTATCTGATACGAGAGTGTTGCGGAAGGGATCATACTTCGGGATTCGGAGACGTCAATCCATGAGTTTCAGAAAACGAGGAGGAGTAGGGTAAATTTCGTTCAATCATTCGACACGAGGATATCCAACTCAGGGACGTTCGTATAAGCACCTAACATTCTACACGGTTCGCTAGATGTTCTAATGGGTGTTCAGGTAACACTCGACAGCATCGAGTTTCGAAAGAATCCAACGATAATGGAGAAGTTCACGTTTAAGTTTGAGTAGGGAGAAAATTACTGCTATGGCCCCTATAGGTTGGTTATGTTTCATATTGATCAAATAACAGGACCGAACCCCTTTTCCACTTGTTAAGCCTTACTGGGACTCACATGCACCCCACATTATTATTATGTGTGCACCCACAATAATATTGTGATTTGCATGTTCATCTCAGCTCCTCTTAACTCATGTCAAATGGTTCCCCACACTCAAGTAGGAATCAAAGAGTATCACATAGCGTAGGTTATGAAGGTTTAGGGAAAGACCACCCTATCGGTCACTTATTACGTGAAAGTGTTCATGAATTCATATCGGTGTGCTAAACGTGCAATCCATGCAATATCGTATGTAGGTGTTCACTAGTTATGTAGTACAATGAGTATAAGAAAGACGAACCTTGCAATCTGGAGCTGAGTGTCATGGTCGTATTCCCGTTTTCAGAATCTGTCCGGTTATAGTCTGGTTTTACAAAAACAGTTTTCCCCTTTTTAAAACCAAGTTCACTATAACCAATGGCTCTGATACCAATCTGTCACACCCCCAAAATCCACATGCGGAGTACCACCGCTTGGAGGCGTGACTGACCAGGATCTTAACCATCAATCACATTGAACTCATAAGAATAGGTGAATAATACTTTCATTTATAAACAATAAGTGTTTCAATATTACAATGTTTCACAGTTTACAACGGAAGCATATTTAAATCAATGAGTGTTTATAAAACCACATGTAAGTTCTTAGTTCTTGTGTTGCGTTTCCGTGTATCTCGACCCATGACCACTCCAGCTTCCCAGACAGCAAGTTCCTTGGATATGCACCTATAAGCCTGCAAGGCATGTAATAGAGAGTCAACAACAATGTTGAGTGAGTTCACAGTTGGATGTTCGTTTTAAGTGTTTTACGAAAACATAGTTTGTCTTTAGTTGGCTTACTTGCCATGGGGGTTTCCCATAATTGAAAACATGATTAACCAGTTTACCCTGTTTCCCAAACATATCCATAGATGGTGGGAGTTTCCCAAGTGAAATGTTTATTGTTTAGTTATGGTATCCGTATTGTGAGCCTTGTGTTCGTTCATTAAGTCATGTATCGTAATAGTTCGTATCGCGGCCCTCTAGGCATGTATGCGAAGATTAAGGAAAGTTCTCAAGTATTCTAGACTAGGTATATTTGTATTGCGGCCACCCGGCACCTGTGCGAAGTTTTAGCGTATAGTTCGCAGCCTTCCTAGGCATGTGTGCGAAGATTAGTCATATTATCGCAGCCAACCCTGGCATGTGTGCAAAGATCAGTCATATTATCGCAGCCAACCCCGGCGTATGTGCGAAGATCAGTTTTATAAGTATCACTAGTCTAGTCGTATCTTATCAATAACCCTTCCTCAACCGAGGACCATATAGTTAAGTTCCATATGCTAGGTAGGTACAAGTAAATAATCCAAACCCATTCCCACCCTGGGAACCCCATGCCTTGGCTGTGTGAACTCCCCTTGATTTGCTCGGTATGTTATTGCTTCTATGGTTTATTAAATGTCTAAGTCCGTTACACACGACCTAGGATACATTGCACATGATACGATGTAAGTGTTTGCATCCAATTAGAGTTTGCGAGTCATTGATATTCAAGCAACTGTGTTTTGTGTGTTTATTGTGTACAGGATGATATCACATAGAATGTTCATACATGCAGGATCATACAGTTGCATTCAGTATCATACGATCATATATAGAATCATGCAGTTATATGCAGTAATGAACAGTTGCATTCAAT
Organism: Helianthus annuus; assembly: GCF_002127325.2. Lineage (NCBI taxonomy): Eukaryota > Viridiplantae > Streptophyta > Magnoliopsida > Asterales > Asteraceae > Helianthus > Helianthus annuus. The sequence goes on along the minus strand of NC_035434.2, from coordinate 69,176,319 downwards.
TATACACAGAAGCACACAGAAAGCTTTACTGGTGTTTGCCATAACCCAGAATCCTTACTTACCTAATCATACGTACAGAATCAATAAACTTGAACAACACAATCCCCCCCCCAATACAATTCGGACCCCTTTTGCATCATAAAAAGGTCGGACAGGTGACAAGGGCTTAAAACCCTGACTACATGTGCAAAAGTCGGACTAGGGGAACTCCCCACCACAAATTCGGACTAAGGGGGTGGGGGATTTCCTTGCTAAAACTCGGACAAGGGGTAAGGGATCACAAAGTCGGACTAGGGAGGGGTGGGGGTTAAAACTCGGACCAAAAAGGTGAGAGTTTTGGGCCAAGAACTCGGACAGGGGGATGGGGGACCTTCACAAGGTCGGACAAGAGGGAACAAGGCATACACTCGGACCTAGGGTTCCCTGGTTTAAAGTTCGACCAAGGGGCTCCTCAACAAACTCGGACAAGGGTTTACAAGCCCCAAAACTCGGACCACACATGATATTCATAAAGTTTGGACTCCATAGGTTAATTACAAGGTCAGACAAGTGCTTGGGTTAAAACTCTGACATCAATCCTTACAAGGATGAAAGTCGGACTAGCATCAAAGATTAAAACTCAGACAAACATATAAATCCAAAACTCTGACTAACAATTATGCGTGAATTCCAATCATTGCACAGAATCAAAAGAACAGAACAGTTACGTTTCACAACCACGATCAAAACCCTAATTTATACATTGCATTGCACTGATCAAAACAACAATCAATATTTCTACATATCATGCATCTAAATCATCAGGCAATTGATTATATGACTAATCACATCATTATCACAATAATCAGAATCCAATCAACAATTACAGAACTAGCATGTGAAGAACTAGGGTTTACAAGAATCACAAGAATCAAGAATTGATAATAATCAAGCAATCAATAAACAATTACCTTGTATTGATTCTAGAGAAAGTGTGGAATCAAGGGTGATGAATATCTTGTGCCAATGATGATGGTGATGATTGCCAGAGAGAATCCAAGAAAGTGAAAGTACGTGTTTTGGTTTTGTGTGAGGTTTAGTGAATGATTAGGGTTAAAATGATTAGAGTTTCACTAATTCCTCCATACATCCCTAAGTATCATATTTTACAATAGTACACTATCTCAAACAATTTCACAGTTTCACCACCAAGTTCATACATTTGACAATTCTTTCATAATTAACACATAACCATGCTGAAACACAATACACTTAACTGAATCAAAACATTACAGTTTCACAGCAAATTAATTGTGCAAGTAAACGATTAAACAAACAGTGAATGTGCAATAAATGCGAAATTGGAATCTTGGAAACTCGAGTTGTCACACAAATCGTCATTCGTTGAACCAAAAATGATATCATCTACGTAGATCTGCACGATTAGGAGATGGCCTGCAACTTCCTTTGTGAACAATGTGCTATCGACTGTCCCTCTGGTCAACCCGTTGGCCAGCAGATGTTGGGAAAGCGTCTCACACCAGGCTCTCGGGGCCTGGTGTAGTCCGTAGATTGCCTTATCCAGCAGATAGACCTTGTTCTTGTGTAGTGGATTAGTGAACCCCGGTGGTTGCCCCACATACACTTCTTCTTTAATCTTTCCGTACAGGAAGGCAGATTTAACATCCAGCTGGTAGACTTTGAAGTCTTTCCATGATGCAAACGCCAGGAAGATCCAGATAGCCTCAAGTCTCGCAACAGGCGCATAAACTTCATCATAGTCGATGCCTTCTTGCTGACTGAATCCTTATACCACTAATCGTGCTTCGTTCCGAACTACGACTCCTCTATCGTCTCTTTTACACTTGAACACCCACTTTGTTTTGATCAACTTTTGATTCTCCGGCAGATCTACTAATCTCCAAACACCCAGTTTCTTGAATTGCTGCAGCTCTTCCTGCATCGCATTCACCCAGCTTTCTTCAGTCAAGGGTTCTTTATATGTTCTGGGTTCGATCTGCGAAATATAACATTTCAGTGATAATTCTTCTTGTAAATGTGCAACAGATGAACATAAACATGTAAGAGCTCTGTTGATTTTCTCTCTCGTTTTAACACCACTTTGTAGGTCACCGATAATTTGCTCTGAAGGATGGTAAGACAACGTTTGAGGCATAACGTTGTCAGGCACGTCAACTTCCGATTGCAAGCTCGATATGTCTAGATCACCGGTGTGACCCTCAGCTTCTGTCGTAGTAGCATTTGGTTCCTCGTCAAAAGTCAGAGCGGGTTCCGCTTCTGAGTCGTCAGAGTTGTCAAATACTGGAACTGGTTCCTCTGGTGGTTTGTGTGTCGTTCCACTCGGGCCTGCCTCATGATCATTTGTACCGCCAGTGGGTTGAGAAACCACAAGCGGTCTAGGCATTTGTTCTTGCGCCATTGACTGCTGATATTGATATAGAATTGCTAGTTCCTCATCACTCGGCTGATCCGGTAGTTGGAAGGACTCCCAGAGTTTATCATAGTCGAACAAGAATCTTTGTCCGGGAAGTTGTGTGTTTCTGACAATCCACATGTTGAACTTGTATTACTTTCCCCAGGCACGGCACAAACAACCTCTTCAATGGGCTCGTGTAACCTACAAAGAAACCATCATTTGACTTAGCCCCGAATTTACCATTTTCGTCAATAAAAGTACATGGAGACTCAAACGGCTCCAGAAATTTTAGATTGGGCTTATATCGGTGTAGCAACTCAAAACTTGTTTTCTTGTACTTTTTGACGGTAAGTACAGGGTTCAAAGTGTAACAGGTTGCAGCCACTGCTTCGCTCCAGAAGAAGATCGGTAGCTTGGAATCGGCTAACATCATTCGAGCAGTTTCTATTAGGGTGTGGTTCTTTCTTTCAGCAACGCCGTTCTGTTGTGGAGTGTATGGCGCGCTGAATTCATGAAGAATTCCATTTTCATTACAGTACTCGAGCATTTTTTTATTCTTGAATTCCGTTCCGTTATCACTCCATATTCTTCGGATTGGCAGTTTATATAGTGTCTCCATCTTATTGAACAGAACCATCAGCAACTCATACGTCTGATCCTTTCTTTCCAAGCACACTACCCATGAAAACCTTGTATAATCATCAGTCACCACCAAGCAGTATAGATCACCACTAATACTCTTCACATTGACCGGCCTGAAGAGATCCATGTGGAGTCTCTCAAGCGGTACTCTAATCGAATTCAGCAGCTTTTGTGGGTGTGTCTTCCGAGTCTGCTTTCCCTTTTTAGAAGCTACACAATCATCAGACAAATGAAAATTCTTTAAATTCATACCTTCGACTAAATAATTATGCACCAGAAAATTCATTTTTCTAACATGTATGTGGCCTATATTACGATGCCACATAATTGATTCCTTTTCTGTTGCTTTAGTTTTCGACACAAAACGTTGTTTTTGATGATTGGTGGGTGCTGCGACGCTCATGTCAAGAATGTATAAATCGTTTTCGCGCGGAGCTCGCAACAACACCATTTCATAAGGAATTTTAAACCCAGGTTTTAAAACTAGACACTCATTTTTCGTGAAGAGCAGAGTAAACGATTTGTCACAGATTTGAGAAATACTAAGCAAGTTATTTTCCAATTCTATGATGTAATTCACTTTCTCAAAAGAAATCACTCCATTCGCCAGGGTTCCTTGGCCCACAATCCTGCCACCCTGGTTTCCTGCAAATCCTACGTAACCTCCGTTGATGGATTTTACATCGTAGAGCAGTGCCAGCATCCCCGTCATATGTCTAGAGGCCCCACTATACATGATCCATTTTGAAATTATAGACCTGGGCAGCCCCTGCAAACATTACAGCAAATCATTCAAACAATGATGCCCAAGACTTTTTAACTGCTGAAACACTCCCAAAAACTAAATCACACGGCACATCAATCTTTTGAAAATTAAGTGTGACATTCGGAACATCAGTTTTTACTTTTGGTTTGATTTCTTTCTTGATTGGTGGAAACTCTGCAGGAATTTTATCAAGTTCAAATTCAAGTTGTTCAACATCGTCTTTAAAAACTCTTGTTTCATTTTGCAAAATCTTTTCCATCTTTTTCACCTCGACCGATGGTTATGCTTTCAAAATCCATGATTGATTTTCAAAAATTTTCGTTTTTGGATAAATCTTTGAAATCTTGTTGGTCTTTGAAGATTCGCCAACCTCGAAGGTCGATTTTGGCTTATCCTCGGATTTCAATGATTCACCCCTTTTCAAGATGCGGATTGGTGAAACCATTGGTTTTTTACCCTTTTTGTCAATTGGTGACTTAGGTCGAGGTTTCTGAACAACAGGTTTTACAACGACAGGTTTCTCATACACTTTCTTGCATTGTTTTGCCATATGTCCGATCTCATTGCAGCGATAGCAAACTCTTTTGTCATACTCGACAAAAGTTGACTTGAATGTCTCTTCTTTCAGTTTCTTCGCTGCATTGAAATCGTCAACGGCTTTTTGACTAAAAATGTATTCCTTTTCATCATCAACACTTGGTCCAGTGACAAAAACATCTTTCATGTTATCCTTTGGCTTGACAATCTTCTTAGCCATCTTTTTCTCAAAACCAATTCCTTTGTTTTTAAAGTTGTTTCCATTCTTCTTGTTGTTACCATTCCCTTCCTACTCTTTCTTTCCCGAGTTGTTAGAACGTGACGTAACAGTCGACTTTTTCGGTTTCGAAAAGAATTCTTTGTTGTTTACCACATAAATGTCAATTTCGACCAGTTTGAAAACCTTCTCAACATTTTCAATCTTAACGTTACGAAACGGATACTCGTAATCAGAGTAAAGCTTGTCAGTTCCAATCATAGGTGTAGACCACCATGATCAGATCATCATTCGCACCTTTGTCAGATTTCGGTATGAAACGATCTAAAAAGTTACCCTCGTCTTCAGAATCAGTAACAGACTTCTCAGAATGAGATTTTGTGGTTTCGGCCTCAGAGTTATCACTCTCTTCATCTAACACCTTGTCGACAACAATCTTGATGATCTGTGACTCGTTGTCCGTGTCGGACGGAGAGAATGTAACGTCAATGCTCTCTGGCAACTCATCCTCAATTGTCCTTAACTTGAGGTTCAATGCAACTTCCACCCCATCTGGATATTTTTGAGTATAATGACTCCACATTGGGGGTGGAACGATTTTAAAAACCGGTGTTGCATTGGGCTGTTGTGGAACAATCTGTTCAAGGACATAGGATGATGCAACATAACTCCTCAATTTCTTATCGATTCGTTCATTTTCAATCTTAGTTAATTCTAACTCTTTCTTTAATGATGCGATTGTGTCAAGATGAAAATTAACTTCCACTTATTTGTCAAAAAGTGTTGCTTTTGCTAGTTTCGTGACTTTATCATTTTCGACACTTTCTTTTTGAATCATTTTAATTGATCTGGCTAGTGTATCATATGCCTCTTTAACTTGTCCTAGATCAAATTTTAACATGTTAGCATTATGTTTCAATTCCTGAAACTTAGCGTCTTTTTCAAGACACTCCATGCAAGGTTCTAAACACTTTTGGCATGGGGTTTCAGAGATTGAATCCAATTTCTCAACAACCTCTGCATCATGTGCAGTTTTCACTTCCTGTTTATCAACATTTTTCGACTCTAACTCAGACACTTTCTCAGGTTTGACTTCCTTAACTCCTGACTCCTGATCCGACTCCTTTTGAACTGACTCGGTACCGACAGACTTGGTTTTCACAAGTTTTGTGTCTACCTCTTTCAGTTTCGCCATGGGAGCCCTGTCAGCAATTTCCTTCAAAGTGTCTTCGGTTATTTCTTTAGTCACATCGATCATTTCTTTGATAGACTCTTTCTTCTCCTCGTATCGTGTACACAATCCAGACGTCGGTTCTTCAAAGAAACCTGCAAAAAATTCAAAAATTTTAGGAGGCATGATAGATTTCAAAGAGCTGTCTAATACCTCCTGTTCAGACTGATAGTAATAAACTTCTACAGCTAATTCCTCAATGCCAACCACACTATCCACAGTAACATCTTCAACAACCACTTCAGGCGCAGCAACAATCTTTGGCTCTTCAACTATCTTAGCCATCATAGCCTGTCCATGACTACCAGGGATGTATTTATCCCAACTGAAACCCTCAGCTAACTTCTCGTCATCCTGGTTCACAATGAGAGCTTTCTCTGGTTTGTTCTCGATTTGTGGTCTTTGAACAACGGGTTATTGATTCGGCCGGTGGTAGATTGCCTATCTGTAATAATCATTCGTGAATGGATTCTGATGATTATGAACTTCTTTGTTCGGGCATTCTCTTTTGAAGTGGCCTCTCTCTTTGCACTTGAAACAAGTTACTTTGGACTTGTCAAAACCTAACTTCTGATCTGGTCCAGAAAGACTGTTTCTGCCGGTAATTTCCATAAAACGCTGTGCTCTCCTCACCAGACTAGCCATACCCCACTTTATGTGTATCAATTCAAGCTCCTCCGAATCTATCTGATCGTAATCTTCTTTCGTCATGTCCGGATTCCCAATCTTACCCGCTACCAAGCTCTCGTAAGACTCTAACACGGAAGCCAATAATGCAATATGCTGTTTCGCAGCCGACTCAGTAAACTCATTTCCATTCTTGATGGTAACTGCGATGTTGCATTGGATCCCAGAAACATATGCCTGATTGTTTGAGCTGGTCAAGCTTTGAGGTGATGTCCGTTCAGAAGCTTTAAAGTTTGGATCAACACTAGCAAACGGTGAAGGCTTGTTTGTTTGTTGAGTATTTGTCAAAGCAGTTGATGTTGTGTCAGCACTGAAACCAGTTTGTATCTTCGGACTCATATTTGTAGTTGCTGGAGTGCTGCCTTTGTAGTAAAGAGATACATCCTGTTGAACATTCACTGAGTTCATCTTTTTGATCTTTAGTAACTCCAACTCATGAGCTTCAATCTTTTCTATGAACGAGCTGAGATTCAGATTGACAAAATCTGAGTTGTTCGTCAACATCATCAGGTAAGTGCCCCACTCGTCATATGGCAATGCATCAGACAACTTATCAATCCATTCTTCATTGGTCTTTGTGATTTCCAACCTCTTCATCTCAAGTACTAAATGGCAATATCTTTCAATCAGTTGCCTTGTAGTTTCACCCTTCATGCCGGTAAAAATATCAAACTCCTTCTTGATCAAAGCCTTCTTGCTCTTGATCATGGAAACGCTTCCTTAAAACTTCAACTGCAACGACTGCCATATAGATTGTGCATTATCATCATGTTGCAACAACACCAAAATATCCTCTTTGATAGCCTACTGGAGGATACTAATCATCTTTTTCTCGGCTTTGAAATCATTCTGTTCTGTCTCTGTCAGACTTCCAATACCCTTCTGCATACCTAAACCATCAACCGGTGGAACGTACTTTTTCTCAATCTTCATCCAGCATTCGAAGTGATTAGCCTGAACCCATTTCTTAAATCTGCCTGACCATCCTACATATTCTTCTAGGTTCATCAGCTTGGGAGGCTTTTGCATCGTTCCCAATTCGTTCTCTATGTTGGCGTTCTGAACAATACTAGCTGGGGTTTGTGAGGATGTCATACCACTGCCGGCAAACATGTAATAGAAATCTTGGTTATCTATTTTAGGTGACAGTTTACTAAAAACTTTTCAACTTTTTGAAAAAACATATGACTTTACTGAAAACACTTACTACACAAACTGAACTTCAGACGAAATATTACGAACAAAATGGACTTTCACACTCAAACCATAATTTTCAAGCTGAATAAGGTTTTACAAGCGAAATCAAATTTTAGGTTTTCAAGCGGAATCTGCAATTTGAAGCGGAATCAAAAATTCACTCAAGCGGAATCAAGGCTCAAGCGGAATCAGGTGATCATACAAGCGGAATCACCCAATTCAAGCGGAATCTCCTATTTCGCTTCAACTGTCCAAGCGGAATCACAAGTTTTCAGGCGAAATACCTAATTTCGCTCGAAATGTCACACTTTTTCAAGCGGAAACACAAGGTACTCGTTCAAGCGGAATCAGGTTTTAGGCCATTTTTTGTCAGTTTTAAGCCGAATTTTAAGCCGATTCTTTTAAGGGTTTGTTAAAACACACTTTTACACAATATACTCAAAACTCAGTCCATTTTGTCCGTCCAAACATCCAGAAATTCAAAAAGTGTAAGAAAAATGCTCTGATTCAGGTATTTTAGCTTATAACTGGCTCTGATACCAATTGTAGGACCGAGTTGACGATCTAGTGAGTCAATCAGAGTCAAAATACCACTGTTTGAATGGCGGAAACAAACAAACAGTGTTGAATCAGAGAGAATGGAGTAGAAATAGACAGAATATCACTTTAAACACTGTTTCTCATTAATTGATCACTTGAAAATCCGGCAGCAGTTCGGTACAACCTTTCAGGTTCCGTGCCAAATGAGAAACAAACACACATATATATAGGGGACCTTATTCCGCTTGAAATGACACCTTGTCATTTCAAGCGGAATCACAACCTTTTGATTTCGCTAGAAATGACTAAGTGTCATTTCAAGCGGAATCACTACCTTAATACATAAAACTTACATTTTGACCCCTGCACTATACATAACTGACATATCAGACCCCTAGACCCTATACAAGCATGACTATGACTAAGATGTAGGCTTTAGACATCGTGCACTAACATCTTTACTGCATTTCAAAAAGATTTTCGAAAACTGATGTTTGAGAGCTGATTTTCAAAGTTCCAAGTGCTAGACATGATGACCTATTTTGTGAAGGGGAGTTTATTCTTAAACAAATGTGTTTTAAACAAATCTACAAGTGGTTCATCAGGATTTTCATTGACAAATCAATCTGGTTAATATTTGAGGGTGAGTTTGAGTTGGTGCATACATCTTTATTCTAAATGGTAAAGTGTTAAATTTGTGAAATTTATTGTTGGGTAGAGGATGTGCAGGTTTGACTGGTTCCTAATGCTGAGCTGGATAAGAGCTAGGTTAATCAATCCTAAAAAGCTTGTGTCTTGAAGAGACAGGTTTTCGATACCTGAAGACTTTGTGGATACAAGTGCAAGCCAGACTACGATCCTGAAGCAGATGATGCTCATGAACTTAAGGAATACCAGCACATTGTTAGGGGGAGTCTGTTGATGCTGATAGAAAGAGTAAGGCCCAGAGACTGGTCAAGATTGAAGACGTAAAGACTCGACACGAAACACTCGTCAACATCTGAGGGGGAGTCTGTTAGTGCATGCATCTGTCGACTTCGTCTTGTATCGAGTCTTGTACTAGATATGTTAGATCAGGGCACGTTGTACGAGAAAATATTAGATTTAAGGTTGATTTGAATGTGATTTCGCTTGAAGAGCTAATTCCGCTTGAAATGTATTTGGTCACTTTCAAGCGGAATCAACAACTTTCAAATTTCGCTTGAACTGTTTCTGTCCATTTCAAGTGGAATCAAAACCCTATAAATACCTTTCAAGCGTAATCATTTGTATCGATTCTGATTTTGGATACCGCGGTGCTGCCGGTTTATCATGTGATTGTAAACACTGTGAGATTGATATAAAAGCTGTTTAAAGTGAATTGCTTGCTGTTTCGAAGTCAGTTTCTTAGTTTCCACCTCTAAAACTGATCAAAACTCCTCTAAACGACTCGTTCAGGTCCCTACACGATCCTACACTTAGAACTTAAAGTCTAAAAAAAGGTCAACAGTGTTAGTGATTTGTCTCATAAACTGATATGATCCTCTTACACAAACTCACAAAAATATTGTCTGTAAATATTTCTTTACTGTGTTTCATTAAAGAAAAAATCCATAAACAATATGTTTTAGCATAAAATTTTGAAAAATCAAAAATATTTTATTTCATCTTATTTTCGTCAACTGATGTTGGAAAGCTGATTTTCAAAATTCCGCGTGCTAAACATGATGAACAACAACATGTTGGGAGAGTTTCTTTGAAATAAGAAATGATTTTGAAATGTTTAAATGGTTCATTAATATGAAACCAAATTTGTGTGTTTTGAATACAAGTGGTTAAGCAGAGATTATGAATTAATAATATCTACAAGTGGTTTCTAAATTTGTTAAATCTTAAAAATTGAGAAATTTAATTTTGGGTAGAGAATTATGCAGGAAAAGAGCTTTGAAAGAGCTAGGATTCGATTCCTAAAGATTTTCCGCATAAGCATATACAGATTAGAGCCAAATTTCTGATCCTGTTGCTACGAAAAGCCAGGAGACGTTTCTGAACCTGTGAAAGTTGTAAAGCTAGATCCCTGTGTCTAAGCCTGAGCAGAGTTTGAGCCAGGTTATGATTCTTGGAACGAGTGTATTCCAGACTGCGATCCCAGCTTATCGAAAGGGGGAGTCAGAAGACATAAGAGCCAGATACAGATTTTGGATCAATATCCAAGGGGGAGTTTAGCTGTTGATGCTGAAGAATTTAAAGAATCAAGAGATCTGATCAAGAGAATTTGAAGAGTCAGGTTGCGATTATGGGAAAATAAGAGAGAGATAGAAGAGAAGAGAAAGATTGACGAGAAGAGAGAGATTGAAGGATGCTTACTGAGAAAGATACTTTAGAAAGAGCGTAAAGACTGATCAAGACTGAAGACTTGACATACTAAAGACTCGTACCGAAGACTCGTCAACATCCAAGGGGGAGTTTGTTGGTGCTTATGTCTGTCGACTTCGTCTTGTATCGAGTCATGTAACTAGATAGATAGACCAGGACACGTTGTACGAGAAAAAGGGAAACCGGGCTGAATTAGCCACCTCGCACGAACTGGCTGAACCAGTTCGTACGAAGTGACCAGGTCGCACGACATGGAGAAGTGTGGTTCGTGCGGACTGGGGTTCCCTATAAATAGTGGTCTTGGGTCTTTCATTTGTAACTTTGTGATTCCGGTAGCGAAGCTCTGCCGAAGTGTATCCAGCTCGTGTAACAGTGTTATATCAACACAATCGATAGTTAATCTACTTCTAAGTGCATATCAAGCTGAATGAAGATCAAATCAATGAATTCCGCCTCTGATTTGGTCTAGAACTCTTCTGATCGACTCGTTTTGATCGATTCCCCGATCCTACAGGAACCAAACTCAATTTGAGCATAGCTTATCATCCTCAAACGGATGGACAATCTGAAAGAACAATCCAGACACCAGAGGATATGCTTAGAGCTTGTGTGATCGATTTTGGTGGTAGTTGGGATTCGCATCTACCGTTGATTGAATTCTCCTACAATAATATTTATCACGCCAGCATCAACATGGCAACTTTAAAAGCTCTACATGGTCGAAAATGTCGTTCACCGGTCTACTGGAATGAGGTTGGTGAAGCTCAGCTCACCGGACCTGACTCACTCTAGAGACGGCAGATAAAGTCAAGAAAGTTCACGATAACCTCTTGACAGCTAGAAGTCATCAAAAGAGTTATGCGGATAGACGATGCAAGCCCTTGGAATTGCAAGTCGATGATCACGTCCTTCTCAAGGTATCCCCTTGGAAAGGTGTGATTAGATTTGGGAAGAAAGGAAAACTTGCACCTCGATATATGGGTCCATTTAAGATCGTTGAGAGGATCGGAAAGGTAGCATACAAACTTGAGCTGCCTCCTGAACTTGGAAATTTTCATCCAACTTTCCACGTGTCCAATTTGAAAAAGTGTTTGGCTGATGAAAACCTCCATATCCCTCTTTATGAAATTCATGTTGATAACACGATGCACATTGTCGAGAAACCTATGGAAATATTGGACCATGAAGTCAAGAAGCTCAAACACATACCAATTACCAAAGTTCGCTCAGAATCCAAACGTGGCCCAGAATTTACTTGGGAATGAGAGGATCAAATGAAGGCGAAATATCCACATCTATTCTCAAAAGTTTCATCTAATTAAATTTCGGGACGAAATTTCCTAAAGTATGGGAGACTGTGACATTTACACAATTTCAATCGTTGTACGATTCCGAACATTTTCGTAATCAATAAATTATTGTGTTTTATTTGCGACAATGTATAATTATCAATCATTATACAAATCTAGACATTTTTATTCAATAAAATCTTGTATTATATTGTTAAGAATGCAAAAATGCCAATCATTGCAAAATTTCGGTCATTTTCGTTTTCGATAAAGTTTTAAACTTTATTTGCGAAACGCGTAACTGTACAACCGAACGAACTGACATCCATGATATTTCTGGACAAAATCCAGGTTATATATGCCCTAACACCTTTATATAACCTAAATATTGGGTTAAAATAGGTTAAAAGTGAGGCGATAAAACAAATCAAGGGGCCATATCTACCAAAAGACAAAACTTGGCCCCCATGATGCTTTGCGGACCGTATGGACATCCCCTTACAGTCCGTAAGGGGTGCCCAGATAGCAGAATTGTGCAACCCCTTGTTTCTTTGCTTGCACCCCAAGTCCACGAAATTTCCAGCTTTGTTCCATCTTGTGACAAGTGTTAGCAACGTCCTCTGATACTTACACCTCATAAGACACATGGAATGATCCAAGAGCCTCCAAACCACTATATATAGCCATCAAACTTTCACTTCCAACTTGCTCATTTCATAATTCTCTTCTCCCACTCTCTTGGAGCTTGCTTCCAGCTTTAGAGGCCTCCTAACTGAGTTCTTATAGTGTTCTTCAACAGAAGTAAGTACTCTTCAATTGAACTTTGCAACGTGATCGAAATCACGAAGGTTATAATCCCTTGCGATTGCACCTTCTGATTACCACATTTACTAGGTAAAATGACGAGTAATAGTTTTAGTAATAAAAAAGTCAAAGATGCGCATAATGTGCATTTTACGACGAAATTATTTTCGTGTTCTAAAACTTAATGTTTTGACACCAAATCAGTTTTATAACTTAGTTAGACAGGTTCCAACATGTCTAACTCGTCATTTCTAGTTTAGTGCTTTATTAGGGTCGTTAGTCGAGCGGTTTTAACCACCGCTTTGACCTTTGAATCCGACCCGTTTGGTCGATCTTAGGATTCAACCAAGCAAAGTTTTGTGACCATAGTTTTATAGGGAATAACCTACTGAGGTTATACCTTATGGTCATAAGGTTTGGTTAGTTTTATGATAATTCGCTTTTATGTTCTTTTAAAATGACCAAAACACCCTTTTTGCACATAAATTGATTTTAAGCATTTGTAACCAAAGTTTTGACATCTAAACTGATGTTGTAAACATGTTTTGGCATGTAAGACTTATCATAGGACATATTTAATCATCCAATCATATAATTACGCTAATGACCCGTTAAAGTAGCGTAAACTATCTTAACGAGTCATAACGGTTCAAAAGCACTCAGGATCCTTTCCAAATCAGAATGTTAAGTTTAGTAAACCATATCATATGAGTTCCAACACTCGTTTGGTTTATAAGACTTCTTTCTATCCAATCCTCCTGTTGGTGCATCAAATGTCTGTTAACTACGTCTTAATCGAGTCTTAGGTCAAGATAGGATAGATTAGGGTTGGAAATCAAAAAGTGGGTTATTTCATGTAATTCCGCTTGAAATGACAACATGTCATTTCAAGAGAAATCAGGTTTCTTTGTTATTCCGCTCGAAAGCAACATTGGTGATTTCGCTTGAGTCGTTTGAAGCGGAATCAGGTTCAGCTTGGGCATTTCAAGCGGAATCAGCATTAGTATAAATAGGTGTGTGGTGAGTTCATTTGTAACAGTTGGAGCGAAATCAGGTCTTGTGTATTGAGTCGAGGTGCTGTCGGATTTGTGTCAGAAATCATTGTAAAGGCTCAGAAGTCAGTAATAGAGAAGAAATTGAAAGGAAACAAGCTGTTTGACATTGTTTACTTTGATTCCGCCTTAGTAAATGATGATGAACTGCTCAACTTGACTGTTTAGGGTCACGGAACCGGTCCAACAAGTGGTATCAGAGCTCAGGACGAGGAGTTCATACCAATTCAGCTTGATTCTACTGGATTCTCTTACTTCTACACCTTCTTTTCTGATTTGAACAAGTTTTAACGGTTGGAATGGCCTGATTTTCACATATATCACGTAAAACATAGTTTTAACGAACCCTACAAAGAATCAGATTAAAATTCAAATTAAAAACTGACAAAAATGGCCAAAAACCTTATTCTGCTTGAACGAAGGTTTTGATTCCGCTTGAAAACTATGGCCAATTCAAGCGAAATATCATATCCCGCTTGAAAAATTCATATTTCGCTTGAAAGATATAATCTGATTCCGCTTGAATCAGATTCACTCGAGATTATAGTGTGATTTCGCTTCAAGTTGAGATTTTGCTTGAAATTTAAGCGAAATTAAGTGATTTCGCTTCAGTAGTTATTTCGCTTGAAAATTTTTGTTGATTTCGCTTGAAGAGATTCCGCTTCAAGTGATTTCGCTTGAATTTGCTGTTTTTCAAAATTTCAAAATTTTCTAAGTGTTTGTTGACTATTTCAGGTACGTGAAAGATGGATGAATTCATGAATTCTTTCAGTGATATGTACGCCTTTGCTGGAAACTCTAGAGATGACACTTCTAGCAACACCAATGAGAACACGACGAATGCAAAGAAAACTTTATCGGATACCTTAGGTGTGGAAAGTGCATACGGAACATATAACAAACCCCCGAAGTTGATGGCAATAGAAGAGTACAGTCGGTGGGCCAAGAAATTTGAAGAATGGTTAAAGGCCTTTGCTTATCCTAGCTGGAAGAGTCTAAAGAATGGATACAGTGATGGGGGCAAAAATGGTGAAAATTTGACAACAATTGAAGAAATAGAAGCGTTTGTTGCCGAGCAAAAGTGCATCGCATTGCTGTTTCAGTCTGTCCGAGAAGATATAATATTTTTGATCGAATACAGCAATGCTAAAGATCTGTGGAAAAAGTTAGAAGTAAAATGCTTGGGTAGTGCAGAAATAGTGAAAAACAAAAAGAAACTGCTAAGAAAAGAATTTGATTTATTTGGTTGTTTAAAAAATGAATCAGTTTGTAAGATGATTGAGAGGTTTGGGCACTTGAAGTTGGAGCTGGCGAGACATGGGATTTTATATTCTCAAGAAGAGCTAGTCGACAAATTGTTTTACTCGTTGCCAGATGAGATGGATTGGCAATACTTTGCGTTGATGTTGAAGAATACGATCAAGTCTGAAGATCTTAGAGTTGATTTGTTGATTGAAAGACTAGAGTGTCACGAGCTGGAGATAAAGAAAACACACAAAGTCAGTCACTCGTCATACCAGTAGAACTTGGAGCTGTATTATCCAAAAAGCATGATTCCAAAGAATACGTCTCCCAAGACAGCTTTTTCTGCTGAAAATTTCAGCACATCTATCACAGAGAGTTCAAGTAGTGGATTTCACAGTGGTTCTTCATCAACTTCAAATCAATCAGATGCAAAGAACCTATTTCAATGCAACATCGTTGTGGATTTAAAGAATGCTCAAAACTTCAGCGAGGAGTCTACAAAGCAACAGATGGTTTTCTTAGCTTCGGTGCTAGAGTCGTATGAGAGCCTTTTGGCAGGTAAGATAGGCAACACCAACCTAACAAAGGAAGACTACGATCAAATAGATCCTGATGAGATGGAATTGATCGACATAAGGTGGTGCATGGCCAGTGCAGTGAGAAGGGCACAACATTTCATGGAGATAACAGGAAGAAAGTCTATTGGTGGACCATCTACCAAGTTAGGCTTTTTTTTGGGTAAAGGGTTACCCCAGGTGAATTTTATAAATAACTCAAATAAGTACAAGGGTATGCCAGAGTGACATACCAACTAGGCTCCACAAACCGAAGCCTAGGAAACAACTAAGAAAAAACACAACCCAAGACAAACACAATGTCAAAAACTACCAAAAAAGCCCAAACAAACAAAGCCACGAGCCACACACTCGAGAATAGACACCACCCGAAAGCTAGTCGCTAACCCGGGTCTTCCTCCTGTTCACTTGCAGCGATCTCCCAATTCCTTAACATCCTGTCAACTTTGGCATCCCCTTTAAATTCAAACCCCATAAGTCGTAGCCTGACTGTTTTCTTGATTCTACCAACCACAGCTTCAACTTTGGCCCGATCATTTGAAAACAAGCATTTGTTCCTCTCAAGCCATATAAAATAAGTAGTCGCCGCAATGATCAACTTGCTAACAATATGCTCCACCTTCTTCGACGACGCATGAAGAAGCATCCAATCCATAACGGATTGCCAAGTATCATCAACCTGATTCAACGACCCCATCGGCTTAATATTCTACCAAACTGTTGCGGAGAACGAACACTGAAAAAACAAGTGGTCTCTAGAGTCACGATCATTTCTGCACAAGGGGCAACACATGAGGTTCATGTTCGTTGCACTTCCTACTTCCCAAACAGCCAACCTGTCTTGAGTTTTAAGCTTATTTTTTATCACCAACCATAAGTGGAACGAGTGTCTTGGGATACATTGAGCAAACCAAACTCCATTAACCCACGGCACAAGAGACGCACGAAATCTAAGCACATTCCAAACCTCCAATGACCGAAAATAACACCGCTTACCCTCCAAATCCTTCCAAAGTGTACGATCTAACATATTCTGGCTCAAATGGGGAACATCCAAATCGATTAAGACCGGATAAAGATCATACCACGCTGTCGGCCATTTCCATTGCCCATTTACATCAATCAGATCCGCTACAGACGCTGCCATGGAAAACCCCGCTTGAGCAATGCGTCTAGGTGTTATAAATGAGCTAAGTAGACTGATGTGACACCAATTATCGGTCCACACATTCGTATGGAGCCCACTCCTAACCTCCTTCCAAATAAACGGACGGACTATGTCTCGGATGGCCAATATTTTCCGCCAACCCCAACTAATACTACTACGGGGTTGGATATCCCAAAAACTACGGTCTTTCAACTTATAGTCATAGATCCAATCCACCCACAGGGACTTCCTTCGAGTGACAATGCTCCAAATATGGCTAGTCATTAGAGCCTTGTTGACGTCCGCAATGCTCCGAATACCAAGACCGCCCTCCGTCTTAGGCAAACAAACATCCACCCAAGCCACCTTTGCTTTCGCCCTACCCTGCGTCCCCGCATTCCAAAGGAATTTCCTCATGAACTTCTCAAGGTTTTGAATAACTCGAGCCGGAATAATAAAGACCGACGCCCAATAAATATGCATGGAGGATAGAACCGAGTTAATAAGTTACAGTCTACCCGCGAAAGACAACGATTTATTTAGCCAACTATCAATCTTCTTCTCCATACGATCAACTAGGGGTTTGCAATCTTTATATATCAGCCTTGTTGAAATTAACGGCACCCCCAAGTACGTAACCGGAAGCGAACCCTCCCGAAATGGCATCAAACTAAGAATTTGTTGTCGCACATACAACGGAATATTGCAAAAATACACCGTACTTTTAGCTGGGCTCAGCACAAGACCCGAAACCTTCGTGAATTCCTCTAGAGCTTGTTTCACCTTCCCCACGGACAACACATCCCCATGAACGAAAATAAACAGGTCATCTGCGAAGGACACGTTAATAATTTTCTGTTTAGCACATTGAGCATGGTACTTGAATCCATTACCAGACGCAGCCGCATGCTGAAGCAGCAATGATAATATTTCCATAACCAACGTGAATAAATAGGGGGACATAGGATCACCCTGCCGTAACCCCCTTTTCCCTCTAAAGTAACCATGCAAATTCCCGTTAATGCTTATTGAAAACGACGTCGTAGTAACACATGCCATAACCCAAGCAACCATTTTATGATGGAAACCAAACGCCTTAAGCACATTCTCTAAAAAATTCCAACTAACCGTATCATAGGCTTTTTGAATATCAATCTTGAAAGCACATCTAGCCGGCCCCTTGTTCAGGTGATAGTTATGCATGAGTTCCTGAGTTAACAAAATATTGTCTGAAATCTTCCTACCAGGGACAAAGGCTGACTGGTTAATACTAACCAACTTCTCTAAACTACCCTTGATTCTGTCCGTAATGATCTTGCTTATGCATTTATACAGAACGTTACAACAAGATATCGTACGGTAATCCAGCACCGAATCCTGAGTATCCACCTTAGGAACAAGAGCCAAGATCGTATGATTTAATTGTTTCAACAGCTTGCCATTGTTAAAAAAATCTAACACAGTAGTAGTCACATCTTCACCCACAATATCCCAAGAAGACTTAAAGAATGCCGATGTATACCCATCAGGCCCAGGGGCCTTGTTCTCTCCAATATTAAAAATAGCATTTTTTTACCTCCTCTCGAGTCACTTGCCGAACCATATTGGCTGCCCCATCCCTACTCAGCGTATTGACACAAATACTCTCCAAATCAATAGCTGCAACCCGATCCTCAGTCCCCAAAAAACTAGCATAATGAGCTACCAAAGCATCCATAATACCCTCCCCTTCATAACAAGTCCCATTAACATCTTTAATAGATTGAATTCTATTTCTAGCATTCTTGCATTTAACACTATTATGAAAAAACTTGGTGTTTGAGTCACCTGCACATAGCCATTCCACCTTAGCTTTTTGCTTAAGAAAGCATTCTTCATCATAAGCAGCAATCTGAAATTCTTTTAGACATTGAGCCTCCATAATACGAAGATTAGCATCTAACGGGTTGCTTTCCATAAGAGTCTGAACGTCATCAAGCTTTTTCCTCAACCCCGCCACTTTATCATGCAAGTTCCCCTGGTTAAACAGGATCTTACGCAAAAACGGCATTAAATTCCTCAGCTGGGTGACCGCAAACATATTAAAACCATCCACTCGCTTAACCCACTCCTTTTCCACACATACCCTAAACTCCGGCTTTGAGGTAATGAAGTTAGCGAACTTAAACGGTTTCGGACGAGACCTGACCGACATCGCTAACTTAATAATGCAAGGGGTGTGATCCGAGACCCGAAAGGGATGATATAAGACATACGCATCCTTGAACATCTCCAAAAACTTCATATTACCCATCACACGATCAATCTTTTTAAGCAAGCCGACTCCATTCAACGGTTTTTGGTTCCATGTGTAGTGAAGACCATGCCCTTTAATATCCATTAACTCCGCATATTGAACACAATCATTAAACTCTCTCATACCAATTGAGAGCGTAGACGGACCATTCAAAGAATCCTCAGTATGTAACGCAGAGTTGAAATCGCCCATAACGACCCAAGGTTTATCAAAGCAAAAACCCTTGTGTTTGCATAAGTTATCCCACAATGACCTTCTCTCCTGATATTTATTCTTCGCATAAACGAAAGAAGCAAACACAGAACTATTATCAATTTTAGAGACCACTTGAGCATGGATAACTTGGTCCGATTGGGCCAAAATCATAATATCAACCACATCAGCATTCCACCCCAAAATGATTCTCGTACCTCTATCACATAGACTACCATTCGACGTCCAATTCCAAGACCGGAACACATTGTTACACACCTTAGCAAGCTTAGATATATCCACATGCGATTCAAGAAGAGCACAAACAGATAATTTATTTTCAGACACTAAAAGCCGAACCTCACGTTGTTTCAGGGGGCGGTTCAAACCCCTTATGTTCCAAACAGCCATACTATCCATTAACACCATTGTGACCGGGAGTGCTTGCCCCCTCAGATTGTGCTTGCCGCTCACAACGCATATAGTCAGACATTTCAGTAGGAACTCTTTCCACCACCTCATCATCCATTCGAGTAGCTTCCCCATTCTTATCTATCCCCCCCGATTTACCATCACCACCTTTTCGCACATTACCAACATCCATCTCCCCATCATCACCTTGTAACACATCAAACGGGTTGTGATTAGGCTCATTATCATTCCTCGTATCATCCTCCTTATACGTTTTCGTGCCTGAAGTACTTGGTCCAAACTTGTTCACCTTCGGCCGATAAACAAATTTCTTCTTTGGCTTTTGTTTTTTGTACGACATACCCCCACGAGCCACCTTCCTCTTATCCACAGTGAAGCCATCCTCATCAACAACCACTTGTTTCTCTTTATTCTGGACATTCTTAACACAAGTCTGGTCATTATGGCCAAATATACAACAACCCGAACAACGTTGTGGCTGCCATTCATATTCAACTTTCACCCGCTCAGTAATGTACCCATCTTCATCAAGCTTCGGGATGGCTACGACAATATGATCTTTCAGTTCGTTATCCGCATCTATCTCAATTAGTGCCCGAGCAAAACTGCTCCTTCCCCAGCTATCTGCACACATATCAGCCGTGTAGCCATCAAGGCGTTTCGGGTTTCCTATCTTGGACGCTAATAAACTCAATCCATCATCTGTGTAGACCGAAATAGGAACATTAAACATTTTAACCCATACCGGAACAGTTTTGATACCCTCCTTCTTCAAACTAACAGATGGCGACCAGACATTTAAAAACAATGGAACCTTTCTGATTAACCATGGACCCCCTTCCAGCACTTTGGCCATACCCTCCTTCGTGTCGAACTTGAAGAAAAAGAAACCATCCGAGTTCATCATAAGTTTTGAGTAACCAAACTTCGACCATATATTTTTCGCATAATACTCCACCACAGGAAACGGGAGACGATTACCTAAAAAATACCCATACAGAACATTGTCAAATTTCTCCTGAACCTGACGGACGACTTCTCTCGGAATGACCACATCCGCATCTTTAACACTCTCCACAGAATCCATCTTTCTGAATTTAACTTCTCTTTTCTGCCCAGCATTCATCTTTACCTTAGCAGCATAAGAGACATTCCTTGTGTTCATCTCCTGATCATTAACACTATCTGTATTCCCCACCTGAACCGGAACGGTGATCTTTTCCAATTCGTCAATGACATTGATCGGTTGTTGACTACCCCTCCTCGGCAGTAGCGGGTTCCCATCTATGTTCAGAGGTTTAGCAAACATGGACGCTTTGTTTCGTAAGTCTTGAACCTCCACAGGCTTCGAAGTAATGAAAACATCCCCGTACATCCTATCAGAGAACGACCGAAACCCTAAATCATCCAAACCCTTATCGCCGCTAGTGTTGACCGACGTAAAACCCCCAACAGATAACGGCGGCTTTCCCCTATCATCCTTTGGAATACTTGCATACTTGTTACGTTCATCCTGAAGCGACATGTTTCTTGAATCCATAACAGTAGAAGCAGCAAACCATGCAAAGCAACAACACGTGAAACAAAGAACCAAAAAAGAAACCCCACGGCGACAATACTCAAGAAACCCTAAACAGAAACAAACGAAAACCCTAATCAAGAAATCAAAAGACTAGAAACCAAGGTAAAGTCTAGCAACCCTACTCAGAGGGCACGACAAAACCTCAATCCCTAACCCAGATCAATCACGATTAAGGTTGAAAATCAAGAACTAGGGTTTTACAGGTTGAGTCGCCAGAATCGCCAGAGAGAGGCCATAGCTAAACAAATCGGCTCTGTCCGACCTTTTTTACATATGATATATTATAGAAAGTTGGTTATTATTTGCAAGTATTAAGAAGTGTAGTTAAATATCTATGACATATTTGGGGGTTAATTAGGATGTTAATAAACTTATATTGTATTTGCTGAGATTTGAAACTTATCTTGTATATGATTGAACTTGAATATGGCTTGTAATTTAGTAGGTTGAACTGATTTTGCATATTTCCTTATGAAGCATTAAATGATATTTTAAAAGCTATGTATTAATATTTATCTTTAAATTCGAGCCTAACTGATCCAAGCTGAGCCGGCTAGGTTAAAAATCAAGCCGAGCTCGAGCTAAGAATTTCAGCTCGGTTTCAAATTCGAACTGAGTCGAAATTCTTATGCTGATGATTCTGAAAATCCGTTCTAAGAAGATTACTACAAGAGAGCGATTTATCATCAGAATAAAAAGAACCGCCAAGAATGAAGCAGCTTGAGGATAACAAAGAAAAATCCAGAGCTCTTGCTGTGATTCATGACGATAAAGGTTTTGATTGGAGCTAGTTGTTACCAGAGGAAGATACGGTTGGATATGCTTTTTTGGTAAAGTCTGTTGAACCTGTTCCTTATAAAGACAACAGAAATGAAGAACAGAAGTATGGTCACAGAAAGATGTTAGCCCAAACAGAATGATCAGAATATCTGGTATCTATACTGAAGCATAAAGAGCGAATAGATGGGATCCAGACAGAGAATGTTATCTTGACCCCATGGGAAACATTGCTATTGACCATAACACCCTCGATCTTGAAACCATAATTCAACAAATTGCTGATGAAGAAGAGTTTTGGCAAAGAAAATGGTGGGGAAGCAGAGAAGAGAAAGAAGAGAAAGAAAAAGAGGAAAAGCCAAAGAAGGTTGATGATGGAATCATTGACACGACATAAGAGTTGACAGCTGAAAACACGGGAAAGATGGCTGACAAGGTGCTGGCTGCTAAGGCACTTGAGGTAGACTCTAAGTCCGTATCTGAGTCTAAAAGCCAGGTCAGTTCAAATGCGTCAACAACTGAGTTAGGTAAGAAAGTCAAAGGTGATGTTGACTGCAAAAATTGCATCAAAGAGTGCAAAGTTTGTAGTACAATCACTTATCTCAATGGTAAGAAAGTTGATGATCTGACCGATAGAGTCAGAATTGTTGAGGATTAGATCCTTAATGGTGATAAAATGTAGAAAGCTTCAAACGACATAGTAAAAGAATTAACTGATAAAATTGAAAATGATAAAATTGACAAAGAAAAAGTTAGGAAAGAAAATGAACGGTTAGTTCTTGAAAATCGCCAGATTTCAGAAAAATTTGAGAAGCATAAACACACGGTTAAAGATGCTAATGACAGAAATGGTAAGACATTTAAGGAAAATAATCTTTTGTCGGGAGTTCTTCAGGTGAAAGAAGAGTTAATCAACAGGCAACTTGATGAAATTGCTAAGTTGAAACTTCAATTTAAAGAGGCTAAAACTGAGAATGAGCGCATCAATTTGAAATTAACCAGTTACAACTCTGCAAGCTTTGTTTTGCAACACATTGTTCCCAAACCCATCGGGAAAAACAAAGCAGGCGAAGATGTATACTCTGATGGAACCGGGGTGGGTTTTCATCAAGTTCCACCACCAGTCCTAGAAAATTATTCGAAAAAACAATCAGGGTTGGTTAATATTGAAGATGATAACGAAGTAAAACTTCCAGATTCAATTGATGTTACGTTTTCTTCTTCATCATCTGATGATAGTGTTAAGACTGAGATTGTTAAAAGCACAACTGAAAGTGTTTTGAAGTCTGATAATGATTCAGTTGAGGATGATGAGTGTTTTCAAGACAAATACATTCCGAAACCAAAGTCCAAACACAACTTAAATGAAGGACCTACTCTTGTCATGTACAAGATATCGGGATCGGATAAGTTGTATTCGGATTCTGAGTTTTCCTTTGGAGAATGTTAATGTAGACAAATTGAGAAATGTTTTCAAACTGGTAGAGATTGAGTTGTCTGAAGTGAAGAGCTTAAACTAAACCAAAAGGCAAATGAATTTTGAAAAAGATAAAGCTTACTACAAGAAGCCTGTTGTTCCACCGTGTTTTTATAACAACAATCGAAACATATGGTCGGGTGGTTATCAGGGTGGTAAAAATTATCAAAAGAAAAATGCTCAAAACAAGAATTTTGTTGAGAAGAAAGTGTTTGTGACAAGTTCGAGTTCACTTTCTGATGAAGAATCAAAAATCTTTTCAAAACCAAACAAAGAGTTCTTTGAGAAGAAAGCTTCACAACCTTAGTCTGAAGGCACAAGTTGAGTAGCTGCCACTCGAACATGCTTCAAATGTAATCAAGTTGGACATATTGCACGAAAGTGTACCAACTTGAAGCCTAAGACTGAAGTTGTAAAGATTCAAAAGAAGAAAGATGACAAGTTTTACAAATGGGTTGCGTCACCTCAACAAACATGGAAGCCAAAAGTTGCTGAAAAGAAAACAAATGTTCCAAAACCAAAGGTTTCTGAGATTGAAAAACAATCATCTTCTACCACACCGGTTAAGATGAATGCTCCTTTGGATTGTTATGAGAAACTTGAACCAAGAGAAAATGTTTCTGAAAAGAAAAATGTTTCAAAGAAAGACCAACCATATGGTCAACCTCAGAAGGATGAGTTTTTCTAATACAAAAAGGTTAAGGTTGGGTCTGAAGAGAGTTTGAAAATGAATGATAAAAATTTTCCGCCACTATACACTACAAAATCTCACATCAAAATTGAGTTGCCTGAGTCAAAAAAGGCTTGGGTAGCTTCCAAATCTAACTAAAGTGTTTGTGGTTTGTGTAGGAGCTTCCGAGATCTGTTTCAAGATAGATTATGGATAGTTGATTTTCTCGGCACATGACGGGAAAGACAACATTGATGTACGATGTCACACCCCCAAAATCCACCTGCGGTGTATCACCGCTTGGGAGCGTGACTGACCAGGATCAAGCCACCAATCATATCGAACATGTAGTTAATGTCAAGTATAATAAATGTAAACCAATTATTCAATACGATTGATGTTCCAACAAAACATAATTTAAGTAGCGGAAGCGTATTAATGATATCCAATGTATGTAAAGAGTTCAAGTGTTGTAAGTATAACATAACATCCACGATCCAATCTCCACAACGACCTGCTCCTCCCTGTGCAAGCTCCATATGTACCTAATGTCCTGCAAGGCATGTAACAGAGGATCAACAACTAGTTGAGCGAGTTCACAGTTAACAGTTCAGTAATAGTATAGTGTGAGTAGTAGTATGTTCATTCGTTATGTCGTGTATCGTATTAGTTTCCATCGCGGCCTCCCAGGCAGGTATGCGAAGATATTAGGGGGATGTTCATCCCGTATATTCTAGACTAGGTTTACCTGTATCGCGGCCTACCAGGCAGGTGTGCGAAGAATAGTAAATTACAGTTCGCGGCCTTCCAAAGGCAGGTGTGCGAAGTCAGTCATAATATCGCGGCCAACCCTTGGCAGGTGTGCGAAGATCAGTTCAATAAGTGTTACTAGTCTAGTAGTAGTTCTAACAGTGGAGTATGTACAATAGTTCATCAAATCACATCACTACGTTCCCGTATAGATAAGTACCAGTAAATAATCAAATCCCATTCCCACCCTGGGAACCCCATGCCTTGGCTGTGTGAACTCACCTTGGTTTGCTCGGTATGTTATTGCTTCTAGGGTTTATAAATCTCTAAGTCCGTAACACACGACCTATGATGTGTTGCACATGATACGATGTAAGTGTTTGCATCCAATTAGGGTTTGCAAATCATTGACATTCAAACAGTTGTGTCTTGTGTGTTTGTTGTGTACATGATGATATCACATAGAATGTTCACGCATGCAGGATCATACAGTTGCATTCAATATCATACGATTATACGCATATAGAATCATACATCACGTAAACGGTTAATCGTATTCACATAATTCCTACGTCGTATCTTTGATTGCACAGTTTAATGTAACGTGGATGCTAACCTAGTTGCCACTGATAACACACTTAACATATTATCATCGTTAATACGCTTGACAGGTTTAGTAGAGTTTGCGACAAGGACAAGTGACATACACATCTTATCAGATTCAATCATTAGTTATTACACTTTCATGGCCTCATATTAAACATACATCAGCATCAGACAGGGCCTTGCCCTTCATAAGAACTCAGACAAGTGTGTGGGGGGGTTTCCCCTGTTTAAAACTCGGATAACACATGATATATCATACATCTTCGGACATATAATCAACATACAAACTCAGACCTAGTTTCTCATACTAATTCGGACATGGGTGAGCATATTACTCGGTCCACCATTAATCTATTAAACTCGGATCTAAGGTGATCCATTAAACTCGGACCCAAGGTGATCCACTAACTCGGATCAAAGGTGATCCATTAAACTCGGACCCCTTTAATCATTCAATAAACTCGGGCATTCAATTATCAATAAACTCGGACATTCTATTATCAATAAACTCGGACATGAGGGGGTTTATAAACTCGGTCCACACATACATAAATAAACTCGGTCCAATACACATAAATAAACTCGGTCCAATACACATAAATAAACTCGGTCCATTTGATTTTTGTTAATAAACTCGGGCTACATCCTCCCCCTTAAACTCGGACCAAGTTCATCATACAAATTCGGACCATATGTTTGTTAAACTCAGATAAATCATATGTTTATAACTTCGGACCTCGATGCATTACCCATAACTCAGACAAGAGCATCCAATTAAACTCTGACTAACAGCAACGTACATACAAATGATCAAGTTCGACAGGATTATAACAGTTACGTTTCTTATATTCAATCAGTTACGTCTACATGAACTCAAAACCCTAATTCACATTACAGAACTCATAGGCAGTCAATTGATGATTACAATAACTATCACAATACAAACGATCCATCAAGCATACAATTAATCATCATCGTCATCACAGTAATTCCAAATCAAATCAATAATCACAGCCTATCTCATGAAGAACTAGGGTTTTAACATCAATCAATCAATCAATCAACAATTAATCATGAACAATGATTAAACAATTACCTTGATTCGATTCTAGATGGATTGGCAATCAAACTTGATGCAAAGAACTTGTGAATCCAAGAATGATAAGAAGGTGGTTGTAGAGAGGATTAGGGAATGTGGGTACGTGTTTTTGATTCTTGTGATGATTAGTGAATGATTAGTAAAAGAGATTAGGGTTAAGTATGGTTTAATTTTCACTACCTACACTATACACCCTCAATTTCTATATTTTACACAAGTACACCCCCTAACAATTTCACAATTCCACCACCATGTTCATATATTTACCAATTTCACCATTAACAAACAATCATGCACAATCACACAATTAAAACATATAAGATTCCATGGCAATCAATTGTGCAAGTAAACAACTAAATAATACAAGAACGTGCAATAAATGCGAAATAGAATCTTGGAATTTCAAGTTGTCACATTATCCCCAACTTAAAAGAAATTTCGTCCCGAAATTTGGTACGCACTCACTGAGGAAGCTAGGTAAGTTATATCGTTCACTGGTTTTCCTGGGGTGTCACATCATCCCCCCGTTGATTTGGAATTTCGTCCCGAAATTCAGTAGTAGTAGCTTCGGCCTCAGTAGTGGTTACATTGGTTTCAAATAACTGGGGTACTTTTCTGTCATCTGGTCTTCGCGTTCCCAGGTGTACTCTGGGCCACGTCGGGAGTTCCAACGAACTCGAACAAGAGGGATTCTCTTGTGTTTGAGGACCTTAACATCCCGGTCCGTGATTTCAACTGGCTCCTCGACGAACTGCAACCGCTCGTCGATAGTGAGTTCCTTAAAAGGAACTATGAGGGTCTCATCTGACAGGCACTTCTTCAGATTCGACACGGGAAATACATTGTGAACTGCACCGAGTTCAGCTGGTAGGTTCAGTCTGTAGGCTACTGGGCCTATTCTTTCAGTGATTTCGAACGGTCCAACATACCGTGGATTGAATTTGCCTCGTTTACCAAATCGAACCACACCCTTCCAGGGTGAGACTATTAATAACACCCGGTCCCCGACCTGAAATTCCAAAGGCTTGCTACGCTTGACCGCGTAGGCGTTCTGACGGTCGCGTGTTGCCGCCATGCGTTGTCGTATCTGTGCAATCTTTTCCGTGGCGTCCACTACAATCTCTGGACCCGTAATCTGACTATCCCCCACCTCTGCCCAACAGAGAGGTGACCGGCATTTACGTCCGTACAATGCCTCAAATGGAGCGGCTTGTATGCTGGTGTGATAACTGTTATTATACGAAAACTCCACCAAAGGGAGATGCTTTTCCCAGCCGTTGCCGAAATCGATAACGCATGCTCGAAGCATGTCTTCAAGAGTCTGGATCGTTCGCTCAGACTGCCCATTCGTCTGAGGATGATATGCTGTGCTCATGTCTAATCGTGAACCGAAATATTCGTGCTTCGCTTGCCATAGCTCTGACGTGAATCGTGCATCGCGATCCGAGGTAGGCACCCCGTGCCTCGAAACAACTTCTTTAAGATAGATGTCTGCGAGAGTAGAGAACTTATCTGTTTCCTTTATAGCCAGGAAGTGTGCAGACTTGGTGAGTCGATCCACGATCACCCATATAGTATCATTCCCACGCTGGGATCTAGGTAAGCCTGTAACAAAATCCATGGAAATTTCTTCCCATTTCCATTGCGGTATCTTAGGTTGTTGCAGTAGACCTGCGGGTTTCTGATATTCAACCTTGACCCTTGCACAGGTCAAGCACTTGCCAACATAGGTGGCGATGTGGGCTTTCATACTTGGCCACCAGTATGTTGTTTTGATGTCGTGGTACATTTTATCCGACCCTGGGTGTACCGAGTAGCGAGACTTGTGTGCTTCGTCCATCACAAGCTCTCATAAACCGCCATAAAGTGGGACCCAAATACGCCCCGTTACATAGTAGGTGCCGTCTTCCTTTTGTTCCATTCGTTGCCTTGAACCGCGTAAGGCTTCAGCCATGACGTTTTCGGGTTTTCGATGCTTCTGTCTGAGCAGCTCGTATCTGTGCAGGAAGACTGGTCTGAATAGTAAGCTGTAGCGCTCGCACGCGCTTGGGTAGGGTGTCTTTCCGACTGAGGGCGTCAGTCACAACATTGGCCTTGCCTGGATGATACTTGATGGCGCATTCGTAGTCGTTCAGTAGTTCAACCCATCTCCGTTGACGCATGTTCAAATCCTTTTGCTTAAGAATATGCTCGAGACTCCTGTGATCGGTGTAAATCGTGCACCTGGTACCGTACAGGTAGTGTCGCCATATCATAAGCGCGAAAACAACAGCTCCCAGCTCTAAATCGTGCGTCGTGTAGTTCCGTTCATGAATCTTGAGTTGCCGCGAAGCGTAAGCAATAATCTTATCCCGTTGCATCAATACGCAACCAAGACCCTGTATCGATGCGTCACAATAAACCCACGAAGTCATCTTTGCCCTCCGGCAATGAGAGAATAGGTGCACAGCAAAGCCTATCCTTCAGGTACTGAAAAGCGGTCTCTTGGGAATCTCCCCAACTGTAGGTCACACCTTTCTGTGTCAGCATAGTAAGCGGCTGCGCGATCTTCGAAAAGTCTTTAATGAATCGACTCTAGTACCCCGCCAAACCCAAGAATTGGCGTATTCCCGTTGGTGTACGCGGTGCAGGCCAGTTCCTGATCGAGTCTACTTTGGATGGGTCGACATGAATCCCATCCCTGTTCACCTCATGGCCTAAGAAGTGGACTTCACGAAGCCAGAAGTCGCATTTTGAAAACTTTGCATACAGTTGCTCCTTTCGAAGAAGTTCCAAGATAAGACGTAAGTGCTGCTCGCTCCTCCTGACTCTTGGAGTAGATCGGAATGTCGTCGATAAAGACAATGACGAACTTGTCAAGATAAGGTTTGCACACCCTGTTCATAAGGTCCATAAATACGGCAGGTGCGCTCAATAATATCAAACCATCCATCATATCAAACATAAAGTATAGCAGTTAAAATAATTCATAAAACCCAATACAATTGATGTTCAAACCAAACTTTGTTTGAGTAACGTAAACATAATAATGAAAACCCAAGATAAGTTATAAGTTCAAATATCGTTCATTGCGTCTCCTCGTCCTAACACGAAAACTCGACCTCTTGCCTCGTTGCCATTGTTGTTGTTTCCCCCGTTGTTTTTGTTGTTCCCGTTGCCCTGGTTATTGTTGTGGTTCTGATTCTGGTTCAACTGAGGGCAATCGCGTTTGTAATGACCTTCTGCCCCACACTGGAAACATCCCCGGTTTCCACGCTGTGGTTGCTGCTGCTGTGGGTTTTGAGGAACTGGTGGCGGAAGTTGCTGATCCTGGTTTGC
This sequence comes from Helianthus annuus, assembly GCF_002127325.2. Lineage (NCBI taxonomy): Eukaryota > Viridiplantae > Streptophyta > Magnoliopsida > Asterales > Asteraceae > Helianthus > Helianthus annuus. The sequence continues at coordinate 69,146,420 of NC_035434.2, read as the reverse complement.
AGGTCGAGAGCTTCTACAATCCTTAGCCTCATGACCCATCTTGAGACATCTTTGACAACGTTCCCTGCGACATCTTCCGCTGTGGTGTCTGTTGCACTTATTACACAGTGGGTGAATTCCCCGATATCCACCCTGCCCCTGACTGCCAGATGATTGCTGACTCGAATTCTGGTAGTCATTTGTCTTGCGCTGCTGAGACTGAACAGTAACCGATCCCTTGCTGGAATCCCCCTCCCATTTCCTCTTGTTGTCACTGGGAGTAGCAGCAGTGGTAGCCTTGACACGTTTTGGCAGTCTGTTCTGATCAACTGCCTGATCTGTAATACGGTGAGCGAGGCGCTGAATTTCCTGGATGTTGTCAAGATTAGCCGAGGTAACATGGCTCTGGATTTCTGGTGCCAAACCCTTGAGGTACATCTCAATACGCTTGTATGGTGGGTCTACCATAGTTGGGCATAGCACGGCCAGCTCGTTCGACCGTTTAGTATACGCTTCGATCTCTGATCCAACCATTTTCAAGTTATACAGCTCGTCTTCCAACTTGTGAATATCTTCACGAGTACAATATTCCCTTTTGATTAGTTCCTTGAAATCGTTCCATGGGGTGGCGTTAGCAGCTGCCGACCCTAAGATCTGGACTTGGGCGTTCCACCAAGTCAGCGCTATTCCTTCCAAGGTGCCAGTTGCATACTTAACCTTGCGAGCCTCAGGGCACTCGCACATTTCGAATACTGACTCTAGCTTCTCAAACCAATGGAGGAGTCCCACTGCCCCCTCGGTGCCACTGAAGGAATTTGGACGACAGTCCATGAAGTTCTTGAAAGTGCAGACAGGCTGCTGCGCGTGTTGACCTATTGTGTACGAATAGGACAAGGTTAAATACGAGAGTTAATGTAGGATCTAAAGATCCTAGTGTATGTGTCTATACTGCAGAGTATACTACCTGCTTGAGCAGCTGCAAGTGCCGCAGCAACTTGAGCTTGAACAAGAGCCTCTAGCTGGGCTTGTGTCATGTTGATACGTCCGGCCATTGATCTTCACATCAAAGGCAACATAGATGAGAAAGGTTCGCGAATAGTGCGATGACAGAAGAGTGTAAGCACATAGGTGTTCTCAAGCAATAACAAGTAGTGAGCAAAGTAATGTAAGCATACTACGAGCAAAGTTCTATGCAGTTCTAGTAAGCAGGTAATAAACATAAACCTTATTACCTAGTATGTCGAGTCTTGCACGTGGAGCGAAGCGTCGTTGTGGATCGTTTGAGAGCACTTTTCTGGTTATAGTCTGGTTTTAATAAAAACGTTTTCCCATATTAAAACCAAGTTCTCTATAACCAATGGCTCTGATACCAATCTGTCACACCCCCAAAATCCACCTGCGGTGTATCACCGCTTGGGAGCGTGACTGACCAGGATCAAGCCACCAATCATATCGAACATGTAGTTAATGTCAAGTATAATAAATGTAAACCAATTATTCAATACGATTGATGTTCCAACAAAACATAATTTAAGTAGCGGAAGCGTATTAATGATATCCAATGTATGTAAAGAGTTCAAGTGTTGTAAGTATAACATAACATCCACGATCCAATCTCCACAACGACCTGCTCCTCCCTGTGCAAGCTCCATATGTACCTAATGTCCTGCAAGGCATGTAACAGAGGATCAACAACTAGTTGAGCGAGTTCACAGTTAACAGTTCAGTAATAGTATAGTGTGAGTAGTAGTATGTTCATTCGTTATGTCGTGTATCGTATTAGTTTCCATCGCGGCCTCCCAGGCAGGTATGCGAAGATATTAAGGGGATGTTCATCCCGTATATTCTAGACTAGGTTTACCTGTATCGCGGCCTACCAGGCAGGTGTGCGAAGAATAGTAAATTACAGTTCGCGGCCTTCCAAAGGCAGGTGTGCGAAGTCAGTCATAATATCGCGGCCAACCCTTGGCAGGTGTGCGAAGATCAGTTCAATAAGTGTTACTAGTCTAGTAGTAGTTCTAACAGTGGAGTATGTACAATAGTTCATCAAATCACATCACTACGTTCCCGTATAGATAAGTACCAGTAAATAATCAAATCCCATTCCCACCCTGGGAACCCCATGCCTTGGCTGTGTGAACTCACCTTGGTTTGCTCGGTATGTTATTGCTTCTAGGGTTTATAAATCTCTAAGTCCGTAACAGACGACCTATGATGTGTTGCACATGATACGAAGTAAGTGTTTGCATCCAATTAGGGTTTGCAATTCATTGACATTCAAACAGTTGTGTCTTGTGTGTTTGTTGTGTACATGATGATATCACATAGAATGTTCACGCATGCAGGATCATACAGTTGCATTCAATATCATACGATTATACGCATATAGAATCATACATCACATAAACGGTTAATCGTATTCACATAATTCCTACGTCGTGTCTTTGATTGCACAGTTTAATGTAACGTGGATGCTAACCTAGTTGCCACTGATAACACACTTAACATATTATCATCGTTAATACGCTTGACAGGTTTAGTAGAGTTTGCGACAAGGACAAGTGACATACACATCTTATCAGATTCAATCATTAGTTATTACACTTTCATGGCCTCATATTAAACATACATCAGCATCAGACAGGGCCTTGCCCTTCATAAGAACTCAGACAAGTGTGTGGGGGGGTTTCCCCTGTTTAAAACTCGGATAACACATGATATATCATACATCTTCGGACATATAATCAACATACAAACTCAGACCTAGTTTCTCATACTAATTCGGACATGGGTGAGCATATTACTCGGTCCACCATTAATCTATTAAACTCGGATCTAAGGTGATCCATTAAACTCGGACCCAAGGTGATCCACTAACTCGGATCAAAGGTGATCCATTAAACTCGGACCCCTTTAATCATTCAATAAACTCGGGCATTCAATTATCAATAAACTCGGACATTCTATTATCAATAAACTCGGACATGAGGGGGTTTATAAACTCGGTCCACACATACATAAATAAACTCGTTCCAATACACATAAATAAACTCGGTCCAATACACATAAATAAACTCGGTCCATTTGATTTTTGTTAATAAACTCGGGCTACATCCTCCCCCTTAAACTCGGACCAAGTTCATCATACAAATTCGGACCATATGTTTGTTAAACTCAGACAAATCATATGTTTATAACTTCGGACCTCGATGCATTACCCATAACTCAGACAAGAGCATCCAATTAAACTCTGACTAACAGCAACGTACATACAAATGATCAAGTTCGACAGGATTATAACAGTTACGTTTCTTATATTCAATCAGTTACGTCTACATGAACTCAAAACCCTAATTCACATTACAGAACTCATAGGCAGTCAATCGATGATTACAATAACTATCACAATACAAACGATCCATCAAGCATACAATTAATCATCATCGTCATCACAGTAATTCCAAATCAAATCAATAATCACAGCCTATCTCATGAAGAACTAGGGTTTTAACATCAATCAATCAACCAATCAACAATTAATCATGAACAATGATTAAACAATTACCTTGATTCGATTCTAGATGGATTGGCAATCAAACTTGATGCAAAGAACTTGTGAATCCAAGAATGATAAGAAGGTGGTTGTAGAGAGGATTAGGGAATGTGGGTACGTGTTTTTGATTCTTGTGATGATTAGTGAATGATTAGTAAAAGAGATTAGGGTTAAGTATGGTTTAATTTTCACTACCTACACTATACACCCTCAATTTCTATATTTTACACAAGTACACCATCCCCTAACAATTTCACAATTCCACCACCATGTTCATATATTTACCAATTTCACCATTAACAAACAATCATGCACAATCACACAATTAAAACATATAAGATTCCATGGCAATCAATTGTGCAAGTAAACAACTAAATAATACAAGAACGTGCAATAAATGCGAAATAGAATCTTGGAATTTCAAGTTGTCACATACGATGTGAGAAATTTCAATGGAGGTTATGTGGGTTTCGCAGGAAATCAAGGTGGTAGAATTATTGGTGAAGGAACGTTATCCAATGGGATTGTGACGTTTGAAAGAGTTAATTACATTGCTGAGCTGGAGGATAATTGCTGAGTATCTCGCAGATTTGTGACAGGATGTATACAACTCACTTCACTGACAAAGAATGTTTGATCTTGAAGCCAGGATTTGTTATCCCTGAAGAATGGATTATCATGAGGGCACCAAGAGTCAATGATTTGTACGTGTTGGACATGAGCGTTGCTACTACAACCACGGGTCAGGCTCATTGTTTTGTGTCCAGAGCAACTGAGAAAGAATCGAGATTGTGGCACCGCAAGATGGGTCATATACATCTTAGAAAAATAAATCACTTGGTGCACAATGATTTGGTTACAGGAGTTCATGTCAAAGGTTTTCATCTGGAAGGGGAGTGTATTAGCTGTATCAAAGGCAAGCAGAAGAAAAATTCACACCCTAAAAAGCAAGTCAATTCAGTCTCAAGACCTCTAGAGAGACTTCACATGGATTTGTTTGGTCCTGTGAATGTCAAAAGTATTACTGGAGATCACTATTATCTTGTGGTTACTGATGATTATTCCAGATTTTCGTGGGTATCATTCTTGAAGACGAAAGATGAAACGTTTGATAGTTTGATGGCGTTGTTCAGAAAGATTGAGAATCTGTACCAAAGGCGTATCAAAAGAATTCGAAGTGATAATGGTACTGAATTCAAAAACAGCAAGATGGAAGAATTTTGTGAAGAAAGAGGTATATTGCATGAGTTTAGTGCTCCGTACACTCCACAGAAGAATGGAGTCGCAGAACGCAAAAGCAGGACACTAATCGAGATGGCTAGAACAATGCTCGCTGATTCAAAGTTATCGATAAATTTTTGGGCAGAACTGTTTCCGCCGCATGCTATACGCTCAACAGAGTTCTCACTGTCAAGAAATTCAACAAAACATGCTTTGAGTTGATTAATAACCGCAAACCTAATTTGAAGTATCTTGAACCATTTGGGTCACCCTGTATAGTTCTAGAGCCTTTTGGAAAGTTTGGTCTGAAGTGCATTGAGGGAATATTTGTTGGTTATGCAAGTCCTTTACGACGTGTCTTCGTTCCAAGTGAGAAGCGGATTATTGAAGCTCCAAATGTTGAATGTCAAGGTAATACAATGCCGCCGCAGAATCCTGGAGTTTCATGGCGTTATCATTATAACACTTTGTGGGATTCCTTTGACATGATGGAAGAAAAAGAAGAAGAAGACTTCTTTGATGAGTTGGATATTCTGAGAGAGTATGAGTCTTCGCAGGAAAGGTTCCCAGCTGAGTATTCAATGCGACCACGAAAAACTTCAAATGACAATGAAGCAGGTCCAAGCAATGCTGGTGAACATGACAATGTCCAACAAGATGAAGTTGCTCATGATAATCAGACGGAACAGAATGATAATCAAGAATCTGAGAACATGCCAATAATTGATCATGGTGATTTAGATTCTGAGGGGGAGCAAATTCAGATTTCAAGTCAAAAAAACCCAGTCAGTGAACAAGATCCAAATCGATATGTTACTAATCTGGAAGGCGAGGTAGATGTTCCAGGCGAGGTGATTCCAAGAACTCTTTCATACCATCCAGAGGAGCTGATCATTGGAGAACTACAATCAGGCGTTTGCACTAGACGTCAAATTGACCAAGGCCTTACTTGTTTTTATTCTACAGTAGCACCTTTACAAACTGAATTTTTATTAAGTTGTTTTATTTCGCAGATTGAACTGCGAACATACAAAGAGGCGCTTACTGAAGATTCTTGGGTCAATGCGATGCAAGAAGAGTTGAGTTAATTCGAGAAGTTGGGAGTGTGGAAGTTAGTAGATTTGCCTGATGGTCACAGGAAGATCAACACCAAATGGGTGTTTAAATGTAAAAGAGATGATCGAGGAGTTGTTGTGCGAAACAAAGCTCGACTCGTTGTCCAGGGCTTTAGTCAGTAGGAGGGTATAGAATTCACTGAAGTGTATGCTCCTGTGGCTCGACTAGAAGCGATCAGAATCTTCCTAGCATTTGCATCGTGGAAAAACTTCAAAGTATATCAGTTAGATGTGAAATCGGCGTTTCTCTACGGGAAGGTAAAAGAGGAGGTATATGTCGGACAGCCACCGGGCTTTACCAATCCAATCCACAAAAACAATGTCTACTTGCTAGACAAAGCGCTGTATGGTTTACACCGGGCCCCGAGAGCTTGGTACGAGACGTTGTCTCAACACCTACTAGCCAACAGCTTCATTCGTGGAAAAGTGGATGCCACTCTCTTCATTAAAGAGGTCGATGGACATCTTCTGATAGTTCAGATATACGTGGACGACATAATATTGGGGTCAACAAATGAGAATTTGTGCAAAGATTTTGAACAAGTTATGAAGCAAAAATTTGAAATGTCATCAATGGGGGAGATGAAATTTTTCTTGGATCTTCAAGTTGATCAACTAGCTGAGGGAATATTCATTTACCATACGAAGTAAGTTCATGATATTCTAGAGAAATTTGGGATGTCAAGTTCTACTCCAGCGTTAACCCCGTTAGCGACGAATCATGGGATACACCCAGATCTCACCGGAGACAGGGTAGACGAGATAATGTATCGTTCCATTATCGGTTCGTTGATGTACTTAACTGCTTCAAGACCCGATATCATGTACCCAACGTGCCTCGCAGCAAGATTTCAATCTAACCCGAGAGCTTCGCATATGGTTATTGTGAAGAGGATATTATGCTACCTGAAAGGAAATCCATTATTGGGGTTGTGGTATCCTAGGAAAGGCGATTTCACGCTCGAAGGGTATTCCGATTCGGATTTCGGATGCTGCAAAGTCAACGCAAAATCAACAACAGCAGGATGCCAGTTATTTGGATCTCTCTTGGTCACTTGGTAGTGTAAGAAGCAAACTTCTGTGGCTTTATCCACATGTGAAGCGGAGTATGTGGCTGCTAGCAGTTGCTGCTCTCAGATCTTGTGGATCGAGCAACAGATGCGCGACTACGGTTTGCAATTTCTTAACATACCTATCTTTGTTGACAATGAGGCCGCAATAAATATAACGAAAAATCCAGTAAATCACGCTAAAACTAAACATATAGAAATTCGACATCACTTCATCCGTGATTGCTTCGAGAAGAAGTTGATACGAATTGAGAAAATCCACACTGACAATCAGAAAGCTGATTTACATACCAAAGCTTTTGATAAAACACGTTTTAAATGTCTTTTAAAACTGAATGGTATGATGCTTTTCTCGGTGTCGGATGGAATTATTGGCGTTGATGAAGGTACTATTGTAGATGACGATGAGAAACAATCTGCAATGGTTTGTCGATTTTTTTACTTGTTTTGGTATTTAGGGGGAGTAAATATTTTTTTTTTTGAAAATACAAAAACAGTAAAAAAATTCAAAAATCCAAAAACATGATAAAATTTCAAAATCCAAAAACAATAGAAAACTGAAAAAGAGCTTGTGTAAAAAGGGAAAATGATAGTACATCAGTTTGACTGTTACGGTACGCTAAAGATTTGTAAAGAATAAAGCGTTAAACAGTCTCACTGATGATGTGTTGATAGGTTTTTGCACATATAGTAGGTTTGTTCGGGATATAAACATAATAATTCAAACTTGCTTATTTCGTGAGGAACACTACTTGGATATATAGGTAACCCCTGAAATCTCGTTTGAAAGGTCCCTCTTTCTGAAATACTATGTGACACCTGTGTCACTCCAACCATCAAACAAATGCCAAACCAAGGAAATATGGTATTTCATACTTGGGATTTGTATAAATATGTGTATGCTTTGCACATATCAATTCTTGTTCAATTTCATACTCTACAACGCTTTCTGGAGAATTATACGCAAACTGGTGCATAAACGTACTCAGTTTAATGCGACAAATACTCCGGGAGACCATCATACACTTAACATACCTTAAATAACCTTTACATAACTTAGAAATAAGTTTTGAAGGCTTTGGTATGGCAAAAACAAGTTAATTCGCTTACAGGGACTAAACTTGACAAACTGCGAAAGTATGCCAATTTGAACTGTAACGAACATTCCGGAACATGTCCATAAGTTAAACATACCATATATATCCTTTACATAGCTTAGAAATAGGCTTTGAGGGGTTTGGTATGCTAAAACAAACTTTTGGATCATTCAGGGACTAAAAGTGTCAAAAAGTGCATAAGTTTGCACTTTCGCGCATAACTCACGTTCTGAATACATCCGGACATCCAAAAATTTATGTAAGCATCCTAATATTATGCCTTAGTGTTTGGCATGAGAAAAATCCATTCGTCGCGTCATTTGGATCGTCTTTCACGCTTATGCGCATTCCGTCGTAATTAAGCGAACATCGCGATCGTACGGCCAAACGAACCGACATCCGACATATTTTTGGGCATGTTTCATGTCCACAATGTTTAGGCATCATTTTAGGGCCTTAAAGATGACTTTACAGGTCTTAGAAGGGCTGGAAATAGCTTAAACACGCAACAGGGACCAAAAGTGTAAATTCTGCAAGTGGTGCAGATCAGAGGGGCCAGGCGGCCCGCGTAAAGATTGCCCAAAACATGAGGCGGGCCGCGTGAACATGTCTGACAGAAGATTTTGCATTTAATGCAGAATCTGGCCTTTCGTTCGATCAAGGGGCGATGCCTTTTCACCCAACGAAGAGCCAAGGGTCAAGTTCACTGAACTTATCCACTTGGACACATGTACGCACGAGATCAAGGCACGATATTCGATAAAACGATCCTAACGGTTCCACTTTTCCTATAAATACCCCCCCCTTTTAGTGTAAAATTCACAAAATCAGATCTTAGAGCTCTAAGTTGAAACCATTGTTTCATACCTGAGCTATTTGGTCTTGATTAGCACTCGGGGACCCTCCGTAAGTCTTCTTTCGCTCTTTTATTCGCTTTTCGAGTCCGAAAGTCAACGTTTTGTTGACTTTCTGCATTGACCAGCTTTTGGTCAATGTGAAGTTCATGGAACTTCATAACGTGAGCGTGATCACGATGGTTATGGTCCATAGTGACCATACCTACTGATTACCACGTTATCTAGGCTCAGTGACGAGTCGTAGTTTCGGCCAAAATGCGCATTCTTGCGTATTTTGTAACCAAACTACTCGTGGGCATCAAAGCCGTTTGTTTTGATGCCAAACCTGTTTCTAAACTTAGTTAAGCATGTTCTAACATGCTTAGCTCGTCACTTTTAGTTTAGTGCTTATATAGGGTCGTAAGGTAAGCGATTTAAACCATCGCTTATACTTTCGAACCCGACCCATTTGGTCGGTCATTAGGACCCGACCAAACACATTTGGTGACCATAGCTATAACCTTCCGAGGTTATACCGTGTGGTCGCAATGTTAGGCGTTCCGAACGCGTTCTACGCGAACGACGCGTTAGGGTAGCATAAGCTACCTAAACGGGTCGTGATGGACCGTAAGCACTTAGATTAGGTTTCATTTTAGTATGTAGGCTTTGCTAAGCCATATTACACGAGTCTCCATACTCGTTTGGTTTACGAACCCGCGTACTGTCCGATCCTTCCGATTTGGTCCGGTATATTAACATAAGCTACCTATTAGGTGCCGTTGATATTCCGTGATTTTTAGCATTATCCGGTTATTATATAAGGAATCCAAAGCAATCTCAGGTGAGTACATAGTTCCCCTCTTTTACTGTTTTCTGAACTGTTTTGGGGTGAAACATGTGTACCTATCTGTTATTTTCATGATTTCAAAGTATAATTGATTATACATGTTAGTAATTATCTTTTGACAAACTAAATGACTATCTATGATTTAAACACTGATTTCTCAAGGACTACAAAAGTAATTGTTGGAATAGTACTTATTTTGTTCACCAGACCGATTGGTAGTATGATATAGCGCTATAGGACTAGACACCCCATTCCTGTTGTCATGGAATGTCTGAAACCAATTCGTTTCTCCATCCAAATAGGGATTTCCTTTGTGGTATCCCTATAGTCTCAAAGGTGTAGTTTGATGCACCAGGTCTGAATGAATTCTTAAATCGCACCTTTAAAGTATAGTTTGATATACTCTCATGTGTGGTGTTGTACAGAACCAACATATATTTTGAAATCATCCAAAGCATATTTTGATATGTTATTTACAAACCATGACATAGTTTAATATGTTATTTATCACATCCAAAGCATATTCTGATATGTTACTTACAAAACTAAAGCATAGTTTAATGTGTTATTTATAAATCCAAGGTATACCTGTAGTATACTACTGAAAACTATTATTTTGAACAACTAAAGTATATTTAATATACTATCTATCAAACGATTTGGTTTTGGTTAGTGTTTAGATAACAGAACGAGTGTAATGTGATGAAAACATGGTAGATACGCCGCTGGTACTTCTTATATATAAGTGTTTTCATTGCATTACATACCGTGGCGTTATTTAGTACACATGGGTTAACAATATTGGAACTGAAATATATTTTAATATATTACTTATTCAACTTTCTTAAAACCAAGGTATATTTTATATATACCATAAACGTTTTATTAAAACATTGTTTTTCAAACAACTTAACTTATACAAACTCATTTTACATGGTTATTCAGTTAACCATACATTATTCTCTTATTTATACATATCATCTGATCCTATCGTTTTTCAAATGATTTACAAGACAAAGCAAATTTACAAAGTTCATGACTAAACATTTTCTCAAACATAAGTCATGAACTCCGTTTTCACAAAACCTATGTATCTCACAGGCATTTTTATGCTGACGTACCTATTTTTACACATGTTTCAGGTGCTGTCTTGAGATGATTGTTGATACATGCTACATTTAGGATGGACTCGTGCCTTAGCAACTTTAAAACTTGGAAGATCATAGTTGTACTTATGTGATTGTAATAGAACAACGAGTTCATTTAATCAATAAAACAATATTTAAATTTCCATGTGTTATGAAACAATGATTCTGTTACAACACTCCCCGACGTTTCCGCCACGTTTTGTATGTTCTACGTGGTCGGGGTGTGACAGAAAAGTTGGTATCAGAGCTCATGGTTATAGGGAATTAGGTTATTAGTAATGCTTTGACCTAGTCTATAACCTTCCTAGGACCCTAACGCGAGTTTACTTGCGTTTAGTCATAAAACAACACCGTCACCTATCCTTAGGCGACGACCGCAACAAGAACATAAATTTCAAAACCGCTTTGAAAACTAATCATCTGTTCTAGGATGATTGATTTCTAGGTTTTGAACCCTCTGTTATAAGGTTTTGAACCCCTTTGAATTTTCAAAACTCTCGTCAAAGTTGGTCTAGATATTGTGAACACATGCAAACTGGAAGGGTGGGTGCCTGTACCCTGAGTTTTCTGTCTAAGGCTAGAGTGTTCGTACAAATCCACATAATCAGACCAGTCACTCTTACCTGGGAACTCTTGGGGTGAGTGTCCACTTATAGGCGAGCATGTCTTCGCGATACATTATTTTTGACCTATTTGCTTTGATTAATCACCAGGTCGTGTGTTGCTTTGTAGTAACAGACAGACGGCCACTATCCTTGCTTTCATCAGATTTGTTCGATCTCATTCTTTTCGTCTAATTCTCTCACTCGTTTCCTCTCATGTTTCCTCTTTTAGAATGCCTCCTCGACGCGAAAATCAGATGGCAAATGCCGAACTGGCGGAAATCATCGCGCAACAAATGGCTGCTGCCTTCCCAATTCTTTATGCTCAAATAACTCAAGCCATCAACAACAACAATGCTCCATGCAATTTCAAGATTTTTAACTCAGCTAAACCGCTCAAGTTCAATGGTTCTGAGGGAGCAACTGGTCTTCTTCAATGGTTCGAGAGCATTGAGAACACTTTCCGTCACGTTCAGTGTCCTGAAAATCGCAAGGTCGAGTTTTCTTCGAGTGTGTTTCAGAAGAGGGCTCTTACATGGTGGAATGGGGTTATGAGAGACCGCGGTGCAGAGGTTGCATTAGCACAGACTTGGGCCGAGCTTAGGGCTCTTATGATGAAGGAGTTCTGTCCTCGTCATGAGCTTAGGGCTCTAGAAAGGGAATTTGATGATTTAAAGCAAGACAGTGGGGAACATCGAGCCTATACTGATCGCTATGAGGAATTGAGCTTGTTATGCCCTACTGTGGTTACGCCTCTGGATAAGGCGATACATTGATGGGCTTCCTGACGTAGTTCAGGACATCGTTACTGGCAGCAACCCTACTACTGTCAGACAAGCCATTGAATTGGCTGCCACTCTGACTGAATCCCAAATCAGGAAGCGCAAGCTGTTTCGGAAGGGCGACTTAAGACCATCTGACAAGACTGCTCATGTGGAACCAAAGGAAGAAAGTGCTGAGGTGTCCAAGAAGGAAAAGCGCAAAGCCTCTCAAAGCTACGCTGTAACCGCTCAAGACAAACAAGTTGCACCAAACCAGCCAACACAACCTCGTAAAAGACAAAACTATGTTGGTACTGCACCGTTGTGCAACAAATGCAACCGTCATCATCTAGAGCAAGAGCAGTGTCACAAATGTACCCACTGTGGGCGGTTGGGACATTTGATCAATGTTTGTCGTTATGCAAATCAAACTGCTGCAAACCCTGCTGCTGTTCAAGCACGGTTCCCTCCAGGGTCATGTTATAACTGTGGTGACCTTACCCACTACAGAAACAATTGCCCAAGGCTTGTTAACATACCTCCAGCGCGTGGACGAGTGTTCAACATCAATGAGGCAAACATGAACAATGAGGCAGCAGTGAACAATTAGTGTTTTGTATTTCCTTAGTTGCTATCTTTTGACACTTCAAGACAAATCCGTTGCTACATAAATAAAGATTTGTTGTTTTTATTTATGCAAAATTTATGCGTTTGTGTGAATGCTTGATGCAACTTTATGATGTCAACCCAAAAACAAACTACTCGTATGGTTCTGTCATATTATGATCACTTGTGATCTCCCCAAGAACCTTAAACTCTCGTTTCTTTTAAGAAACAAAGTCAAACACTTATTGAAAATCCCTCTATCTTTATAGATAGATCTTCATAAATCGTTAAAGTGCCAAATGAAATCCATAGGTTGGATTCCTAGTGTGCCTTAATATCCATACCTAAGGATAACAAAATAAATAATCAAGTTAACTAAATTTGTGCTTATGTATTTTCTTACATGTTTTGTGGTTGTATGTGATCCATCCAAATCCTCATAGAATCTTTCATATCTTCATACGAGAGATTCATAATGGGATATCCAAAGATACTATCTTAAACCCTCAATGGATTTCAACAGTGTAGTTAAGTCACTCGGGTTATAAAGTATTGTTCTATAATTGGACCTCTTGAAAGGTCTGCTTAAACAGATTGATTTTGAAAATCTGATTAGAAATATCATGTGATGATATAAAAATGATCCCTTAAGCGGTCTATTTAAAGAGATCGTATGACGGTCTAGTTAAGAAGATCATGTGTTGATCTAGTTAAAAAGATCGTTCTTTGATCGAATTAAAAGGATCCTTTGGTGGTCTAGTCAAATCGCTTCATATTTATTCAAGAAATTTTTCCTACGGATTATGAAATGGACTGTGCGGACTGTGCAAGGAATTACGTAATTATGGAGGCCTACATAATTATGGAATTCAGTGCACAGGAACCACAGGAAGTTTCATCATGTGTTAAGACCTAGTGACAAGAATAATGATACGGGAGAAGTCTCGGACCTCGACCAATGTCATTTATTCTCACACTCCCCCAATTCTGATCTCAATCACACACCAAGTTTTCCTATGATAAGCCTTCATAAGAAACATTCGTCAATCAGTAGTTCAAAATTTCATGTTTTACTATTTCAAGGAATTCACTCTGAGGGTTAAAAAATTCGCTAAGAATCCTAACATGGCCCAGGGTTTTACCTAAGGGTTCAATGGATCTATTATAAGGCGAAACCTTCACAGATGTCCTCACGAGTTTCCTCTAGAATTAAATTTCGGGACGAAATTTCCTAAAGTAGGGGAGACTGTGACACCTGTGTCACTCCAACCATCAAACAAATGCCAAACCAAGGAAATATGGTATTTCATACTTGGGATTTGTATAAATATGTGTATGCTTTGCACATATCAATTCTTGTTCAATTTCATACTATACAACGCTTTCTGGAGAATTATACGCAAACTGGTGCATAAACGTACTCAGTTTAATGCGACAAATACTCCGGGAGACCATCATACACTTAACATACCTTAAATAACCTTTACATAACTTAGAAATAAGTTTTGAAGGCTTTGGTATGGCAAAAACAAGTTAATTCGCTTACAGGGACTAAACTTGACAAACTGCGAAAGTATGCCAATTTGAACTGTAACGAACATTCCGGAACATGTCCATAAGTTAAACATACCATATATATCCTTTACATAGCTTAGAAATAGGCTTTGAGGGGTTTGGTATGCTAAAACAAACTTTTGGATCATTCAGGGACTAAAAGTGTCAAAAAGTGCATAAGTTTGCACTTTCGCGCATAACTCACGTTCTGAATACATCCGGACATCCAAAAATTTATGTAAGCATCCTAATATTATGCCTTAGTGTTTGGCATGAGAAAAATCCATTCGTCGCGTCATTTGGATCGTCTTTCACGCTTATGCGCATTCCGTCGTAATTAAGCGAACATCGCGATCGTACGGCCAAACGAACCGACATCCGACATATTTTTGGGCATGTTTCATGTCCACAATGTTTAGGCATCATTTTAGGGCCTTAAAGATGACTTTACAGGTCTTAGAAGGGCTGGAAATAGCTTAAACACGCAACAGGGACCAAAAGTGTAAATTCTGCAAGTGGTGCAGATCAGAGGGGCCAGGCGGCCCGCGTAAAGATTGCCCAAAACATGAGGCGGGCCGCGTGAACATGTCTGACAGAAGATTTTGCATTTAATGCAGAATCTGGCCTTTCGTTCGATCAAGGGGCGATGCCTTTTCACCCAACGAAGAGCCAAGGGTCAAGTTCACTGAACTTATCCACTTGGACACATGTACGCACGAGATCAAGGCACGATATTCGATAAAACGATCCTAACGGTTCCACTTTTCCTATAAATACCCCCCCCCTTTTAGTGTAAAATTCACAAAATCAGATCTTAGAGCTCTAAGTTGAAACCATTGTTTCATACCTGAGCTATTTGGTCTTGATTAGCACTCGGGGACCCTCCGTAAGTCTTCTTTCGCTCTTTTATTCGCTTTTCGAGTCCGAAAGTCAACGTTTTGTTGACTTTCTGCATTGACCAGCTTTTGGTCAATGTGAAGTTCATGGAACTTCATAACGTGAGCGTGATCACGATGGTTATGGTCCATAGTGACCATACCTACTGATTACCACGTTATCTAGGCTCAGTGACGAGTCGTAGTTTCGGCCAAAATGCGCATTCTTGCGTATTTTGTAACCAAACTACTCGTGGGCATCAAAGCCGTTTGTTTTGATGCCAAACCTGTTTCTAAACTTAGTTAAGCATGTTCTAACATGCTTAGCTCGTCACTTTTAGTTTAGTGCTTATATAGGGTCGTAAGGTAAGCGATTTAAACCATCGCTTATACTTTCGAACCCGACCCATTTGGTCGGTCATTAGGACCCGACCAAACACATTTGGTGACCATAGCTATAACCTTCCGAGGTTATACCGTGTGGTCGCAATGTTAGGCGTTCCGAACGCGTTCTACGCGAACGACGCGTTAGGGTAGCATAAGCTACCTAAACGGGTCGTGATGGACCGTAAGCACTTAGATTAGGTTTCATTTTAGTATGTAGGCTTTGCTAAGCCATATTACACGAGTCTCCATACTCGTTTGGTTTACGAACCCGCGTACTGTCCGATCCTTCCGATTTGGTCCGGTATATTAACATAAGCTACCTATTAGGTGCCGTTGATATTCCGTGATTTTTAGCATTATCCGGTTATTATATAAGGAATCCAAAGCAATCTCAGGTGAGTACATAGTTCCCCTCTTTTACTGTTTTCTGAACTGTTTTGGGGTGAAACATGTGTACCTATCTGTTATTTTCATGATTTCAAAGTATAATTGATTATACATGTTAGTAATTATCTTTTGACAAACTAAATGACTATCTATGATTTAAACACTGATTTCTCAAGGACTACAAAAGTAATTGTTGGAATAGTACTTATTTTGTTCACCAGACCGATTGGTAGTATGATATAGCGCTATAGGACTAGACACCCCATTCCTGTTGTCATGGAATGTCTGAAACCAATTCGTTTCTCCATCCAAATAGGGATTTCCTTTGTGGTATCCCTATAGTCTCAAAGGTGTAGTTTGATGCACCAGGTCTGAATGAATTCTTAAATCGCACCTTTAAAGTATAGTTTGATATACTCTCATGTGTGGTGTTGTACAGAACCAACATATATTTTGAAATCATCCAAAGCATATTTTGATATGTTATTTACAAACCATGACATAGTTTAATATGTTATTTATCACATCCAAAGCATATTCTGATATGTTACTTACAAAACTAAAGCATAGTTTAATGTGTTATTTATAAATCCAAGGTATACCTGTAGTATACTACTGAAAACTATTATTTTGAACAACTAAAGTATATTTAATATACTATCTATCAAACGATTTGGTTTTGGTTAGTGTTTAGATAACAGAACGAGTGTAATGTGATGAAAACATGGTAGATACGCCGCTGGTACTTCTTATATATAAGTGTTTTCATTGCATTACATACCGTGGCGTTATTTAGTACACATGGGTTAACAATATTGGAACTGAAATATATTTTAATATATTACTTATTCAACTTTCTTAAAACCAAGGTATATTTTATATATACCATAAACGTTTTATTAAAACATTGTTTTTCAAACAACTTAACTTATACAAACTCATTTTACATGGTTATTCAGTTAACCATACATTATTCTCTTATTTATACATATCATCTGATCCTATCGTTTTTCAAATGATTTACAAGACAAAGCAAATTTACAAAGTTCATGACTAAACATTTTCTCAAACATAAGTCATGAACTCCGTTTTCACAAAACCTATGTATCTCACAGGCATTTTTATGCTGACGTACCTATTTTTACACATGTTTCAGGTGCTGTCTTGAGATGATTGTTGATACATGCTACATTTAGGATGGACTCGTGCCTTAGCAACTTTAAAACTTGGAAGATCATAGTTGTACTTATGTGATTGTAATAGAACAACGAGTTCATTTAATCAATAAAACAATATTTAAATTTCCATGTGTTATGAAACAATGATTCTGTTACAACACTCCCCGACGTTTCCGCCACGTTTTGTATGTTCTACGTGGTCGGGGTGTGACATACTAGGTCTTTATACTCAGTGATATCTGGGGTATTATTCCGGGACTTCTGTTGAATGGAAGTTCTGACCTATTCCCCGAATAATACTTTTCGCATTGCTTGAAACATAGCACCGCCCTCAGCATAAAAAATGATAAAACATTGCAAAATGATAATCGTGTGCTGTTGTAAAAAAGATCCTCTAAAGGGGACACACCGAAAGTTGAACCGTCATCTCTCTGCTGAACGGAAGTTCTGACCTGAGCACTCACGGTTTCGCATCTAACCCTTTACAGATATCATCTGTGGTATACTCACCTGTAAAACTGAATATTGGGATACTGGATACGGGAGTATATTCAAGAGGTGGGACACATGAATGAGTTTAAGTTCTTAAGACATCTAATTCGTATCCTGAATAGATTGAAAATTGTGTGAGAATTTAAGTGGATCAGCATATCGACAATCTAAGTGAATTGTTTAATTCTGAGTATGAAATTAAAGCTTAACGGTACTAGTGACTTGTCTGATAGCTGATATGATTCCCTAACACGCTCATCAAAAATATGTTTGTGTATTTCATTTCTAGTTAAGAAACTTTATTGAAAATCCAAAAAGATTTTTCATTTCTGCTTTATTTTCCGATAAACCAAAGTGGAGAGTTGATCGTTAGATTCTCACAGGTGAAGCAGATGCATGAAGTTTCTGGACTGGAAGATGAGGAGAGCTAATCTTGATAAGATTTGATTGATAAAAAGTCAAAAACAAGTTCATTAACTTGATACTTGTTATTTTCTGAAAATGTTTGAAAATTCTTGAAAAAAATCAATTTGATTATCTCAAGAACAACCAAGGTCATTAAGTTGGACTTGGTAGACTAATTAAGTAATCAGGGTCATTAATTTGGACCTGAATACTTAAGTGGATTTCTAAAACTGATAGATTATGAGTTTTATTGCTGAAAGTCGATGGAGTGTAATGATATATGTTTGAGAAACAGGTTATGATGGTGAAAATTCCCTACGGCAACAAAATGTTAAAGTTTGAACCAGAATTCAAGACCCAGCTGATTGAGAGGGGGAGTCTTAGAAATGGGGAGTCAAGATTCTGGATCAACACACAAAGGGGAGTTTGAAGATTGAAGTTTGAAGATTTGAAGAGAGCTTTTACAAGAAAGACAATTTAGAAAAGAGACAAAGACTGAAGACTCAACGCCGAAGACTTCGTCAAAAGCAACATGTCAAAAAGTGGAAATCAAAAAGTGGGTTATTTCATGTAATTCCGCTTGAAATGACAACATGTCATTCCAAGCGAAATCAGGTTTCTTTGTTATTCCGCTCAAAAGCAACATTGGTGATTTCGATTGAGTCGTTTGAAGCAGAATCAGGTTCCGCTTGGGCATTTCAAGCGGAATCAGCATTTGTATAAATAGGTGTGTGGTGAGTTCATTTGTAACAGTTGGAGCGAAATCAGGTCTTGTGTATTGAGTCGAGGTGCTGTCGGATTTGTGTCAGAAATCATTGTAAAGGCTCATAATTCAGTAATAGAGAAGAAATTGAAAGCAAACAAGCTGTTTGACATTGTTTACTTTGATTCCGCCTTAGTAAATGATGATGAACTGCTCAACTTGACTGTTTAGGGTCACGGAACCGGTCCAACACCTCCGATTTAAGTCCCAACACACTAACATAGTTATCTGATATTAGCACACACTAGAATCCTTGATCTCTTGAGCTTTGTTTGATCATTTGAACAAGACTTATACGCAATCCCAGGTGAGTACACAGTCCCCTCTTTTACATTTTCAAATGTTTGGTGGTGAATCATATGTGCCTATTACTACTTTCTTGTTTTCATGAACTTGTACATGGTTTGTTTACCTAGTACATGTAGTACATGATTTCAAAGACATTTTTGCTTCGTAACCTAGCATATTTAGCACATGGTTTTCAAAGCCATTTTTGCTTCATATGTTGACCTAGCATACCTAGCACATGGTTTTCAAAGACATTTTTGCTTCGTATTTTGACCTAGCATACCTAGCACATGATTTCAAAGACATTTTTGCTTCGTATGTTGCCCTAGCATACTGACGGGTGGTCCATGGGACAACCCTTAAGTGTGTTAAAAGACGAGTGAATCCCTCATTTGATCATGTAATTGTCTTGAAGTAGATAACTACGGTTGCTTGTGTTTCAGGTACATTTAGAGCATAAAAGTATGGAAATAAAGCTTCGAATAGACACGACTGGATTGTAGATTGAAAGACGGAGAATAAATGAAAAAAATAAAATTTTGGAATTGAAGAATTAAGAAGATAACATGATAGAGGATGAAATTACGAGAACGTAGGCGAAAATGGTGAAGAAAACGGAGTTGAAACGAGAAAGTTATGAAGAAAACAAAAATTGATTGCTGAAGCCTACCGTAACTTACGGTAGTACCGTAATTTAGTAATTTATGGTAGACTCTGACAAAAATTGATGCCGTAACTCAGTTTAACTCCACCGTAAACCATTTTAAGCCACCGTAACTTACTTACGGTGGTAATTTATGGTGGAGGCCAGCGTGAAACTTGTAACTCCCTCATTTAAGGTTGTTTATGGTGCCTTTTCATCATCTAATCATTCCCATTCATTTTGTAACTCCTGAGGGGCGAATTTGGCTGTTCTTGCTTGGTTCTAAACAATTTCTAACATTCGGTTTGTGATTTTGATTCATATGAACATTAATCCTTTTGTTATGATGTTTGTTCAAGCCATGAGTGGCTAAACTTTTGGTGATCATCCTAGATGTAAGGTTTACTTTTGAAACACTATGTTTATGCTTGAATTTCTAGAATAATAACTTTGAATGTTTGTTTGAGTTATTATGGTGTTTGAATGTTTGTTTGTAAAGTATTGATTTTTGTTTGCTTATAATTCTAAACCATACGTTCTTGGTGCCGTTGGCAATCGAGATATCATGGGAGGGATTAGGGTTGGATAATTGTCAATTGATCATCGGGTAACAACCTCGCATTTCACAATCCGAGTACATAGTTCCCTTTCATCACAAATAGATAATCAAACACGAGCCATGTCTATGTGGTTCTTTCTAGTTGGGCATAAACATTAGTGCGGATTAAAACCTGAAGTCTAGGATGGTCGCTTGTTCCTAATTTGTTTACAAAACTACAATCTTTGTTTTGCATTTTAATTAGTTAATATTAGTTCCTAAAACCAAAACAATCAAATCTTGAACTTTATTTTCTGCACATTAGGTTAATTGTAGTTAATTTACAAGGCTATAGATTCAACACATTTTCCACATACTCCCTGAGTTCGATACCCACTTACCACTAGCTATTAGTTGTAATTGGATTAAATTTGCGTGTAACCACGACAAGCACGTCAAATTTTGGCGCCGTTGCCGGGGAGTAGTGCGCACCGTGTGTTATTTTCTTTCTTGTTTGTTATTTTTCTGGTTTACGCTGGGTGTGTTAGTGTGAAGGTATTGACAGGTGCATGCGTACTAGGAGCTCTCACAAGCTATCACCATTGGCGTTTGATCCAGAAATTGAGCAAACATTAAGGGGATTAAAAAAATGAGTTACCAAGAGAAGTACAATTACGGTGATTATTATGAATATTCCCAACTTTCATATGAAGGCCCTCAGATAGATGTACGATCAAGACTATTATCATGCTCAGTATACATTTGATCAGTATGGTTATGAATGGGTAACCCAACAACCTACTTTGCAGTATCAGTCACATAAATCTGAAAGTCTTGACGAGATGATGAGAAAGAGACACATGGTTCATGTTGAAAAAGAATTAATAAAACCTCATTTGTCAATGGAAGAACGAGTAGAACTTTTGGAATGGAAATATGATTTGTTACCAAAAGAGGTGAAAGAGATGAGGCCAGGGACGTCGATATTGGGAAAACGTCAAGCAAAACAACACTGGATATCTGTGCAGATTGAACAAATGACACCTATGGGTGATGTAGAAGAAAAGGTTGTGAGTCCTCCCGAACTTGAAACTGAATTATTAGGGCGAAATGAGGAATATACAATTGAAATTATTGTGGAGGAACCACCTATGGAGAGCAAAGTTGAGGGCCTTTTACTTGATGAACCAATCAAAGTTGATTACAACTCACCGGCTGTGGTGGTTATGGAAACCAAGAGTGTTAAGGACGCATGTTTAGAAATTAGGAAGGTGGCACTTCATGATGTGGGAGATTTCATTCATAAGTTATGTTTATGGGAGAGTTTGGATTTGTTGGGCACAGAAAACGAAGTAGTGAAGTGGAGAGTAAACTACCGAGCATTTGTTGGAAATTCGGTAGGAAAATGTGGATTTAAAGAATTTTGCAAAGAAAGATGGGACGTGACAAAGCACACACACGATAGAAGAATCAAACACCGTGCTTACATCAGCAACGAAAAAGGTAAATGTGCATTGAGACCACCTTGAGACATATCAGGTACGGTCGGGCTGAAGACCTAAATTTTAGCGCTGCTTGGGAGGCAACCCAAGGTGTTTTTAGATAAGTGTGGGGAAGATGTGCGGAGAGTTGTGTGAAGGTGATGATAGGAAGTCGGATTATCTACAACATCTGTTGTGTCAAACTTCACCAGGTCAATGTACTCTTTCCTTAGTTTTGTTATGTTCTTTAGTATTAAAATATTGGTATTAGTTGTTAAAAAAAAGAAATTTGGGGTTTGAGAATACAAGCAAGTGGGATGTTCTTGGTTAAACCGATCTTTCCCTCAAAACCAAGTGTGGGGATGGGGGAAATTTTTGTGTTTTTTTCAAAAAAGAAATATTTTTAAATCAAGCAAAACATTGTGAGAATTTGAACACCTTGGATTAACCCCAAATGATGCACCGGCAACCCTTGATACCCTTTTTGTTCTTGGTGAGAGTTGAAGCCACACATGTAAATAAATAAGAATTGTCTTTAGTGAGAGTGGCAACGGGTGGGGGTGCATAAGAACTTGTGCCTTAATACGTTTGAGTCCTTAGTTGAATGTGAATGTAAAAAGGATAAGGGCAACTAGGTAGCCTCGTCTTGGTGAGTGCGAGTGTGGGATTTGGGGGGTTGGACCTCATTAATTATATATATGAGCATGGTTGCGAGAGGGGCGGGGGTTTGGACATTTAGTTGCCCATTTTGTGCCTAAAAGCCGATCATTTGTTACCCCTTAGCTAGTTTCCCAAAAATTTACCCGACTTAACCCGGTCTTATAGTGTTAGTAGTTGTTTTAGTAGTGTGTAGATATGTTATAGTGTTATGTTGAATATTTGATTGAAAAAAAAAGAAAAAAAAAGAAAAAAAATAAAAAAAAGAGAAAAAAAGCAATGAAAAAAAAAAGAAAAAAAAAGTGAAAAAGCAATGAAAAAGAAAAAAAAAAGTGATGTTGAGTTGTCTTGTATATAGAAGTTATGTCATGTTTATTGTTTGTTTCATTGTGTAATAAAAGACCGGGTTAAGTCCTTCGCTACTACATATATATTCCATTTCCTACCCGTACACCTAGCCACGTTACAACCTTAAAGCCCTTTGATTTGCATTCATGTTTGGTACTTGTTAGGAGAAGGACCGATTTAGGTACAAGCCTATAGTTGTGAACCACCCGTTTGCCTTTTGTGTGTCTAGCTCATAGTTGCTAGTGCTTACTTGTTGCCGAGATGAGAGACATAGCGAGGGGTGCATTGGTTGGGTGTTAAAAAGGGGTTAGTAAAAGGATTGTTTGTTTTTGCTTGGTTTACATTAATCGCTTGTTTTGAAAATGATTTGTAATGGGTTGCTTGGGTCAAGCAACGATTAAGTGTGGGGATGTGACGGGTGGTCCATGGGACAACCCTTAAGTGTGTTAAAAGACGAGTGAATCCCTCATTTGATCATGTAATTGCCTTGAATTAGATAACTACGGTTGCTTGTGTTTCAGGTACATTTAGAGCTTAAAAGTATGGAAATAAAGCTTCGAATAGACACGACTGGATTGTAGATTGAAAGACGGAGAATAAATGAAAAAAATAAAATTTTGGAATTGAAGAATTAAGAAGATAACATGATAGAGGATGAAATTACGAGAACGTAGGCGAAAACGGTGAAGAAAATGGAGTTGAAACGAGAAAGTTATGAAGAAAACAAAAATTCATTGCTGAAGCCTACCGTAACTTACTTACGGTGGTACCGTAATTTAGTAATTTACGGTAGACTCTGACAAAAATTGATGCCGTAACTCAGTTTAACTCAACCGTAAACCATTTTAAGCCACAGTAACTTACGGTGGTACCGTAATTTATGGTGGAGGCCAGCGTGAAACTTGTAACTCCCTCATTTAAGGTTGTTTATAGTGCCTTTTCATCATCTAATCATTCTCATTCGTTTTGTAACTCCTGAGGGGCGAATTTGGCTGTTCTTGCTTGGTTCTAAACAATTTCAAACATTCGGTTTGTGATTTTGATTTGTATGAACATTAATCCTTTTGTTATGATATTTGTTCAAGCCATGAGTGGCTAAACTTTTGGTGATCATCCTAGATGTAAGGTTTACTTTTGAAACACTATGTTTGTGCTTGAATTTCTAGAATAATAACGTTGAATGTTTGTTTGAGTTATTATGGTGTTTGAATGTTTGTTTGTAAAGTGTTGATTTTTGTTTGCTTATAATTCTAAACCATACGTTCTTGGTGCCGTTGGCAATCGAGATATCATGAGAGGGATTAGGGTTGGATAATTGTCAATTGATCATCGGGTAACAACCTCGCATTTCACAATCCGAGTACTTAGTTCCCTTTCATCACAAATAGATAATCAAACACGAGCCATGTCTATGTGGTTCTTTCTAGTTGGGCATAAACATTAGTGCGGATTAAAACCTGAAGTCTAGGATGGTCGCTTGTTCCTAATTTGTTTACAAAACTACAATCTTTGATTTGCAATTTAATTAGTTAATATTAGTTCCTAAAACCAAAACAATCAAATCTTGAACTTTATTTTCTGCACATTAGGTTAATTGTAGTTAATTTACAAGGCTATAGATTCAACACATTTTCCACGTACTCCCTGAGTTCGATACCCACTTACCACTAGCTATTAGTTGTAATTGGATTAAATTTGCGTGTAACCACAACAAGCACGTCAAATTTTGGCGCCGTTGTGACAACTCGAACTTTAGACTCACTTTAATGTAACGTTACGTGTCTATGCGATACCTTGAACTAATGAATGTTACGTGAACTTTGTGGAAAATGTGTTGTGTTTATATTGTATGTATGTATGTATTGAACCGCACAACACTAGACAACTTGAACCACACAAGCTCACATCACTCGCACAAGACCGTTTGGGCCTTATTCTTGTACGCGGACCTTTAGGGCAGCCCATTGAGGGTTCGGCCGACTTTACTCTCACACGAACAAACACCCGTAAGGGGTTTTGGTGCTCGCACTTGTTACAACACATTATCACACACACAAACCCTAGGCGATTTCCTTCTCTCTCTCGTTGCTTGGAACCCGACGGCACACACACACACTCTTTCTAACCGAAGACTATTGCTCGGATCACCTTTTCTGCCACTAATCGGTTAGTATGTTTGATTATGTTCCTGTATGATTCGTGTGGTATTGTTTGTGTTCTTGCTAATCGTTTGTTTACCGTATAAGTGTAATCGGATGAGATATGTTATTAAGATAAACTGAATTGATATTGCTATGCCGAGTATGCAAGATGGTGATGTTTGAGTGTGGTTAATGTTCATAAATCGGCTCACATGTTTTAGAATTTGCATGATGATAAACTAGGGCTAATCCGGCTAGGGTTCATGTAATCGGTGATAATAAGATGCATGGTTGTTGATGATGTTAATGATAATACTCTTGTTAATCGGTTACATGATTATGATATTGGATTGTGTGATATAAACCGAATGGCAATTGATGATGCTTGCAAAATCAGTCGATGTGCTAGGTGGTTCGGATTGAATGTTATGATACATGTTCATACGAATTGTTCATGATTTGGATTAGGGTTCATACGTTTTGGATGGTAGAATTCCCTGTTTGATCGATTTGGTGTTAACTGAATTGTTGGAATGGTGTTAATTGATAAGATGTAATTATGGAAATTACTAAATGCTTGTAACCGAATAGCTTGATTCATGGAATGATTGAACTAATCGCATAATTGGACCAAACACACAAGACTGGCCGATCGCACAAGGGAGCCCACTCGTACAAGGCTCCTGGATCGCACAAGGCCTGTCTATTTGGGCTTGTCGAACCGTGCTGCGATTGGGCTGGACCGCCCAAGGCTCCCACTCGCACAAGATGGATTTGGATCGTACAACCCAATCCAATCGCACAACAGTCCTGGTCGCACAAGAGACCCTGGTCGCACAAGGGTCTCCAGTCGCACAAGTTATCTCGATCGCACAAAGCTTTTGCGTATTGTTAGAATGGGCCATGCTTATCTTAACGCTTGGGCTTCAGACGTTTGGGCCGGACTAGTCCAAAACCACATCGCACAATCCAAGCAGATCGCACAAGTCTGTTGGATCGCACAAGTCACACGTATATGTTATTGGGCCGAGATCTTTATGGTTGGTTGGTTATATATTGGGCCGGTTTCATTGGGCTAATAGTTTAGACGCACAAGTATGATTTCATGGTTATACTCTTGACTTATATGTGCTTTTAACATGTTATCTTATGTGACACATACGTGCATTTCCTTAGTCAAAACCTGACTTGTATTACAACCATGATAGGACGTGGTTGACCATTTACTAGCTTATCTGTACTCTTTGTGTATCTGCCGAGCAAACCAAGGTGAGTTCACACAGCCAAGGCATGGGATTCCCGGGTTGGGAATTGGGTTGGATTGTTAAGGTTGAATAGATTCATTCGGATACCATTACTAGACTACCATACCATCGTCCTCGGTTGTGCAGGACACGTACGTAAAACCTGCGTACACTTATGCTACTCGCTATCCTCGGTTGTGAAGGATACTCACGTAAAACTTGCGTGAACAGATACTCACTACTGCCTCGGTTGTGTCAGGCACTTACGTAAAACCTACGTAAACCCCCACGTACCCTATCCTCGGTTGTGAAGGATACTTACGTAAATCCTGCGTAAACTTGTACGTATTACTGTTCTCGGTTGAGAAGAACACTTATGGTTACACATAGTCTAGTGGATTAATGACATGGGAAGCCCCCACCAATAGAAACCTATACTGGCCCAGTAGAGCCACTTGATACTTATGAACCTACTATTACGCATTTACTTTCTGTGAACTCGCTCAACTAGTTTGTTGATTATTTGCTGCATGCCTTGCAGGACCTTAGGTACTTTATGGAGCTTGCAAAAGGAGGAGCAGGTCGTTGTGGACAAGGATTCCTGAATGCTTACTAAACACTTATGATATTTCATACGTTAACACTTATGTTTGGGTTTTACTTAAATGCTTCCGCTACATATACAATGTTTGGTTTTGAACATCAATTATGTCTATGGTTGTTATTAAATGCTATGTTTGATATAATTGGTGGCTTGATCCTGGTCAGTCGCGCTCCCAAGCGGTGATACTTCGCAGGTGGATTGTGGGGGTGTGACAGATTGGTATCAGAGCCATTGGTTATAGAGAACTAGGTTTTAATATGGGAAAACGTTTTTATTAAAACCAGACTATAACCAGAACAGTGCTCTCAACGATCCACAACGACGCTTCGCTCCACATGCAAGACTCGACATCCTAGGTAATAAGGTTTATGTTTATTGCCTGTATGCTAGAACTGCTTAGAACTTTGCTCGCATTACGTTTAGATACACATGATACTATAGCATGAGAATCCCTACGTGCTTACACTTTTCTGTCATCGCCCTACTCGCGAACCACTCTCACTCACGTTACTTTTTACTATGAAGATCATGTCTGGAAGAATTAACATGACTCAAGCCCAGCTAGAGGCTCTCGTTCAAGCTCAAGTTGCTGCGGCACTGGCAGCTGCTCAAGCAGGTAGTATATCCTGTAGTCATAACTTACACTAGGATCTTTAGATCCTACACTCCTGAACTAGCCCTTGTATTTAAACTTTGCCCTATTCGTACACAATAGGTCAACCAGCGCAGCAAGTTTGCACCTTTAAGAACTTCATGGACTGTCGTCCAAACACCTTCAGCGGCACAAAGGGGGGCAGTGGGACTCCTCCACTGGTTCGAGAAGCTAGAGTCAGTTTTTGAGATGTGCGAGTGCCCTGAGGCTCGCAAGGTTAAGTATGCCACCGGCACCTTAGAAGGAATCGCGCTAACCTGGTGGAACGCGCAGGTGCAAATTCTGGGGTTGGCAGCTGCTAACGCCACACCCTGGAACGATTTTAAGGAACTTATCAAGAGGGAGTATTGTACACGTGAGGATATTCACAAGTTGGAAGACGAGCTGTATAATTTGAAAATGGTTGGGTCAGAGATCGAAGCGTATATTAAACGGTCAAACGAGCTGGCCGTGCTGTGTCCAACCATGGTGGATCCTCCATACAAGCGCATTGAGATGTATCTCAAGGGATTGGCGCCAGAGATCCAGAGCCATGTTACCTCGGCTAATCTTGACAACATCCAGGAAATTCAACGCCTCGCTCATCGTATCACCGACCAGGCAGTGGATCAGAATAAACTGCCTAAACGTGTCAGCGCTACTGCTACAGTCACTCCTTCAGCTACTCCTGCTACTACTAGTGACAGCAAAAGAAAATGGGATGGGGATTCCAGTAGGGGATCAGCTTCAGTTCAGTCTCAGGCCCAGCAGCGAAAGACTGACAGTCATCAGAGTCCCAGCCAGCATTCTTCAGGTAGTCACAGGCAGGGCGGATATCGAGGGAACCTTCCAAAGTGCAACAACTGCGGTAGACACCATGGAGGCCAGTGTACCAAGGGTCGCTGTCAAAGATGCCTCAAGATGGGTCATGAGGCTAAGGATTGTAGAAGCCCTCGTCCTGCGAACCAGAACCAGCAGCAGCCACCAGCACAGCAGAATCAGCAGCAGGGCAACAAAGTGTGTTTTCAGTGCGGGGCAGAAGGTCACTTCAAAAGGCACTGCCCTCAGTTAAACAGGAACCAGAACAACAACAATAACAACAATCAGGGCAATGGCAACAACAACAATGGGGGAAACAACAACGGCAATGAGGCAAGGGGTCGTGCATTCGTACTAGGTCGAGGCGACGCAGTGAACGATCCCAACATAGTTATGGGTAAGTTTCTCCTCGACAATATTTACGTTACTGTTTTGTTTGATTCGGGTGCTGATACAAGCTATATGTCTGTGAAAATGTGTCAACTGCTAAAATGTGACAACTCGAACTTTAGACTTGCTTTGATGTAACGTTTGTGCACGATATGTGATTTTATAAACCCGAATGATTAATTGATTTCATGATATATGTTATGTTATATGCCTTATGTGTGTATGTATGTCGTATGTTTGTGAACCGGCCACACAAAGCCCTTTGGGCCACTCCTTGTTCTCGGGTCCATTAGACAACCGAGTGGGCTCGGCCCACTCCCCACTCGCAACACACAAAACCGAGTTAGGGGTTTTGTTTTACCACTTTTGCAAATCACAAACACACACACATAACCCTAGCTCCTCCATCTCGTCTCTCTCTCTCTCGGCTTGTTTAGGAACCGACGGCACAAGGCCATCCGATCACCCTCTTGTTCGGGTCACATCTCGTTACTTGTAATCGGTTAGTATATCATCTATGATTCTGTGTTTTATATGCTTAGATGATGCCATGATAAATCGGAATGCATGATTTAGTATTCGGTTGGTATGAGTTATATGATTGTTTTGATGGTAGTTAATAATGTGTTGTTGATCGGCTTGCATACACGAATCAAATATAGGTTGCATGATGTAGAATCAAACCGGTATTGCATGATGATAATAATCTGCTGTTATGATTAAGTCTAGGATTGGATAAACATATTGATGATTCATTAAGAGACTCTATGATTGTTAAATCGGGTATGTTTAAGGGTTTTGATAGATTGTTCTCGATTACGGGTTGTTATGATTTAAGGAATGGTCATATGGTTCATATGATTTGGTGTTACAATTGTTCTGTTGATCGATGATTGCTTGAATGGTGAAACTGTTTGTTGATAATTGATTTTTGGAAACTGTCAACGATGATTGAATTGCCTAAATGAATTGCATGAAATCAGGAAAGTCGTTACACACACGGTTGCGACTCGGTATCATCAGTTGCGAGTCGGTACCCACTCGAGACCAAACCGCACGAACCGCAACCACGGTTGCGAGTCAGATTGCGACTCGTAATCAGACCGGGATGAACCGAGACCATCGTTGCGACTCGCATCCAGCCGATACGACTCGAGATCCCCGTTGCGACTCGTAACCCCGTTGCGAGTCGAGACCATCGTTGCACCTGCACACTATTGGGCCTTCACTGTCACGTGCCCAATGATTTGATTTATGGGCTGTTTATTAATGGACTGGTATGTATTTGCTAATTGGGCCGATTGGGAATCTGGACTGTTTTGTTATTGGGCTGCTTATGTCATTGGGCCGGGTATGATTGGACTTAGACAATTGAATCACGCATGCTATGTCTTATCTGCTTACGTGCGTACATGTATGCCATGACTATACGTGATTACTGTATACGTGCTATATACGAACCTGACTCGTATAATAACCATGATAGGACGTGAGTGACCATTTACTTGCTACTTATATTCCTTGTGTATCTGTCGAGCAAACCAAGGTGAGTTCACACAGCCAAGGCATGGGATTCCCGGGTTGGGAATTGGGTTGGATATGTTATTGTAAAAGGAGTTACTCGTACTTACGCATATACCAGACTATAGACCATCGTCCTCAGGTTAGTCAGGACACGTTACGTAAAGCCTACGTAACCCAGTACAATTGCCATATGTCTCCCGGGTCGGGAAGGACACGTTACGTAAAACCTACGTAACCCAATACCATTCACTGGCTTCCAGGTCGGAAGGCCACGCTGCGTAAAGCCTACGTAGCCCCCACACGTACCACTGTCCTCGGGGAAGGGCACGTCACGTAAAGCCTACGTGACCCTGTACGTTTTCCTGTTCTCGGTAAAGAAGAACACATGGTCGGAAGTTAGTCTAGTAAGTACCGTTAATGAGAAGCCCTCATTAGCCAGGATAAGCATGGGAAGCCCCCACCTTTAGTACACACTAGTATGGGAAGCCCCCACTAGCTATACTTATGCATGTTATGAACTTACTTTCTGTGAACTCGCTCAACTAGTTTGTTGATTATTTGCTGCATGCCTTGCAGGACCTTAGGTAATTTATGGAGCTTGCACAAGGAAGGAGTAGGTCGTTGTGGCAGATGGATCATGAACATTATTAAACTTATAACTTTGTTTGGGTTTACTTTACATTGCTTCCGCTACTTAAAACAGTATTTGGTTTAGAAACATCAATCATGTCATGGTGACTTACGTTGATTACTTTTATATTAAATGCTATGTTTGATATGATTGATGGCTTGATCCTGGTCATGTCACGCTCCCAAGCGGTGGTACTCCGCGTGTGGATTTTGGGGGTGTGACAAACACTCTTACCCACCAAACATGTAATAGAGTTAGCTAACGGTAAAAGTTTAGAAGCCACGCACGTAGTTCAGGGTTGTAATCTTATCCTAGCTGGTCAAGCTTTCTCTATCGATCTCATTCCCATAGTTTTGGGTAGCTTCGACGTCGTGGTTGGGATGGATTGGTTGTCCCAACATCAGGCAGAGATTTTATGCAGCGAGAAGATTATTCGCATTCCTCGTTCTGGTCAAGAACCTCTCGAAGTCCAAGGCGACAAGAGTGGTGCTGTGGTTGGCATCATCTCTTTCTTGAAGGCTTAGAAGTGCCTGCGGAAGGGTCACACCGCAATCTTGGCACTCGTTACAGACGCATCAACAAAAGAAAAGAAGTTGGAGGATATTCCAATTGTATGCGATTACCCTCAGGTGTTTCCTGAAGACTTACCTGGATTACCTCCTCATCGTCAGGTCGAATTTCAAATCGAGCTCGCTCCAGGAGCAGCACCCATAGCTCGCGCACCATATCGTCTAGCTCCATCAGAATTGGAGGAACTGTCAAAGCAGCTACAAGAGCTCTTGGAAAAGGGCTTCATTCGTCCAAGCTCTTCGCCTTGGGGAGCTCCAGTACTATTTGTGAAAAAGAAAGACGGTACGTTCAGGATGTTCATCGACTACCGTGAACTCAACAAGGAGACGGTGAAGAACCGTTATCCTCTTCCACGCATAGACGACTTATTCGACCAGTTGCAAGGGTCGAGTTACTATTCGAAGATAGATTTGAGGTCTGGTTATCATCAGCTGAGAGTCCGGGATGAGGACGTCTCCAAAACCGCATTCAGAACTCGTTATGGCCACTACCAGTTTCTTGTCATGCCGTTCGGGTTAACGAACGCGCCTGCCGTATTTATGGACCTTATGAACAGGGTGTGCAAACCCTATCTCGACAAGTTCGTCATAGTATTCATCGACGACATTCTGATCTACTCCAAGAGTCAGGAGGAACACGAGCAGCATCTACGCCTTATTTTGGAACTCCTTCGGAAGGAACAGCTATACGCTAAGTTTTCGAAATGCGACTTCTGGCTTCGTGAAGTCCATTTCTTAGGTCACGTAGTAAACAAGGATGGGATCCATGTCGATCCATCCAAGGTAGACTCGATCAGGAACTGGCCTGCACCACGAACGCCAACAGAAATACGCCAATTCTTGGGTTTGGCAGGTTACTACAGGCGGTTCATCAAGGATTTCTCGAAGATTGCGCAGCCACTTACACTATTGACACAGAAGGGTGTCACCTACCGTTGGGGCAACACGCAGGAAACTGCATTTCAGTACCTAAAGGATAGGCTGTGCAGCGCACCTATTCTCTCATTGCCAGAAGGCACGGATGATTTCGTAATATATTGCGACGCATCAATACAGGGTCTGGGTTGCGTATTGATGCAGCGGGATAAAGTTATTGCCTACGCCTCACGTCAACTAAAAGTTCATGAACGGAACTACACGACGCACGACTTAGAGCTGCGAGCTGTTGTTTTCGCGCTTAAGATATGGCGACACTACCTGTACGGTACCAGGTGCACGATTTACACCGATCATAGGAGTCTCGAGCATATTCTTAAGCAGAAGGATTTGAACATGCGTCAACGAAGATGGGTTGAGTTACTGAACGATTACGAATGCGCTATCAAGTACCATCCAGGCAAAGCCAACGTTGTGGCTGACGCCCTCAGTCGGAAAGACACTTTACCACGGCGCGTGCGAGCACTACAGCTTACAATTCAGTCTAGCCTTCCTGCACAGATACGAGATGCTCAGATAGAAGCATTGAAGCCCGAAAATGTCAAGGCTGAAGCCTTACGCGGCTCACGACAGCAAATGGAACAGAAGGCAGACGGCGCCTACTATGTATCGGGGCGTATTTGGGTCCCACTTTATGGCGGTCTACGCGAACTTGTAATGGATGAAGCTCACAAGTCTCGCTACTGGGTACATCCAGGGTCGGACAAAATGTACCACGACATCAGCACTACATACTAGTGGCCTAGTATGAAGGCCCACATTGCTACGTACGTTGGAAAATGCTTGACCTGTGCGAGAGTCAAGGTTGAATATCAGAAACCGGCTGGCCTACTTCAGCAGCCTAAGATACCTCAATGGAAATGGGAAGAAATTTCCATGGATTTCGTCACAGGCCTACCTAGATCCCAGCGTGGGAATGATACCATATGGGTGATCGTGGATCGACTCACCAAGTCTGCACACTTCTTAGCTATAAAGGAAACGGATAAGTTCTCCACTCTCGCAGACATATACTTAAAGGAAGTCGTTTCGAGGCACGGGGTGCCCACATCCATCATTTCGGATCGCGATGCACGATTCACGTCTGAACTTTGGCAAGCAGTGCACAAATCTTTCGGCTCACGATTAGACATGAGCACAGCATATCATCCTCAGACGGATGGGCAGTCTGAGCGAACGATCCAAACTCTCGAAGACATGCTTCTGGCGTGCGTTATCGATTTCGGCAACGGCTGGGAAAAGCACCTCCCTTTGGTGGAGTTTTCGTACAATAACAGTTATCACACCAGCATTCAAGCCGCTCCATTCGAGGCATTGTACGGGCGTAAATGCCGGTCACCTCTCTGTTGGGCAGAGGTGGGGGATAGTCAGATCACGGGTCCAGAGATTGTAGTGGACGCCTGCACAGATACGACAACGCATGGCGGCAGCACGCGACCGTCAGAAAGCCTACGCGGACAAGCGTAGAAAACCTTTGGAATTTCAGGTCGGGGACCGGGTTTTATTAAAAGTCTCACCCTGGAAGGGTGTGGTACGTTTTGGCAAACGGGGCAAACTAAATCCGCGGTACGTCGGACCGTTCGAAATCATTGAGAAGATCGGCAAAGTAGCCTACAAGTTGAACCTAGCAGCTGAACTTGGGGCAGTTCACAATGTCTTTCATGTGTCAAACCTAAAGAAGTGCCTATCAGATGAAAACCTCATCATTCCTTTCAAAGAACTCACTATCGACGAGCGGTTGCAGTTCGTCGAGGAACCAGTTGAAATCACGGACCGGGATGTGAAGGTCCTTAAAAACAAGAGAATCCCTCTTGTTCGAGTACGTTGGAACTCCAAACGTGGCCCAGAGTACACCTGGGAACGCGAAGATAGGATGACAGAAAAGTACCCCCAATTGTTCGCAAACAGTACAACCACTGCTGAGGCTGAAGCTACTACTTCGGAATTTCGGGACGAAATTCCAGATCAACGGGGGGAGGATGTGACACCCCAGGAAAATCAGTGAACAATACAGTTTACCTAGCTTCCTCAGTGAGTGCATACCAAATTTTGGGACGAAATTTCCAATTAGTTGGGGATAATGTGACAACTCGAACTTTAGACTCACTTTAATGTAACGTTACGTGTCTATGCGATACCTTGAACTAATGAATGTTACGTGAACTTTGTGGAAAATGTGTTGTGTTTATATTGTATGTATGTATGTATTGAACCGCACAACACTAGACAACTTGAACCGCACAAGCTCACATCACTCGCACAAGACCGTTTGGGCCTTATTCTTGTACGCGGACCTTTAGGGCAGCCCATTGAGGGTTCGGCCCACTTTACTCTCACACGAACAAACAACCGTAAGGGGTTTTGGTGCTCGCACTTGTTACAACACATTATCACACACACAAACCCTAGGCGATTTCCTTCTCTCTCTCGTTGCTTGGAACCCGACGGCACACACACACAATCTTTCTAACCGAAGACTATTGCTCGGATCACCTTTTCTGCCACTAATCGGTTAGTATGTTTGATTATGTTCCTGTATGATTCGTGTGGTATTGTTTGTGTTCTTGCTAATCGTTTGTTTACCGTATAAGTGTAATCGGATGAGATATGTTATTAAGATAAACTGAATAGATATTGCTATGCCGAGTATGCAAGATGGTGAAGTTTGAGTGTGGTTAATGTTCATAAATCGGCTCACATGTTTTAGAATTTGCATGATGATAAACTAGGGCTAATCCGGCTAGGGTTCATGTAATCGGTGATAATAAGATGCATGGTTGTTGATGATGTTAATGATAATACTCTTGTTAATCGGTTACATGATTATGATATTGGATTGTGTGATATAAACCGAATGGCAATTGATGATGCTTGCAAAATCAGTCGATGTGCTAGGTGGTTCGGATTGAATGTTATGATACATGTTCATACAAATTGTTCATGATTTGGATTAGGGTTCATACGTTTTGGATGGTAGAATTCCCTGTTTGATCGATTTGGTGTTAACTGAATTGTTGGAATGGTGTTAATTGATAAGATGTAATTATGGAAATTACTAAATGCTTGTAACCGAATAGCTTGATTCATGGAATGATTGAACTAATCGCATAATTGGACCAAACACACAAGACTGGCCGATCGCACAAGGGAGCCCACTCGTACAAGGCTCCTGGATCGCACAAGGCCTGTCTATTTGGGCTTGTCGAACCGTGCTGCGATTGGGCTGGACCGCCCAAGGCTCCCACTCGCACAAGATGGATTTGGATCGTACAACCCAATCCAATCGCACAACAGTCCTGGTCGCACAAGAGACCCTGGTCGCACAAGGGTCTCCAGTTGCACAAGTTATCTCGATCGCACAAAGCTTTTGCGTATTGTTAGAATGGGCCATGCTTATCTTAATGCTTGGGCTTTAGACGTTTGGGCCGGACTAGTCCAAAACCACATCGCACAATCCAAGCAGATCGCACAAGTCTGCTTGGATCGCACAAGTCACACGTATATGTTATTGGGCCGAGATCTTTATGGTTGGTTGGTTATATATTGGGCCGGTTGCATTGGGCTAATAGTTTAGACGCACAAGTATGATTTCATGGTTATACTCTTGACTTATATGTGCTTTTAACATGTTATCTTATGTGACACATACGTGCATTTCCTTAGTCAAAACCTGACTTGTATTACAACCATGATAGGACGTGGTTGACCATTTACTAGCTTATCTGTACTCTTTGTGTATCTGCCGAGCAAACCAAGGTGAGTTCACACAGCCAAGGCATGGGATTCTCGAGTTGGGAATTGGGTTGGATTGTTAAGGTTGAATAGATTCATTCGGATACAATTACTAGACTACCATACCATCGTCCTCGGTTGTGCAGGACACGTACGTAAAACCTGCGTACACTTATGCTACTCGCTATCCTCGGTTGTGAAGGATACTCACGTAAAACCTGCGTGAACAGATACTCACTACTGCCTTGGTTGTGTCAGGCACTTACGTAAAACCTACGTAAACCCCCACGTACCCTATCCTCGGTTGTGAAGGATACTTACGTAAATCCTTCGTAAACTTGTACGTATTACTGTTCTCGGTTGAGAAGAACACTTATGGTTACACATAGTCTAGTGGATTAATGACATGGGAAGCCCCCACCAATAGAAACCTATACTGGCCCAGTAGAGCCACTTGATACTTATGAACCTACTATTACGCATTTACTTTCTGTGAACTCGCTCAACTAGTTTGTTGATTATTTGCTGCATGCCTTGCAGGACCTTAGGTACTTTATGGAGCTTGCACAAGGAGGAGCAGGTCGTTGTGGACAAGGATTCCTGAATGCTTACTAAATACTTATGATATTTCATACGTTAACACTTATGTTTGGGTTTTACTTAAATGCTTCCGCTACATATACAATGTTTGGTTTTGAACATCAATTATGTCTATGGTTGTTATTAAATGCTATGTTTGATATAATTGGTGGCTTGATCCTGGTCAGTCGCGCTCCCAAGCGGTGATACTCCGCAGGTGGATTTTGGGGGTGTGACAGCCGTTGCCGGGGAGTAGTGCGCACCATGTGTTATTTTCTTTCTTGTTTGTTATTTTTCTGGTTTACGCTGGGTGTGTTAGTATAAAGGTATTGACAGGTGCATGCGTACTAGGAGCTCTCACAAGCTATCACCATTGGCGTTTGATCCAGAAATTGAGCAAACATTAAGGGGATTAAAAAAATGAGTTACCAAGAGAAGTACAATTACGGTGATTATTATGAATATTCCCAACTTTCATATGAAGGCCCTCAGATGTACGATCAAGACTATTATCATGCTCAGTATACATTTGATCAGTATGGTTATGAATGGGTAACCCAACAACCTACTTTGCACTATCAGTCATATAAATCTGAAAGTCTTGACGAGATGATGAGAAAGAGACACATGGTTCATGTTGAAAAAGAATTAATAAAACCTCATTTGTCAATGGAAGAACGAGTAGAACTTTTGGAATGGAAATATGATTTGTTACCAAAAGAGGTGAAAGAGATGAGGCCAGGGACGTCGATATTGGGAAAACGTCAAGCAAAACAACACTGGATATCTGTGTAGATTGAACAAATGACACCTATGGGTGATGTAGAAGAAAAGGTTGTGAGTCCTCCCGAACTTGAAACTGAATTATTAGGGCGAAATGAGGAATATACAATTGAAATTATTGTGGAGGAACCACCTATGGAGAGCAAAGTTGAGGGCCTTCTACTTGATGAACCAATCAAAGTTGATTACAACTCTCCGGCTGTGGTGGTTATGGAAACCAAGAGTGTTAAGGATGCATGTTTAGAAATTAGGAAGGTGGCACTTCATGATGTGGGAGATTTCATTCATAAGTTATGTTTATGGGAGAGTTTGGATTTGTTGGGCACAGAAAACGAAGTAGTGAAGTGGAGAGTAAACTACCGAGCATTTGTTGGAAATTCGGTAGGAAAATGTGGATTTAAAGAATTTTGCAAAGAAAGATGGGACGTGACAAAGCACACACACGATAGAAGAATCAAACACCGTGCTTACATCAGCAACGAAAAAGGTAAATGTGCATTGAGACCACCTTGAGACATATCAGGTACGGTCGGGCTGAAGACCTAAATTTTAGCGCTGCTTGGGAGGCAAACCAAGGTGTTTTTAGATAAGTGTGGGGAAGATGTGCGGAGAGTTGTGTGAAGGTGATGATAGGAAGTCGGATTATCTACAACATC
The DNA here is from genome assembly GCF_002127325.2 of Helianthus annuus. NCBI lineage: Eukaryota > Viridiplantae > Streptophyta > Magnoliopsida > Asterales > Asteraceae > Helianthus > Helianthus annuus. The sequence continues at coordinate 69,108,350 of NC_035434.2, read as the reverse complement.
TGTTGTGTCAAACTTCACCAGGTCAATGTACTCTTTCCTTAGTTTTGTTATGTTCTTTAGTATTAAAATATTGGTATTAGTTGTTAAAAAAAAGAAATTTGGGGTTTGAGAATACAAGCAAGTGGGATGTTCTTGGTTAAACCGATCTTTCCCTCAAAACCAAGTGTGGGGATGGGGGAAATTTTTGTGTTTTTTTCAAAAAAAGAAATATTTTTAAATCAAGCAAAACATTGTGAGAATTTGAACACCTTGGATTAACCCCAAATGATGCACCGGCAACCCTTGATACCCTTTTTGTTCTTGGTGAGAGTTGAAGCCACACATGTAAATAAATAAGAATTGTCTTTAGTGAGAGTGGCAACGGGTGGGGGTGCATAAGAACTTGTGCCTTAATACGTTTGAGTCCTTAGTTGAATGTGAATGTAAAAAGGATAAGGGCAACTAGGTAGCCTCGTCTTGGTGAGTGCGAGTGTGGGATTTGGGGGGTTGGACCTCATTAATTATATATATGAGCATGGTTGCGAGAGGGGCGGGGGTTTGGACATTTAGTTGCCCATTTTGTGCCTAAAAGCCGATCATTTGTTACCCCTTAGCTAGTTTCCCAAAAATTTACCCGACTTAACCCGGTCTTATAGTGTTAGTAGTTGTTTTAGTAGTGTGTAGATATGTTATAGTGTTATGTTGAATATTTGATTGAAAAAAAAAAGAAAAAAAGAAAAAAAAGAAAAAAAAAAGAGAAAAAAAAGCAATGAAAAAAAAAAGAAAAAAAAAAGTGAAAAGGCAATGAAAAAGAAAAAAAAAAGTGATGTTGAGTTGTCTTGTATATAGAAGTTATGTCATGTTTATTGTTTGTTTCATTGTGTAATAAAAGACCGGGTTAAGTCCTTCGCTACTACATATATATTCCATTTCCTATCCGTACACCTAGACACGTTACAACCTTAAAGCCCTTTGATTTGCATTCATGTTTGGCACTTGTTAGGAGAAGGACCGATTTAGGTACAAGCATATAGTTGTGAACCACCCGTTTGCCTTTTGTGTGTCTAGCTCATAGTGGCTAGTGCTTACTTGTTGCCGAGATGAGAGACATAGCGAGGGGTGCATTGGTTGGGTGTTAAATAGGGGTTAGTAAAAGGATTGTTTGTTTTTGCTTGGTTTGCATTAATCGCTTGTTTTGAAAATGATTTGTAATGGGTTGCTTGGGGCAAGCAACGGTTAAGTGTGGGGATGTGACGGGTGGTCCATGGGACAACCCTTAAGTGTGTTAAAAGACGAGTGAATCCCTCATTTGATCATGTAATTGTCTTGAATTAGATAACTACGGTTGCTTGTGTTTCAGGTACATTTAGAGCTTAAAAGTACGGAAATAAAGCTTCGAATAGACACGACTGGATTGTAGATTGAAAGACGGAGAATAATTGAAAAAAATAAAATTTTGGAATTGAAGAATTAGGAAGATAACATGATAGAGGATGAAATTACGAGAACGTAGGCGTAAACGGTGAAGAAAACGGAGTTGAAACGAGAAAGTTATGAAGAAAACAAAAATTGATTGCTGAAGCCTACCGTAACTTACTTACGGTGGTACCGTAATTTAGTAATTTACGGTAGACTCTGACAAAAATTGATGCCGTAACTCAGTTTAACTCAACCGTAAACCATTTTAAGCCACCGTAACTTACGGTGGTACCGTAATTTATGGTGGAGGCCAGCGTGAAACTTGTAACTCCCTCATTTAAGGTTGTTTATAGTGCCTTTTCATCATATAATCATTCCCATTCGTTTTGTAACTCCTGAGGGGCGAATTTGGCTGTTCTTGCTTGGTTCTAAACAATTTCAAACATTTGGTTTGTGATTTTGATTCGTATGAACATTAATCCTTTTGTTATGATATTTGTTCAAGCCATGAGTGGCTAAACTTTTAGTGATCATCCTAGATGTAAGGTTTACTTTTGAAACACTATGTTTGTGCTTGAATTTCTAGAATAATAACTTTGAATGTTTGTTTGAGTTATTATGGTGTTTGAATGTTTGTTTGTAAAGTGTTGATTTTTGTTTGCTTATAATTCTAAACCATACGTTCTTGGTGCCGTTGGCAATCGAGATATCATGGGAGGGATTAGGGTTGGATAATTGTCAATTGATCATCGGGTAACAACCTCGCATTTCACAATCCGAGTACTTAGTTCCCTTTCATCACAAATAGATAATCAAACACGAGCCATGTCTATGTGGTTCTTTCTAGTTGGGCATAAACATTAGTGCGGATTAAAACCTGAAGTCTAGGATGGTCGCTTGTTCCTAATTTGTTTACAAAACTACAATCTTTGATTTGCAATTTATTTAGTTAATAATAGTTCCTAAAACCAAAACAATCAAATCTTGAACTTTATTTTCTGCACATTAGGTTAATTGTAGTTAATTTACAAGGCTATAGATTCAACACATTTTCCACATACTCCCTGAGTTCGATACCCACTTACCACTAGCTATTAGTTGTAATTGGATTAAATTTGCGTGTAACCACGACAAGCACGTCACATACCTAGTACATGGTTTTCAAAGACATTTTGCTTCGTATGTTGACCAAGCATACCTAGTACATGGTTTCAAAACATTTTCATGACAAGCTCACACTGTTATAGACATTTGGTGCATTGAACTCGACGGTGATACATTCATTAACATTGATCACGCCGACTGGTAGTATGTAATGGTACCATAGGATTGACAGTCTCGTTCCCGCTTCCTAGTTTTGTTTGGAAGTGACCTTAGGGAACGACATAATCGATGAACATTTGATAAACCTTTGTCCTTATAAGGCTTGAATGTATTTGCCAACAAACCATATATATGTTTACACAATAAAAGCAATGATTTTATAAAACAACACCTTTGATTAAACAAGACCTTTGTTCATTAAAAAAAAAAATTATACAAGACATTTTGGTTATACAAGACATTATTTCATGTGGTTTAAACAAAAACCTTTTATTTAGCACACAAGACATTGATTTATACATGACATTTGTTTATACAAGATATTGGTTTATACATGACATTGGTTTATACAAGACATTGGTTTATGGTAAGTGACTTAGATAACGAGAAGTGTGTAATATGGTAAAAGCGTGGTGGATACGCCGCTGGTACTTCCTATATATAAGTGCTTTTATTATATTACATATAGTAGCGTTATCTGAACCACTTCGAACAATACAATACAAGACATGACATCTTTTATAAAAGACATGATATGTTTTCTACGAGACATTTTTATTTGGTTATTTACTTAACCACGCATCATTTTTCTAAATCACTTGATTTTCACGTGATTTTATAAAGGAAACGTTCTTATAATGATTCACGACTACTTTTGTGATAGGTAAACATCTCTTTAAACATTCAAAGCCATGAATCTTCATCACAAAACCTATTTTACTCACATGCATTTTTATGCTAACGTTTTATTTCACATATGTTTTAGGAGCGAATATTTGACTTTGAGCATGCTTCGCATAGTGCGGACTTGAGCCTTAGTGACTTTAAAATTTGCAAGACAATTATTGTACTTTGTTGTTTTATTTCCAAGACAATGTAAACAATTAACTTAATAATAAAAAAACCTTTATGTACCATGTGTTGTGAAACAATAGTTCTGTGACATGACTCCCCGACGTTTACACCACGGTTTGTTATTTTACGCGTTTTGGGTGTTACAATTTAAATATTCCAAATGATTTTATTGATCCAAACGTAATCATCAATGTTATAAACATGGTGATTTCCCCCATAAATAAATGTGGTGTGGATTCAAATCTTTACAAGGGTCAGTTAATTAGGAAGCCTAGGTGTAAAAAATAGTTGTTAAAAAAAGAATCAATGAGATTTTTCATTAATGATATAAGACGGACATCTAAATATAAAGCAAATTAATTTAATTATAACGAAGAATATTAAACATGAATCCCGTATATTTGTTTTCACACCTATTAAGCAAAACCACCTTAAAGGTGTGTAGTAACTTATAAGGAAGAATATTAAAGATGAAACCCGTATATTTGTTTTCACGCCATTAACCAAAACCACCTTAAAGGTGTATACAATGGTATATTAATAATATGATACACATTACCAATATACGATATGACTAACACGTGGATATGATTAGACAACCTTTTAGTCTCACAGCTGTCACTAGTTGTAGCATCTCTCCTCCCTCCCTCCATCCCTCACCCACCAACCTTGCTCCTTATAAATACAAGCTTAAGGTCTTCCTCCCATTTTAGGTTTATCCAAGTGATCCTTATACTGTGTGCAAGAATAGAGTTGTGCATACACTTGCTTTATCAGCCATTGCACATAGAAAAGTCTTTCTGTTGCTTAACAAGGTACATGAGTGTTTATATAAGTCCATATATGTTTATGTATAGTTTCTTAATATGTTTAGAATAGTCTTTTGGTTACTTATTATGGATGAAAAGATTGCTACTTCAAAATTTTGATGTGTTTCTCGATATGATTGCTTAAAGTTTAATCAATTTTACCTATTTTGAACACATTGAGGACAACATTTAATTTAAGTGTGGGGGAAACTTAATAACTTGAAAATTGTTTGTTCTAAAAATGAGCCTTACACAAAACTCTACTTGGAACCGCTGAAACACCCCAAATCTTTTTCAAAACTTTCTTTTCATTTTTTTGTTTTGTCCTATTTATAGTTTAAGTTAAGAAATCAAGTTCTTAAAAAGTTAAAGTATTTATAATTATTTATAACCGACAGCGCCATGTTAAAAAAAGGAACCATACAAGAAAAATTTATAATAAGGGCATGACAAATTTTTAAAGTTTAATTGTATATATATTTTCACAGTTTTACCCTTTTCCCACAATCTTGTGAGTTTTGAGCCTTTAATGAGCATCCATTATCACATCTATACTAAATGCTCATTCTTCTTTTCTTGTGTAAATAGCCCGTACGATTCCTACAAATCTAGAACCTGATAGGACAATACATTCCTGGTCCATACCGATTAATCCAAGTAAGTATATGATTGAGGCATTAGGATTTTAAACCATTTTTCATTTCAACCTTATTTTTATTTTTATCTCTCCAAAAATACAAAAAATTCCCCCTAGTTAACCCCTTTAAGCCTAAACCCTTTCATTTCAAAACTCACAACACACATCACCGAAAAAAACCATATTTTCATCTTTACACCCTTTATTTTACTAAAAATCGGTTCTTTTGGAAAAATGCAAAAATTATGTGACTAAGGCTTAATAAAAAAACTACTCTTTAAGTGCTTGAAATTAATAAGCAAATCTCTTGCTTAAAAGCACTTACTTAGTTCATAAAGTCACAAATAAAATTTTCAAAAGAAACCGACTTTTTATGCTTTTAGCCACTTTAGATAAAACCACCCTACCCTTAACCAAAAACCTACCCTTTCAAAGTCCTCTTGATATTTGAAAAGGTTTGGTCAAAAAAGAGGAGGTTTGATTGATTGTTAAGCTTATGGGAGGAGTAAGTTTCGTAACGGGGCCGAGCGTTTCACTTATACATTTCGGCCGAGTGTTGAGTGACCACTTGTGAGGTATGTGAATGTATATATAGCTTAATGAAATTCTAAATATATGTTATGCTTATAGATATTTGTTTTTCTTAAAAGCGTTATAAATAAAATCATGTCAAATAGGATTATAAATAAAATAAAAACAGGAATAAATAATGAACTTGGATTCCCGACACTCTATAAACAAGAATAAAAACTTCTCTTCTACCAATTCTATTTGGGAATGTAAACAATTATATAAGAGTTTTGCTTTAGGATAAGCAAAGATTCAAGTGTGGACGTATTTGATATGCACAAAATACAACATATAAATCATATCAAATGAGGAATAAAACAGACCATTTTTAGTACTAATGTTGGGAAAACTGTGTTTCTTTGTTTGCTTTTGATTTTCAGGATTAAAAGAGCTTAAACAGACAAAAGGAACAAATTAACGGTAAAAACCAACATAAATATGAAGAAAAGAAGTTGGCACACTATACCGACCCTCCAAGCTTCACCCCAAAGATAAAAATAACAAGACCCCAAGCACGGGGTCGTGCCCCCATTCAATATTCCTAGAGAATAAAGAAAAACAGAAAATGAAAAAAGGCACGGGGCCGTGTCCCCTAGGCACGGGTCGTGGTCAACTCTCATATTCGCAAATCTGGGTCCGTACAGCAAGTATAGAAGACACGTGGTCGTGCCGTTGACACACAGGGCTATCGCAATCCCCGACCCCTACCCCGTAAAACACCAAACTTTTTATAATAATAAATCATTGGGAAAAAAAACCCAAGTTCATTTGAAAATACATTTGTAGGGATAAACCCTAATTATTGAAAACAAAAACTCCTTTTTATTTAGGTAACTTTTATAGCCACTTTTCCAAGCCTACAGTGCTCTCCAGCTGACATTGTGTTACCTGAAACGCGTTTTAAAAACATTTTATCCGTAAGAAATACTGGCAAGTACATACCATTTTGGTAAAACATCAGTTGTTTACATATTACAGTATTAAGGGCGATTACAATATTTATATCTACACAATTGCTCGGTCAGTACGTGTCACTCGACGGATCTGTTATAATGGTCATATCACACATTGGATACCCGTGCCCAATTGTGAAGGTTATCAAGCACTGTATACAAACCGTGACAACCCGATTTATAATCAGCCAACTACTATTAACGGCCCAATAAACTTTGAATTTGATTAATAGTTGTCGACCATTTAATTAGATCATTAAACTTACATGTGATTTCAACTATAGTTTCTTGTAGAGGTCCAATTAGAAATCAATTAAGCATGAGGTTGTGGGAGAGCACATGTGATCAGTAAACAATGTCATCATTTTATTCATTGGAAATCAAATCTTACATTTTGATCATATCAGTTTTGCATGAGATAATATTGTGACAACTGGGTCACTGAGACCATCAAACAAATACCAAGCCAATGAAATATTGTATTTCATACTTGGGATCTGTATAAAAATGTGTATCTTTTGCACATATCAACTCTTGTTCGATTTCAAGCTCTAAATCGCTTTCTTGAAGGTTATACGCGCGCTGATGCGTAAATATAACCAGTTTAATGCAACAAACACTCCGGAATAGTGAAATAGGCTTAACATACCTTAAATAACCTTTACATAACTTAGAAATAAGTTTTGAAGGCTTTGGTATGGCAAAATCAAGTTAAATCGCTTACAGGGAGTAAAACTTGACAAACTGCGAAAGTATGCCAATTTGAACTGTAACGAACATTCCGAAACATGACCATAAGTTAAACACACCTTAAACGACAGAATCGATGAACATTTGATAAACCTTTGTCCTTATAAGGCTTGAATGTATTCGCCAACAAACCATATATATGTTTACACAATAAAAGCAATGATTTTATAAAACAACACCTTTGATTAAACAAGACCTTGTTCATTCAAAAAAAATTATACAAGACATTTTGGTTGTACAAGACATTATTTCATATGGTTTAAACAAAAACCTTTTATTTAGCACACAAGACATTGATTTATACATGACATTTGTTTATACAAGATATTGGTTTATACATGACATTGGTTTATACAAGACATTGGTTTATACAAGACATTGGTTTATGGTAAGTGACTTAGATAACAAGAAGTGTGTAATATGGTAAAAGCATGGTGGATACGCCGCTGGTACTTCCTATATATAAGTGCTTTTATTATATTACATATAGTAGCGTTATCTGAACCACTTCGAACAATACAGGACATGACATCTTTTATAAAAGACATGATATGTTTTCTACGAGACATTTTTATTTGGTTATTTACTTAACCACGCATCATTTTTCTAAATCACTTGATTTTCACGTGATTTTATAAAGGAAACGTTCTTATAACGATTCACGGCTACTTTTGTGATAGGTAAACATCTCTTTAAACATTCAAAGCCATGAATCTTCATCACAAAACCTATTTTACTCACATGCATTTTTATGCTAACGTTTTATTTCACATATGTTTTAGGAGCGAATATTTGACTTTGAGCATGCTTCGCATAGTGCGGACTTGAGCCTTAGTGACTTTAAAATTTGCAAGACAATTATTGTACTTTGTTGTTTTATTTCCAAGACAATGTAAACAATTAACTTAATAATAAAAAAAAACTTTATGTACCATGTGTTGTGAAACAATAGTTCTGTGACATGACTCCCCGACGTTTACGCCACGGTTTGTTATTTTACGCGGTCTGGGTGTTACAATTTAAATATTCCAAATGATTTTATTGATCCAAACGTAATCATCAATGTTATAAACATGGTGATTTCCCCCATAAATGTGGTGTGGATTCAAATCTTTACAAGGGTCACTTAATTAGGAAGCCTAGGTGTAAAAAATAGTTGTTAAAAAAAGAATCAATGAGATTTTTAATTAATGATATAAGACGGACATCTAAATATAAAGAAAATTAATTAAATTATAACGAAGAATATTAATCATGAATCCCGTATATTTGTTTTCACACCTATTAAGCAAAACCACCTTAAAGGTGTGTAGTAACTTATAAAGAAGAATATTAAAGATGAAACCCGTATATTTGTTTTCAGGCCATTAACCAAAACCACCTTAAAGGTGTATACAATGGTATATTAATAATATGATACACATTACCAATATACGATATGACTAACACGTGGATATGATTTGACAACCTTTTAGTCTCACAGCTGTCACTAGTTGTAGCATCTCTCCTCCCTCCCTCCATCCTCACCCACCAACCTTGCTCCTTATAAATACAAGCTTAAGGTCTTCCTCCCATTTTAGGTTTATCCAAGTGATCCTTCTACTGTGTGCAAGAATAGAGTTGTGCATACACTTGCTTTATCAGCCATTGCACATAGAAAAGTCTTTCTGTTGCTTAACAAGGTACATGAGTGTTTATATAAGTCCATATATGTTTGTGTATAGTTTCTTAATATGTTTAGAATAGTCTTTTGGTTACTTATTATGGATGAAAAGATTGCTACTTTAAAATTTTGATGTGTTTCTGGATATGATTGCTTAAAGTTTAATCAATTTTACCTATTTTGAACACATTGAGGACAACATCTAATTTAAGTGTGGGGGAAACTTAATAACTTGAAAATTGTTTGTTCTAAAAATGAGCCTTACACAAAACTCTACTTGGAATCACTGAAACACCCCAAATCTTTTTCAAAACTTTCTTTTCATTTTTTTGTTTTGTCCTATTTATAGGTTAAGTTAAGAAATCAAGTTCTAAAAAAGTTAAAGTATTTATAATTATTTACAACCGACAGCGCCATGTTAAAAAAAAGAACCATACAAGAAAAATTTATAAGAAGGACAATACAAATGCAAAAATTATGTGACTAAGGCTTAATAAAAAAAACTACTCTTTAAGTGCTTGAAATTAATAAGCAAATCTCTTGCTTAAAAGCACTTACTTAGTTCATAAAGTCACAAATAAAATTTTCAAAAGAAACCGACTTTTTATGCTTTTAGCCACTTTAGATAAAACCACCCTACCCTTAACCAAAAACCTACCCTTTCAAAGTCCTCTTGATATTTGAAAAGGTTAGGTCAAAAAAGAAGAGGTTTGATTAATTGTCAAGCTTATGGGAGGAGTATGTTTCATAACGGGGCCGAGCGTTTCACTTATACATTTCGGCCGAGTGTTGAGTGACCACTTGTGAGGTATGTGAATGTATATATAGCTTAATGAAATTCTAAATATATGTTATGCTTATAGATATTTGTTTTTCTTAAAAGCGTTCTAAATAAAATCATGTCAAATAGGATTGTAAATAAAATAAAAACAGGAATAAATAATGAACTTGGATTCCCGACACTCTATAAACAAGAATAAAAACTTCTCTTCTACCAATTCTATTTGGGAGTGTAAACAATTATATAAGAGTTTTGCTTTAGGATAAGCAAAGATTCAAGTGTGGACGTATTTGATATGCACAAAATACAACATATAAATCATATCAAATGAGGAATAAAAGAGACCATTTTTAGTACTAATGTTGGGAAAACTGCGTTTCTTTGTTTGCTTTTGATTTTCAGGATTAAAAGAGCTTAAACAGACAAAAGGAACAAATTAACGGCAAAAACCAACATAAATATGAAGAAAAGAAGTTGTCACACTATACCGACCCTCCAAGCTTCACCCCAAAGCTAAAAATAACAAGACCCCAAGCACGGGGTCGTGCCCCCATTCGATATTCCTAGAGAATAAAGAAAAACAGAAAATGACAAGAGGCACGGGGCTGTGTCCCCTAGGCACGGGTCGTGGTCAACTCTCAGATTCGCAAATCTGGGTCCGTACAGCAAGTATAGAAGACACGTGGTCGTGCCGTTGACACACAGGACTGTCGCAATCCCCGACCCCTACCCCGTAAAACACCAAACTTTTTATAATAATAAATCATTGGGAAAAAGAACCCAAGTTCATTTGAAAATACATTTGTAGGGATAAACCCTAATTATTGAAAACAAAAACTCCTTTTTATTTAGGTAACTTTTATAGCCACTTTTCCAAGCCTTCAGTGCTCTCCAGCTGACTTCTATTGGATTTAACATTGTGTTACCTGAAACGCGTTTTAAAAACATTTTATCCGCAAGAAATACTGGCAAGTACATACCATTTTGGTAAAACATCAGTTGTTTACATATTACAGTATTAAGGGCGATTACAATGTTTATATCTACACAATTGCTCGGTCAGTACGTGTCACTCGACGAATCTGTGATTATGGTCATATCACACATTGGATACCCATGCCCAATTGTGAAGGTTATCAAGCACTGTATACAAACCGTGACAACCCGATTTATAATCAGCCCGCTAATATTAACAGCCCAATAAACTTTGAATTTGATTAATAGTTGTCGACCATTTAATTAGATCATTAAACTTACATGTGATTTCAACTATAGTTTCTTGTAGAGGTCCAATTAGAAATCAATTAAGCATGAGGTTGTGGGACAGCACATGTGATCAGTAAACAATGTCATCATTTTATTCATTGGAAATCAAATCTCACATTTTGATCATATCAGTTTTGCATGAGATAATATTGTGACAATTGGGTCACTGAGACCATCAAACAAATACCAAGTCAATGAAATATTGTATTTCATACTTGGGATCTGTATAAAAATGTGTATCTTTTGCAAAAATTATGTGACTAAGGCTTAATAAAAAAACTACTCTTTAAGTGCTTGAAATTAATAAGCAAATCTCTTGCTTAAAAGCACTTACTTAGTTCATAAAGTCACAAATAAAATTTTCAAAAGAAACCGACTTTTTATGCTTTTAGCCACTTTAGATAAAACCACCCTACCCTTAACCAAAAACCTACCCTTTCAAAGTCCTCTTGATATTTGAAAAGGTTAGGTCAAAAAAGAGGAGGTTTGATTGATTGTTAAGCTTATGGGAGGAGTAAGTTTCGTAACGGGGCCGAGCGTTTCACTTATACATTTCGGCCGAGTGTTGAGTGACCACTTGTGAGGTATGTGAATGTATATATAGCTTAATGAAATTCTAAATATATGTTATGCTTATAGATATTTGTTTTTCTTAAAAGCGTTATAAATAAAATCATGTCAAATAGGATTATAAATAAAATAAAAACAGGAATAAATAATGAACTTGGATTCCCGACACTCTATAAACAAGAATAAAAACTTCTCTTCTACCAATTCTATTTGGGAATGTAAACAATTATATAAGAGTTTTGCTTTAGGATAAGCAAAGATTCAAGTGTGGACGTATTTGATATGCACAAAATACAACATATAAATCATATCAAATGAGGAATAAAACAGACCATTTTTAGTACTAATGTTGGGAAAACTGTGTTTCTTTGTTTGCTTTTGATTTTCAGGATTAAAAGAGCTTAAACAGACAAAAGGAACAAATTAACGGTAAAAACCAACATAAATATGAAGAAAAGAAGTTGGCACACTATACCGACCCTCCAAGCTTCACCCCAAAGATAAAAATAACAAGACCCCAAGCACGGGGTCGTGCCCCCATTCAATATTCCTAGAGAATAAAGAAAAACAGAAAATGAAAAAAGGCACGGGGCCGTGTCCCCTAGGCACGGGTCGTGGTCAACTCTCATATTCGCAAATCTGGGTCCGTACAGCAAGTATAGAAGACACGTGGTCGTGCCGTTGACACACAGGGCTATCGCAATCCCCGACCCCTACCCCGTAAAACACCAAACTTTTTATAATAATAAATCATTGGGAAAAAAAACCCAAGTTCATTTGAAAATACATTTGTAGGGATAAACCCTAATTATTGAAAACAAAAACTCCTTTTTATTTAGGTAACTTTTATAGCCACTTTTCCAAGCCTACAGTGCTCTCCAGCTGACATTGTGTTACCTGAAACGCGTTTTAAAAACATTTTATCCGTAAGAAATACTGGCAAGTACATACCATTTTGGTAAAACATCAGTTGTTTACATATTACAGTATTAAGGGCGATTACAATATTTATATCTACACAATTGCTCGGTCAGTACGTGTCACTCGACGGATCTGTTATAATGGTCATATCACACATTGGATACCCGTGCCCAATTGTGAAGGTTATCAAGCACTGTATACAAACCGTGACAACCCGATTTATAATCAGCCAACTACTATTAACGGCCCAATAAACTTTGAATTTGATTAATAGTTGTCGACCATTTAATTAGATCATTAAACTTACATGTGATTTCAACTATAGTTTCTTGTAGAGGTCCAATTAGAAATCAATTAAGCATGAGGTTGTGGGAGAGCACATGTGATCAGTAAACAATGTCATCATTTTATTCATTGGAAATCAAATCTTACATTTTGATCATATCAGTTTTGCATGAGATAATATTGTGACAACTGGGTCACTGAGACCATCAAACAAATAACAAGCCAATGAAATATTGTATTTCATACTTGGGATCTGTATAAAAATGTGTATCTTTTGCACATATCAACTCTTGTTCGATTTCAAGCTCTAAATCGCTTTCTTGAAGGTTATACGCGCGCTGATGCGTAAATATAACCAGTTTAATGCAACAAACACTCCGGAATAGTGAAATAGGCTTAACATACCTTAAATAACCTTTACATAACTTAGAAATAAGTTTTGAAGGCTTTGGTATGGCAAAATCAAGTTAAATCGCTTACAGGGAGTAAAACTTGACAAACTGCGAAAGTATGCCAATTTGAACTGTAACGAACATTCCGAAACATGACCATAAGTTAAACACACCTTAAACGACAGAATCGATGAACATTTGATAAACCTTTGTCCTTATAAGGCTTGAATGTATTCGCCAACAAACCATATATATGTTTACACAATAAAAGCAATGATTTTATAAAACAACACCTTTGATTAAACAAGACCTTGTTCATTCAAAAAAAATTATACAAGACATTTTGGTTGTACAAGACATTATTTCATATGGTTTAAACAAAAACCTTTTATTTAGCACACAAGACATTGATTTATACATGACATTTGTTTATACAAGATATTGGTTTATACATGACATTGGTTTATACAAGACATTGGTTTATACAAGACATTGGTTTATGGTAAGTGACTTAGATAACAAGAAGTGTGTAATATGGTAAAAGCATGGTGGATACGCCGCTGGTACTTCCTATATATAAGTGCTTTTATTATATTACATATAGTAGCGTTATCTGAACCACTTCGAACAATACAGGACATGTCATCTTTTATAAAAGACATGATATGTTTTCTACGAGACATTTTTATTTGGTTATTTACTTAACCACGCATCATTTTTCTAAATCACTTGATTTTCACGTGATTTTATAAAGGAAACGTTCTTATAAAGATTCACGGCTACTTTTGTGATAGGTAAACATCTCTTTAAACATTCAAAGCCATGAATCTTCATCACAAAACCTATTTTACTCACATGCATTTTTATGCTAACGTTTTATTTCACATATGTTTTAGGAGCGAATATTTGACTTTGAGCATGCTTCGCATAGTGCGGACTTGAGCCTTAGTGACTTTAAAATTTGCAAGACAATTATTGTACTTTGTTGTTTTATTTCCAAGACAATGTAAACAATTAACTTAATAATAAAAAAAAAACTTTATGTACCATGTGTTGTGAAACAATAGTTCTGTGACATGACTCCCCGACGTTTACGCCACGGTTTGTTATTTTACGCGGTCTGGGTGTTACAATTTAAATATTCCAAATGATTTTATTGATCCAAACGTAATCATCAATGTTATAAACATGGTGATTTCCCCCATAAATGTGGTGTGGATTCAAATCTTTACAAGGGTCACTTAATTAGGAAGCCTAGGTGTAAAAAATAGTTGTTAAAAAAAGAATCAATGAGATTTTTAATTAATGATATAAGACGGACATCTAAATATAAAGAAAATTAATTAAATTATAACGAAGAATATTAATCATGAATCCCGTATATTTGTTTTCACACCTATTAAGCAAAACCACCTTAAAGGTGTGTAGTAACTTATAAAGAAGAATATTAAAGATGAAACCCGTATATTTGTTTTCAGGCCATTAACCAAAACCACCTTAAAGGTGTATACAATGGTATATTAATAATATGATACACATTACCAATATACGATATGACTAACACGTGGATATGATTTGACAACCTTTTAGTCTCACAGCTGTCACTAGTTGTAGCATCTCTCCTCCCTCCCTCCATCCTCACCCACCAACCTTGCTCCTTATAAATACAAGCTTAAGGTCTTCCTCCCATTTTAGGTTTATCCAAGTGATCCTTCTACTGTGTGCAAGAATAGAGTTGTGCATACACTTGCTTTATCAGCCATTGCACATAGAAAAGTCTTTCTGTTGCTTAACAAGGTACATGAGTGTTTATATAAGTCCATATATGTTTGTGTATAGTTTCTTAATATGTTTAGAATAGTCTTTTGGTTACTTATTATGGATGAAAAGATTGCTACTTTAAAATTTTGATGTGTTTCTGGATATGATTGCTTAAAGTTTAATCAATTTTACCTATTTTGAACACATTGAGGACAACATCTAATTTAAGTGTGGGGGAAACTTAATAACTTGAAAATTGTTTGTTCTAAAAATGAGCCTTACACAAAACTCTACTTGGAATCACTGAAACACCCCAAATCTTTTTCAAAACTTTCTTTTCATTTTTTTGTTTTGTCCTATTTATAGGTTAAGTTAAGAAATCAAGTTCTAAAAAAGTTAAAGTATTTATAATTATTTACAACCGACAGCGCCATGTTAAAAAAAAGAACCATACAAGAAAAATTTATAAGAAGGACAATACAAATGCAAAAATTATGTGACTAAGGCTTAATAAAAAAAACTACTCTTTAAGTGCTTGAAATTAATAAGCAAATCTCTTGCTTAAAAGCACTTACTTAGTTCATAAAGTCACAAATAAAATTTTCAAAAGAAACCGACTTTTTATGCTTTTAGCCACTTTAGATAAAACCACCCTACCCTTAACCAAAAACCTACCCTTTCAAAGTCCTCTTGATATTTGAAAAGGTTAGGTCAAAAAAGAAGAGGTTTGATTAATTGTCAAGCTTATGGGAGGAGTATGTTTCATAACGGGGCCGAGCGTTTCACTTATACATTTCGGCCGAGTGTTGAGTGACCACTTGTGAGGTATGTGAATGTATATATAGCTTAATGAAATTCTAAATATATGTTATGCTTATAGATATTTGTTTTTCTTAAAAGCGTTCTAAATAAAATCATGTCAAATAGGATTGTAAATAAAATAAAAACAGGAATAAATAATGAACTTGGATTCCCGACACTCTATAAACAAGAATAAAAACTTCTCTTCTACCAATTCTATTTGGGAGTGTAAACAATTATATAAGAGTTTTGCTTTAGGATAAGCAAAGATTCAAGTGTGGACGTATTTGATATGCACAAAATACAACATATAAATCATATCAAATGAGGAATAAAAGAGACCATTTTTAGTACTAATGTTGGGAAAACTGCGTTTCTTTGTTTGCTTTTGATTTTCAGGATTAAAAGAGCTTAAACAGACAAAAGGAACAAATTAACGGCAAAAACCAACATAAATATGAAGAAAAGAAGTTGTCACACTATACCGACCCTCCAAGCTTCACCCCAAAGCTAAAAATAACAAGACCCCAAGCACGGGGTCGTGCCCCCATTCGATATTCCTAGAGAATAAAGAAAAACAGAAAATGACAAGAGGCACGGGGCTGTGTCCCCTAGGCACGGGTCGTGGTCAACTCTCAGATTCGCAAATCTGGGTCCGTACAGCAAGTATAGAAGACACGTGGTCGTGCCGTTGACACACAGGACTGTCGCAATCCCCGACCCCTACCCCGTAAAACACCAAACTTTTTATAATAATAAATCATTGGGAAAAAGAACCCAAGTTCATTTGAAAATACATTTGTAGGGATAAACCCTAATTATTGAAAACAAAAACTCCTTTTTATTTAGGTAACTTTTATAGCCACTTTTCCAAGCCTTCAGTGCTCTCCAGCTGACTTCTATTGGATTTAACATTGTGTTACCTGAAACGCGTTTTAAAAACATTTTATCCGCAAGAAATACTGGCAAGTACATACCATTTTGGTAAAACATCAGTTGTTTACATATTACAGTATTAAGGGCGATTACAATGTTTATATCTACACAATTGCTCGGTCAGTACGTGTCACTCGACGAATCTGTGATTATGGTCATATCACACATTGGATACCCATGCCCAATTGTGAAGGTTATCAAGCACTGTATACAAACCGTGACAACCCGATTTATAATCAGCCCGCTAATATTAACAGCCCAATAAACTTTGAATTTGATTAATAGTTGTCGACCATTTAATTAGATCATTAAACTTACATGTGATTTCAACTATAGTTTCTTGTAGAGGTCCAATTAGAAATCAATTAAGCATGAGGTTGTGGGACAGCACATGTGATCAGTAAACAATGTCATCATTTTATTCATTGGAAATCAAATCTTACATTTTGATCATATCAGTTTTGCATGAGATAATATTGTGACAATTGGGTCACTGAGACCATCAAACAAATACCAAGTCAATGAAATATTGTATTTCATACTTGGGATCTGTATAAAAATGTGTATCTTTTGCACATATCAACTCTTGTTCGATTTCAAGCTCTAAATCACTTTCTTGAAGGTTATACGCGCGCTGATGCGTAAATATAACCAGTTTAATGCAACAAACACTCCGGAATAGTGAAATAGGCTTAACATACCTTAAATAACCTTTACATAAATTAGAAATAAGTTTTGAAGGCTTTGGTATGGCAAAATCAAGTTAAATCGCTTACAGGGACTAAAACTTGACAAACTGCGAAAGTATGCCAATTTGAACTGTAACGAACATTCCGGAACATGACCATAAGTTAAACACACCTTAAACGACAGAATCGATGAACATTTGATAAACCTTTGTCCCTATAAGGCTTGAATGTATTCGCCAACAAACCATATATATGTTTACACAATAAAAGCAATGATTTTATAAAACAACACCTTTGATTAAACAAGACCTTTGTTCATTCAAAAAAAAAAAATTATACAAGACATTTTGGTTATACAAGACATTATTTCATGTGGTTTAAACAAAAACCTTTTATTTAGCACACAAGACATTGATTTATACATGACATTTGTTTATACAAGATATTGGTTTATACATGACATTGGTTTATACAAGACATTGGTTTATACAAGACATTGGTTTATGGTAAGTGACTTAGATAACGAGAAGTGTGTAATATGGTAAAAGCATGGTGGATACGCCGCTGGTACTTCCTATATATAAGTGCTTTTATTATATTACATATAGTAGCGTTATCTGAACCACTTCGAACAATACAAGACATGACATCTTTTATAAAAGACATGATATGTTTTCTACCAGACATTTTTATTTGGTTATTTACTTAACCATGCATCATTTTTTTAAATCACTTGATTTTCACGTGATTTTATAAAGGAAACGTTCTTATAATGATTCACGGCTACTTTTGTGATAGGTAAACATCTCTTTAAACATTCAAAGCCATGAATCTTCATCACAAAACCTATTTTACTCACAGTCATTTTTATGCTAACGTTTTATTTCACATATGTTTTAGGAGTGAATATTTGACTTTGAGCATGCTTCGCATAGTGCAGACTTGAGCCTTAGTGACTTTAAAATTTGCAAGACAATTATTGTACTTTGTTGTTTTATTTCCAAGACAATGTAAACAATTAACTTAATAATAAAAAAAAACTTTATGTACCATGTGTTGTGAAACAATAGTTCTGTGACATGACTCCTCGACGTTTACGCTACGGTTTGTTATTTTACGCGGTCTGGGTGTTACAATTTAAATATTCCAAATGATTTTATTGATCCAAACGTAATCATCAATTTTATAAACATGGTGATTTCCCCCATAAATGTGGTGTGGATTCAAATCTTTACAAGTGTCAGTTAATTAGGAAGCCTAGGTGTAAAAAATAGTTGTTAAAAAAAGAATCAATGAGATTTTTAATTAATGATATAAGACGGACATCTAAATATAAAGCAAATTAATTTAATTATAATGAAGAATATTAAACATGAATCCCGTATATTTGTTTTCACACCTATTAAGCAAAACCACCTTAAAGGTGTGTAGTAACTTATAAGGAAGAATATTAAAGATGAAACCCGTATATTTGTTTTCACGCCATTAACCAAAACCACCTTAAAGGTGTATACAATGGTATATTAATAATATGATACACATTACCAATATACGATATGGCTAACAGTGGATATAATTAGACAACCTTTTAGTCTCACAGCTGTCACTAGTTGTAGCATCTCTCCTCCCTCCCTCCATCCCTCACCCACCAACCTTGCTCCTTATAAATACAAGCTTAAGGTCTTCCTCCCATTTTAGGTTTATCCAAGTGATCCTTCTACTGTGTGCAAGAATAGAGTTGTGCATACACTTGCTTTATCAGCCATTGCACATAGAAAAGTCTTTATGTTGCTTAACAAGGTACATGAGTGTTTATATAAGTCCATATATGTTTGTGTATAGTTTCATAATATGTTTAGAATAGTCTTTTGGTTACTTATTATGGATGAAAAGATTGCTACTTTAAAATTTTGATGTGTTTCTGGATATGATTGCTTAAAGTTTAATCAATTTTACCTATTTTGAACACATTGAGGACAACATCTAATTTAAGTGTGGGGGAAACTTAATAACTTGAAAATTGTTTGTTCTAAAAATGAGCCTTACACAAAACTCTACTTGGAACCGCTCAAACACCCCAAATCTTTTTCAAAACTTTCTTTTCATTTTTTTGTTTTGTCCTATTTATAGGTTAAGTTAAGAAATCAAGTTCTAAAAAAGTTAAAGTATTTATAATTATTTACAACCGACAGCGCCATGTTAAAAAAAGGAACCATACAAGAAAAATTTATAAGAAGGGCATGACAAATTTTTAAAGTTTGATTGTATATATATTTTCACAGTTTTACCCTTTTCCCACAATCTTGTGAGTTTTGAGCCTTTAATGAGCATCCATTATCACATCTATACTAAATGCTGATTCTTCTTTTCTTGTGTAAATAGCCCGTACGATTCCTACAAATCTAGAACTTGATAGGACAATACATTCCTGGTCCTTACCGATTAATCCAAGTAAGTATATGATTGAGGCATTAGGATTTTAAACCATTTTTCATTTCAACCTTATTTTTATTTTTATCTCCCCAAAAATACAAAAATTCCCCCTAGTTAACCCCTTTAAGCCTAAACCCTTTCATTTCAAAACTCACAACACACATCACCGAAAAAAACCATATTTTCATCTTTACACCATTTATTTTACTAAAAATCGGTTCTTTTGGAAAAATGCAAAAATTATGTGACTAAGGCTTAATAAAAAAACTACTCTTTAAGTGCTTGAAATTAATAAGCAAATCTCTTGCTTAAAAGCACTTACTTAGTTCATAAAGTCACAAATAAAATTTTCAAAAGAAACCGACTTTTTATGCTTTTAGCCACTTTAGATAAAACCACCCTACCCTTAACCAAAAACCTACCCTTTCAAAGTCCTCTTGATATTTGAAAAGGTTAGGTCAAAAAAAAGGAGGTTTGATTGATTGTCAAGCTTATGGGAGGAGTAAGTTTCGTAACGGGCCGAGCGTTTCACTTATACATTTCTTAAAAGCGTTCTAAATATATGTTATGCTTATAGATTTTTGTTTTTCTTAAAAGCGTTCTAAATAAAATCATGTCAAATAAGATTGTAAATAAAATAAAAATAGGAATAAATAATGAACTTGGATTCCCGACACTCTATAAACAAGAATAAAAACTTCTCTTCTACCAATTCTATTTGGGAGTGTAAACAATTATATAAGAGTTTTGCTTTAGGATAAGCAAAGATTCAAGTGTGGACGTATTTGATATGCACAAAATACAACATATAAATCATATCAAATGAGGAATAAAACAGACCATTTTTAGTACTAATGTTGGGAAAACTGCGTTTCTTTGTTTGCTTTTGATTTTCAGGATTAAAAGAGCTTAAACAGACAAAAGGAACAAATTAACGGCAAAAACCAACATCAATATGAAGAAAAGAAGTTGGCACACTATACCGACCCTCCAAGCTTCACCCCAAAGATAAAAATAACAAGACCCCAAGCACGGGGTCGTGCCCCCATTCAATATTCCTAGAGAATAAAGAAAAACAGAAAATGACGAGAGACGGGGCCGTGTCCCCTAGGCACGGGTCGTGGTCAACTCTCAGATTCACAAATCTGGGCCCGTACAGCAAGTATAGAAGACACGTGGTCGTGCCGTTGACACACAGGGCTGTCGCAATCCCCGACCCCTACCCCGTAAAACACCAAACTTTTTATAATAATAAATCATTGGGAAAAAAAACCCAAGTTCATTTGAAAATACATTTGTAGGGATAAACCCTAATTATTGAAAACAAAAACTCCTTTTTATTTAGGTAACTTTTATAGCCACTTTTCCAAGCCTTCAGTGCTCTCCAACTGACTTCTATTGGATTTAACATTGTGTTACCTGAAACGCGTTTTAAAAACATTTTATCCGCAAGAAATACTGGCAAGTACATACCATTTTGGTAAAACATCAGTTGTTTACATATTACAGTATTAAGGGCGATTACAATGTTTATATCTACACAATTGCTCGGTCAGTACGTGTCACTCGACGAATCTATGATTATGGTCATATCACACATTGGATACCCGTGCCCAATTGTGAAGGTTATCAAGCACTGTATACAAACCCTGACAACCCGATTTATAATCAGCCCACTACTATTAACGGCCCAATAAACTTTGAATTTGATTAATAGTTGTCGACCATTTAATTAGATCATTAAACTTACATGTGATTTCAACTATAGTTTCTTGTAGAGGTCCAATTAGAAATCAATTAAGCATGAGGTTGTGGGAGAGCACATGTGATCAGTAAACAATGTCATCATTTTATTCATTGGAAATCAAATCTTACATTTTGATCATATCAGTTTTGCATGAGATAATATTGTGACAACTGGGTCACTGAGACCATCAAACAAATACCAAGCCAATGAAATATTGTATTTTATACTTGGGATCTGTATAAAAATGTGTATCTTTTGCACATATTAACTCTTGTTCGATTTCAAGCTCTAAATCGCTTTCTAGAAGGTTATACGCGCGCTGATGCGTAAATATAACCAGTTTAATGCAACAAACACTCCGGAATAGTGAAATAACCTTTACATAAATATAACCAGTTTAACATACCTTAAATAATCTTTACATAACTTAGAAATAAGTTTTGATGGCTTTGGTATGGCAAAATCAAGTTAAATTGCTTACAGGGACTAAAACTTGACAAACTGCGAAAGTATGCCAATTTGAACTGTAACAAACATTCCGGAACATGACCATAAGTTAAACACACCTTAAGTATCCCTTATATAGCTTAGAAATAGGCTTTGAGCGGTTCGGTGTGCTAAAATAAACTTTTGGATCATTCAGGGACTAAAAGTGTCAAAAAGCGCATAAGTTTGCACTTTCGCGTATAACTTACGTTCTGAATACATCCGGAGATCCAAAAATTTATGTAAGCATCATAATATTATCCCTTGGTGTTTGGCATGAGAAAAATCCACTCGTCGCATCATTTGGATCGTTTTTCGCGCTTATGCGCATTCCGTCGTATTTAACCGAACATCGCGATCGTACGGCCAAACGAACCAACATCCGGCATATTTTTGAGCATGTTTCATGTCCTCAATGTTTAAGCATCATTTTAGGGCCTTAAAGATGGCTTAACAGGCCTTAAACATGTCGGAAATGGCCCTAAACCACATCAGGGACCTAAACTGTCATTTCTGAAAGTTGGTTGCAGATCAGAACTCCCAGGCGGCCCGCGTAAGCCCAGGGTGAACTCTTATACGGCCCGCGTCAGCCTTCCAGACCAGATTCAATGTTTTAAACAACTTGTAACAGCCTTTCAATCACCCAAAGGGCAATGCCACTTGTCAAATTCTTGTGGTGGGGGCAAAATAAGCTACCACAACATTGCAACAAGTGTACGGGTGAGATCAAGGCACGATATTCAAGAAACGATCCTAACGGTCTTGCATATCCTATAAATACCCCCCCCCTTTCTTGCAAAAACCCACAAATCTGATCAAAGAGCTCTAAGTTGATGCCATTGCTTCATACCTGAGCTCCTGGATCAAGATTAGCTTTCGGGGACCCTTCGTAAGTGTTCTTTCGTTCTTTTATTCGCTTTTCGAGTCCAAAAGTCAAGCTTTGTTTGACTTTCTGCATTGACCAGTTTATGGTCAATAAGAAGTTCGTTTGAACTTCATAACGTGAGCGTGATCACGATGGTTATAGTCCATAGTGACTACACCTACTGATTACCACGTTATCTAGGCTCAGTGACGAGTCGTAGTTTCAGCCAAAATGCGCATTCTTGCGTATTTTGTAATCAAACTACTCATAGCTATCAAAACTGTTTGTTTTGATACCAAACCTGTTTTTCTAAACTTAGTTAAGCATGTTCTAACATGCTTAGCTCGTCACTTTTAGTATAGTGCTTATATAGGGTCGTAAGGTAAGCGATCTAAACAATCGCTTATACTTTCGAACCCGACCCATTTGGTCGATCATTAGGATCCAACCAAACACTTTATGTGACCATTGTTGTACAAGGAATAACCTTCCGAGGTTATACCTTATGGTCACGACGTTAGGCGTTCCAAACGCATTTTACGCGAACGACGCGTTAAGGTAGCATAAGCTACCTAAACGGGTCGTAATGGGTCGTAAGCACTTAGGTTATGTTTCATTTTAGTATGTGAGCTTTGTTAAACCATATTACACGAGTCTCCATACTCCTTTGGTTTACGAACCCTCATTCTATCTAATCCTCCGATTTATGTCCGATATATTAACATAGTTACCTATATTAGGTGTCGTTTGATATCCGTGATCTCTAGCACTGTTTGGTTGTTACTCAAGGACTACTAAGCAATCTCAAGTGAGTACATAGACCCCTCTTTTACTGTTTTCCAAACTATTTTGGGGTGAAACACATGTGCCTACTTGTTACTTTCATGCTTTCATGTTTTCACATCATATACTTGCTATGTTCATTAGTACATTTATAGTACATGATTTACATTACATCGTTTTGCTATGTATGTTGACTGATAGCATACTAAGTACATTGTTTTACATTACATTTCATGCTATGTATGTCCATTGCGTGCATACTTAGTACATTGTTTTACATTACATTTCATGCTATGTATGTCCATTGTGTGCATACTTAGTACATTTTTTTACATTGCATTTCTGTTGGATATGCTCATCCAGCATATGAACACATTATATTACATTTTGAACCGTTGTAACCATTTGACCATGTGAACCGTCGTAACCGTTTGATTATATGAACTGATTTTAACTGCTAAACCGTGTGAACCTTTTGTATCTGTTGACAAGATTTACATTTGACAATAAGACATTGGACTATACATAAACATTTCTACAATTGTTAAACATTACATCCTGATGGTTTGGTTTGAGTAAGTGATTTAAGTAACGAGGTGTGTGTAGTATGATACAAGCATGGTGGATACGCCGCTGGTACTTCCTATATAAGTGTTTGTATGGTATTACATATCGTAGAGTTATTTGAATCATTTCAATTTAGACATATAACATTTTCTACAAATAACATACTTTTCATAATACATTGTCTACAAACAACTTCTCTAATACAAACTCCTTTTACTTGGTTATTTACTTAACCATGTATTATTCTTTTATACGTAAATATAACATTTGGTTTATTTATCACTTTTCAAATGATTTACAAGACAAATCAATTTACAAGGTTCATGACTAAACCTTATTAAACATTTTCTTAAACTTACAAGTCATGAATCCTATTTTCACAAAACCTATGTATCTCACAGGCATTTTTATGCTGACGTACCTATTTTCACATGTGTTTTCAGGAGATGATGCATAGGACTTATCAAGACATACTTAGGCGGACCTGTGCCTTAGTGACTTAAAACGAGACAAGAACTAGTTAATTTATGTTATGTACTCTTTGGTTCTTGTTTAAAACAATGTAAACTTTCATGTTTGATTAATAAAACGAAACTTCAATTGCCATGGATTTGAAACAATTAATTCTGTTATAACACTCCTTGACGTTTCCGCCACGTTTTGTATGTTCTTCGTGGTCGGGGTGTGACAGAAAAGATGGTATCAGAGCCAATGGTTATAGGGAATTAGGTTATTAGTAATACTTTGACCTATTCTATAACCTTCCTAGGACCCTACCGCGAGTTTACTTGCGTTTAGTCATAAAACAATACTGTCACCTATCCTTAGGCGACGACCACAACAAGAACATAAATATCAAAACCGCTTTGAAAACTAATCATCTGTTCTAGGATGATTGATTACTAGGTTTTGAACCCTCTGTTATAAGGTTTTGAACCCCTTTCAAAACTCTCGTCAAAGTTTTGGGTCCTAAATAGTGTGAACACGTGCAAATTGGAAGAGTGAATGCCTGTACCCTGGGTTTTCTGTCTAAGGCTAGAGTGTTCGTACAAATCCACATAATCGGACCAGTCACTCTTACCTGGGAACTCTTGGGGTGAGTGTCCACTTATAAGCGAGCATGTCTTCTCGATACACTATGAGGATCTACTTGCTTTGATTCAGCCTATGTGTTGTTTGTTTTCTTCATGGTTCAAACAAATGACCAACAACAATGATTATGGTCGGTAATTGTAACATCCTATTCTTACCCAATGCCATTTCATTTGTTTTCTTTCTTGTTTCTCTTTTAGAATGCCTCCTCCACGCGAAAACCAGATAGCGACTACCGAACTGGTAGAAATCATTGCGCAGCAAATGGCTGCTTAATTCCCAAACCTCTTTGCTCAATGGAACCAAGCCAACAACAACAATAATGCCCCCTGCAACTTTAAGACGTTCAACTCGGCTAAGCCATCAAAGTTTTCTGGGTCTCAAGGAGCGACTGCACTTCTGCAATGGTTCGAGAGTTTAGAGCACCTTCAGACATGTTTAATGTCCAAACGAGCGAAAGGTAGAATTCGCATCTAGCGTCTTTGAGAAACGAGCTTTGACATGGTGGAATGGTGTGATGAGAGATAGGGGTGCCGATGTGGCACTGGCTCTGTTG
Organism: Helianthus annuus; assembly: GCF_002127325.2. Lineage (NCBI taxonomy): Eukaryota > Viridiplantae > Streptophyta > Magnoliopsida > Asterales > Asteraceae > Helianthus > Helianthus annuus. The sequence goes on along the minus strand of NC_035434.2, from coordinate 69,082,461 downwards.
GTGCAGTCATCTGTCGACTACGTCTAATGTCGAGTATCGGTCTCGTTGCGGATCCGGTCAGCCATGACATCACATGTGACCTCATCTTGATGACATCACATGTGATGTCATTAAATATCATCTTCCAAAGCAACAAAACGACAAAAGGAAAAAGTCTTGAAAGATTAAATGTGGCCGATCATATTATTGGACCAAAGGATGGTCCAATTAGAGTTCACCTTACTTTTCAATAAGCCAATGTCATAAGAGCACTAGAAGACAAAAAGAGTTCAAAGTTGTGAGGATCGCTTTTACGGCAGCGTGTGGATCGCTTTTGTGAATCGCGTATACAACATGTCTGGATCGCTTTTATGTACCTGTCACTATAGGCGATCCACATCTTGTATAAATAGATACTTTGTCAATTCATTTGTAACAGTTGTTCAGAATTGTACCGAGGTATTGCCGGTTGTTCCTTGTATTCAAAACAGTGTAAAATCAATATACAAGAAGTTTAGAGTGTGAATCAAGCTGTATATGCATCCGTTTCTTTGTTTCCGCCTCTGAAACGGAGTTAAGCTCTTCCGAACGACTCGTTTAGGTCAAGATTCGATCCTACAATTGGTATCAGAGCCAAGGAGGAGGAGATCTCGCATATACAGCTCGTTTTCATCACTTTTTCTGCTTCTACACCATTCTGTTTCGAAAAAACGCAACTTTTTACGGTCGAAATCGCTTCAAATTTACATATTGTGTGCGTAATCATGTTTTAACTAAACTTTGAGATTTTCAGATCTAAAATCGGCTTAAAATTGATTAAAATTGAAATTTTGTTCGAAAATGGTTCGTGTTTTGCTGATGTCATCATTCAGGACCGCTCGAAAATACATCTGGACCGCTTTTATGACATTTCTGAACCGTTTATAAGACATTATCTGACTCATCTGACTTGCTTTTTGTGATACTTGAGATCCGCGTTTAGTGCAAATTGTCCGCTCCGTTTTTTGAGAAAAATTGAAACTTATCACAACACAGTTTAAAATCTTCATCATTTAAAAAAAAGGGACTTTGAAGTGTGTGAACTGTGTGATAAATTGCATGTGAATCATTTGGTCCTATCACAAAGAGTGTCATTTAAAACAATGTCAGAATGCATGTGATAACTGATTGTGTCATCTATTAATAGTGTGTGGTTGGATAGTTGTTTAGGTCCAATCAGTTTTTTTTAAAAAAAAAAAATTTTGTAGGTCATCTAATATTCAAGAACATTACATATATTCGACCCACCCAAATATCCACCGCCCACATTAAAAAAAAAAAATTTTTTTGGACCTATCAGATCATATTTGCCGCCCACTACCTTTTGGCTGCCCATTCATTTGCCCAATCACATTGCACTGTTATCAAGCCCATCATCAAGCCCATGTGATATTTGGTCAGATTTGTTGAACAACTTAAAATTTTGTCCGAGGAATTTCACGAAGTATCATCTGATTTTTGAAACATGGAAGAGAACTTTTACAATGCTCTTGCTACACCGGATGATACAGTTTCAGCTGCGTTATTGAAGAAATTATTTGATACGTTTGTGGCTTTTGAAGATGAAACAACAACGCAGACAATTGATCGATATTGTCATCTGGTATTGAAAATGGATAAACTGAATATTAAGAAAGAGGATGATGAGTGGATTGATAAGCTAGCTGAGGCTTTACCCCAACAGAAGTGGGGAACTTATCTGTTGATTGTAAAACAAATGAGGAAGTCTCAAGTTATGAATCTGGCACAGTTTATTCAGGAAATTGAAAAGCATGAGTTGGATATCCATGAGAAAGACAAAAGATTTGCTGAGTTAAAGAAAGCTGAAGGACAGAAAACAGAAAAAGAATCTGTGAAGAATGACTCTTCAAGTTCTGCCTCAGTGTGTTTCAAATGTGACAACTTGAAGACCGACAATGACAAACTTGTCAAAGATGCGGAAAGTTCGGCATTGGAGATCAAGAAGTTGAGAAATGAGAAACAGACTGATGATAAACAGATTCGTATTCTGAAGGAAAATAGTGAGATGTTGAAAGCTGAAAATGACAAACTGTTGGATGGTTTGAACAGTTTGACTTCAGAAAACAAAGTTTTGAAAGATAATATAAATAGTTTTGAAAACAAACAGAAATCATCGGAAAATGAAGATTTCTGGATAAAATTGGAAAACAAAAATCTGAAAACAAATGAATCAAAGCTTCAGGAACAGATAAAAGTTCTGACGAATGAAAAGTCTGTTCTTGAAATTTTGAAAAATGAAAATGAAAATTCAATCAAGTCTCATCTTGAGAGAATATCTAAGCTTGAGGAAGAAGCTAAGAATTCGAGGATCAAGATTGATGAACTTGAAAAGAAGTTGATCGGTTTTGTGAATTCATCTGACAAGCTGAATATTCCTTGTCCAAAACCAATCAACTCAGTTCCAATAAGTGACTGTGTCACAAACTTTGACTCTGTCAAAGTTGAAGATTGTGATGAAACACCTGATGATGAAAATATAAAAAAAGAAAAACAAAAATTGTTTTTAAATTTAAAAGAAAAATTTCAGAAAACTGTTTTACAATCAACTGAAAAAGGTGAATGTTCTAAACAGAAACCTTTGAAGAAGAAAGTGGAACAGAAACAAAAAGATAATAAAAGTTCATCGGGTCGATCGTCTAATCAAAAGAAAAAATTAGAAAAAGTAAAAAATGAAAATTCTAAAATTGTTGGTAATAAGTGGTGCAGGTTGGACCACAGTGCGTCAAAGCCAAATCCAGCAAATTGGAGTAGAGAATATCACCAGGCCAAACAATGTTACGACTTAAATGTTTGGTACAATGATGGTGATAGGTACGATAACAGGGTATGCTACAGCTGCGGCTATCAGGGGCATATTGCTGTTAACTGCCAGTACTGGAGATATGAGACCAGGAGGTGCTTTAATTGCAATATCAAAGGTCACATTGCCAGAGATTGCCCGAGGAGATCAAGTGAAAGATTGAGGGCTAAGTCTCAGAAATTGGCAAAAATTCCAGTCAAAGTCAAGCCCCAGGAACAGAAGGTTCTGAAACCTAAAGTTCAAGATAAGTCAAAGCAAGAAAAGAAAGTCAAGCTTTCACAGGGGCAGAAAGACAGACTGAGGAAGAAAAGGAAGAAGGCGAGAGAGTATCTCGAGAAGATTTTGTCCTCGGGTTCTCGAGACACACAGAATAACAGTTCTGATGAATCTACTCCCTCAGTTGCAAAGACAAGCAAAAAGAATTCATCAGATACAAATCTGGGGACAAAAGAGGAGAAGAAAAAGAAGAAAGTGAAGTTTTTACTTCCTGGCGATGAATTTGTTTCTTCGGAAACAAAGGAGCCAAATGTCGGCAATGAATCTGACAAGTCAAAGTCAGACAAGCCACATTCAGGCAATGATTCTGGTATGGTAAAACCAGAGGAGCCGTTGGTTGAGGTAAAAAAGGAGAATTCAGGTTTAGCAATGGATGATGCAAATTTTCCACCATTGTTGAACAAGAATTCAAAATCACCCAAGAACAGTCAGGCTTGGGTGAAACTGTTTAAATGAAAAATCTGACTTGCCGGAGATCCCAAGTTTATATCGTGGATCAGGAATCGGCATCTTTCATGTTAATTAGGATGATTGGAAAGTGTTTGTAATTGTTAAAATTTTACAGGTAAGAGGACTATGCCGGAGCTTCCAGGTTGGTAAGTGCGAAGCAGGAATCGGCATCCTGATTGGTAAAATGGTGATGTAGACGTAACATTCCTACAAGTGGTTATTTTTACAATTGGTTTAGAGATTGCTTGATTGCAAATGGTAAATCAGGGACATTAAGTTGTACTTGATTTACTACTTATGGGTAAAAGATAGACAAGATGATGAACCACATCCCCGAATTTAGTATTGATATACCTACAAGTGGTAAAATCAACCAAACTTATTTTCCGGAAAAATCATTTTGATTAAAACAAACTTAAGTGTTTTGAAATCTAAATGAGAAAATAGTTTGTTGATAGGGGGAGTTCTGATTGTTTATGCCAAAGTGAATGGCGAATTGATGCGATTTGATATCGGTTGTCATGTTTCTGTATAGTTTGTTTTCAATTTTCGTTAATGTGTTTGCATTTTAGGGGGAGTAGAAAATTTCAGAAAATCCAAAAACATTAGAAAATTTGAAAAAGTCAAAAACATGATAATATCAAAAATGAGTTTTTGTTGCATAAAAGAGGAAATGATAGTACATCAGTGGACTATCACAACACGCTAAAGAATTGGAAAGTCAAAATGTGATAAACGATCTTACTGCGGATGTGTCAGTAGATTTTTGCACATTTAGTAAATTGAAACGAGATATAAACCTAAATCAAACTTGCTTAATTCGTGGGTAACTATTCTTGGATATATGGGTAACCCCTGAAATCTTGTTTGAAAGGTCCCGTATTCTGAGATACTAGGTCTTTATACTCAGTGATATCTGGGGTATTATCCCGGGACTTCTGCTGTATGGAAGTACTGACCTAGTCCCCGGATAATACTTTCTGCAAATGCTTGAAAAAGCGCCGCCCTCAGCATGCTGATGAAACAATAAAATTGATAGTCGCTGCTGTTGAAATGCAAAAAGATCCTCTAAAGGGGACCCACCAAAAGTCGAGCCGTCATCTCTCTGCTGAACGGAAGTTCTGACCTGAGCTCTCACGGTTTCGCATTTAACCCCTTTACAGATATCATCTGTGGTATACTCACCTGTAAGACTGAATATTTGGGATCTGGATACGGGAGTATATTCAAGTGGAGTGATACACAGTTAAGTTCAAGTCTCTAAAACACTAATATCGTATCTCGAATCAATTGAAATTTGTGTGAAAATTTAAGTGGACAAACATACTGACAATCTAGGTAAATTGTTTAAAACTGAGAATGTTTAAAGCTTAACGGTGTTAGTGATTTGTCTCAAAACTGATATGATCCTCTTGCACGAACTCACAAAAATATCGTTTGTAAATATTTCTTTACTGCATTTTATTTCTCTTATGTCAAAAATCCAAAAAGATTTTCAGTGTGTTTTAGCATAAATTTTTGAAAAAGTCAAAAAGATTTTCGACAACTGATATTGAAAAGTTGATGTTCAAAATTCCGAGTGCTAAACATGATTAACAAATGGTTTGGGAGAGTGTGTTGGTTTTTGAGAACAAAAATGATATATATATCTCCAAGTGGTTCTTCAATTTGTAAAATCATTTTGTGATTGTATTCTGTCTGCGAATGATTCATTAGATATTTTCATATTATCATCGGGAGTTTTATTTTTGGGTAGAGGATGTGCAGGTTTCAAAGAGATAGAGAACCAGGTTCCGATACCTGAAGTCTTTGTGATTACAACAAGCCAGACTGCGATCCCAGCATATTGAAAGGGGGAGTCTGAAGACATCTGAGTAGATATTGTTCGTGGAAAGTCTGTTGATGCTGGTGAAAAGAGAAGAGTAAGAGTTGAGGATGCTTACACTGTTAAAGATTGAAGTCGTTGAAGACTCGACACTTAAGACTCGTCAACATCTGAGGGGGAGTCTGTTGGTGCAGTCATCTGTCGACTACGTCTAATGTCGAGTATCGGTCTCGTTGCGGATCCGGTCAGCCATGACATCACATGTGACCTCATCTTGATGACATCACATGTGATGTCATTAAATATCATCTTCCAAAGCAACAAAACGACAAAAGGAAAAAGTCTTGAAAGATTAAATGTGGCCGATCATATTATTGGACCAAAGGATGGTCCAATTAGAGTTCACCTTACTTTTCAATAAGCCAATGTCATAAGAGCACTAGAAGACAAAAAGAGTTCAAAGTTGTGAGGATCGCTTTTACGGCAGCGTGTGGATCGCTTTTGTGAATCGCGTATACAACATGTCTGGATCGCTTTTATGTACCTGTCACTATAGGCGATCCACATCTTGTATAAATAGATACTTTGTCAATTCATTTGTAACAGTTGTTCAGAATTGTACCGAGGTATTGCCGGTTGTTCCTTGTATTCAAAACAGTGTAAAATCAATATACAAGAAGTTTAGAGTGTGAATCAAGCTGTATATGCATCCGTTTCTTTGTTTCCGCCTCTGAAACGGAGTTAAGCTCTTCCGAACGACTCGTTTAGGTCAAGATTCGATCCTACAGGCTCAAACATGGCAAGAGCTTCGAGCTCTGATGATGAAGGAATTCTGTCCTCGTCACGAGATCAGGGCCTTGGAAACGGAGTTCGACGATCTTAAGCAAGTTAGCGGTGAGCATCGAGCCTACACGGATCGTTATGAGGAGTTAAGTTTGTTATGCCCGAATATGGTTACGCCTTTGGATAAGGCAATCGAAAAGTACATTGATGGCCTCCTTGACTCAATACTAGACATTGTGACCGGCAGTAATCCCACTACAGTTAGACAGGCCATTGAGCTATCTGCAACCTTGACTGAATCAAAGATCAGGAAAGGCAAACTTTTACGAAAGGGTGACAAGAAACCGGTCGAGGAATCGAAACCAATCGAGGAATCAAAGACCATGGATGAACAGACTAGATCCCCTAAGAAGTCAAAGAAGTGAAAGGCTTCTCAGGACTTCGTCGTGGTCGCTCACAATGGTCAAGCCGTCCCCAATCAACCAGCTCAACCCCCTGCTAGGAAACCATACAATGGAACTGCACCCTTGTGCAACCAATGTAGCCTCCATCATCATGCCAATGTAATGTGCCGCAAATGCCAGACTTGTGGACTTATAGGCCATACAGCAAGAGTCTGCCCAGCTGCAGCTGCGCCAAACCAAGCTGGCAATAATCCTGCTCAAGGTCGTTTTCTACCAGGTTCTTATTTCAACTGTGGCGAGATGCGTCATTTCCGAAGAAATTGCCCAAATCTTGCTAATGCAAATCCAGCACAGGGATGAGCATCTGACTGACTAGAAGACAACATCGTTTAGAAATAATCACGTCTTATGTATTATTTTCTTTTGTTGTCAAGGTCTAAGAAATAGTTGTTATCGTTTTTTTATAAATAAATTTTTATTTCACATTGCAATGTATTCATGTGGTTGTATGTATAAAGAGCATATCCCCTACAATACCGACAATCGAGGAATCGTATTCCTTGAAAAGCAAACTACCCCCAAATTTTTTTCATCTTATGATCTCTTGCATTTCCCACGAAATTCCTAAGTACCCGTTTATCCTAAGGAAACGAAGTACAAGGCGCAAGTTAGAACACTGGACGAATACCCGAAGTACCACTATAAATCCTTAATAGGGTACCTAAGGGTATTTGTGACACTTGTGTCACCGCGACCATCAAACAAATACCAAGCCGATGAAATATCGTATTTCATACTTGGGATCTTGTATAAATATGTGTATCTATTGCACATATCAATTCTTGTTCAATTTCAAACTTTACATCGCTTTCTAGAGAATTATACGCAACCTGGTGCGTAAACGTACTCAGTTTAATGCGACAAATACTCCGGGACATCAACATATACTTAACATACCTTAAATAACCTTTACATAACTTAGAAATAAGTTTTTGAAGGCTTTGGTATGGCAAAAACAAGTTAATTCGCTTACAGGGACTAAACTTGACAAACTGCGAAAGTATGCCAATTTGAACTGTAAAGAACATTCCGGAACATGTCCATAAGTTAAACATACCATAAATATCCTTTACATAGCTTAGAAATAGGCTTTGAGGGGTTTGGTATGCTAAAACAAACTTTTGGATCATTCAGGGACTAAAAGTGTCAAAAAGTGCACAAGTTTGCACTTTCGCGCATAACTTACGTTCTGAATACATCCGGACATCCAAAAATTTATGTAAGCATTATAATATTATGCCTTAGTGTTTGGCATGAGAAAAATCCATTCGTCGCGTCATTTGGATCGTCTTTCGCGCTTATGCGCATTCCGTCGTAATTAACCGAACATCGTGATCGTACGGCCAAACGAACTGACATCCGGAATATTTTTGAGCATATTTCAAGTCCCCTACACTTTAACTTCATCTTAGAGCCTTGAAATGAGGTTAACGGGGCTTAAAAGTGCCAAAAATGGGCCAAATTGCATGTTTCTGAAGTGCAGGGACTAAAACTGAAAATTCTGGTCTGTGACCCTCAGGCGGGGCGCGTAAGGATTGCCCAAATCCTTACGCGGGGCGCGTCAGACTCCCAGAGCAGATAAGATCAGCTAGTCAGCAAATTTCAGCTGGTTTAACCACAACCACATGTTTTAACTTGCCCTTTCAGCTCACTAAGAGGTATTTTCAGTAACCACAAGTTTACGACAAGTGTACGCGCAAGATTCAATCACGTTTTTCAAGAAACGATCCTAACGGTTCGGGAAATACTATAAATACCCCACCCCCATTCTTGCAAAAACCCACACAATCTGATCAAGAGCTCTAAGTTGGAACCTTTGTTTCATACCTGAGCCATTTTGATCTAGATTAGCATTCAGGGACCCTCCGTAAGTATTCTTTCATTCTTTTATTCGCTTTTCGAGTCCGAAAGTCAACGTTTTGTTGACTTTCTGCATTGACCAGCCTATGGTCAACACGAAGTTCTTGGAACTTCATAACGTGAGCGTGATCACGATGGTTATAGTCCGTAGTGACTATACCTACTGATTACCACGTTATCTAGGCTCAGTGACGAGTCGTAGTTTCGGCCAAAATGCGCATTCTTGCGTATTTTGTAACCAAACTACTCGTGAGCATCAAAGCCGTTTGTTTTGATGCCAAACCTGTTTTCAAAACTTAGTTAAGCATGTTCTAACATGCTTAGCTCGTCACTTTTAGTTTAGTGCTTATATAGGGTCGTAAGGTAAGCGATCTAAACCATCGCTTATACTTTCGAACCCGACCCATTTGGTCGATCATTAGGATCCGACCAAAAACATTAGGTGACCATAGCTATAACCTTCCGAGGTTATACCTTGTGGTCACGATGTTAGGCGTTCCAGACGCGTTCTACGCGAACAACGCGTAAGGTAGCATAAGCTTCCTAAACGGGTCGTAATGGGTCGCAAGCACTTAGGTTAGGTTTCATTTAATATGTAGGCTTTGTTAAACCATATTACACGAGTCTCCATACTCGTCTGGTTTACAAACCCGCATACTATCTGATCCTTCCGATTTGGTCCGGTATATTAACATAGCTACCTATTAGGTGCCGTTTGATATCCCGTGATCTTTAGCATTATCTGGTTATTATACAAGGAATTCAAAGCAATCTCAGGTGAGTACATTGAACCCCTCTTTTACTGTTTTCCAAACTGTTTTGGGGTGAAACACATGTGCCTACCTGTTACTTTCATGTTTTCCATGTTTTCACATAATATACCTGCTACGTTTGTCAGTACATATTAGTACATGATTTCACTACATTTCACGCTATGTATGCCCATTGTGTGCGTACTTAGTACATTGCTTTACAATACACTTCATGCTACGTACGCCCATTGTGTGCATACGTAGTACATTGTTTCACATTGCATTTCTGTTGCATATGCTCATCCAGCATATGAACACATTATACTACATTTTGAACCGTTGTACTCTACAATACATTTCATGCTACGTACGCCCATTGTGTGCATACGTAGTACATTGTTTCACATTGCATTTCTGTTGCATATGCTCATCCAGCATATGAACACATTATACTACATTTTGAACCTTTGTAACCATTTGACTATGTGAACCATCTTAACCCTTCGATTATATGAACCGTTTGTAACCATTGAACCGTGTAAACCAGTTGTATCCGTTGACATGACTTACAGTTGACAATAGACATTTGACTATACATAAACATTACTACCGTTGTTAAACATTTCATCTTGATGGTTTGGTTTGAGTAAGTGATTTAAGTAACGAGTCGTGTGTAATATGATACAAGCATGGTGGATACGCCGCTGGTACTTCCTATATATAAGTGTTTGTATGGTATTACATATCGTAGCGTTATTTAAATCATTTCAATTTGATACATAGAACATTTTATACAAATAACACGCTTTTCACAAGACACTGAATTACAAACAACATATCTTATACAAACTCATTTTTACATGGTTATTCAGTTAACCATGCATTGTTCTCTTATTTATACATATCATCTGATCTTACCGTTTTTTAAATGATTTACAAGACAAAACAAATTACAAGGTTCATGACTAAACATTTTCTCAAACATAAGTCATGGATTCCGTTTTCACAAAACCAATGTATCTCACAAGCATTTTTATGCTGACGTACCTATTTTCACATGTGTTTTCAGGAAATGATGCATAGGACTTATCAAGACATACTTAGGCGGGCCTGTGCCTTAGTGCCTTAAAACGAGACAAGAACTAGTTAATTTATGTTATGTACTCTTTGGTTCTTGTTTAAACAATGTAAACATTCATGTTTGATTAATAAAACGAAACTTCAATTGCCATGGATTTGAAACAATTAATTCTGTTACAACACTCCCCGACGTTTCCGCCACGTTTTGTATGTTCTACGTGGTCGGGGTGTGACAGTATTTCCGCAAATCCTAAAATTGTTGTGTTCCTTAATTCGAATGTTACGTTTCTTTGAAAACAAAATCGAATATTTAAGAGATCATCCTATCTTTTCAGATAGATCCCAGAGGACATTGAAGTCCAGCGACTGGTTTCCTGGTGTACCTTGAATATCCATTTTCAGTCGATAGCAAGTTAATACCAAATTAATAATCAAGTTAAACAACTATGTGATTATGTGCTTATGTGTTCCTTTTTATGTTTTTGGTGTAATCCAAGTTTTTTGTTATCCAAATCCTCGTAGAATCTTCCATATCTACGAATAAGGGATTATAATAGAATACCCAAAGGTACTACATAAAATCCTCAATGGACTTCTACGTTGTAGTTAAGTCCCTTGGATTATAAAGTACTACTCCATAATTAGACCCCTTGAGTGGCCTAGTTAAACAGATTGATCCAAAAAATCTGGTTAGGAATATCATGTGATGATATAGCTGGAAAGACACATTGGTGGTCTAATTAAAAAGATCATCTGTCGATCTAATTAAAAGGACCCTATGGTTGTCTAGTCACCCTCATCACATGTTTGATTTTCCTCCCCTAAACATTACAAGACAAACTGTGCGGACTATGCAAGGAATTATGTAATTATGGATGCATACATAATTATGGAATTTAGTGCACAGAAACCACAGCGAGCTTTGTCATGTGCCTAGAAGTTAACTCTATTCATTTCCGTTTATGAGGAAGCACCCATTGAAAATGACTCCGTTTGTTCATTTTCATTTCTGAAGATTTTCCATTGAGGAAATGAATATCCGTTTGATTATCCTTTTCATTTCCATTTCTGATGAAGCACCCGTTGAAAATAACTGTGTTTGTTGATTTTCGTTTCTGCAGATTGTCCGTTGAGGAAATGAATATCCGTTTGATTATCCTTTTCATTTCCATTTCTGATGAAGCACCCGTTGAAAATGACTCCGTTTGTTCATTTTCGTTTCTGAAGATTGTCCGTTGAGGAAATGAATATCCGTTTGATTATCCTTTTCATTTCCATTTCTGATGAAGCACCCGTTGAAAATGACTCCGTAAGTTCATTTTACGTTTCTGAATATTATCCGTTGAGGAAATGAATCCCCGTTTGTTTATTCCTTCATTTCCGTTTCTGAAGAATACTCATTAAGGAAATGACAGGATTATGCCTTGTATATCTGGTGGTTACTTGACACGAAGTCACAGATGGACTCCTACGAATAAATTTCGGGACGAAATTTCCTAAAGTAGGGGAGACTGTGACACCTGGGTCACTGAGACCATCAAACAAATACCAAGCCAATGAAATATTGTAGTTCATACTTGGGATCTGTATAAAAATATGTATCTTTTGCACATATCAACTCTTGTTCGATTTCAAGCTCTAAATCGCTTTCTAGAAGGTTATACGCGCGCTGATGCGTAAATATAACCAGTTTAATGCAACAAACACTCCAGAATAGTGAAATAGGCTTAACATACCTTAAATAACCTTTACATAACTTAGAAATAAGTTTTGAAGGCTTTGGTATGGCAAAATCAAGTTAAATCGCTTACAGGGACTAAAACTTGATAAACTGCGAAAGTATGCCAATTTGAACTGTAACGAACATTCCAGAACATGACCATAAGTTAAACACACCTTAAATATCCCTTATAGAGCTTAGAAATAGGCTTTGAGGGGTTCGGTGTGCTTAAATAAACTTTTGGATCATTAAGGGACTAAAAGTGTCAAAAAGCGCATAAGTTTGCACTTTCGCGCATAACTTACGTTCTGAATACATCCGGACATCCAAAAATTTATGTAAGCATCATAATATTATGCCTTAGTGTTTGGCATGAGAAAAATCCACTCGTCGCATCATTTGGATCGTTTTTCGCGCTTATGCGCATTCCGTCGTATTTAACCGAACATCGCGATCATACGGCCAAACGAACCAACATCCGGCATATTTTTGAGCATGTTTCATGTCCTAAATGTTTAAGCATCATTTTAGGGCCTTAAAGATGGCTTAACAGGCCTTAAACATGTCGGAAATGGCCCAAACCACATCAGGGACCTAAACTGTCATTTCTGAAAGTTGGTTGCAGATCAGAACTCCCAGGCGGCCCGCGTAAGCCCAGGGTGAGCTCTTACACGGCCCGCGTCAGCCTTCCAGACCAGATTCAATGTTTTAAACAACTTGTAACAGCCTTTCAATCACCCAAAGGGCAATGCCACTTGTCAAATTCTTGTGGTGGGGGCAAAATAAGCTACCACAACATTGCGACAAGTGTACGGGTGAGATCAAGGCACGATATTCAAGAAACGATCCTAAGGGTCTTGCATATCCTATAAATACCCCCCCCCCCTTTCTTGCAAAAACCCACAAATCTGATCAAAGAGCTCTAAGTTGATGCCAATGCTTCATACCTGAGCTCCTTGATCAAGATTAGCTTTCGGGGACCCTTCGTAAGTGTTCTTTCGTTCTTTTATTCGCTTTTCGAGTCCGAAAGTCAAGCTTTGTTTGACTTTCTGCATTGACCAGTTTATGGTCAACACGAAGCTCGTTTGAAATTCATAACGTGAGCGTGATCACGATGGTTATAGTCCATAGTGACTACACCTACTGATTACCACGTTATCTAGGCTCAGTGACGAGTCGTAGTTTCGGCCAAAATGCGCATTCTTGCGTATTTTGTAACTAAACTACTCATAGGTATCAAAACCATTTGTTTTGATACCAAACCTGTTTTTCTAAACTTAGTTAAGCATGTTCTAACATGCTTAGCTCGTCACTTTTAGTATAGTACTTATATAGAGTCGTAAGGTAAGCGATCTAAACAATCGCTTATACTTTCGAACCCGACCCATTTGGTCGATCATTAGGATCTGACCAAACACTTTAAGTGACCATAGTTGTATAGGGAATAACCTTCCGAGGTTATACCTTATGGTCACGACGTTAGGCGTTCCAAACGCGTTTTACGCGAACGACGCGTTAAGGTAGCATAAGCTACCTAAACGGGTCGTAATGGGTCGTAAGCACTTAGGTTAAGTTTCATTTTAGTATGTGAGCTTTGTTAAACCATATTACACGAGTCTCCATACTCGTTTGGTTTACGAACCCTCATTCTATCCAATCCTCCGATTTAGGTCCGGTATATTAACATAGTTACCTATATTAGGTGTCGTTTGATATCCGTGATCTCTAGCACTGTTTGGTTGTTACTCAAGGACTACTAAGCAATCTCAAGTGAGTACATAGACCCCTCTTTTACTGTTTTCCTAACTGTTTTGGGGTGAAACACATGTGCCTACTTGTTACTTTCATGCTTTCATGTTTTCACATCATATACTTGCTATGTTCATTAGTACATTTATAGTACATGATTTACATTACATCGTTTTGCTATGTATGTTGACTGATAGCATACTTAGTACATTGTTTTACATTACATTTCATGCTATGTATGTCCATTGCGTGCATACTTAGTACATTGTTTTACATTACATTTCATGCTATGTATGTCCATTGTGTGCATACTTAGTACATTGTTTTACATTGCATTTCTGTTGCATATGCTCATCCAGCATATGAACACATTATATTACATTTTGAACTGTTGTAACCATTTGACCATGTGAACCGTCGTAACCGTTTGATTATATGAACTGATTTTAACTGTTAAACCGTGTGAACCTTTTGTATCTGTTGACAAGATTTACATTTGACAATAAGACATTGGACTATACATAAACATTTCTACAATTGTTAAACATTACATCCTGATGGTTTGGTTTGAGTAAGTGATTTAAGTAACAAGGCGTGTGTAATATGATACAAGCATGGTGGATACGCCGCTGGTAATTCCTATATATAAGTGTTTGTATGGTATTACATATCGTAGCGTTATTTGAATCATTTCAATTTAGACATATAACATTTTCTACAAATAACATACTTTTCATAATATATTGTCTACAAACAACTTCTCTGATACAAACTCCTTTTACTTGGTTATTTACTTAACCATGTATTATTCTTTTATACGTAAATATATCATTTGGTTTATTTATCACTTTTCAAATGATTTACAAGACAAATCAATTTACAAGGTTCATGACTAAACCTTATTAAACATTTTCTTAAACTTACAAGTCATAAATCCTATTTTCACAAAACCTATGTATCTCACAGGCATTTTTTGCTGACGTACCTATTTTCACATGTGTTTTCAGGAGATGATGCATAGGACTTATCAAGACATACTTAGGCGGACCTGTGCCTTAGTGACTTAAAACAAGACAAGAACTAGTTAATTTATGTTATGTACTCTTTGGTTCTTGTTTAAAACAATGTAAACTTTCATGTTTGATTAATAAAACGAAACTTCAATTGCCATGTATTTGAAACAATTAATTCTGTTACAACACTCCCCGACGTTTCCGCCACGTTTTGTATGTTGTTAGTGGTCGGGGTGTAACAAATATCATCATTCCAATAGAATTAGATTGTAGGCTAGTTGATTTGAAAGGATTGCGTGTGATAACTAATTGTTGTACAGCTATTGTGACAACCCTCGATGAAACATAGGTTATTCATCGCCATGTGACCGACGAAATACATGGTTCGCCAATGGTCATTCGTCGTCTTGTGTCCGACGAAACATATCTTTCGCCAAGAGAGTGTTTCGCCAATAAGGGCTTAGGCCCAATCCGTTCCGTGGCCCAACTGTTTAACGTATGTAATATTATAACCCTTGCAAACCCTAGACCCTCATATTACTCGACGACAGTTTCTTCTCCTCCATCTTATCGTGCCATCATCTTAGTAGCCTCTCTTCATCCATCGAAGCCATGCCGCTTTTATCCTAGCATACTTGTCGACCCTACAATTTTAGGTTAGTGTGTTTATGTTGTTGATTCATTAATCATGGCTGTGTTCACAATTGTTTTCGTAGAATATGAAGATAGTCTAATGATGGTTAGGTAGCATATGAAACCTCGTGTGTATTTGTTTGGTAGATTAACTGATTAGCAAAGATATGGCATAATCATGGGAAAAATCTAGGAATATTCACGATGACTGATCAAAGAAAGTAGGGTTCATGGTGCCAATGTGATAATGATTTCTACTATGGTAAACTGATAAACCGATTAAGGTTTCATGTGACTTATACGAAAGCTTGGTAAACTATGATGATAGGAAACTGTTTGGTTTATCATGATTTATGATGTTCACAAAGATGATGAAAGACTCTTGAAACTGTTATGCTACATTAATCTAATTTAAATAGATTGAAAACTGCTGCTAATGATGTGATGTGTTAACAGTGAAACTGTTAGGGTTAGCGATGAAAGACTATTGACAAACAATCAATGTCGACGAAACCCCTGTTGACGAATCATGGGTCTTTCGTCACCCATATTCTCGACGAAACACTAGGTGTTTCGTTACCCTCATTTCGACGAAACATGGGGTGTTTCATCGTGTAAATAATGAGCTGAACAGTTAGGTTGTTTATGATGTGGTACACTGGTGTTTGTGAAACTTAGTCTGTTGTATGATGATAACGATAACCAGAAATGAGAGTCTAGACTTAACTGTTGTGAGTAGTCAACTTATCTGTAAAACATTGCTATGTATCATGAACACAGGATGTAGACTTGTTTGGAAACGGAGTACTTGATATGTGCTATACTATGATCTTAACCAAATGCAATCTGTGACAACACGTGAATCGATTATTATGAAACCGGTGTCATCAGTGAGTACTGTTGGAAACATGAACTTGTGATGTAAATACGTATGAAATCTAAACACTTGTTGTGTGCTACGTGACAATGGTATTACGTGTGACTTGTTGGATATGTGACTTGAGAATGTGTTTACGAAACTAATCATCTCTGGTAACCACGGTAGGGATTGGTTGGCCAACTGGGAACGGGTAATGTAACGTAACATACCGAATAAATCTAAGGTGAGTTCACTGCTCTTTTCCCAAGCATGCGTCCCGGGGAGGGATGTGACAACTCGAATTTCCAAGATTTCTATTTCGCATTTATTGCACCTTCAAGTATTGTTTAGCTGTTTAATTGCACAATTGATTACTATAGAATTGTATACGTGTTGGTATAATGAAGTGTATTGTGTGATTGTGCATGACTATGTGTTAATTATGATAAACTTGTCAAATGTGTAAACTTGGTGGTGAAACTGTGTAATTAATTGGAATAGTGCACTATTGTAAAATATAATACTTGAGGATGTAGAGGACAATTAGTGGAATCCTAGTAATACTTAACCCTAAACTCTTTCACTGATTATTCTCTAAGCATTCACAAAAACCAAAGCACGTACATTCATTGTCTCTAGCAATCATCATCACCAAATCATTGGCAAATCATCACAAGATTGATTTCTCTTCTTCCCTAGGATCAAAACAAGGTAAATGGTTACTGTTTATTGATTGCTTGATTCTTATTAACTTTTGATTCTTGATTATAACCCTAGTTCCTCATATAATATTCTGTGATTTTGTTTTGATTCTGAATAATTGTGATTATGATGATGCTTGGTTGCATGCTCGATAGATTATCTTTGTGATGATTGTTGTTGATTAGCTTTTGGTGAATCGTTATGTTCTGCCGTCATTGTATGAAATTAGGGTTTGTCCAGATCGTATGAACAATAAAATGTAACTGTTATAATCTCAATGAGCGTATGAGAAAATTGTTGTCTGAGTTTCAATCAAGCTAAAGGGTCCGAGTTTCTTATGCACACTTCTAGTCCGAGTTTAAAAGAGGGGAAAGGGGTATCCGAGTTTGGTAAGGGGGTTATATGTCCGAGTTTCAAGTTATTAGATGTGGTCCGAGCTTCCTAGTCCTTGTGCAGTCCGAGTTTAACCCCATCATGTTGTCCGAGAATAAGAAACTCCTATGGTCCGAGTTTAAAGAGCCCACAAATGACCGAGTTTAATCTAATACCCCCCCCCACCTTTGTCCGAGTTTAATGTGGAATCAAGGAGGTCCGACCTTGTTTAATTGATATTGTCCGAAGTTATTGAGGGATCCTTTGTCCGAGTTTAAACACCTTAAAGGCTGCCCGAGTTTATGGTTAATTTAGGGTCCGACCTTAATGAGTTTATGTTGTCCGAGTTTAAGCTTGGAACCCCTCTTGTCCGAGTTTCTTGAATATTTAAGGCCTGAGTTTATTTGTTAAGTGAATTCCGAGTATAATAAGTTAAGATGTCCGAGTTTAATGATCACATTAGGTCCGAGTATATTAAGTTAAGAATGACCAAGTTTAAATGATTTTCTAAGTGGACCGAGTTTGAATGACTATCTAATGGACCGAGTTTAAATGATTATCTATTGGATCGAGTTTAAAACATGATCATCCATGTCCGAATTTGTATGTTAATTATAGGTCCGAGGTTGTATGCTATGTCATGTGTTACCCGAGTTTCAAACAGGGGAAACCCCCCCCACACCCACTTGCCTGACATTGTGTAACTGCTTGATGCTGTGTAATTGCCAAATCGAAACAAGTAGCTACATGATATTATGTTAGCCCTGTTAAGCCTGTATGATACTTTGATTCCTTGATTTCGTTAAACATGTGAAGTGCTCACACTGTTAAAGGTATAAAGAGTGTTAACAGGGACCACTAGAATAATGAACACGTAAGATTTAACCATGAAATCAGGGACACTACGCACGAATCACGTGAATAGAATTGACTGCTTGTATGATGTATGATTCTGTATATGATTGTATGATACTGAATGTAACTGTATAATCCCGTATGAATGAACGATCTATGTGATATTATCCTGCATACAATAAGCACACAAAACACAGTTACTTGAATGTCAATGATTTGTAAACCCTAGTTGATGCAAACACTTACATCGTATCATGTGCAACACATCCTAGGTCGTGTGTTACGGACTTAGAGATTTATAAACCCTAGAAGCAATAGCATACCGAGCAAACCAAGGTGAGTTCACACAGCCAAGGCATGGGGTTCCCAGGGTGGGAATGGGATTTGATTATTTACTGGTACTTATCTATACGGGAACGTAGTGATGTGATCTGATGAACTACTGTACATACTCCACTGTGAGAACTAATACTAGACTAGTAACACTTATTGAACTGATCTTCGCACACCTGCCAAGGGTTGGCCGCGATATTATGACTGACTTCGCACACCTGCCTTTGGAAGGCCGCGAACTGTAATTTACTATTCTTCGCATACCTGCCTGGTAGGCCGCGATACAAATAAACCTAGTCTAGAATACTCGGGATGAACATTCCCCTAATATCTTCGCATACCTGCCTGGGAGGCCGCGATGGAAACTAATACGATACACGACATAACGAACGAACATACTACCACTCACACTGTACTATTACTGAACTGTTAACTGTGAACTCGCTCAACTAGTTGTTGATCCTCTGTTACATGCCTTGCAGGTCGTTAGGTTTATGGAGCTTGCACATGGAGGAGCTGGTCGTTGTGGGGCTTGGATCTTGATCATCTTGTTAAACACTCTTGTTATTGATAATGACTTACTATGGTTTTTACAATAATACGCTTCCGCTAGACGATGTTAACTTACTATGTTTTGGAATCACCTTTCGTATGGAATTGGTTTGGATTATATTGCATTTACTTTTACTTATTACAATGTTCTGTATGATTGGTGGCTTGATCCTGGTCAGTCACGCACCCAAGCGGTGATACTCCGCAGGTGGATTTTGGGGGTGTGACAGATTGGTATCAGAGCCATTGGTTATAGAGAACTTGGTTTTAATATGGGAAAACGTTTTTATTAAAACCGGACTATAACCAGAACAGTGCTCTCAACGATCCACAACGACGCTTCGCTCCACGTGCAAGACTCGACATCCTAGGTAATAAGGTTTATGTTTATTACCTGCTTGCTAGAACTGCATTGAACTTTGCTCGTAGTATGCTTACATTACTTTGCTCACTACTTGTTATTGCTTGAGAACACCTACGTGCTTACACTTTTCTGTCATCGCCCTACTCGCGAATCACTCTCACTTACCTTACTTTTACTATGAAGATCATGTCTGGAAGAATTAGCATGACACAAGCCCAGCTAGAGGCTTTCGTTCAAGCTCAAGTTGCTGCGGCAGTTGCAGCAGCTCAAGCAGGTCAACACGCGCCGCAGCCTGTCTGCACTTTCAAGAACTTCATGGACTGTCGTCCAAACTCTTTCAGTGGCACCGAGGGGGCAGTGGGACTTCTCCATTGGTTTGAAAAGCTAGAGTCAGTATTCGAAATGTGCGAGTGCCCTGAGGCTCGCAAGGTCAAGTACGCCACTGGCACTTTGGAAGGAATCGCGTTGACTTGGTGGAATGCCCAAGTCCAGATCTTAGGGTTGGCAGCTGCTAACGCCACACCCTGGAACGATTTCAAGGAACTTATCAGAAGGGAATATTGCACGCGTGAAGATATTCACAAGTTGGAAGACGAGCTGTATAATTTGAAAATGGTTGGATCAGAGATTGAAGCGTATACTAAACGGTCGAACGAGCTAGCCGTGCTATGCCCAACTATGGTAGACCCACCATACAAGCGTATTGAGATGTATCTCAAGGGTTTGGCGCCAGAGATCCAAAGCCATGTGACATCGGCTAATCTTGACAACATTCAGGCTATTCAGCGCCTCGCTCACCGTATTACCGATCAGGCAGTGGATCAGAACAAACTGCCAAAACGTGTCAAGGCTACCACTGCTGCTGTCACCACTTCTGCTACTCCCAGTGACAACAAGAGGAAATGGGAGGGGGATTCCAGCAAGGGATCGGTTTCTGTTCAGTCTCAGCAGCGCAAGACAAATGACTACCAGAATTCGGGTCAGCAATCATCTGGTAGTCAGGGGCAGGGTGGATATCGGGGAATTCACCCACTGTGTAATAAGTGCAACAGACACCACAGCGGAAGATGTCGCAGGGAACAATGTCAAAGATGCCTCAAGATGGGTCATGAGGCTAAGGATTGTAAAAGCTCTCGGCCAGCGAATCAGAACCAGCAACTCCCACCACCAGCTCCGCAGAACCAGCAGCAGCAACCACAGCGTGGAAACCGGGGATGTTTCCAGTGTGGGGCAGAAGGTCATTACAAACGCGATTGTCCTCAGTTGAACCAGAATCAGAACCATAACAATAACCAGGGCAACGGGAACAACAACAACAGCGGGGGAAACAACAACAACAACGGCAACGAGGCAAGAGGTCGAGTTTTCGTGTTAGGAGGAGGAGACGCAATGAACGCTAATTGAACTTATAACTTATTTTGGGGTTTTCATTATTATGTTTTTGCTACTCAAACAGAGTTTGGTTTGAACATCGGATGTATTGGGTTTTATAAATTATTTTTTTTAACTATTATCTTTTATGTTTGGTATGATGGATGGTTTGATATTATTAAGCGCACCTGCCGTATTTATGGACCTTATGAACAGGGTGTGCAAACCCTATTTTGACAAGTTCGTCATTGTCTTCATCGACGACATTCTGATCTACTCCAAGAGTCAGGAGGAGCACGAGCAGCACTTACGTCTTATCTTGGAACTTCTTCGAAAGGAGCAATTGTACGCAAAGTTTTCTAAATGCGACTTCTGGCTACGTGAAGTCCACTTAAAAGGCCATGTGGTGAACTGGGATGGGATTCATGTTGATCCATCCAAGGTAGATTCGATCAGGAACTGGCCTGCACCGCGTACACCGACGGAAATACGCCAATTCTTGAGTTTGGCAGGGTATTACAGACGGTTCATCAAAGACTTCTCCAAGATCGCGCAGCCGCTCTCTATGCGGACACATAAAGGTGTCACCTACTGTTGGGGGAGATTCCCAATAGACCGCTTTTCAGTACCTAAAGGATAGGTCTTGCAGTGCACCTATTCTCTCATTGCCGGAGGGCACAGATGACTTCGTGGTTTATTGTGACGCATCGATGCAGGGTCTTAGTTGTGTGTTGATGCAACGGGATAAGGTTAATTGCTTACGCTTCGCGACAACTCAAGATTCATGAACGGAACTACACGACGCACGATTTGGAGCTGGAAGCTGTTGTTTTCGCGCTTAAGATATGGCGACACTACCTGTACGGTACCAGGTGCACGATTTACACCGATCACAGGAATCTCGAGCATATTCTTAAGCAAAAGGATTTGAACATGCGTCAACGGAGATGGGTTGAATTACTGAACGACTACGAATGCGCCATCAAGTATCATCCAGGCAAGGCCAATGTTGTGGCTGACGCCCTCAGTCGGAAAGACGCCCTACCTAAGCGCGTGCGAGCGCTACAGCCTACTAATTGGTGGCCTAGCATGAAGGCCCACATTGCAAATGTTTGACTTGTGCGAGAGTCAAGACAGACTACCAGAAACCCTCAGACTTACTTCAGCAACCCAAGATACCGCAGTGGAAATGGGAAGAAACTTCCATAGATTTCGTTACAGGCCTACCCAGATCCCAGCGTGGGAAGGATACTATATGGGTGATCGTGGATCGACTCACCAGGTCTGCACACTACCTGGCTATAAAGGAAACGGATAAGTTCTCCACTCTCGCAGACATCTACCTTTAAAAAGTTGTTTTGAGGCACGGGGTGCCCACCTCCATCATCTCGGATCGGGATGCACGATTCACGTCAGAACTATGGCAAGCGAAGCACGAATATTTCGGCTCACGATTAGACATGAGCACAGCGTATCATCCTCAGACGGATGGGCAGTCTGAGCGAACGATCTAGACTCTTGAAGACATGCTTCGGGCATGTGTTGTTGATTTCGGCAACGGCTGGGAAAAGCATCTCCCTTGGTGGAGTTTTCGTATAATAACAGTTATCACACCAGCATTCAAGCCGCTCCATTCGAGGCATTGTACGGACGTAAATGCCGGTCACCTCTCGGTTGGGCAGAGGTGGGGGATAGTTAGATTACAGGACTAGAAATGGTAGCTGACGCTACTGAACGAATTGCACAGATACGACAACGCATGACGGCAGCACGCGACCGTCAGGAAAGCTACGCGGTCAAGCATAGCAAGCCTTTGGAATTTCAGGTCGGGGACCGGGTGTTATTAAAAGTCTCACCCTGGAAGGGTGTGGTTCGATTTGGTAAACGAGGCAAATTCAATCCACGGTATGTTGGACCGTTCAAAATCGTTGAAAGAATAGGCCAAGTAGCCTACAGACTAAACCTAACAGCTGAACTCGGTGCAGTTCACAATGTTTTTCACGTGTCAAATCTGAAGAAGTGCCTGTCAGATGAGACCCTCATAGTTCCTTTTAAGGAACTCACTATCGACGAGCGGTTGCAGTTCGTCGAGGAACCAGTTGAAATCACGGACCGGGATGTAAGGTCCTCAAACACAAGAGAATCCCTCTTGTTCGAGTTCGTTGGAACTCCCGACGTGGCCCAGAGTACACCTGGGAATGCGAAGACCAGATGACAGAAAAGTACCCCAGTTATTCGAAACCAATGCAACCACTACTGAGGCTGAAGCTACTAATACTGAATTTCGGGACGAAATTCCAAATCAACGGGGGGATGATGTGACACCCCAGGAAAACCAGTGAACGATGTAACTTACCTAGCTTCCTCAGTGAGTGCGTACCAAATTTCGGGACGAAATTTCTTTTAAGTTGGGGATAATGTGACAACTCGAATTTCCAAGATTTCTATTTCGCATTTATTGCACCTTCAAGTATTGTTTAGCTGTTTAATTGCACAATTGATTACTATAGAATTGTATACGTGTTGGTATAATGAAGTGTATTGTGTGATTGTGCATGACTATGTGTTAATTATGATAAACTTGTCAAATGTGTAAACTTGGTGGTGAAACTGTGTAATTAATTGGAATAGTGCACTATTGTAAAATATAACACTTGAGGATGTAGAGGACAATTAGTGGAATCCTAGTAATACTTAACCCTAAACTCTTTCACTGATTATTCTCTAAGCATTCACAAAAACCAAAGCACGTACATTCATTGTCTCTAGCAATCATCATCACCAAATCATTGGCAAATCATCACAAGATTGATTTCTCTTCTTCCCTAGGATCAAAACAAGGTAAATGGTTACTGTTTATTGATTGCTTGATTCTTATTAACTTTTGATTCTTGATTATAACCCTAGTTCCTCATATAATATTCTGTGATTTTGTTTTGATTCTGAATAATTGTGATTATGATGATGCTTGGTTGCATGCTCGATAGATTATCTTTGTGATGATTGTTGTTGATTAGCTTTTGGTGAATCGTTATGTTCTGCCGTCATTGTATGAAATTAGGGTTTGTCCAGATCGTATAAACAATAAAATGTAACTGTTATAATCTCAATGAGCGTATGAGAAAATTGTTGTCTGAGTTTCAATCAAGCTAAAGGGTCCGAGTTTCTTATGCACACTTCTAGTCTGAGTTTAAAAGAGGGGAAAGGGGTATCCGAGTTTGGTAAGGGGGTTATATGTCCGAGTTTCAAGTTATTAGATGTGGTCCGAGCTTCCTAGTCCTTGTGCAGTCCGAGTTTAACCCCATCATGTTGTCCGAGAATAAGAAACTCCTATGGTCCGAGTTTAAAGAGCCCACAAATGACCGAGTTTAATCTAATACCCCCCCCACCTTTGTCCGAGTTTAATGTGGAATCAAGGAGGTCCGACCTTGTTTAATTGATCTTGTCCGAAGTTATTGAGGGATCCTTTGTCCGAGTTTAAACACCTTAAAGGCTGCCCGAGTTTATGGTTAATTTAGGGTCCGACCTTAATGAGTTTATGTTGTCCGAGTTTAAGCTTGGAACCCCTCTTGTCCGAGTTTCTTGAATATTTAAGGCCTGAGTTTATTTGTTAAGTGAATTCCGAGTATAATAAGTTAAGATGTCCGAGTTTAATGATCACATTAGGTCCGAGTATATTAAGTTAAGAATGACCAAGTTTAAATGACTTTCTAAGTGGACCGAGTTTGAATGACTATCTAATGGACCGAGTTTAAATGATTATCTATTGGATCGAGTTTAAAACATGATCATCCATGTCCGAATTTGTATGTTAATTATAGGTCCGAGGTTGTATGCTATGTCATGTGTTACCCGAGTTTCAAACAGGGGAAACCCCCCCCACACCCACTTGCCTAACATTGTGTAACTGCTTGATGCTGTGTAATTGCCAAATCGAAACAAGTAGCTACATGATATTATGTTAGCCCTGTTAAGCCTGTATGATACTTTGATTCCTTGATTTCGTTAAACATGTGAAGTGCTCACACTGTTAAAGGTATAAAGAGTGTTAACAGGGACCACTAGAATAATGAACACGTAAGATTAAACCATGAAATCAGGGACACTACGCACGAATCACGTGAATAGAATTGACTGCTTGTATGATGTATGATTCTGTATATGATTGTATGATACTGAATGCAACTGTATAATCCCGTATGAATGAACGATCTATGTGATATTATCCTGCATACAATAAGCACACAAAACACAGTTACTTGAATGTCAATGATTTGTAAACCCTAGTTGATGCAAACACTTACATCGTATCATGTGCAACACATCCTAGGTCGTGTGTTACGGACTTAGAGATTTATAAACCCTAGAAGCAATAGCATACCGAGCAAACCAAGGTGAGTTCACACAGCCAAGGCATGGGGTTCCCAGGGTGGGAATGGGATTTGATTATTTACTGGTACTTATCTATACGGGAACGTAGTGATGTGATCTGATGAACTACTGTACATACTCCACTGTGAGAACTAATACTAGACTAGTAACACTTATTGAACTGATCTTCGCACACCTGCCAAGGGTTGGCCGCGATATTATGACTGACTTCGCACACCTGCCTTTGGAAGGCCGCGAACTGTAATTTACTATTCTTCGCATACCTGCCTGGTAGGCCGCGATACAAATAAACCTAGTCTAGAATACTCGGGATGAACATTCCCCTAATATCTTCGCATACCTGCCTGGGAGGCCGCGATGGAAACTAATACGATACACGACATAACGAACGAACATACTACCACTCACACTGTACTATTACTGAACTGTTAACTGTGAACTCGCTCAACTAGTTGTTGATCCTCTGTTACATGCCTTGCAGGTCGTTAGGTTTATGGAGCTTGCACATGGAGGAGCCGGTCGTTGTGGGGCTTGGATCTTGATCATCTTGTTAAACACTCTTGTTATTGATAATGACTTACTATGGTTTTTACAATAATACGCTTCCGCTAGACGATGTTAACTTACTATGTTTTGGAATCACCTTTCGTATGGAATTGGTTTGGATTATATTGCATTTACTTTTACTTATTACAATGTTCTGTATGATTGGTGGCTTGATCCTGGTCAGTCACGCACCCAAGCGGTGATACTCCGCAGGTGGATTTTGGGGGTGTGACAAGGGACATCTGGTAATCGTTACGGGGAGGAATGTCGGGTTATTGGGATGTTGGTTATTACACTCATTTCTATCGTTAAGTCCCCTTACATATACCGATTGGTTGCTGGGAAGGCAACGGGGTTATTAGTTGATGACGCTATTAGGTTTGGTACCCTCACACCGTACCGGGGAGGACGGTCGTGAACTAATTACCTTAACCACTTGACCAATGTGTGATAGAGCATTGGGGTTTGGGCAAATAAATCTAGAGCCATCTCCGGTAATCGAGTTAATAACAACATCAAATCATGGAAATGTTCTATACTTGTATCTGGTAACTAAAACGTGTTAACAAACTTTGAACTCACCAGCGTCGTCTGACACACTTGTCTGCATGCTTGCAGGTCTATAAGGTTATAGCACTGGAACTTGCTGTCTGGGAGGCTGGAGTGGTCATGGGTCGAGATACATGGAATCGCAAGACATGTTAAATGGTTTTGGTACATATGGTTTATGAAACACTTAACAAATGATTTATGCTTCCACTGTATATGTTGGAATACATTTAACGTTTGTAATACTTCAAGTTAATGAATGAAAGTTTTTATTTAAAATCTTATTATGAGTTCAATGTTATTGGTGGCTAGATCCTGGTACGTCACACGCCTCGCGGGGGTTTCCGCACATGGTATTTTGCGGGTGTGACAGTTTGGTATCAGAGCCACTGGTTATAGTGAACTTGGTTTTAAAACGTTTTTTTATAAAACCAGACTATAACCGAACAAGTTCTGAATACGACCATGACACTCAGCTCCAGACTGCAAGGTTCGTCTCTGGTTTATTCATTGCACTGCATAACTAGTGAACACTTATGTATGAAATTTTGCATGGGATTGCACGTTTAGCATTGTTGGTGCACTGAATGTCTGTTAACTACTTCTTAATCGAGTCTTAGGTCTAGATAGCTTGTTTAGGGTTAGAAAACAAGTTTACTGGTTTTATATTGTAATTTCGCTTGAAATGACTTGTTTGTCATTTCAAGCGAAATCTGGTTAAACTTATAATTCCGCTCGAGATCATTACCTAGGTATTCCGCTTGAAACTAATGAAGTGATTTCGCTTCGACAGTTGGAGCGGAATCAGGTTCTATTTGGAGTATTTCAAGCGGAATCCCAACCACTATATATAGGTGATGTGTTCATTTCATTTGTAATCTTTGGACGGAATCAGGTCATGCTATAGGTGTCGAATTGCTGTCAAAATTTACTCAGAAAGCATTAATAGAAAGGAAATTGAAAGGATAAAGCTGTGTGACATTGTTTACTTTGATTCCGCCTCTGTAAACGATGATGAACTACCTTTACTGACTGTTTAGGGTCACGCACACGGTCCAACAAGTGGTATCAGAGCACAGGACGAGGAGTTCATACCATAGCAACTTGATTTTACTGGATTTTCTCATTTCTACTCTCTTCTACTCATACTTTTCTGATTTGAACAAATTTCAGCGGTGGAAATAGCCTGAATTTGACATATAACAAGCAAAACACAGTGATAACTAATCCCTGAAAGAATTGGACTTAAAATCGATCAAATTCATACAAAAATTTGAGATTTCACGTGAAAATTGGTTCGAAAAACATGACGTCATTAGATTCCGCTTGAAAATTTTCAAGCGAAACCCCTTAAAATTCAGATTCCGCTTGAGTTTTGCTTGTGATTTTGCTCGAAATCAAATCAATTCAGATTCCGCTTGAAAGTATTCTTCTGATTCCGCTTGAAATCAGTTTTGTTCATATTCCGCTTGAAAAGAATCTGTGTGACTCCGCTTGAAGCTGATTCCGCTTCAAGTGATTCCGCTTGAATTAGCTGTTTTTTCAAAATTTCGAAAAATTTTCTAAGTGTTTGCTGATTTTTCAGGTACGTGCAAGATGGATGATCTATTCATGAACCCGTTTAGTGATATGTATGCTTTTGCTGGAAATTATGGAGACGATACTTCTTCTAGCAACACCAATGAGAACATGCCGAATACAAAGAAAAAGTTATCGGATGTTTTGGAAGTTGAAAGGGCATTTGGAAGGCTATCGAAGAGTACAGTCGGTGGTTGAAGGCTTTTGCTTATCCCAGTTGGAAGAGTCTAAAGAATGGATATGCCGATGGAGGCAAAAGGGTGAAAGCTTGACAACATCTGAAGAAATAGATTCGTTTGTTGCTAAGCAAAAATGCATCGCACTGGTGTTTCAATCTGTTCGAGAAGATATAATATCCTTGATCGAGTACGACAGTTCTAAAGATCTCCGGGAAAATTTGAAAAATAAATGTTTGGGAAGTGTAGAAATAGTGAAAAACAAAAATAAACTTCTAAGAAAAGAATTTGATTTGTTTGGTTGTTTAAAAAATGAATCAGTTTGTAAAATGATTGAGAGGTTTGGGCACCTGAAGCTGGAACTGGCGAGACATGAAATTTTCTATTCTCAAGAAAAGCTAGTCGACAAATTGTTTGATTCATTGCCAGATGAGATGCATTGGCAATACTATGCCTTGATGTTGAAGAATACAATCAAGTCTGAACAGCTCACAATGGATTTGTTGATTGAGAGACTAGAGAGTCACGAGCTGGAATTAAGGAAAACACACAAAGTCAATCACTTATCTTACCAGCAGAATTTGGATTTATATTATCCAAAGAGCATGATGCCAAAGAACACATCTCCCAAGACTGCATTTTCTGCTGAAAATTCCTCCACAACAAGCAAAGAAAGTCAAAGTAGTGGATTTCACAGTGGTTCTTCGTCACATTCAAACCAGTCTGATGCAAAGAAATTATTTCAATGCAACATCTCTGTAGACTTAAAGAACGCTCAAAACTTCAGTGAGGAGTCAGCAAAGCAACAGATGGTTTTTCTAGCTTCTGTGCTAGAATCATACGAAAGCCTTGTAGCAGGGAAGATTGGCAACACCAACCTGACAAAAGAAGACTATGATAAAATAGATCCTGAAGAAATGGAATTGATCGACATAAGGTGGTGCATGGCCAGTGCAGTTCGTCGGGCACAGCGCTTCATGGAGATAACTGGGACAAAGTCAATTGGTGGACCATCTACCAAGTTGGGCTTTAACAAGTCCAAAGTGACATGCTTTAAGTGCAAACAGAAAGGTCACTTTAAGGGTGAATGTCGAAATGCGTATGCTGATGAGTCTGAAAACCCATTCATGGAAGACTACTACAAGAAGGCGATTTATCATCAGAATAAATCGGAACCACCAAGAATGAAGCAGCTTGAAGATAAAAAAGAGAAATCTAGAGCTCTTGCGGTGATTCATGACGATGAAGGTTTCGACTGGAGCGAGTTGTTACCTGAGAAGGATGCGGTTGGGTATGCATTCATGGAAAAATCTGAACCTGTTCCCTGGAAAGACACCAGACCTGAAAAAAAAGGTATGCTTACAGGAAGATGATAGCTCAACAAAGAATGATCAATATAACTGCTATCTATAGTGAAGTAAAAAGAGCGAGGAGATGGGATCCAGAGAGAATGTTATCTTGACCCCGAGGGAAACATTGCTATTGACCATAACACTCTTGATATGGAAACCATAATTAAAGAAATGAAGGAAGAAGATGATTATTGGCAAAGAAAATGGTGGGGAAGCGGAGAAGAGGAAGAAGAGAAAAAGAAAGAAGAGAAAGAGAAAGAAGAGAAGCCAAAGAAGATTGATAATGGAATCATTGACACGACTCAAGAGTTGAATGCCTAAAACATGGGAAAACTGGCTGCTGGCTGCTAAGGCACTTGAGGTAGATTCTAAATCCGTCTCTGAGTCTAAAAGCCAGGTCAGTTCAAACGCGTCAATGGCTGAGTCTGGTAAGAAAGTCAAAGGTGATTTTGACTGCAAAAATTGCATCAAAGAATGCAAAGTTTGTAGTACAGTCACCTATCTCAACGGTAAGAAGGTTGATGATCTGACTGCTAGAATCAGAAGTGTTGAGGATCAAATCCTTGATCGTGATAAAATGTTGAAAGCTTCAACTGACAGATTAAGAGAATTAACTAACAAAATTGAAAATTATAAAATTGACCAAGAAAAGGTTAGGAAAGAAAATGAAAGGTTAGTTCTTGAAAATCGTCAGATCACTAAAAAATTTGAGAAGCTTAAATGCACAATGAAAGATAATGATGACAGAAATGGTAAGACATATAAAGAAAATGTTCATCTGTCGAGTGTGCTTCGGATAAAAGAAGAATTAATCAACCAACAACTGGATGAAATTGCAAAGTTAAAGCTTAAATTTCAAGAAGGTGAAATTGAAGATGAAAGAATCCAGTTGAAGCTTAAAAGTTACAACTCCGCAAGCTTTGTTTTGCAACACATTGTTCCAAAACCCATAGGCAAAAACAAAGCTGGCGAAGATGTCTTCTTGGATGGAACCGGGGTAGGTTTTCATCAAGTTCCACCACCTGTTCTTGACAATTATTCGAAAAAACAATCTGGGTTGGTTGAAATTGAGAATGAGAATGAAGTGAAACTTCCGGACACAATTGATGTCACATTCACTTCATCTTCCGATGAGGATAGTGTTTAAACTGATGTTGTAAAAAGTGTTGCTGAAAATGTTCTAAAATCTGACAGTGACACTACTGAGGAAGATGGATGTTTCTTGGACAAATACATTCCAAAATCAAAGTCCAAAAACAACTTAGATGAAGAACCTACTCTTGTCATGTACAGGATGTCGGGATCGGATAAGTTGTATTCGGATTCTGATTTTCCCCTGGAGAATGTGAATGTTGAAAAATTGACAAATGTGTTTAAGTTGATAGAAGTTGATTTGTCTGAAGTGAAAAGTTTAAAACAAACCAAGAGACAAATGAATTTTGAGAAAGATAAAGCTTACTACAAAAAGCCTGTTGTTCCACCACGTTTTTATAACAACAATCAAAACAAATGGTCGGGTGGTTATCAGGGTGGTAAGAATTATCAGAAAAAGAATGTTCAAAACAAGAAGTTTGTTGAGAAGAAAGTGTTTGTGAACAGTTCGAGTTCACTAT
Source organism: Helianthus annuus (assembly GCF_002127325.2). Classification (NCBI taxonomy): domain Eukaryota; kingdom Viridiplantae; phylum Streptophyta; class Magnoliopsida; order Asterales; family Asteraceae; genus Helianthus; species Helianthus annuus. The sequence continues at coordinate 69,051,403 of NC_035434.2, read as the reverse complement.
CTGATGAAGAGAAAAAGATTTTTTCGAAATCAAATGAAGAATTCTTTGAGAAGAAAGCTTCACAGCCTCAGTCCGAAGGCACAAGTCGAGTATTTGACACTCGAACATGGTTTAAATGCAATCAGGTTGGACATATTGCACGAAAGTGTACCAACTTGAAGCCTAAGACTGTAGTTGTGAAGAGCCAATAGAAGAAAGATGATTTGAAGGGAAAAGGTCCAATGTTTGTTGAGAAAAAGGTTTGAAAAATCAAACCACTAAAGTCAAAACTGAACCCGTAAAGAATGTGGTAACTAAAAATGAAAAGTTCTACAAACGGGTTGCATCACGTCAACAAATTTGGAAGCCTAAAACAGGGAAACAAACTTCAACTCCACAAGAGAAAAAGGTGGTGAATTCAGTCCCAATTGTGGATGATGCAAATTTTCCATCACTTCAAGCTAAAAATTTTAAGAAACAAAATGGAAAAGTTGAAGGCAACAAGGTAACACCCAAGGCTGGTCAGGCTTGGGTGGATATATTCTTCGTTGAATGAAAACCTGACTTGCCGGAGCTTCCTAGTTGGTATTGTGAAGCATGAATCGGCGTCTTTATTAAAATGTTTTTGAGAATGGTAAAGTGTGTTTTATCTAAATCATTTTGTGATTTGTGCAGGAGCTTCCTAGATCTGTTTCAAGATGGATCATGGACAGTGGAGCTTCTAGGCATATGACAGGGAAGACAGCGTTGCTGTAGATGTGAAAAAATATCAATGGCGGTTACGTTTGTTTCGCAGGAAATCAAGGTGGTCGGATTATTGGTGAAGGAACGTTATCCAATGGGATTGTGACATTTGAAAGAGTAAACTACATTGCTGAGCTGGAGAATAATCTGCTGAGTATCTTGCAGATTTGTGACAGGATGTACACCACTCACTTCACTGACAAAGAATGTTTGATCTTGAAGCCAGGATTTGTTATTCCTGAGGAATGGATTATTATGAGGGCACCAAGAGTCAATGATCTGTACGTGTTGGACATGAGCGTAGCTACTACAACCATGGGTCAGGCTCATTGTTTTGTGTCTAGAGCAACTAAGAAAGAATCAAGATTGTGGCACCGCAAGATGGGGCATATTCATCTGAGGAAAATGAATCACTTGGTGCACAATGATTTGGTTACTGGAGTTCACATTAAAGGTTTTCATCTGGAAGGGGAGTGCATTAGCTACGTCAAAGGTAAGCAGAAGAAAAAGTCACACCCTAAAAAGCAAGTCAATTCTGTCTTAAGACCCCTGGAAAGACTTCACATGGATTTGTTTGGTCTTGTGAATGTCAAGAGCATTACAGGAGATTACTATTGTCTTGTGGTTACTGATGATTATTCCAGATTTTCGTGGGTTACATTCTTGAAGTCGAAAGATGAAACGTTTGATAGTTTGATGGCGTTGTTCAGAAAGATAGAGAATCTGTACCAAAGGCGTATCAGAAGAATTCGCAGCGATAATGGTACTGAATTCAAGAACAACAAGATGGAAGAATTTTGTGAAGAACGAGGCATATTGCATGAGTTTAGTGCTCCGTACACTCCGCAACAAAACGGAGTCGCAGAACGCAAAAACAGGACACTAATCGAAACGGAAAGAACTATGCTTACTGATTCAAAGCTTCTGATAAATTTTTGGGCAAAAGCTGTTTCCGCCGCATGCTATACGCTCAACAGAGTTCTCACTGTCAAGAAATTCAACAAAACATGCTTTGAGTTGATCAATAACCACAAACCTAATTTGAAGTATCTTGAACCGTCCGGGTCACCCTGTACTGTTCTAGAGCATTATGGAAAGTTTGGTCCGAAGTGCATTGAGGGAATATTTGTTGGTTATGCAAGTCCTTTATGACGTGTCTTCGTTCCAAGTGAGAAACGGATTATTGAAGCTACAAATGTTGAAGGTCAAAGCAATACAATGCCGCCGCAGAATCCTGGAGATTCATGGCTTTATCATTATGACACTTTATGGGATTCGTTGACATGAGAAAAGAACCAGAGGAAGAAGAAGATTTCTTTGATGAGTTGGATCTTTTGCGAGAGTACGAGTCATCGCAGGAAAGGTTCCCAGCCGAGTATTCAACGCGATCAAGAAAAACTTCAAATGATGATGAAGCAGGTCCAAGTAATGCTGGTGAACATGATGATGTCCAACAAGATGGAGTTGCTCAAGATAATCAGACAATTCAGATTGATAATCAAGAATCTGCGAATATGTCGATATTTGATCATGGTGATTCAGATTCTGAGGAGGAGCAGATCCAGATTTCAAGTTAAACAAACCCAGTCAGTGAACATGATGCAGATTAGAATGTTACTAATCTGGAAGGCGAGGTAGATGTTCCAGGCGAGGTGACGCCAAGAACTCTTTCATACCATCCAGAGGAGCTGATCATAGGAGAACTACAATCAGGCGTTCGCACTAGACGTCAAATTGACCAAGGGCTTACTTGTTTTTTTTCTACAGTAGCACCTTTACAAACTGATTTTTCATTAAGTTGTTTTATTTCGCAGATCGAACCGCGAACTTACAAAGAGGCGCTTACTGAAGATTATTGGGTCAATGCGATGCAAGAAGAATTAAGTCAATTTGAGAAGTTAGGAGTGTGGAAGTTGGTAGACTTACCGGATGGTCACAGGAAGATCAACACCAAATGGGTGTTTAAGTGTAAAAGAGATGATCGAGGTGTTGTTGTACGAAACAAAGCTTGACTCGTTGTCCAGGGTTTCAGTCAACAGGAGGGTATAGATTTTACTGAAGTATATGCTCCTGTAGCTCGACTGGAAGTGATCAGAGTCTTCCTAGCATTTGCATCATGGAAAAACTTTAAAGTATATCAGCTAGATGTAAAATCGGCATTTCTCTACGGTAAAGTTAAAGAGGAGGTATATGTCGGTCAGCCGCCGAGCTTTATCGATCCAATCCACAAAAACAAGGTCTACTTGCTAGACAAAGCGCTATATAGTTTACACCAGGCCCCGAGAGCTTGGTACGAGACTTTGTCTCAACATCTACTAGCCAACAGCTTCATTCGTGGAAAAGTGGATGCCACTCTCTTCACCAAAGAGGTTGACGGTCATCTTTTGTGTGACAACTGTGCTCTGTAATCTCTGTTCGATGAAAAACAATGATGATTATTAATAAAACAATGTGCTCTGGTGTTATTATTTGTGTTTTGTGTGTATTTGTGTTTGGTAATTTTACAATTCGATTCGATTCCAATTTCAAGCTCTAAATCGCTTTCTGGAAGGTTATACGCGCACTAATGCGTAAATATAACCAGTTTAATGCAACAAACGCTCCGGAATAGTGAAATAGGCTTAACATACCTTAAATAACCTCCACATAACTTAGAAACAAGTTTTGGATGGTTTGGTGTGTCGAAAACAAGTTTGTTCGATCGCAGGGACTAATTGTGTCAAATTGCGAAACTATACCGATTCGTATAGTAACGAACACTCCGGAACTTGATCATAAGTTAAACATACCCTAAATAACCTTTACATAGCTTAGAAATAGGCTTTGAGAGGTTCGGTATGCTAAAATAAACTTTATTGATCAATAGGGACTTAAAGCGTCAAAAAAATGCACAAGTTTGCATATTCGCGCATATCTTACGTTCTGAATACATCCGGACATCCAAAAATTTATGTAAGCATTAAAATATTATGTTTTAATGTTTGGCATAATAAAAATCCATTCGTCGCGCAATTTGGACCGTTTTTGCATTCGTTACGACTCCCGTCGTAATTAACCGAACAACGCAACCGTACGACCAAACGAACCGACATCCGAGATATTTTTGAGCATGTTTTGAGTTCCCTATACTTTAACTTCATTTTAGAGCCTTGAAATGAGGTTAACGAGGCTTAAACGTGTCAAAAATGAGCCGAAATGCAAGTTTTGCAAGTTCAGGGGCTAAACTGTCATTTTATGAAAGTGCTGGTCTGCAGGTCCCTTACGGACCGTATGGGAATGTGCTTACGGTCCGTAAAGCCTCCCCAGATCAGCAAACTTCATTTTTAAAACCCAGCTGTTCCCCATTGTTTTGCACATGGTTTGAGCAATCTATGGGCTGGTTTTTGATGCCCATAGTATTCCAAATCAGTGGGTACAAGTGTAGGGCCGAGATTAAACGCTTGGGGAACAAGAAACGATCCTAACGGTTGTGGATTTCCTATAAATACCCAACCCAACTTCATTTCTCCCCACTTGAATTCTGAGTTTGTTCTCTAAGTTGGGGTGTTTTAGCACTTCATACCTGAGAATACTCGGAAGTTCAATCTTGCGAGGACCTTCTGTAAGTATTCTTTCGCGTTTATCGTTCGTTTTAGCGTTAAAGTCAAACTGTGTTTGACTTTCTGCTTTGACCAGTTTATGGTCAACGCGAAGTTCTTTTGAACTTCATAACGTGAGCGTAATCACGATGGTTATAGTCTCTAGTGACTATACCTACTGATTACCACGTTATCTAGGCTCAGTGACGAGTCGTAGCTTCGGCCAGAATGCGTTTTCTCGCGTATTTTGTAACCAAGCTACTTGTAGGTATCAAAACCGTTTGTTTTGATGCCAAACCTGTTTTCTAACTTAACTAAACATGTTTCGACATGTTTAGCTCGTCACTTGTTAGTTTTGTGCTTATGTAGAGTCGTAAGTCAAGCGGACTAAACACCCGCTTAGACTTTCGAGCACGACCCGTTTGGTCGATCATTAGGATTCGACCAAACATGTGTTGTGACCATAGTAGCGTAGGGAATAACCTTCCGGGGTTATACCTTATGGTCACTTAGATTTGATTAGTCGCATGATAAGTAGTTTATGTGCCCTTGGTAAATTACCAAAAATACCCTCGTTATACATAATTGGTAATTAAGCATATGTAACTTAAGTTTTTGACACGTAACTGATTATGTAACATAATTAAACATATATGGGCATATAATACTCGTCATAGGACTAGTTAGACGTCTCGAACGCAGTGTTGCGTACACGACGCGTTAAAGGAGCGTAAGCTAACTTAATGAGTCGCGATGGGTCGAAAGCACTTAGGTTAGGTTCCGATTTAGGATGTAGGCTTTGTTAAACCATATCACAAGAGTTCCAACACTCATTTGGTTTACAAGACCTCATTCTATCCGATCTCCCGATTTAGGCGCCTATTGTTTGACTAGTGGTTCGATTATTAGGAACTACTTGATTTCTCTGGTTTGCTCGAGTTTGTTGAAGTTCTATTTGATCAAGGATACTTTGCACTACATGTGAGTACATAGTTCCCCTATTTTACTGTTTTAAACGTTTTGGGGTGATTCATATGTATCAAATGTTTTCAAAGTTTAAACGACGGTTTCAAAAACGATTATAACGATTTTACTAAACTAATAACGATTTCGATAAGGTGTACACGACTTGTTGGTTGTAATTACATAGCGAATGACATTCATTAGCATTGATCAAGCCGACCAGTATTAGGTTATGGTACCATAGGATCTGACAAATCCCGTTATTGCACTACACCCATAGTTATGTGTGGGGGTTGTGGGTAACGACTGAATCTGATAATTGTTAACTTACCCTTTGGTGGTTTGTTAATACGAAACGAGAAACGAGTTAGACGAGTCACGAAGGTTTGAATGTTGTTAACGAGACGACCAAAAGTAGTTTCACTATTAAAAACGAATACGATTTGGAAACGAGTAAACGATTTGGAAACGAGTAAACGATTTGGAAACGAGGAAACGATTTGGAAACGATGTTAAACGATTTCGATAAACGACTGGTTTTTGGTTAAGTGTTTAGATAACAAGACGGGGGTAATGTGGTGAAAACATGGTAGATACGCCGCTGGTACTTCTTATATATAAGTGTTTTCATCATATTACATACCGTGGCGTTATTTAGTTCACTTGGGTAACGATATATAAAACGATGTCGCACAATGATGTTTTACAAGATGTTTTTCTAAAAACAAAATGTTTTGGGGTTAAGAATTATGGCTACGAGATTTTATAAACATAACCAACTTGATTTGAGTTGGTTAACTATGTTGCAATACACTTTTTTTAAAACGAAGTTTGTATTTCGACTCTTGTAGTCTAATAAAATATTGCACCATACAAACAAGCCATGATTCCAATACCCTTATAAAACCTATGTACTCGCCAGCAATTTCTTTGCTGACTTTGTTTTTACATATGTTTCAGGTGTGGTTGAATGATGTGATTTTCTAGGATGCATGCGTCACGTAGGACCTGGACGAGGCCTTAGCGACTTTAAAACTATGATAGTTGATAAGAAACTTGTTTGTTTTATGTTAAGACAATGTAATGTTTGATATTATCAATAAAACGAAACTATTTTTGAATCCATGGTTGTGAAACAATTATTCTGTTGCAACATTCCCCGACGTTTCCGCCACGGTTTGTGGTCCTACGTGGTCGGGGTGTGACAGAAAAGTTGGTATCAGAGCCAATGGTTATAGGGAATTAGGTTATTAGTAATGCTTTGACCTAGACTATAACTTTAGGACCCTAACACAAGTTTACTTGTGTTTAGATTTTAAAACAATACCGTCACCTATCCTTAGGTGATAACCACAACGAGAACACAAATCCGATTCTGCTTCGAAAATTAATCATCCGTTCTAGGATGATTGATTACTAGGTTTTGAACCCTTCCGGTTTGATTCATATTTGGCTTAGTGCCTTTTGAATTTTCAAAATCTCGTCAAAGTTTGGGTTAAAATAATGTGAACACGTGCAAACTGGAAGAGTGAATGCCTGTACCCTGAGTTTTCTGTCTAAGGCTAGAGTGTTCGTACAAATCCACATAATCGGACCAGTCACTCTTACCTGGGAACTCTTGGGGTGAGTGTTCACTTATAGGCGAGCATGTCTTCGCGATGCATTATTTTGATTCATTTACTTTGATTAGTCACTGCGTGTCGTTTGTTTGTTCGAGGTAACGAACAAATGATCGCCTTCCTTGTGTTTTGTCGATACATCTTTTGCTCTTCCTAATTACCAACCTCACTCGTTTCTCATATTTCCTTGTTAGACAATGCCTCCACGACGTGAAGCACAATCCTTCACCATTGAAGAAATCGCAGCCCTAGTCTCTCAGCAAGTGGCTGCTGTGCTTCCCGGTGTTGTAACTCAAGTTCATGAGATATACAACAATAACAACAATAACCACAACAATGCGCAGTGTAATTTCAAGAACTTCAATTCTGCTAAGCCTCTTAAGTTTTCTGGGTCGCAAGGAGCAACTGCGCTCCTACAGTGGTTCGAGAGTATTGAGAACACATTCAGGCATGTGAAGTGTCCGAATGCACGTAAGGTTGAGTTTGCTACCAGCGTGTTTGAGAAGCGAGCGCTTACTTGGTGGAATGGTATTATGCGCGATAGGGGTGCCGAAGTGGCGTTGGCACAAACGTGGGATGAGCTTCGGGCTCTCATGATGAGAGAGTTCTGTCCCCGTCACGAGATTCGAGCTTTGGAGCGAGAGTTTGACGATTTGAAACAAGATGGGGCTGAGCACCGTGCGTACACGGATCGCTTTGAGGAACTCAGTCTATTGTGTCCCACCATGGTTACTCCACCTGAGAAAGCAATCGAAAGATACATCGATGGTCTACCCGATTCTATGATGGATATTGTGACCGCTGTTAATCCTACTACCCTTCGCCAGGCAATCGAATTGTCTGCTACCCTGATTGAATCCCAAGTCAGAAAGGGTAAACTCACTCGCAAGGGTGACAAGAAGAAATTGTCTGATTCTGCGAAAGACAAGAAGAAGGGTAAGGGTAAAGAAGGTGAGTCGTCGAAGAAATCAAGGAAGCGAAAGGGTGCCCAAAACTTTGCTGTCACCAATCAAACTGCTCAGAACCCACCGACTCAACCTCCTGCGAAGAAAGCATATGCTGGTACCGCACCTCACTGCACTCGATGTAATGGTCACCATGTTGCCCAACAGGCCTGTAAACAGTGTGCTACGTGTGGTAGACTTGGGCATTTAGCCAATGTTTGTCGTTCAGGACAAAATCAGGTCGCCCAGGTTCAAGCTCCGGCACAAGGGAATGCTGCTAGATTCCCACCAGGTTCATGTTTTAATTGTGGAGAGTTTGGCCACTTCCGCAACAACTGTCCGAGGCTGGCAAATGCTAATGCGAACCCGAATGTGAACGCCAATGTGAATCCTGCTCGAGGGCGAGCTTACAACTTGAATGCAAACGAAGCGAGGGCTGACAACGAGGTTGTTAATGGTACGTTTCTTGTTAACAATCAACCTGCATCTATTCTTTTTGATTCTGGTGCCGATCGAAGTTTTGTTTCATTATCTTTTGAGCCTTTGCTTACGATACCTAGAACTAAATTGAGGAAACCCTTGTCTGTCGAAGTTGCCACTGGTAAACCTCTTGTTCTCGATTCTGTTATTCGTGATTGTCAGTTGAACCTTGATAACCACCTCTTCCCTATCGACCTCACGCCAATGCAACTTGGAAGCTTCGACATTATCGTTGGAATGGATTGGTTAACCAAACACCACGCTGAGGTGGTTTGTTTCGATAAGATTGTTCGTATTCCTCTTCCGTCTGGCGATGTTTTGGAGGTTCGTGGTGAGAAACCTTCAGGCGGATTGAAGCTTATGTCATGTACAAAGGCCCAGAGATATTTGAGAAAGGGATATGTTGCTTTTCTAGCACATGTCACTGAGGAGAAAAGCAAGAGTAAGAGGATTCAAGATATTCCGATTGTTCGAGACTATCCAGAGGTGTTCCCTGATGAACTGCCTGGTTTGCCTCCAGTTCGTCAAGTTGAATTCCATATCGACCTTGTACCTAATGCCAACCCGATTGCGAAAGCGCCTTATCGTCTTGCACCATCAGAGATGCAAGAATTATCGAAACAGCTTCAAGAGTTATCTGATAAAGGATTCATCCGTCCGAGTTATTCACCTTGGGGAGCTCCTGTCCTCTTCGTGAAAAAGAAAGATGGGTCTTTTCGAATGTGTATCGATTATCGTGAGCTTAACAAGCTTACCATCAAGAATCGATATCCCCTACCTCGAATTGATGATCTCTTCGATCAGCTGCAAGGTGCTTCATGTTTTTCTAAGATCGATCTGCGTTCTGGGTATCATCAACTTCGTGTTCTCGAAGAAGATATTCCCAAGACTGCTTTCCGCACAAGATATGGGCATTACGAGTTCACAGTCATGCCTTTTGGCTTGACGAATGCTCCAGCTATCTTTATGGACTTAATGAATAGGGTTTGTAAACCTTATTTAGACAAGTTCATTATTGTGTTCATCGACGATATTCTCATTTATTCGAAGACTCGAGCCGATCACGAGCAACACCTTCGCTTAACGTTGGAACTCCTGAAGAAGGAACAACTTTTCGCTAAATTCTCCAAGTGTGAATTTTGGCTTAAAGAAGTGCAATTTCTGGGTCATATAGTCAATGAGCGAGGTATTCATGTGGATCCATCCAAGATTGTTGCTATTAAGGATTGGAGTACGCCAACGACACCTACAGAAATTCGATCTTTTCTTGGTCTTGCTGGATATTATCGTCGATTCATTTCCAATTTCTCAAAGATTGCGGTTCCACTCACTGCTTTGACTCAGAAGAATAAGCCTTTTGAGTGGGGGCCCAAGCAAGAAGAAGCGTTTCAAACGCTGAAGCGAAAGTTATGTAATGCTCCTGTTCTATCTCTGCCCGATGGAAACGATGATTTCGTTGTCTACTGCGATGCATCTAACTTAGGCCTTGGTTGCGTCCTCATGCAACGAGGTAAGGTTATTGCTTATGCATCTAGACAGTTGAAAATCCACGAGAAAAACTATACAACTCACGATCTCGAGTTAGGAGCTGTGGTTTTCGCGCTTAAAATCTGGAGACATTATCTTTATGGCACGAAGTGTGTGGTTTTCACAGACCACAAAAGTCTCCAGTATATTCTTAATCAGAAAGAGCTGAACATGAGGCAACGACGTTGGGTGGAACTCTTGAACGACTACGATTGCGAAATTCGCTACCATCCTGGTAAGGCGAATGTCGTAGCTGATGCGCTTAGTCGAAAAGAGCGAGTCAAACTTCATTCCGTTCAAACGTTATCAGATCTCCAATCTCGTGTTCTTCAAGCTCAGCAATTTTGTGTTTCACAGAATTTGATAGGTATGGAATTACCACATCAGCTTGAGCTTAAACTCGAAGCAAAAGGCGATGGGTTGCTTTATTTCAAGGATCGTTTGTGGATCCCGAAGCAAGACGAACTCCGCACCCTAGTGATGGACGAATCTCACAAGTCTCGATATTCTATCCATCCTGGTGCTGATAAAATGTACAAGGATCTTCGTACTAAGTTCTGGTGGCCTGGTATGAAGAAAGATGTCGCCTTGTATGTATCGAAATGCCTAACTTGTCTTAAAGTCAAGGCTGAACATCAACGACCTTCTGGTTTGCTTGTACAACCAGAGATACCGGTTTGGAAGTGGGAGAGCATTGCGATGGATCTCATCACTAAGTTACCGCGTACATCTAAAGGTCATGATGCTATTTGGGTTGTTATCGATCGATTAACGAAGTCAGCTCATTTTCTCCCGATTCGCGAAGACCTATCTGCTGATAAACTTGCAAAGATTTATGTTGATGAGATTATTTCACGACATGGTGTTCCTTTGGATATCATTTCCGATCGTGATGCTCGATTTTCATCTCATTTCTGGAAAACCATGCAAACTGCTATGGGAACCCAACTAAATCTAAGCACTGCTTATCATCCCCAAACAGATGGGCAATCCGAAAGGACGATTCAAACTTTGGAGGATATGCTTAGAGCATGCGTGATAGACTTTGGTGGTAATTGGGATTCTCATTTGCCAATGATCGAGTTCTCTTACAACAATAGTTATCATGCTAGCATTAAAATGGCACCATTCGAAGCTCTCGACGGTCGAAAATGCCGTTCACCTGTCTGTTGGAACGAGACCGGTGAAGCTCAGCTTACTGGACCTGAGCTCGTTCTAGAAACAACGGACAAAATCAAGAAAATTCGCGATAATCTTGTGACAGCTAGAAGCCGTCAAAAGAGTTATGCGGATTTAGGACGCAAGCCCATGGAATTTCAAGTCGGAGACCGTGTCCTACTCAAGGTTTCACCTTGGAAAGGAGTCGTGAGATTTGGAAAGAAAGGAAAACTTGCACCTCGATATGTAGGACCATTTAAGATTGTGGAAAGAGTTGGGAAAGTTGCCTATCGACTAGAGCTACCTCCAGAGCTTAGAAATATTCATCCGACTTTTCACGTGTCCAATTTGCGAAAGTGCTTAGCTGACGCTGATCTTCACATACCTCTCGACGAGATTCAAATCGATGAAACAATGCACTTTGTCGAGAAACCCGTGGAAATAGTGGACCGTACATTCAAGCAGTTGAAGAACAAACGGATTCATTTGGTTAAAGTTCGTTGGGAGTCCAAACGTGGCCCAGAATTTACTTGGGAACGTAAGGATCAAATGATGACCAAATATCCACATTTGTTTCCACAGGCTTCCTCTAGTTAAAATTTCGGGACGAAATTTCCTGAAGTAGGGGAGACTGTGACAACTGTGCTCTGTAATCTCTGTTCGATGAAAAACAATGATGATTATTAATAAAACAATGTGCTCTGGTGTTATTATTTGTGTTTTGTGTGTATTTGTGTTTGGTAATTTTACAATTCGATTCGATTCCAATTTCAAGCTCTAAATCGCTTTCTGGAAGGTTATACGCGCACTAATGCGTAAATATAACCAGTTTAATGCAACAAACGCTCCGGAATAGTGAAATAGGCTTAACATACCTTAAATAACCTCCACATAACTTAGAAACAAGTTTTGGATGGTTTGGTGTGTCGAAAACAAGTTTGTTCCATCGCAGGGACTAATTGTGTCAAATTGCGAAACTATACCGATTCGTATAGTAACGAACACTCCGGAACTTGATCATAAGTTAAACATACCCTAAATAACCTTTACATAGCTTAGAAATAGGCTTTGAGGGGTTCGGTATGCTAAAATAAACTTTATTGATCAATAGGGACTTAAAGCGTCAAAAAAATGCACAAGTTTGCATATTCGCGCATATCTTACGTTCTGAATACATCCGGACATCCAAAAATTTATGTAAGCATTAAAATATTATGTTTTAATGTTTGGCATAATAAAAATCCATTCGTCGCGCAATTTGGACCGTTTTTGCATTCGTTACGACTCCCGTCGTAATTAACCGAACAACGCAACCGTACGACCAAACGAACCGACATCCGAGATATTTTTGAGCATGTTTTGAGTTCCCTATACTTTAACTTCATTTTAGAGCCTTGAAATGAGGTTAACGAGGCTTAAACGTGTCAAAAATGAGCCGAAATGCAAGTTTTGCAAGTTTAGGGGCTAAACTGTCATTTTATGAAAGTGCTGGTCTGCAGGTCCCTTACGGACCGTATGGGAATGTGCTTACGGTCCGTAAAGCCTCCCCAGATCAGCAAACTTCATTTTTAAAACCCAGCTGTTCCCCATTGTTTTGCACATGGTTTGAGCAATCTATGGGCTGGTTTTTGATGCCCATAGTATTCCAAATCAGTGGGTACAAGTGTAGGGCCGAGATTAAACGCTTGGGGAACAAGAAACGATCCTAACGGTTGTGGATTTCCTATAAATACCCAACCCAACTTCATTTCTCCCCACTTGAATTCTGAGTTTGTTCTCTAAGTTGGGGTGTTTTAGCACTTCATACCTAAGAATACTCGGAAGTTCGATCTTGCGAGGACCTTCTGTAAGTATTCTTTCGCGTTTATCGTTCGTTTTAGCGTTAAAGTCAAACTGTGTTTGACTTTCTGCTTTGACCAGTTTATGGTCAACACGAAGTTCTTTTGAACTTCATAACGTGAGCGTAATCACGATGGTTATAGTCTCTAGTGACTATACCTACTGATTACCACGTTATCTAGGCTCAGTGACGAGTCGTAGCTTCGGCCAGAATGCGTTTTCTCGCGTATTTTGTAACCAAGCTACTTGTAGGTATCAAAACCGTTTGTTTTGATGCCAAACCTGTTTTCTAACTTAACTAAACATGTTTCGACATGTTTAGCTCGTCACTTGTTAGTTTTGTGCTTATGTAGAGTCGTAAGTCAAGCGGACTAAACACCCGCTTAGACTTTCGAGCACGACCCGTTTGGTCGATCATTAGGATTCGACCAAACATGTGTTGTGACCATAGTAGCGTAGGGAATAACCTTCCGGGGTTATACCTTATGGTCACTTAGATTTGATTAGTCGCATGATAAGTAGTTTATGTGCCCTTGGTAAATTACCAAAAATACCCTCTTTATACATAATTGGTAATTAAGCATATGTAACTTAAGTTTTTGACACGTAACTGATTATGTAACATAATTAAACATATATGGGCATATAATACTCGTCATAGGACTAGTTAGACGTCTCGAACGCAGTGTTGCGTACACGACGCGTTAAAGGAGCGTAAGCTAACTTAATGAGTCGCGATGGGTCGAAAGCACTTAGGTTAGGTTCCGATTTAGGATGTAGGCTTTGTTAAACCATATCACAAGAGTTCCAACACTCATTTGGTTTACAAGACCTCATTCTATCCGATCTCCCGATTTAGGCGCCTATTGTTTGACTAGTGGTTCGATTATTAGGAACTACTTGATTTCTCTGGTTTGCTCGAGTTTGTTGAAGTTCTATTTGATCAAGGATACTTTGCACTACATGTGAGTACATAGTTCCCCTATTTTACTGTTTTAAACGTTTTGGGGTGATTCATATGTATCAAATGTTTTCAAAGTTTAAACGACGGTTTCAAAAACGATTATAACGATTTTACTAAACTAATAACGATTTCGATAAGGTGTACACGACTTGTTGGTTGTAATTACATAGCGAATGACATTCATTAGCATTGATCAAGCCGACCAGTATTAGGTTATGGTACCATAGGATCTGACAAATCCCGTTATTGCACTACACCCATAGTTATGTGTGGGGGTTGTGGGTAACGACTGAATCTGATAATTGTTAACTTACCCTTTGGTGGTTTGTTAATACGAAACGAGAAACGAGTTAGACGAGTCACGAAGGTTTGAATGTTGTTAACGAGACGACCAAAAGTAGTTTCACTATTAAAAACGAATACGATTTGGAAACGAGTAAACGATTTGGAAACGAGTAAACGATTTGGAAACGAGTAAACGATTTGGAAACGAGGAAACGATTTGGAAACGATGTTAAACGATTTCGATAAACGACTGGTTTTTGGTTAAGTGTTTAGATAACAAGACGGGGGTAATGTGGTGAAAACATGGTAGATACGCCGCTGGTACTTCTTATATATAAGTGTTTTCATCATATTACATACCGTGGCGTTATTTAGTTCACTTGGGTAACGATATATAAAACGATGTCGCACAATGATGTTTTACAAGATGGTTTTCTAAAAACAAAATGTTTTGGGGTTAAGAATTATGGCTACGAGATTTTATAAACTTAACCAACTTGATTTGAGTTGGTTAACTATGTTGCAATACACTTTTTTTAAAACGAAGTTTGTATTTCGACTCTTGTAGTCTAATAAAATATTGCACCATACAAACAAGCCATGATTCCAATACCCTTATAAAACCTATGTACTCGCCAGCAATTTCTTTGCTGACTTTGTTTTTACATATGTTTCAGGTGTGGTTGAATGATGTGATTTTCTAGGATGCATGCGTCACGTAGGACTTGGACGAGGCCTTAGCGACTTTAAAACTATGATAGTTGATAAGAAACTTGTTTGTTTTATGTTAAGACAATGTAATGTTTGATATTATCAATAAAACGAAACTATTTTTGAATCCATGGTTGTGAAACAATTATTCTGTTGCAACACTCCCCGACGTTTCCGCCACGGTTTGTGGTCCTACGTGGTCGGGGTGTGACATTTTGATAGTTCAGATATATGTGGATGACATAATATTTGGGTCAACAAATGAGAATTTGTGCAAAGATTTTGAACAAGTGATGAAGCAAAAGTTTGAAATGTCATCCTTGGGGGAGATGAAATTCTTTTTGGGTCTTCAAGTTGAACAACTACCTGAAGGAATTTTCATTCACCAGACAAAGTACGTTCATGATATTCTAGAGAAATTTGGGATGTCAGGTTCTACTCCAGCGTCAACCCCACTAGTGACGAATCATGGGATACACCCAGATCTCACCGGAGACAGGGTAGAAGAGACACTTTATCACTCCATGATAGGTTCGTTGACGTATTTAACTGCTTTACGACCCGATATCATGTATCCGGCGTGCCTCGCAGCAAGATTTCAATCTAACCCGAGAGCATCGCACATGGTTATTGTGAAGAGGATATTACACTACTTGAAGGGTACTCCATCTTTAGGGTTATGGTATCCTAGAAAAGGCGATTTCACGCTCGAAGGGTATTCCGACTCAGATTTCGGATGCTGCAAAGTCAATACTAAATCAACAACTGCAGGATGCCAGTTCTTTGGACCTCTCTTGGTTACCTGGCAGTGTAAGAAGCAAACGACTGTGGCTCTATCCACATGTGAAGCGGAGTACGTGTCTGCTAGCAGTTGTTGCTCTCAGATCTTGTGCATCCAGCAACAGATGCGCGACTACGGTTTGCAGTTTCTTAACACACCTTTTTTGTCGATAATGAGGCCGCAATAAATATAACAAAAAATCCAGTACATCACGCTAAAACTAAACATATATAAATTCGACATCACTTCATCCGAGATTGCTTCGAGAAGAAGTTGATTCGAATTGAGCAAATCCACACTGACAATCAGAAAGCTGATTTACATACCAAAGCTTTTGACAAAATACGTTTTAAATTTCTTTTAAAACTAAATGGTATGAAGCTTCTCTCGGTGTCGGATGGCATTATTGATGTTGATGAAGGTACTGTTGTAGATGATGATGAGAAACAATCTGCAATAGTTTGTTGATTTTTTACTTGTTTTGGTATTTAGGGGGAGTAAATATTTTTTAAGGAAATACAAAAAACAGTAAAAAATTCAAAAAATACAAAAAACATGATAAAATTTTAAAATCCAAAAACAATAGAAAATTGAAAAAGAGCTTGTGTTTAAAGGGAAAATGATAGTACATCAGTTTGACAGTTACGGTACGCTAAAGATTTGTAAAGATTAAAAGCGTTAAACAGTCTCACTGATGATGTGTCGATAGGTTTATGCACAACTAGTAGATTTGTTCGGGATATAAACATAAAATTTCAAACTTACTTATTTCGTGGGGAACATTACTTGGATATATAGGTAACCCCTGAAATCTCGTTTGAAAGGTCCCTCTTTCTAAAATACTAGGTCTTTATACTCAGTGATATCTGGGGTATTATTCCGGGACTTCTGCTGAATGGAAGTTCTGATCTAGTCCCCGAATAATACTTTCCGCATTTTCTTGAAACATAGCATCGCCCTCAGCAAATTGATGAAATAATAAAATTGATAATCATTGCTGTTGTAAAAAAGATCCTCTAAAGAGAACACACCGAAAAGACGAAGCCGTCATCTCTTTCGTATACGGAAGTATCGACCTGAGTTCTCACGGCCCTCGCATTTAACCCCTTACAGATATCATCTGTGGTATACTCACCTGTAAGACTGAATATTGGGATTCTGGATACGGGAGTATATTCAAGAGGTGGGACACATGAATGAGTTTAAGTTCCTAAGACATCTAATTCGTAACTTGAATAGATTGAAAATTGTGTGGGAATTTAAGTGGATCAGTATATCGACAATCTACGTGAATGGTTTAATTCTGAGTATGAAATTAAGCTTAACGGTGCTAGTAGCTTGTCTGATAACTGATATGATTCCCTAACACGCTCACCAAAAATTTGTTTGTAAATAGTTTACATTCTGCAATTTAAATTTCTGTATTTCATTTCTAGTTTTAGAAACTTTATTGAAAATTCAAAAAGATTTTTTATTTCTGCTTTATTTTCCGACAAACCAAAGTGGAGAGTTGATCGTTAGAATCTCAAAGATGAAGCAGATGCAGGAAGTTTCTGGACTGGAGGATGCGGAGAGCTTATATTGATAAGATTTGTTTGTTGAAAAGTTAAAACTAGTTCATTAACTTTATACTTGTTATTTTCAGAAAAAGTTTGAAAATTTTGAAACAAAAATCAGTCTGTTTTGTCACAAGATCAACCAAGGTCATTAAATTGGACTTGGTAGATTAATTGAGTAATCAGGGTCATTAACTTGGACCTGAATACTTGAGTGGATTTCTAAAACTAATAGATTACAAATTTTATTGAAAAAGATAGTTTGTAATGTTATATGTTTGAGAAATAGGTTGTGGATTTCATCATTCCCACGGCAGCAAAATGTTAAAAGTTTGAACCAGATCAAGATCCTAGATCCCAGCATACTAAGAGGGGGAGTCTGTGAAAGGGGGAGTCTGGATCAACACTCAAAGGGGAGATTGAAGATGGAGCTAAGTTAAGATGTTGAATCTGTGAAGAGAGAGTTTTTACAATTAGAAGACAAAGTTGGAAAGAGACCAAGATTGAAGACTCGACGCCGAAGACGTCGTCAACATCCAAGGGGGAGTCTGTTGGTGCACTGAATGTCTGTTAACTACGTCTTAATCGAGTCTTAGGTCTAGATAGGTTGTTTAGGGTTAGAAAACAAGTTTAGTGGTTTTATATTGTAATTTCGCTTGAAATGACTTTTTTGTCATTTCAAGCGAAATCTGGTTAAACTTGTAATTCCGCTCGAGATCATTACCTAGGTATTCCGCTTGAAACTAATGAAGTGATTCCGCTTCGACAGTTGGAGCGGAATCAGGTTCTATTTGGAGCATTTCAAGCGGAATCCCAACCACTATATATAGGTGATGTGTTCATTTCATTTGTAATCTTTGGAGCGGAATCAGGTCATGCTATAGGTGTCGAATTGCTATCAAAATTTACTCAGAAAGCATTAATAGAAAGGAAATTGAAAGGATAAAACTGTGTGACATTGTTTACTTTGATTCCGCCTCTGTAAACGATGATGAACTACCTTTACTGACTGTTTAGGGTCACGCACACGGTCCAATAAGCACAACAGTATGAATTCGTGTATTACTTGCATGTGTTATGTGATTGATAATGTGGTATTTCCCTAGACACTCATGACTCAGATTTTGTGATGTTCTTGGTTTGCTACTCAAGTTTGAGGAATCATTTGACATGAATTAGGAGGAGCTGAGAGAAGCATGCAAATCAAAATATTATTGTGGGTGCACACATAATAATAATGTGGGGTGCATGTGAGTCCCAGTGAGCCTTAACAAGTGAAAAAAGGGTCCTGTCCTGTTGATTAATCAATGAGAAACGTAACAAGTCTATAGGAGTCATAGCAGTAATTGTCTCCTATCCGAACGTGATCTTCTCACTCCTCTCTGAACCTTTACAAATCTCGATGCTATCGAGTATTACCTGAACACCCATCCAAATGTCTAGCGAACTGTGTAGCATGTTAGGTGCTAGTACGAACGTCTCTGCGTTAAATGTCGCAGCGTCGAATGATTGGTTTATACCATTCTCACTTATCTTCATTTGCTGGAACTTAACATACTGATGCCTTAGATCCCGAAGTGTGATCACTTCTGCAACACTCTAGCAGCATACCGTGTATTAATCAGTCGATATGCAAGATCGATGGACAAGAAGATGAGCGTATTACCTTGCCGACCTCAGTATTAGGATGGCCCTGATTATCGGCAACGAACACCAGCAGATTGACTTCAATCAAATCTCTAACCCTAGTCAGTGACTTATGGGAGTCAACTCTTACGAATCAATCAGGACATGAACAATGACAACTGACTATAGTGTGGAACGCGTAACTACCAACACAGTGAGTAGTGCGATAGTACGTGGCACAAAATGTGAACAGATGGACTTGGTTGGTGAAAGATCGTAGGGCTCTGTTTCAAGCAACGACGTTAGAGACAACAGTCATAGCGACATCAAGGTATTTGTAACCATGGCCTACAGTATGGAAGTGGAGGTGCCTACAAAATGGATTGGCCGTTGTTAGAATCAAGACGACAACAACTAAGGGAACGACAACAATAACAACACTGGAAATGATGCTCGTGGAAGGGCATTTAGGATTGGCGTGAGCGACGCCAGGATTATAGCAACATGGTAGCTTATATGGGTAGCTAATCGTTTCGTCTGTATTCTGCTTAACCCTAATGGTTCTTGAAACCGAACCTATTGTGGAATCGGCTGATGGCAAGTAAATTTAAACTTCATATGTTCGTTGGGATGCAAACTCGACCTTGTGGGACAAGTGTTCGACATCGACCTTCTTTTCTACTACCCTTGATAGTTTTGATGCAGTAGTCAGTATGGATTGGTTATTCAAAGATCACGCAGATATACCCTGTGAGAAGAAAATTTTGCGTATCTTTCTCCCTAGTGGAGAATCGTTATTTTTTCTAAAGCATCAAAGTGGTGCAAGGGTTAGTGCCATTGCAGCAATGAAGGCCCAGAAGTGTCTACGGAGGGATTACCCTGCTATGTTAGCAACCGTAACTGATGTTAAGGCTAAGGAATAGAGGATCGGGGATCCACCAATTGTTCGTGATTCCTCTCGGTGTGCTACCCGAGGAACTTTCAGGTTTACTTCCACAACTGTTAGGCAGAATCTTAGTTTGATCTCACGCCAGAGGCAGCCCTGATTACTCGTACTCTTACCGTCTTGCACCAGGAGGGTTGCAAGAGCTGTCTAACCAACTACAGGAACTACTGAACAAGAGTCTAGTCGGACCTAGCTTTTCGCTTTGGGGAACCCCAGTTATATCTGTGAAGATGAGCCTTTTCGTATGTGTACTGATTCTCTAGAACTAATCAAGGCGACAGTCGAGAACCATTTTCCTCGACCATGTATTGACAACCTGTCGACTAGTTGCGAGGGACAAGCTTTCATTCAAGGATTGATTTACGAACGAACTATTATCAGATGGAAGTCCACGGGGAGAATGTTCTTAAAGCGGCTTATCAAACGCAATTCGGCCATACGACTTTGTATCCCATCACCTTGGGTTAATCAACACACCAGCAGCTTTATGGATCACATGAATCGACCGTGTTTGTTGATGACGTTTTGAGTCATTACCAGGAGAAAGGAACAACATGGACGACATATGTATCTTATTTTAGAGCTCCTGAGGGGAAAGCCACTCCGCGCGAAGTCTTGTTAAAGGTAACTCGCTAAGATCCATTTTGTTAAAACTGATCGACACCAAAGATCCCTTCGAAAAATACAGCAATTTCCTTGTCTCGGTAGATACTATCGCAGATTCGCCACAGGATTTTCGAGGATTGCGCAGATTTAATCCCTTTAGCACAGCAGGGTGCTGTGTTCGTGGAGACAGGATAGGGGAACGTCCTTTCAAATTCAAATCTACAATGCACTAAGCATCGTCTTTACCCGAGGGTACGGGTGATCTAGTGGCATACCATGATGGTTCGAATCAGAGTCCTAGTTACACGCCGATGCAACATGAGAAGGTGATGACTCACGTAGTGGGTATACAAGAAGAATTGCACAAGTCACAACCTGCGGGGGAAGCCATGGCCTTTGGATTTAAGTTGGAGGCATTACTTGGACAGTTCCAAATGCACTACTTAGACCGATCACAAGGGCCTCATGTTTACCCTTGTTCAAAAGAGCTAAACATGTGATGACATCACTGGATGGAACTCTCGAGTGGTTACGACTATGGACCTAAACACGTATGAGCATGCAGCTCACTATCGACTCTAGTCTACCCGACCAGATTCGCCCTATTCTAACCGAAGCATTAAAGGAAGGGGAATTCCAAGTTAGGTCCATGCGGGGCATGGAAGAGCAACTTTTGGCAAGGCGGACGATATTCGCTACTTCTTGGAGCGCATATGTTTTCCCATTATACTGAAACGTAGAGAACTTGAGTGGAGCAAAGCACACCTGCCTTGATGTTCTAGTCGTCTGGGTCTTAATAGGGGATACTAGGATTCATAAATCCTGTAGTGGCGACCGAGCAAGAAGGCCCACGTAGCCGAGTATGTGAACGATGTTTGACTTGTGCGAAAGTCAAGGTGGGATATCAGAAACCTACTGTTTTGTGTCTGCAACCAGAAACACCCGTTTGGAAAACGAAACAGACTGCCACGGATCTGGTCACTTGTCTACTTAAAATCTCAGAACGGAACCAGTGTCACCTGAGTGATTGTTGATTGTCTCATGTAACCAGCACACTTTCTTGCAATCAAGGAAACCGACGAGCCTTCACAGCTTGTGAACATTCCCCTGAGAGAGGCGGTTTTTGGGCACGAGGTGCCAACTCCTGATACCTTTGATTTTGGTCTATACCTGATTTATGGCAGAACACAACATCCTCGACTCATGTCTAGACATGAGCATTGCTTATCACAGTAGGACAAACAGCCTGAGTAAACGAACCATCCTGACACTCGAAGACATGTTGCGATCATGTGTGTGATTGACTTTATTTTTCATTTATTACACTTTTGACCCCCAAAGTTAGTTTTTAAGTAACTTGGGTCTTATACAAACATTGTTAGGCTTCCGTTCAGTTACGAGATCACCCGAAAGGTAATAGTTTCTCTCGTTGACGCTATTAACCCTTTTTCTTGAAATCTTGCATAATTTTTAATTAATGATACCGAAACCATATATATTTATCATTTGGCATTCTTGAAAATATAATTGGACATTACGAAGCTCTGGGTTCGTTAAAAGGTCACTCAGAGGTAAGAATTAACATGTTGACACATTTAACCCCTTTGCCTTACAAGTTTCACTTTTTTTTAACAAATGGCTTCTCACGCCCAATAATTTAATCGTTTAAGAATACGAACACCATATAAGGGTATTTAAAAGCATAGTTTTCACATATTGTCACTTTTAGTCCTTCCACATACGTCTTTTCTCTGTTTGACAACTTTAGTCCCTCAACATCAACTTTTACACGTTTAGAGTTTATGACAAGTGTCTTCACTTAATTGATCATTTGTGAGGTGTTACAGTCTGAATGTCCAAGTTTAATAGAGGTTGATGAGAATCCAAGTTTATGTGGGTTCATGTCGTTCGAGTTTCATTTGGTTAATGCTTGACCATGTTTAATTGTATACATGATGCTAGTCTGAGTTTCTTTGTGTATATGTGACTCACGAATTTAAGAATAAAACAAACAGGATTCCGAATTTAATTAAGTTTAACGCATGTTATCTATCCGAGTTTATATATGTGTAGCTGGTTCCGAGGTTATTTGATATGTATATTCCTAGTTATTAATTAAACAATATATCTGAGTTTCTCAATATTGCACAACATGTCACCAACTACAAAACCACTATATGTGAACCTGATAACCTGATCACATTTAAACACTTGGTTGTTTGGACAAATAGGGTATAGCAAACCCTACTCGTATACTTACTTACACGATATTGTACACTAGGTCACGTGTAACAGATCTAACATCTTATTAATGCATTAAAGGCACGTTAACACATACCGAGCAAACTAAGGTGAGTTCACTACTCTTTCATAACCATGCATCCTAGGGGGACAAACTAATATTCCTGGGAGGAATACTTTTTAAAAGTTGTAGTTTAATTTCAATGTCAATTAATAAACTCAATCTCTGTCATGAAAGTCACTACTTACTACCGAGATATTTGCCTGGGAGGCAACGAGTATTACTTGATAACGCTAATACGTTTGATAAACCACACATCGTGCTGGGAGCCGGGCATGAACTAAGAACCTTAAACACTTTGATCAACGCTAATAGACATTGATGAGGGCACAAAAAATATAACATTCATATCGGTACCTAGTTTATTATTCATGAGATGTCTTCAAAGCTAAGCATTTACATGATTTACGTTGAACAAAACTGTGAACTCGCCAACTTTATGTTGACACACTTTTCTGCATGCTTGCAGCTCGTTAGGTACATCATGCTTGGGAACTTGCTGTCCGGGGAGCTGTAAGAGTCATGGGGCGTGTTACTTAATGCGAACGATTAGTATTATGCATTTTAAAACAACTTGGTTTTGATTATTTTAAAACAATTACGTTTGCTTCCGCTGAACACATGCTTTGTTTGGAATGTTATTTGGAATTACACTTTTCATGTTGGACATGACGTTTATGTCTAATAATATTTACTATTAGTTCGATATGATTAGTGGCTAGATCCCGGTACATCACACGCCTTGCGAAGAAACCCGCACGTGGTATTTAGGGGGTGAGACAGTGTGGTATCTGATGTGTCAGAGCGTGTGCGGATTTTTAGTACCTGTTTACCCTTTAATCATGCTTTAAATTTATAAAACATGATATAAAACTATCACTCTCTACAACACGCTAGGGAATGGGCACCCATCGTTCGCATAGTATAGTGATGCTAAGATAACAGGGTCGTCCAAGGACATCAAAGCTTTTAATACCAGAATATTGCGACGTCTAATCTAACCAAATATAGAGTTAATTTTTTTTAATAAATGAAAAATAAAGATTCAAAATACATAAAACAGATAGACAAGATATAATCACTTGGATCCGACTTGTCATTTATGTATCATTTGATGATTTCCTCGCTTTAGGTTTTTTAAGAAATTATCTTAATTATTGTGGCATGTCCCTCTTTTAGAGGCAACGCTACCCTCAGCCATATCGGTCTGACTCGGCAGGGATACAGTCCCGCAAGGTCGGATTATTGAAATATAATTAAGTATGTTATTAATGCAAAAATTGGCATGTTTATCTTTTGGATCCAACGCTACCCTCGGCCATATTGGTCCGAGTCAGCAGGGATAGAGTCCCGCAAGGCCGGTTTAACATTTTAACAGTAGTTAATTTATAAGGGATTACAAGCTATTTTTACTTCCCCTGATTTGATTCTATCAGCCTCAAGTGAAGTCCTATTAAGCTTGAATCAAGTCCTCGCAGGATCTATACAATGAACGAGGCAAGAACTTTACCCAACCACCCTTCTAACCCCCTTCCAGCCAGTTAATGCGCTTTATATAGACCGTAAAGACACGAATGAGTGAATCAACAAAACTTGAAGAAATTATTAAGTAAAGTTCACCTTCAATATTAAAAACTAGTTATTAAAGTCATTAATACAAACCCAAATAAAAAGTTACCAAAGCTAGGAAATCAAAAGTAATACGTAAATGATATTGTCTTCACCAAGTGATGTAAGAGATTAGCCAAGAATAGCCTTTGTCTGACAAAAACTCTTACTATCGATCTTGGATCCCGAGACTACACACACTCTAAGGATGGATTATGGATAAAAGTGGTGGGTGATGGTGGTATTATGGTGGTGGCAGGTGTGAGAGAAGTGGTTTGCTAAAGGATGGTTTACATGGCCCCGTCCCTGCTTGGCACAGCCATGTGTCCTTCCCTTCTCTATCTTCATTTAATGCTGGTGTTAGCTCTTCCATACACACGGCCCCGTGTGTCAACGGCACGGCCCTGTGTCTTTTGTACTTGCTGTACGGACTCAGATTTGCGAATCTGAGTGTTGACCACGGCCCTTGCATACCTCTATTCACTTAAACACTTGAGCATACAAGTATTCCTAACATAACATCTCAAAAACTAACACATCTTTACTAAGGAAATCAAGTAGCAAAAACAAGGGTACCCCCCCCCCCATTCACGGTTATAACCACTTGTGTTGGACCCCCTCTTTTTCACCTTTGTTCCCCTAAATATCTAGATTTTTACTACTCACTTGCAACTTGCACAAGTTGGTGAATGTGGTGAAAGACTTATAACATTTGATCCTTAATCACTAAAGCACTACATCTTACTTTACACCTTATTTTTCACATAGTTAAGAAACTCTCTCAAAGTTCATATCCTAGCCAAGAACACCCACCAAAATCATTCACCATTTTAACACTTTTTGATGATCAAAATGGAGCTTGAAATTACTTAAGGTGATCTAAAGCAACAACAAGAAGAAGCAAGCCATTCCATCCATTCCATAGCTTCCAAACACCAAGATCCACACTTTTTCTTTTCTTTAATCATCATCAAGATCATCCCTAGCCATTAGTGCTAGAAGTAAGCTTCTAAAATCTCTTTTTCATACTTATTTATGCATTATTTGTTTTAAGAACATGTAATAAACGAAATAATCATACAAAATAATAAGAAAATACAAAGAAGCAAAATAATAATCATGATATAAAAGTGTGTTTATGTTGTGATTTAAAGATGATTACATGCATATTTGATCTAGTTTTGATGATTAGCATACAAATAACTTGTTAGATGATGTTTAAAAACATAATATAACAAGTGTACATGAAAATGTTTAAGGGTTTTGTTAAACATAAATGTTTAGATGGATGATCATA
This sequence comes from Helianthus annuus, assembly GCF_002127325.2. Classification (NCBI taxonomy): domain Eukaryota; kingdom Viridiplantae; phylum Streptophyta; class Magnoliopsida; order Asterales; family Asteraceae; genus Helianthus; species Helianthus annuus. The sequence continues at coordinate 69,025,890 of NC_035434.2, read as the reverse complement.
ATCTTTAATTTTGTTAAAGTATATAAGATTTTTCACTACAAATAATACTTTTACAAAGTTATAAAAAGAAACATACAAGATGGGTTTTTATAAAAAGTTTGTTAAAACTAGAAGGAAAGCATGGATTTTGAACTAGTTAAGTTATGTTATCATCATACCAAAACCCTACACGTTATTGATTTCATCTTGTTAAGATTTTGATATAAATCTCATATGTTTTTATTAAGAAAAATATGAGAAGATTATTGGTGATTTTATAACAAAAAGATATCTTTTATATAAACACGGCAAAGTATATATTTCAAAGGAAATATGGCCATTTTTCTTAAAAATCATAAGTTATAAAAACTATTATTTTTTACAAAATCTTTATTAGATTAAAAAGATTTTAAAGAATAGTTTTTATAAAAGCAAAGTTTGATATAAAGATATATTTTTGAGAAAATATATGTTTAGTTAACTTAACAACTTATGTGCTATGTGTTATTTGTTTGTATTAGTTATATGTATGATAACTAGGAACTTGAATACAATGGTACAAATAAACACAATGTACATTTCGACTAAAGTCTTACAAGACTACATGTAAATACGCTTTAAAAACAACTTACGGACATTCCGAGCCTTTGGACACAACTTATAGTCAAAATGGCCGACAGGCGAATCTATAAATATATCGCCATTCCGAGGAGTTACTACGACGCTTAGGCAATCTTTCGACGCAGATACACAGATATATTACGGTTAACAAAAGTCGAAATTTTAGAAACTTATAAAAACTTATATGTCTTCTATTTAACTAAAAACTCCATGTATGGTGATTTTTATAAAATGAAAGATGTTTTATAAATGGGCTTATAATTACAAATGGGCTTATTTTTATAAATGGGCTTACACTTACAAATGGGCTTATTTTTTTATAAATGGGCTTATACTTATAAATGGGCTTATATTTACAAATGGGCTTATCTTCATAAATGGGCTTATCAAAATACTTGGGCTAAGCCCAATAACATGAATACATGGGCTAAGCCCAATGTCAAAAATATGGGCTAAGGCCCAATAACATTAAGCCTAATAAAATGAATACATGGGCTAAGCCCAATGTCAAAACATATGGGCTAAGGCCCAATAATATTAAGCCCAATAACATGAATACATGGGCTAAGCCCAATGTCAAAACATATGGGCTAAGGCCCAATAACATTTGGGCCCAATAATATTATGGCCCAATAACATTGATTCATGGGCTAGGCCCAATAACATTAAGACATGGGCTCGGCCCAATGACATATAATTGATGAAAATACAATTATACAATTTATTCATACAAGACATGAAATCAAGAAGACAAGACCCGATGATACAACTCACAAGATACAAGATTACATATATATATTTGGTGAAATATATATATATGTATATATATATATATATATATATAACATTTTAACAAATCATACATCTAATACGCAGTTCAACGAAAAACAAAGACATATAATTCTTACACACATTTAAGACACAAGACTTGTACTCAAGTCATTTATAAAGACCGAAGTGTCTAACAAATATAAGAACATTTGTAGGTCGCAACACTATTCAGGACTACCGCACGTTAGATTATAGTTACTTCTATTCACAGATACGATTCTATGAGTTCATGTCCCCTATTCATTTAAATGTTTTATGACTTTACAACTATCGGGGAAAATACATGTTCAATCGTATGTTAAAGTTAGGGAATGAAACACCTTAGATCATGTGCGATTAGGGTCATACATCTAAGCATCATTAATCCAGTTTGGACCTAGGTACATAGGGTTAGATCTAATGGGTATTGGCGAGCCCCACTCTTGGTCGTGGACACATATAGAAGAGTGCGTTTGTGTCCCAGTCGATAGTAGTCGACACGAAATCGTGTAGGTTTGGATTGCTTCCGAATTCGTCACACATATTAATGTCCTCGCGAAACATTAATGATCAACGATTTCATTGACGCTTTACATACTACATCATTACATACAGATACATTTTATACAACTCACATTTTATGGATACATTTTATACAACTCACATCTTATGGATACATTTTATACAACTCACATTTTACAGATACCTTTTATACAACTCATATTTTACAGATACATCTCATATAACTAAACTGCATGAACTCGCCAACTTTTGTTGATGTTTTCAAACTTAACATGTATTTCAGGAAATTAGTGGACCATGCGGACATTTCAGTCAAGGAAAGCAAGTATAAAGACTCCATGCCACCATTTGATGGGCTTGCCCGTTATATACCGCCTCTTTGCGGTGATATAGTGGTCAAAGCCTTGACATTTTAAGACTTACATTTTGATGTATAAAACAATGACAACTTATTTTCATTTGATGGTTTGTAACCAATACATTTAACTTATCTTGCATTCTTTAGAAACGATTATGACAATGGCATTGGAGCTTCTTTTTATTCATTTAGTATGTTCACTTATATTGTTATGCAATGAGAACCAATCAGATCACACCTCGCGCTTCCGCTATGAGCGGGTGTGACAGAAACAATATAGGCCATGAGGGATTTCAAGAGAAGAAACAAAGAAAAAAATTTCGTCATCGCCGTAACCTACGGCGCTTGCCGTAGGCTACGACACTCACTTGTTCCATAATCATATGTCGTAGTCCAGTTGAGACATGGCGTAAGGAAAAGCTGGGCACCGTAACGTACGGCGCCAGCCGTAGGCTACGGCGCCATATTGACCGCCTTTGACCCTATGGCCGCCGTAAGCTACGGTGGGCGGCGTAGCTTATGGCGCCGTGTGTTCTCAACTTGTAACTGACATAATTAATGCCGTTTTTAAGTTGTCTTATGGTTTCCAATCATGGTAATTCGGTTACATTCACTCTAAAGACGAACTTGGGAGCTTCTTGGTGCTTGAAGACAATTGTTAAACATTGATTTTGTGTTTTGATTTGCTTTTAACATTAACTTGATTGATGATGATGATCCAAGCCATGAGTGGCTAAACTTTTTGTGATCATCCTAGATTGAAGGTTTGCTTGAGACATTTCATGTTTTGATTTCTATTTCTAGAATAATAGACTTGCATCTTTTGTTTGTTTGTTATGGTGTGTTGATACTTGTTCGTAAATTGTTAATTGATGCTTTGATCATAACTTAAACCATACGTTCTTGGTGTTGTTGGCAATCGAGATATCATGGGAGGGATTAGGATTGGGTATTGATTGATTGGTCACCGGCTAACAACCTCGCGTTCTAAGAATCGGAGTACTTAGTTCCCTTTCATCACGAACACGTAACTACACACGAACCATGTCTATGTGGTTCTTTCTAGTTGGGTTAAAACTTGGATGTCAATTGAAACCGGAAGTCTAGGATGGTTATTTGTCTCTAAATTATTTACAAACCAAATTCTTATTTTGCAATTAGATTAGTAATTTTAGTTTTTAAAAATCAAACAATCAACCCATCTCTTGATTTTATTTTTATTGGAATTAGTTTATGTTTAGTTAACTTAAATACATTTAGATAACGCACATTCCACAAACTCCCTGTGTTCGATACCCACTTACCGCTAGCTAATAATTGTATTTGGATTAAATTTTATTGAGACTTCGACCTCACGTCAAATTTTGGCGCCGTTGCTGGGTAGTAGTGCGCAACGTGTGTTATTTTTGATTTTTTTAGTTTGTTATTTTTCTGGTTTACGCTGGGTGTGTTATTGTGCATGTATTTACAGGTGCATGCGTACTAGGAGCTCTCACAAGATATCACCATTGGCATTTGATCCAGAAATTGAACAGACTTTGAGAAGAAACAGAATTTTGCTACGAGAAAACAAAATCAGTGGTTCACCAACAACACCTACTACACCAGTTACACCAATCAAATACATGGATCAATCACAGTTACCACCCACCACGGGTCAACCTACACCACCCTTTATACCATCTTCAACACAACCATCACCAAATACTACCATTCCTACATCCACACCAGAAATCAAACCAACCAACACTACCCTACCTGAGAACACACAACCTGAACACTCTTTCAGTTACAACCCTACACCATCCGCTGTTCCAGCTTATTCAACATTTTTTCCAACATCCGGCCAACCATCATCATCAAAAATACCACCACCTAACTTATACCAAACCGGTCCATCTATTCTACATTCTACCCCATTTCAACCGGGAGTGCAATTTCAACATACTTCGGGAGTAAGACAAGAGGGGGTTCGATGATGGGTATGATGATGATTTTGAGGGATATAAGGAAGAAGGATATATATATATATATATATATATATATATATATATATATATATATATATATATATATATATATATATATATATATATATATATATATATATATATATATATATATATATATATATATATATATATATATATATATATATATATATATATATGGGGGTGATGGAGATCAAGGGGAGTATACCTATGTTCAAGGTCAAAATCAAAGAATGTCAAGTGTTAGTAGGATTCCTCAACAACAAATCATACCTCAACAATTGCCACCACAAGGTCCACTGATGCAAAGACAAGTTCAACAACCTCATGTGGGGCCGAGAGTTCAACCACCTCCACAACAATTTGGGCCTCCACGAATGCAAGTTCAAAGACCGATGGGTCCTATACGTCTAAGAGTTTGGTTGGGTGTACCAAGAAGACATATTCGAGAACATGCGAGAGGTATAGAAGCACATTTTAGACCGGTGATCACTCATAATCCTTCACCAATAGTTATTCCTCAAAATGATCAAGGGAGGACGTTTGAAGTTCGAACGAATTCATTACAAAGTTTGCCAAAGTATAAGGGTCTAGCAACGGAGGAGCCTTATTTTCATTTGGAGTCTTATGATTCGATTTGCAACACTATTGGGGGTCAAGGATTCTCATCCGATGATGTTAAATTGGTGCTATTCCAATTCTCTTTAGAAGACAAGGCTAAAAAGTGGTTTTGTACCTTACCTTGGGCATCTATCTATACATGGGCAGAAATGCAACAAATCTTCTTGGATGAATTCTTTACCGCCCAAAAGACAAATGATGCTAGAAGGAGTTTGAGGAGTTTTCAACAACAATTGGGTGAGATGTTTCATGAAACATTCGAGAGGTTTAATATGATGATAAAGAATTGACCTCATCATGGGATAGAGCTATGGGAGTTGATGAATGCTTTTCATGAGGGGTTATGTTCCGAAGATGCTCGTGACTTAATGTCGATCACAAATGGTACTTTTGGCACAAATTACGAGTAAGACGATTGGAAATTTTTGGAACAAATGGCGGTCATATAAAAAATAAAAGCTCAATCATCAAGGAGAGCACGACCGGCCATTACCCGAACTCAAGTGCATGTGGTAGATGATGGTAATGTTCAAACTTCAAATCAAATTTATGATGTTTGTGCACTTTGTGTGACAACCCTCACCAAACCAGGAATCCGTACAAATTAATTAACATTTAATTAATGCTTAATTACTGTGCTTGCTTACAATTGTGGTTAAACTGCTTCTTGATTACTGATACATAAATATTCATGCATCATACTTTATTACTTGATGCACAAAAGCACAGTTAGCACAGTGAGCGGATAACCCAATAAACATGCTGACATTGCCAGCACTAGACAGACATTGTCTCTGAGGCCAGTATGAGCCGGGAATAGATTACTACACTAGTAGGGAGTGTAGGGAGGTGAGGATTATAAAACTGCGTCACTAAATGACAGTTATAGTGCCGGGAAGTACCTAAAACATACTTTAACTGCAAAATTCTGCACTTTTAAATAAAATTCAGCATTTAAATATGCTAGTAATGTGCAAAAACTTGACAAAATGATCCTGTATACCTTCTAAAGTTCGGGGATTAATTGTGACACAAAAAGCATTATAAAAGACACTTTACGGAACAATTAAGCACTTTAACGGAACCATACCCAACCGAACAGCCGGACATTACCCGGAACATAAAAATATTATCAAACACATTGTTTTTATTTTTCTAAGCTAGTTAGGGTCCCCGAACACCCTAACACCCCTTTATATTAATAAACACACATAATACACTAACTAATATCATTAGAACTTAACTAGAACCTAACTATACCATCACAAACCAACCATACCCCCCCTAGTTCGAACGGTTCCCCAAGAGTGGGGACATACCCTTGTTCCTTGATTATTTTATTTGCTAGTGTTTGATATCTAGATGACACAATATATGATGGATAATGTGAAGACATGGATTATAAATAAACTCAAAGGATTAGCAACTTCTCACTTCCACCATTCACCATCAACCAACAAAACTCCTTCCCTCTACACCCATTTCGGCTGCCACCATACCACCACCATATCATCACCTTCAAGTGCTCCTTCAAGCATTCTATACATACCCAAGGGTGCAAGTGATCATACAACGAAGCTTGGTGTGTTCGGAAGCTGAAGGACCTCTCTCGTTTTGTTTTAACCACCACATTTCTTCACTTGAACTCTCCTAGCTTTGTGCTAGTGGTAAGCACTTAGATCCTTGTATTTTACTTGTTATTTAAGTGGTTAATGACGTTTAAAGATCAAAAAGATAGAAAGTCTAAAGAACTTAAACAAGTCTTGAACATCATCTAACATACGATAAAGTAGTGTTAAAATGATGATGAAATATGATGATGCATGATAAATCTGAAATATATAAGTGATAATCTGCTGTAAGTATTGTTGTGATCGCTAAACATGTTAACAGAATCAATCGAACACACTTTATAGTGTTAAAAGACTGAAAACAGAAAGTTGTTTAGTGATTATAGCCAACTTTAGTTGGCTGTAACCAGACCGTAACCTAACGAAAAATGTATTTTCTGAAGTCTGGATTTATGTATTATGAAATACGGTTCTAATGGCACTGGAATCATAATTTTTGGACTTCGTTTACTATTTTTAAAGTGCCATTTTGTAACAGCAGCTAGAGCTGCATTTTTGCTGCTGAAAATATGCGTCATGTTTTCAGTCATAACTTGAATTCTGTGTAGGGTTATATCATAAAATTTTATACTATAGATTGTCACTGTTGTCGCTGTGAACCTCCAACTGGAATTACTTCAAACAGACTTACGATAAATTTTAGATGAATTATTCCGTGGACTGCGGTCAGAAAAAGATGAATCTAACTTCAGTCCGGAAAATGAATTTTTATAAAATATTGGTAATGAACTAGACCCCGATACTTTTACACAATAATATCTGGATCGTATAAGACATTCTGTAAAAATTTACGAATTTTTGGAATAAGATGACTATTTTATTAAAATACCCGAAAACAGCCCAGTTTTGTGTATTAAAACTGAATCAGTATAAGTAGTATTTTGCATGCCTAAATGTCGGGTTGGTTATTTGAAAGCGATCTAACATGTTATATGTTCAAGAAAATGATACGCTAGTAAGCGTGGATGCCTCCATTTATAAAGGAAACTCTGGCGAATTTTTCTAAAATTCCAATACTTAGAAAATATTTTTCTAAACAAGTGTTACTAGTATATCTTATAACTTGTGTTTCAAATACAAACTTCGCCATAAATTTTGTTACGAAATACAAAGTATCGGAGGTTGGTTTTCGCCAAATAAAAATGGGTAAACATATATTTAGAATATATATTTTATGCTGAGACACTTGTGTGATTGTTTGTTATTTTGTGTACTAGATATATTATTTTTAGGGTAAAAGTAATATAACTTGAAAATACCATGAAAGTACGATTCCAAAATAATACCAACGCTCTCACAAAAATGATTATTTAATTTACACAAGTAATGTTATATTACGAAACGTTGGAACGTAACTTACGAAATTTTTCAGAAAGTCCCTTTACATATATGTTTTTGGTGGAATATTACTTTGGAAATCAAAGAAGTAAAAATATATTATTTTTGGGAAAAATACATATATTTTGGAAATAAGTTATTTTGGACAAATGAGTTAAGTATATTCTCTAAGTGGGACTTAAAATATATTTTCGGAATTATAAAGCATACATGTATTAAAAACCCTCATCCTTGGGAAGGGAACACGTATACGAATACTCGAAAAGTACTAATACCGAAATATTGTATAAGCAATTATTCCAAAACTAAATACAATTATTATAACTTGGAATAATACCAGAATCGTAACTCAAAAACATATATACTAAGACAAGGCATGACACGTTCGTCTAATAGACGTTAGACCATTGTAGGTAGTCGTGTTTGCCGCGGAGATTTGGGTTACAAGTACGAAGACGCAATACAGTGAGTCCAAGCCAACCCGAATTTTCAAGGAAGTCAAGGTAACTTTGTTCCGCGCCAACCTTTTAATAATCAAGGTGGATAACGAGGTGGGAACAATCAAGGGTTTCAAAGGCAATATCAAACGGGTCAAGAGCAAGGGGGTCTTTGGGTGGAAATGAAATGATGGAAATGTTGAAGACAATGCAAGCGGAGATGCAAAACAGGTACCAAATGGATGATGCTCGCATTCAAAAGGACGAGATCCGTGACAAAGCTATTCAAACTTTGACCACCCAAATGGGTCAACTTGCGACCGAAGTGGCAGACTTGAAAAAAGGTAAAGGTCAATTACTAAGCGACACTAAGGTAAACCCTCCCATAATTCCTCTCGTGGTAATAATATTAATATTAATATTAATCATGTAAGTGTTTTGAGAAGTGGGAAAGAGTACAAAACCAATCCTTCACCGGATTTGGTTGATGGGGTGCTCGAGGATATAACGGGTCAAGAAAGTGAGAAAGAAAATGAAACACCTAATATTTCTTCTAAAAAACCCAATTTTGAAAAACCCGTTAATAATGAAGAAATAAAAGATAAAAATGAGGAAGGGGGATCTAGTCAAGTACCATTTCCCTCGGCTTTGTTAGATCCGGGTAAAAAGAATTTTATTTCAAAACGGGGTCCTCAAAAGGAAAAGATGTGGGAGGTGTTTAAACAAGTTAAAATTAATCTTCCTTTACTTGAAGCACTCAAACAATTACCCTCTTATGCCAAATTTTTAAAAGAATTGTGTACTCAAAAGAGGCAACAAAAGTGCCTAGATTGGTTGATTTGACTGAGCGGGTAAGTGCGGTTTTGAAAGGAGATCTTCCTCCTAAGATACAAGATCCGGGAACGCCCCTTATTAACATTCAAGTTGGGATTTTTCAAACTACGAGGGTGTTACTCGATCTTGGGGCCGGAGTAAGTATTCTAACGCGGGGGGGGGGGGGGGGGGGGGTGGGAGGGGGGGTTATATGACCAATATGGTTTTGGTCCATTAAAAAGGTTTGATACAACGGTGGTATTAGCCGATTTGTCTCATAAACTTCCTCGGGGTATAGTGCGGGATGTTATAGTAAAATTTGATGAATTTTATTATCCCGTTCATTTTCTTTTGTTAGATTACTCATCCGCGGACCCAATTCAACAACAAAATGTTATTTTAGGTCGGCCGTTTTTGAACACTACTCATGCCGTCATTGATTGTCGATATGGTACGGTCAACATGACATTCGGTAATAGAAAAATGAGATTAAATGTTTTAACTAACGGTGCTAATTCTTTTAGTGGTGATGAGTGTTTTCTAGCAGATTTCATCGATGGGTGCGACCCGCATGAATACGAAGAAGAGATTTTGGAATCGTGTGTGTGTGATGTTTCTTTGCAGGTTCACGCATGTGCATTGGGAATGGAAGAGAAGGAGCAAGAGGGTCTATCGATTAAGGAAGGAAGACCGCCATGGACCCACCAAATGGAAAATTTACCGGTGGGAATCGATTCAGGTACAAAGCCTTCTCTAGAATGTCCACCAAATTTGGAATTAAAGGAGCTACCAAAACACTTAGAAATGTGCATTTTTGGGGGAGAATGACACCTTACTGGTGATCATTGCTTCTAACTTGGATGTAGCTCAAGAGGAGGATTTGTTGCGAGTATTGAAGGCTCATAAGGCGGCAATTGGATGGACGATAGCCGACTTGAAAGGTATTAGTCCATCCATTGTTATGCACAAAATTATTACAAACGAAGATGCAAAGCCTACCCGTGAAACGCAAAGAAGGTTAAACCCGAACTTGAGAGAGGTGGTAAAGAAAGAAGTTATAAAGTGGTTGGATGCGGGGATTATCTATCCCATTTTGGACAGTGCGTGGGTAAGTCCGACTCCGGTACTGCCTAAAAAGGCCCGTATCCAGGTAATAAAAGATGAACAAGGCGAGCAAATTGCCACCCGACTGGTCACCGGGTGGCGAGTTTGCATTGACTATAGAAAATTAAACGCCGCTACCTCTAAGAACCATTTCCCATTACCCTTCATTGACCAAATAATTGAAAAACTTTCAGGTCAAAAATATTATTGTTTTCTGGATGGGTATTCGGGTTATAACCAAATTGCTATTTACCCGGATGACCAACACAAAACCATGTTTACATGTCCATATGGTCCTTTTGCTTTTCGGTGAATGCCATTTAGAATATGTAATGCCCCGATCACTTTCCAACGATATATGATGAGTATATTTTCGGACATGGCCGGGGAGTCTCTTGAAGTGTTTATGGATGCTTTTTCCATCTTTGGCCCAAGTTTTGAGTCTTGTCTTGATGAATTGGAAAAAGATTTAAAAAGGTGTGTTGAGACAAACTTGGTGCTAAGTTGGGAAAAAAGTCACTTTGTGGTTCAAGAGAGTATTGTGTTGGGTCATGTGATATCGAACCGGGGGATGGAGGTAGATAAAGCAAAGATTCGGGTAATTTCATCTCTACCTCCACCAAAGAATGTTAAGGGGGTGAGATCATTTTTGGGACATGCGGGTTTCTGTAGAAGGTTTATTAAAGGTTTTAGTGTAATTACAAAACCTTTATGTAATTTGTTGTTGAAAGATGTCCCTTTTGATTTTACTAACGAAAGTTTGCAAGCGTTTAATGTTTTGAAAGAACAGTTGGTGAAAGCTCCTATCTTGCAATCACTGGATTGGTTGAAGCCGTTTGAAATTATGTGTGATGCTAGCGACACGACCATTGGAGCGGTTTTGGGTCAAAGGGTTGATAAGAAGCCGGTGGTGATTTATTATGCAAGTAAAACTTTATCCAAGGTGCAACTGAATTATACCACAACCGAAAAAGAATTATTAGCGGTGGTGTATGCCTTAGACAAGTTTAGATCTTACATTTGGGGGAGCAAGGTGATTGTGTATTCGGATCATAGTGCGGTCCGATATTTGATGGAAAAGAAGGATGCAAAGCCCCAGTTGATTCGATGGGTGCTTTTGTTACAAGAGTTCGACATAGAAATTCGGGACAAGAAGGGTTGTGAAAATGTTGTGGCGGATCACTTGTCCCGGATCCCATTAGAAGGTGTTGATGATCCGAGTAAAATTAATGAACGGTTTCCCGATGAGCAATTGTTGACCATCTCTACTTTTGTTGCACCTTGGTATGCCCACTACGTTAATTATTTGGCCAAGGGTGCAATTCCAAGTCATTGGACCAAGAAACGAAGACAACAATTTTTGAGCCAAGTCAAACAATACATATGGGATGACCGAATCTCTTTAGGATTGGACCCAATCAAGTGATAAGAAGATGTGTTCCCGAGACCGAAGTATTAGAGATCTTGACCCATGCTCATTCGTCGGCTTGTGGAGGGCATTTTAGTGGAAACAAAATGGGATATCGGGTGTTGTCATGTGGGTTTTATTGGCCTACACTTTTTAAAGATGCTTGCGAGTTTGCTCGAAATTGTGTGAATTGTCAAAAAGTGGGAAGCATTTCGAAGCGGGATGAAATGCCTTTACAACGGTTAAGGTGTTTGATGTTTGGGGAAGAGACTTCATGGGTCCTTTTCCAAATTCAAACGGGTTCTTGTACATATTAGTTGCGGTGGATTACGTCTCGAAATGGATTGAAGCTATTGCTACAAGAACCAATGACCATTCCGTTGTGTGCAAGTTTGTGCACTCAAACATCTTCGCTCGTTTCGGTGTACCAAGGGTTATAAGCATGGTTGTAAAATAAGGTTTCCAAGGCCGAGTACTCCACGAGTAGTCGCTACAAGGTAGGCTGTCGAGGCGACTTTCTTCGACTCCGCCTAATTACTCGGAATCGGTCAAACACGGTCAACCTTGGCTAGAATTGGATCTAGTAGGTCAACTCGGGCCTAGTTTGACTTAAATAATAATAAAACATAATTTATATGCCTATCATTTTTAGAAATGAATATCATTTTCACATATTTTGTTATACATATTAGTAAATTTATGTTATTTGACATATATTTAATCTCCAAAAAGTAATTTCTTTATAATTTAACATGTCCGAGTACTCCCCGAGTACTCTTCGCCTTGACCGAGTACTCTCAACTCCCCAGTCGACCGACTAGGGAGCGCCTAGCGACTTTTGCAACCATGGTTATAAGTAGTGATGGTGGTTCACATTTTAAAAATTTTAATTTCAGAAAAGTTTTGAAGCGATACAACGTGAACCACCGAGTTGCTACACCATACTATCCGCAAACAAGTGGACAAGTCGAAGTGTCCAACCGTCAAATCAAAGAAATTCTCATGAAGACGGTTCGAACGTGTGACATCTGTGCCTCCACGGCCATCAAACAAATACCAAATCAATGAAATATTGTGTTTCATACTTAGGATTTGTATAAATATGTGTATCAATTGCACATATCAAATCTTGTTCGATTTCGAGTTCTAAATCGCTTTCTCGAAAGTTATACGCGAACTGATGCATAAACGTAATCAGTTTAACGTGACAAACACTCCGGAACAATGACATGGGCTTAACAAACCTTAAATAACCTTTACATAACTTAGAAATAAGTTTTGGAGGGTTTAGTGTGTCGAAATCAAGTTTATTCGCTTACAGGGACTAATTTCGATAAACTGCGAAAGTATGCCGATTCGTACTGTAACGAACATTCCATAATATGATCATAAGTTAAACATGCCCTAAATATCCTTTACATAGCTTAGAAATAGTTTTGAGGTGTTTGGTGCGTAAAAATAAACTTATTTGGTCAAACAGGGACTAAAAGCGTCAAAAAGTGCCTAAGTTTGCATTTTCGCGCATATCTTACGTTCTGAACATATCCAGACATCCAAAAATTTATGTAGTCATTAAAATATTTTGTTTTAGTAATTGGCATGATAAAATTACATTCGACGTTTCACACCCCGACCACGTAAAACAACAAATCGTGGCCGAAACGTTGGGGAGTGTTGTAACAGAATTATTGTTTCACAATCATGGATAGAAAAAGAGTTTCGTATGGTTGATTCATTAAGTAAATTTACATTGTCTTAACCCAAAACAAACAAGTTACACATCGACTATTATTGTTATTATGTCACTAAGGCCTCGTCCAGATCCTATGTAACGCATGCATCCTAGAAATCAACATCAAGCAACAACACCTGAAACATATGTTAAAACAAAGTCAACAAAGAAATGCTGGCGAGCACATAGGTTTTATAAGAGTATCAGATTCATGGCTCGTTTATGTGTTCCAGTACTTTATTAGACTACAAGAGTCAAAAATACAAACCTTGTTTTGAAAAGTGTATTGCAACATAATTAACCAACTCAAATCAAGTTGGTTATAGTTTATGAAATCTCATAGCCATGATTCTTAACCCCAAAAGCATTTGTTTTAGTAAACCAACTCGTAAAACATCTCGTAAAAACTCGTTAATAAAACTCGTATGGTTTATATTATTTCGAAAACCTCGTTGTGTGGCATCGTTTCAAAATCGTTTCCCCAGTTAACTAAATAATGACACAAAACGTAATATGATAAGAGGACTTATATATAAGATGTACCAGTGGCGTATGTAGCATGCTTTTATCATCCTACACCCGTCCCATTATCTAATCACAACCCAAAACCAATCATTTAATCAAATCGTTTATCTCGTTTAAGTCGTTTCAAATTGTTTAACTCGCCCCAAAATCGTCTAACTCGTTTTAATTGTGAAAACTACTTTTGTCATGTGGGTTTTATTGGCCTACAATTTTTAAAGATGCTTGCTAGTTTGCTCAAAATTGTGTGAATTGTCAAAAAGTGGGAAGCATTTCGAAGCGGGATGAAATGCCTTTACAACCAATCTTGGTGGTTGAGGTGTTTGACGTTTGGGGAAGAGACTTCATGGGTCCTTTTCCAAATTCAAACGGGTTCTTGTACATATTAGTTGCGGTGGATTACGTCTCGAAATGGATTGAAGCTATTGCTACAAGAACCAATGACCATTCCGTTGTGTGCAAGTTTGTGCAATCAAACATCTTCGCTCGTTTCGGTGTACCAAGGGTTATAATTAGTGATGGTGGATCACATTTTAAAAATTTTAATTTCAGAAAATTGTTGAAGCGATACAACGTAAACCACCGAGTTGCTACACCATACCATCCGCAAACAAGTGGACAAGTCGAAGTGTCCAACCGTCAAATCAAAGAAATTCTCATGAAGACTGTTCGAACATGTGACATCTGTGCCTCCACGGCCATCAAACAAATACCAAATCAATGAAATATTGTGTTTCATACTTAGGATTTGTATAAATATGTGTATCACTTGCACATATCAAATCTTGTTCGATTTCGAGTTCTAAATCGCTTTCTCGAAAGTTATACGCGAACTGATGCATAAAAGTAATCAGTTTAACGTGACAAACACTCCGGAACAATGACATGGGCTTAACAAACCTTAAATAACCTTTACATAACTTAGAAATAAGTTTTGGAGGGTTTAGTGTGTCGAAATCAAGTTTATTCGCTTACAGGGACTAATTTCGACAAACTGCGAAAGTATGCCGATTCGTACTGTAACGAACATTCCATAATATGATCATAAGTTAAACATGCCCTAAATATCCTTTACATAGCTTAGAAATAGTTTTGAGGTGTTTGGTGCGTAAAAATAAACTTATTTGGTCAAACAGGGACTAAAAGCGTAAAAAATTGCCTAAGTTTGCATTTTCGCGCATATCTTACGTTCTGAACATATCCGGACATCCAAAAATTTATGTAATCATTAAAATATTTTGTTTTAGTAATTGGCATGATAAATTTACATTCGACGTTTCACACCCCGACCACGTAAAACAACAAATCGTGGTGGAAACGTTGGGGAGTGTTGTAACAGAATTAATGTTCACAACCATGGATAGAAAAAGAGTTTCGTTTGGTTGATTCATTAAGTAAATTTACATTGTATTAACCCAAAACAAACAAGTTACACATCGACTATTATTGTTATTATGTCACTAAGGCCTCGTCCAGATCCTATGTAACGCATGCATCCTAGAAATCAACATCAAGCAACAACACCTGAAACATATGTTAAAACAAAGTCAACAAAGAAATGCTGGCGAGCACATAGGTTTTATAAGAGTATCAGATTCATGGCTCGTTTATGTGTTCTAGTACTTTATTAGACAACAAGAGTCAAAAATACAAACCTTGTTTTGAAAAGTGTATTGCAACATAATTAACCAACTCAAATCAAGTTGGTTATAGTTTATAAAATCTCGTAGCCATGATTCTTAACCCCAAAAGCATTTTTTTAGTAAACCAACTCGTAAAACATCTCGTAAAAACTCGTTAATAAAACTCGTATGGTTTATATTATTTCGAAAACCTCGTGTGACATCGTTTCAAAATCGTTTCCCCAGTGAACTAAATAATGACACAAAACGTAATATGATAAGAGGACTTATATATAAGATGTACCAGTGGCGTATCTAGCATGCTTTTATCATGCTACACCCGTCCCATTATCTAATCACAACCCAAAACCAATCGTTTAATCAAATCGTTTAACTCGTTTCAAATTGTTTAACTCGCCCCAAAATCGTCTAACTCGTTTTAATTGTGAAAACTACTTTTTTCATGTGGGTTTTATTGGCCTACAATTTTTAAAGATGCTTGCGAGTTGGCTCGAAATTGTGTGAATTGTCAAAAAGTGGGAAGCATTTCGAAGCGGGATGAAATGCCTTTACAACCAATCTTGGTGGTTGAGGTGTTTGATGTTTGGGGAAGAGACTTCATGGGTCCTTTTCCAAATTCAAACGGGTTCTTGTACATATTAGTTGCGGTGGATTACGTCTCGAAATGGCTTGAAGCTATTGCTACAAGAACCAATGACCATTCCGTTGTGTGCAAGTTTGTGCAATCAAACATCTTCGCTCGTTTCGGTGTACCAAGGGCTATAATTAGTGATGGTGGTTACATTTTAAAAATTTTAATTTCAGAAAATTGTTGAAGCGATACAACGTAAACCACAGAGTTGCTACACCATACCATCTGCAAACAAGTGGACAAGTCGAAGTGTCCAACCGTCAAATCAAAGAAATTCTCATGAAGACGGTTCGAACGTGTGACATCTGTGCCTCCATGGTCATCAAACAAATACCAAATCAATGAAATATTGTGTTTCATACTTAGGATTTGTATAAATATGTGTATCAATTGCACATAACAAATCTTGTTCGATTTCGAGTTCTAAATCGCTTTCTCGAAAGTTATACGCGGACTGATGCATAAACGTAATCAGTTTAACGTGAAAAACATTCCGGAACAATGACATGGGCTTAACAAACCTTAAATAACCTTTACATAACTTAGATATAAGTTTTGGAGGGTTTAGTGTGTCGAAATCAAGTTTATTCGCTTACAGGGACTAATTTCGACAAACTGTGAAAGTATGCCGATTCGTACTGTAACGAACATTCCATAATATGATCATAAGTTAAACATGCCCTAAATATCCTTTACATAGCTTAGAAATAGTTTTGAGGTGTTTGGTGCGTAAAAATAAACTTATTTGGTCAAACAGGGACTAAAAGCGTCAAAAAGTGCCTAAGTTTGCATTTTCGCGCATATCTTACGTTCTGAACATATTCGGACATCCAAAAATTTATGTAGTCATTAAAATATTTTGTTTTAGTAATTGGCATGATAAAATTACATTCGACGTTTCACACCCCGACCACGTAAAACAACAAATCGTGGCGGAAACGTTGGGGAGTGTTGTAACAGAATTATTGTTTCACAACCATGGATAGAAAAAGAGTTTCGTTTGGTTGATTCATTAAGTAAATTTACATTGTCTTAACCCAAAACAAACAAGTTACACATCGACTATTATTGTTATTATGTCACTAAGGCCTCGTCCAGATCCTATGTAATGCATGCATCCTAGAAATCAACATCAAGCAACAACACCTGAAACATATGTTAAAACAAAGTCAACAAAGAAATGCTGGCGAGCACATAGGTTTTATAAGAGTATCAGATTCATGGCTCGTTTATGTGTTCCAGTACTTTATTAGACTACAAGAGTCAAAAATACAAACCTTGTTTTGAAAAGTGTATTGCAACATAATTAACCAACTCAAATCAAGTTGATTATAGTTTATAAAATCTCGTAGCCATGATTCTTAACCCCAAAAGCATTTGTTTTAGTAAACCAACTCGTAAAAACTCGTTAATAAAGCTCGTATCGTTTATATTATTTCGAAAACCTCGTTGTGTGACATCGTTTCAAAATCGTTTCCCCAGTGAACTAAATAATGACACAAAACGTAATATGATAAGAGGACTTATATATAAGATGTACCAGTGGCGTATCTAGCATGCTTTTATCATGCTACACCCGTCCCATTATCTAATCACAACCCAAAACCAATCGTTTAATCAAATCGTTTATCTCGTTTAAGTCGTTTCAAATTGTTTAACTCGCCCCAAAATCGTCTAACTCGTTTTAATTGTGAAAACTACTTTTGTCATGTGGGTTTTATTGGCCTACAATTTTTAAAGATGCTTGCGAGTTGGCTCGAAATTGTGTGAATTGTCAAAAAGTGGGAAGCATTTCGAAGCGGGATGAAATGCCTTTACAACCAATATTGGTGGTTGAGGTGTTTGATGTTTGGGGAAGAGACTTCATGGGTCCTTTTCCAAATTCAAACGGGTTCTTGTACATATTAGTTGCGGTGGATTACGTCTCGAAATGGATTGAAGCTATTGCTACAAGAACCAATGACCATTCCGTTGTGTGCAAGTTTGTGCAATCAAACATCTTCGCTCGTTTCGGTGTACCAAGGGTTATAATTAGTGATGGTGGTTCACATTTTAAAAATTTTAATTTCAGAAAATTGTTGAAGCGATACAACGTAAACCACCGAGTTGCTACACCATACCATCCGCAAACAAGTGGACAAGTCGAAGTGTCCAACCGTCAAATCAAAGAAATTCTCATGAAGACGGTTCGAACGTGTGACATCTGTGCCTCCACGGCCATCAAACAAATACCAAATCAATGAAATATTGTGTTTCATAGTTAGGATTAGTATAAATATGTGTATCAATTGCACATATCAAATCTTGTTCGATTTCGAGTTCTAAATCGCTTTCTCAAAAGTTATACGCGAACTGATGCATAAACGTAATCAGTTTAACGTGAAAAACACTCCGGAACAATGACATGGGCTTAACAAACCTTAAATAACCTTTACATAACTTAGATATAAGTTTTGGAGGGTTTAGTGTGTCGAAATCAAGTTTATTCGCTTACAGGGACTAATTTCGACATACTGTGAAAGTATGCCGATTCGTACTGTAACGAACATTCCATAATATGATCATAAGTGTCGAGAAAATCATGTTTTCTAAAAGTCGGATGACACACTAACAAGTATGATTTTTACAAACCACAAGTGTATAAACGCTTGTGAAACGAAAGGTTTCGACAAAATAACAATCTTTGTAAAAGATGACGGAAAGATGTAAAGATGGATTTATTCTAAAAACGAGGTTTTTACGAGATTAAACTATTTTATACAAAGATCCACAAACTATAACGGGATCTACACTATAGTTTTCGGAAAAACTACAAGTTCATGCGACTATGCAATTTACATACTTGTCGACTAGTTTGATGTGTCGGAAATTGTTTGATTGAATCAAGAAGTTGTTGAAATGATTTTGTAAAAGAAAATGATACGCTTGAAAGCGTGGCCACCTCCAGTTACAGGGGAAACTCTGGCGAAATTTTTCTAAAAACATAACACTTAGAATTATTTACAAGTGTTAGAATTATTTTTGATATGTTTTCAAAATATATTTCGCCATGACTTTATTTACAAATATTCGGAGGTGGGATTTTCACAAAATTAAACGTGATAAATATATATTTGGTAAATATAATTTTTCACAACACTATTTATGATTATTTTGTGAAACTACACAAATATTATTTTTAGAGTAAAAATAATATTTACAAACGTTGACGAATCCAAAATAATACGAACGCTTTCACGATAAACATATAAGTTACAACGGTAATTATTATTACCACACGATTACTAAAACGTAACTTACGCATTATACGGAAATGATTATGAACGAATATTTTATCAACGTATTATTTTTGGGGAAAAATTATGTGAAATGGAAATATAATATTTTTGAGAAAAATATTTATATTTGGAATTAGAAATGAAAATATATTAAGTGAGACTTAATATTATAAATTGAACGCACATGTATTAAATCCCCCATCCTTGGGAAGGAGATTAACTACCAAGTACATGCAAAATATAAACACGAAATAGTTGTCTAACTATTTCCCAAAAACCTAAACTATAAAGCTAAGGCACGACCATCCGTCTAATAGAATTAGTACATGTAGGTCGTCGCACAGCTGACATTCGGAGTACTTGGTAGAGACGCACTGACTGTGAGTTCATGTCCCCCTTTTTTCTCTTAACTGTTTTCAGTTTTCTAAACTGCGGGGTGAAATACATGTTACTATTTACGAGTACTTTATACATGGTATGGTTAGCGTAAGGAGGGTTACTACTTAGATCATGTGAGTGGGTAGGCGCAACTTGAGGCCATTAATCCTCATTGTAGGACCGAGGGACAGTAGCGGTAGATCTATCTGGGTGTAGCGAGCCCAGCCCCAGGCCCACATAACGGACCTCGGGGTGACTTTTTGCCCAACGCATAAATCCGCTAGGTTTGAGTCTTCCTACTTGCACTTCACACATATCAATGGCCTTGCAAACCATTGGTGATCTCTTTTTCCTTATTTGCTACATACCAGGATTTTTGATAAATACAAAGGTTTATTTACTCACTTACACATGAACTCGCTCAACATTATTGTTGATTTTTCAACTTACATGTATTTCAGGGAATTAAAGATCTGGCACGGTATGGCACGTTTTCCCGCTGCACTAGTTTCCAAGGTCATCCGGGGTTTAGGGAATGTGACTCTTTCCTGGACAAGTCACAGTCCTTAAACTGTGTTTATGTTACGTTTAAGTTGTAATGTTTGTTGAACAAGGTTATGGTTGTTAGGGCGTGTTTCCCGTTAAAACAATGGTACTGTATTTGGTTTTAAAACTTAATGGATGATTCTTGCATGTTTTTAATTCATATAGCTTTGTTATGATTAAGCTATGGTATTAAGAAGTCACACCAAATTAACCACGCTTCCGCAAAGCCAGGGTGTGACAGCTTGGTATCAGAGCTCTGATCATAGCGAACTAGGATTCCTTCTCGAGTCTAGACTATGATCACTAGGGCTCTCACGAAAACATTTTTACTGCATACCACTTAAGTCCAGATCCAAAACGTTTTTACAAACAAATGTTGAGCGCATTTTATTTATTATTTTTAGGCTCAGTCTGGGAGGCTGAGGCTCGGTCTGGGAGGCCGAGGCTCGATCTAATGGATCGAGGTAGTTGTCTAGTGGGACTAGGGAGTCAGTCTGGGAGGCTGGGAGAATTGACTAGTGGGACTAGGGAGTCAGTCTGGGAGGCTGGGAGAATTGTCTAGTGGGACTAGGGAGTCAGTCTGGGAGGCTGGGAGAATTGGCTAGTGGGACTAGGAACGTCAGTCTGAGAGACTGGGAGGCTAGTGGGACTAGGAAGAGCAGTCTGAGAGGCTGGGAAGCTAGTGGGACTAGGAGGATTATGTGATATCTTACTTGGTAACTTATGTGATTACTTGATTGTACGGCTGATTATTTGTGCATATTTGTGTTTATGATTACACACTCATGGACTCCGCCGGTACTGGCGACTCGGACACCACTGGACCCAGACCTATCGTATCTGATGACCTCCCATCCTCGGAGCACGAGGTGCACACCTCTGACTACACCAGCACGGACGATGACGATTTCCAGCCCTTCGCACTACCCGAGGGTGCTGATGAGCCTGCAGATGGCCCTCCTGCTGAGTACCTACCTCTAGTAGTGATTCCGGCTCCTATACCTTTAGCCGTTTATCCAGCATATGACTTACTTCTTGACGCCGAGGCTGACGGCGATATCGATCTGTTTGAGGATGAGCCTATCGAGGATGAGATCCCGGACGCAGCCCTTCTTCCTGCTGCGAGGACTCACCCGCACATTCACCGGTCCCAGACTCCTTTAAGTCTGTGGCATCCGCACCATCTCACGAGGTGAGCGCACAGCACTTTGCACACGATTCGGATCCTGACCAGGCATCCTCTGCCGCACCTATTCCTAGCTTCGCGTTGGACCATGATGACATAGAGGATTCTGATCCCATCTTTCCTCCGGGATTCGACCCGGATCATGATATTGAGTTTATCCCGATGGGACCAGCCCATGGAGGATCCCGCTGATCCAGTTGATCCTATTGATCCCGAGTTCGATTTCGAGATGGCTTTTGATGACCATGAGCCTGCCTTGGCTCCTGAGCAGGCAGCTGCTCTAGATCCTATGCCCGAGCATGACCCCCTACATGCTGGTATCCCAGTTGAGCCTATTCTAGCTGACCCACCTGTTGGTGATCTTCCTGTGGATGTTCCTTTGTTAGAGGGTGATCAGGTCATTGTTGTCGATCCTATTGTTCCCCCACCTATTGTTGATATACCTGTTGACCATCCTGTCGATCACATTGCACCAGTCGATCCTGTTGTTGCTCCCCCATTTGATCCCGTTCCACTTGAGCCTGAGCACGCACTATTTGCAGACCACATGGATCCACCGGATGAGCATGCACAGCACGGTTGGATACCTGCTGATGAGGATGTTCCACCTTTGCCCCCTCAGATCCCTGTTACACGACATATTGATTTTTCTTTTCAGGTTCCTCCGATTGTACCTCCAGCGAGGCCTGGAGAGGGTTCTTCAGCCCATCCTTTTGGGCACGTACCGATGTCTATCCCCTTTATGCCCAGAGGTCATCTGTTCCACCCTCTGCTTCACCGTTTCATGTGGCACCGTTTGACCCCACCAGTGAGCCTTTGCTTTGGTCGACACCACCAGTCATGCCACCTACTGATCCTTACCATCCGTTTCATGTGGGACACACTATAGAGGATGTTTTGATGTCCTTCGTTTATCAGCACGAGTCACACACGCAGTGTCTCCAGGAGCTTGAGAGAGCTCAGCTGCCACCATGTTCATGCCATGGTCAGACACACTCTCCTCTTCAGCCATGTCGATCATTACCCCCAGATTATGTTGCTCGCCTCTTTACACTAGAGCAGCAGGTTGCTTCTGTTATCCGTACTCAGCGAGCTATGGAGGAGGACTGGCTCCAGTTACGTCGCTTGCTTTACACTTACTTTCCCCCTCCTCCACCGCCATCTGTAAAGAGCTCATCAGTACTGCTTGTGTAGACGTTGGTGAGAGGACCGCGATTGCTTTTGGTTGCACGGCATTTTGGAGACTACATGATGATACTGACTTTTGACACATACTTGATGTACTTGTTGTATTTGACACTGACTTGATATAGTTTTTGGACAGGGGTGATGTAGCCCCTAGTTGATTGATGATTGTATGACACAATGATGTACTGATACACTTACGTTGTGGTCTCGATATATATGGCAATCGCAGTATTCTCATCATATTTGATTCGCTTGATTACTTATTTATATTTTTATGACATGGGATGTTGTGTGTATAATATTTATGACATGGGATGTTGTGTGTATAATATTTGTGACATGGGATGTTGTGTGATTAGTAATTGTGAAGTATTGATAACATGAGATGTTATGCGTTATTACTATTACTATATACGTACGTTATATTATGGCCTGACCGACGTAAACACATCTTTAGAAGATGCCGCCGAGACGTCAACAACAGCAAATGCCTACGACCCAGGCCGAACTACAGCAAGTCATTACTGCTGCTATCGCTCAATATGCTGCCTCTCAAGGAGGAATGAGTGGAAGCAACTCTGGCAACACTGGCAACAACAACAATCCACCTCATGGTAACCCTAAGTCATTAAGACATACCATGACCTAAATGGATTCCCTTAGGAAGAGTGCTAATGCCAATCATATGTTATAATGTATGTGCAGGGTGCACCTACAAGCAGTTCTTGGACTGCAAGCCCGTAAACTTTGATAGCACAGGAGGTGATGTCGCCTTTGTCCGCTGGGCTGAGAAAACAGAATCTGTTCTTCGCATGAGCAAGTGCGCATTGGATCAGCAAGTCACTTATATCTCTGGGCTATTTTTGGATGGAGCCCTATCCTGGTGGAACTTGCAAGTACAAACACTTAGCGAAGCTGCTGCCTACGCGCTGACATGGGCTGAACTGAAGGAACTCATGCGCAAGAAGTACTGTTCCCGCGCTGAAATTCAGAGATTGGAGACCGAGTTCTAGCATTTGAAAATGGAAGGTCCTAAGATAGCAGAGTATGTTCAGAGATTCCACGACTTGTCGCATGTGGTACCCTACATGGTCACTCCTGAGTTCAAGAGGATTGAACGCTTCATTTGGGGATTAGCTCCTCAAATCATAAGCATGGTGACCTCCTCCAAACCTGCGACTATCACTGAAGCCATTGATTTAAGCGTGGCTCTCACAGAGGAGGCAATTCGTTTGAACAAGTTTGATGAAGTGGAGCCTAAGAAGAAAGAGACTCATGTGGAGTCGTCAGGTGGTAACAAGCGGAAGTTTTCAAACTTCAAGCAGGGCACAGGGGTGGTGGTTAAGAAAGGGGGAATCAAATGCGCCAGCACAGGATACAGCTGGTAGTAGGAGGAAAGGTAAGGGATATATGGGTACACATCCCAAGTGCAACTCATGTCAACGACATCACTCTGGTCGTTGCGGGCTGAAGGTATGTGAAGCTTGCGGAAAGACTGGCCATTCAAAGGATTCTTGTTGGGCTAGCGCTGGCCGGGGAGGCCAAGGAGGATTTGGGAATAGAAATAACCGTGGTGGTACTGGGAACCGCCCACAAGGAAATAATGGAGGTGATGGGAATCGGGTCAATAATGCAAACCAAGCGGGCGCCATGAATCGTAATCAGAGAAACAATCAAGCTGGAAACGATGGTGGAAACGGGCAGAGGCCCGGATGTTTCAATTGTGGTGACCTTGGGCATTACAAGAGGAATTGCCCGGAGTTGAACCAAGCCCGCGGAAGGATTTTCAACATAGAGGCAAGGGAAGCGCGCCAGGATCCCAATGTTGTCACTGGTACGTTCCCTGTAAACCAACGCTATGCATCCGTTTTATTTGATACTGGCGCCGATTATAGCTTCGTATCGTTAGAATTTAAGAATATGCTTGGTTTAACCGCTAGTAAGTTAGATATTCCGTACTTGATCGACTTGGCAAATGGGAAGTTAGTAGAAGCTAATGAGGTGATTCGAGGTTGCGTAATCGAATTGGGAGAGCGTGAGTTCGCTCTAGATCTACTACCAGTCCAGTTGGGAAGCTTCGACGTGGTAGTAGGAATGGATTGGTTATCAAGTAACAAGGCCGAGATAGTTTGTCACGAGAAGATCGTTCGTATTCCGACCGATGATGGTGAGACCATTGTTGTTCACGGAGAGAAGCGTGAGACGCCGTTGAGGATTATTAGCTGCCTAAAAGCAAGAAAATGTTTGAAGAAAGGATGTGTTGCTTTTCTGGCACACATTGTAGATAAGAAAGCTGAAGAACCGAAGATCGAAGACATCCCTGTCGTGAGGGAGTACCCAGAAGTCTTCCCAGAAGATTTGCCTGGCTTGCCGCCCCAAAGGCAAGTGGAATTCCGCATTGACTTAGTTCCAGGCGCCGCGCCTGTGGCTAAGGCACCCTACATACTTGCTCCGACTGAGATGCAAGAACTGTCGACACAACTTCAAGAGTTGTTAGACAAGGGATTTATCCGACCAAGCTTCTCGCCTTGGGGAGCTCCAGTTTTGTTTGTCAAGAAGAAGGACGGTAGTTTCCGTATGTGCATTGACTACAGAGAGTTGAACAAGCTGACGATCAAGAATAGGTATCCCTTGCCAAGAATCGATGATCTGTTTGACCAACTACAAGGTTCAAGCTTTTATTCAAAGATCGATCTCCGATCTGGATACCATCAGTTAAGGATACAGGAGGAGAATATCCCAAAGACAGCCTTCAGAACTCGATATGGACACTACGAGTTTCTCGTTATGCCGTTTGGTTTGACAAACGCACCTGCAGTGTTCATGGATTTGATGAATCGAGTTTGTAAGCCGTACTTGGATAAGTTCGTGATTGTATTCATCGATGATATTTTGATTTATTCAAAGACGAAGGCTGAGCACGAGCAGCACTTAAGAGCTATTCTGGAGCTGCTAAAGAAGGAACAGTTGTACGCCAAGTTCTCTAAGTGCGAGTTTTGGCTATGAGAAGTGCAATTCCTTGGGCACGTGGTAAACGGAGATGGAATCCACGTGGATCCAACCAAGATCGAGGCGATCAAGGATTGGGAAACGCCAAAGACGCCATTCGAGATTCGGCAATTCTTGGGTTTGGCTGGCTATTACCGAAGATTCATTGAGAATTTTTCAAAGATCGCTCAACCATTGACGCTCCTCACTCAGAAGGACAAGAAGTTTGATTGGGGAATCAAACAGGAAGAAGCGTTCCAGATATTGAAAGATAAGCTTTGCAACACGCCAATCTTAGCCCTACCAGAAGGTACAGATGATTTTGTGGTATACTGCGACGCATCGCGTTAAGGATTGGGTTGTGTGTTGATGCAACGCCAAAAGGTTATTGCCTACGCGTCACGCCAGCTGAAGGTACATGAGAAGAACTATACCACACATGATTTGGAACTAGGCGCCATAATTTTTGCATTAAAGATCTGGAGACACTACCTTTATGGTACGAAGTGCACAATCTTCACAGATCACAAGAGCCTCCAACACATATTCAACCAGAAGGAGTTGAATATCAGGCAAAGACGATGGGTAGAACTGTTGAATGACTACGACTGCGAGATTAAGTATCATCCAGGGAAGGCGAATGTGGTCGCCGATGCCCTAAGTCGAAAGGAGAGAATCAAGCCTATAAGGGTTAGGGCTTTGGAAATGGTTATTCGAACCGACTTTCCTCTGCGCATTCGTGTCGCGCAGAAGGAAGCTCTCAAAGAAAGAAACCTTGGAGAAGAGTATCTCCGTAGGATGGAGAAGTTATTGGTACCAAACAGGGAAGGAACATTGTGTTTTGAGAAAAGGATTTGGGTTCCTCTGTTTGGTGGTTTAAGGAAGGTTATTTTCGATGAAGCTCACAAGTCGCGGTACTCTATCCATCCTGGAGCGGATAAGATGTACCAGGATCTTAAAGATTACTATTGGTGGCCTAGGATGAAAGGCGATGTGGCTATTTATGTGAGCAAATGTTTAACTTGCGCTAAGGTGAAGGCGGAATACCAGAAGCCTTCGGGACTTCTGCAGCAACCAGAGATTCCCAAGTGGAAATGGGAACAAATCTCTATGGATTTTATTACAAAGTTGCCAAGAGCGCCAAGAGGCCATGACACTATTTGGGTAATAGTGGATCGCTTAACGAAGTCAGCACACTTCTTACCTATCCGCGAGAAGGATAATACGAGCAAACTGGCCGAAATTTACATGAGAGAGATTGTTACATGCCATGGAGTACCTCTCTCAATCATCTCCGATAGAGACGGAAGGTTCGTATCGAGGATTTGGCAATCCTTCCAGGAAGCTTTTGGCTCAAAATTGAATCTGAGCACTGCTTTTCACCCGCAGACCGACGGCCAAAGTGAGCGGACGATTCAGACATTGGAGGACATGCTGAGAGCATGTGTTATGGATTTAGGCGGTAGCTGGGATAAACATTTGCCTCTGGTGGAGTTTTCATACAACAACAGCTATCACACCAGTATTGGTGCCGCGCAATTCGAAGCTTTATATGGGCGCAAGTGCAGATCACCGCTCTGTTGGTCCGACGCAGGTGATAGACAGTTGGTTGGTCCTGACATGGTACAGGAAACCACAGATAAGATCGCACAGATACGAGATCGCATCGGTGCGGCTCGTGACCGGCAGAAAGCCTACGCAGATCGAAGCAGGAAACCCCTAGAGTTCGAGGTTGGTGATATGGTTTTGTTGAAGGTATCACCCTGGAAGGGTGTGGCACGCTTTGAGAAGCGTGGGAAGTTGAATCCAAGGTATATTGGACCGTTCAAGATCTTGGAAAGAATCGGGTTAGTAGCATACAAGTTGGATTTACCTGCTGAACTAAATAGTGTTCACGATACGTTCCATGTATCCAATCTGAAGAAGAGTCCAACACAAGTTACCGTTGCCATCCCCACCGACGAAATTCATGTTGACGACACGCTCCATTTCGTTGAAGAACCTGTTGAGGTCACGGATTGGAAAGTGAACAAGACCCGCCGGAGCAGTGTCAAGCTCGTCAAAGTTCGTTGGAATGCTAGACATGGTCCCGAATTCACCTGGGAGCGTGAGGACCAAATGAAAGAGAAATACCCCCATATATTTCCTAAGAACCCTGCTTCTACAAGCAGAACTTAAAATTTCGGGACGAAATTTTTCTAATGGGGGGAGAATGTGACAACCCTCACTAAACCAGGTATTCGTACGATTTAATTAATAATTAATTGCTGCTTAATTACTGTGCTTAACTGAAATTGCCGATGAACTGCTACTTGACTTTATTACTTGAACATATCTGCATCATACTTTACATTCCGTCACTACATTATTTTACATGCTGAACCTTAGTGACAAACATGATGCACAAAAGCACAGTAGCATTAGAACGGATAACCTATTGAACATGCTGATAAAGCCAGCATCAGGCAGACACTGCCTCTAAGGCCTGTATGAGCCAGAAATATTTTACTACACCCGTAGTGAGTGTAGGGATACAAGGGTTATAGAACCACGTCTCTAGGAATAAGATATAATGACTGGATGTGCCTAAAACGTACTCTTAGCACCAAACACATCACTTTTATTAACATATCAGCTTCTGGCTAACTAATAAAGTGCCAAAACATGAGGAAAATATTCCTGACACTTTGAGAAATAAGTTGTGTCACTAAAAATGTTACTTACGACACTTAAAAGCTTATTTAAGCACTTTAGCGGATTACTATCCAACCGAACAACCGGACTTTACCCGGAATATAAAAATATTGTCAGTAACAATGTTGGTCTTTTTCTGAGCCAGTTAGGGTCCCTGAATACCCTAACACCCGCTATAGAGCACATCACACCACTAACCGAGTTAACCCCTAATCTAACCTAGTTAACTAACTAAACACTAACTAACTTGTTGGAATCAAACTAGAACCCCCCCCCTAGGGCCGATCGGTCACACTGTGACCAAGCCTTGTACCATTTCTTGATTATAATATTCCATAGTGTCTCATATCAAGAGAACACTAGGACCTTTGGACCTTGAACTTGATTTTTGTCTATAAAACTCAACACTTACACACAAGATTAATCACTTCACAAACCACCCAAAACTTTCTCTCCTCTCTTGCTCTAGCTTTCGGCCGAACCCCCCTCCCCCACTACATCCATTTTCGGCTTCCATCTTTCAAGATTCAAGCATACACAAGTGTTAAGGGTCGCGTACGAGGAGTCTTGGAGCAAACGGAAGGCGAAGGACCTTTCTACTTTGCTTTTATCCACCACTTCTTCGCATAGATTCTTCCCTAGCCTCGAGCTAGAGGTATAATGCTTAAAACTCATACTCGAACTAATCTAAGGTGGTTAATAAGATTTGTAACGGTTAAAACTCGGAAACTTGCATTTTGAAGCTTTAAAGTCTACTAAAAACCTGAATCTTGATGGTTAAAGGCATAATAGTTGTGTAAAAGTTGTAGTAATTGAAAGTTGTGATTATTTAGGCCCGATCTACGTTGTGGTAGCTCGGATCACCATTTAACCCAGTTTGGTTAAGATCATGGATCTTGACATAAGCTTGATTCGAATGATACAAGGGTTAAAAGGTGAAACTCTACCACACGAGAAACATGAACTTGTGTAAAAGTATTTTTACTTGTGAAATAGTGTTTAAAACTAGCGGATCTACGTATCTGCAAGTGGTATTTTCAAAGGACCAAGTGTCGAGAAAATCATGTTTTCTAAAAGTCGGATGACACACTAACAAGTATGATTTTTACAAACCACAAGTGTATAAACGCTCGTGAAACGAAAGGTTTCGACAAAATAACAATCTTTGTAAAAGATGACGGAAAGATGTAAAGATGGATTTATTCTAAAAACGAGGTTTTTACGAGATTAAACTATTTTATACAAAGATTCACAAACTATAAAGGGATCTACACTATAGTTTTCGGAAAAACTACAAGTTCATGCGACTATGCAATTTACATACTTGTCGACTAGTTTGATGTGTCGGAAATTGTTTGATTGAATCAAGAAGTTGTTGAAATGATTTTGTAAAAGAAAATGATACGCTTGAAAGCGTGGCCACCTCCAGTTACAGGGGAAACTCTGGCGAAATTTTTCTAAAAACATAACACTTAGAATTATTTACAAGTGTTAGAATTATTTTTGATATGTTTTCAAAATATATTTCGCCATGACTTTATTTACAAATATTCGGAGGTGGGATTTTCACAAAATTAAACGTGATAAATATATATTTGGTAAATATAATTTTTCACAACACTGTTTATGATTATTTTGTGAAAATACACAAATATTATTTTTAGAGTAAAAATAATATTTACAAACGTTGACGAATCCAAAATAATACGAACGCTTTCACGATAAACATATAAGTTACAACGGTAATTATTATTACCACTCGATTACTAAAACGTAACTTACGCATTATACGGAAATGATTATGAACGAATATTTTATCAACGTATTATTTTTGGGGAAAAATTATGTGAAATGGAAATATAATATTTTTGAGAAAAATATTTATATTTGGAATTAGAAATGAAAATATATTAAGTGAGACTTAATATTATAAATTGAACGCACATGTATTAAATCCCCCATCCTTGGGAAGGAGATTAACTACCAAGTACATGCAAAATATAAACACGAAATAGTTGTCTAACTATTTCCCAAAAACCTAAACTATAAAGCTAAGGCACGGCCATCCGTCTAATAGAATTAGTACATGTAGGTCGTCGCACAGCTGACATTCGGAGTACTTGGTAGAGACGCACTGACTGTGAGTTCATGTCCCCCTTTTTTCTCTTAACTGTTTTCAGTTTTCTAAACTGCGGGGGTGAAATACATGTTACTATTTACGAGTACTTTATACATGGTATGGTTAGCGTAAGGAGGGTTACTACTTAGATCATGTGAGTGGGGAGGCGCAACTTGAGGCCATTAATCCTCATTGTAGGACCGAGGGACAGTAGCGGTAGATCTATCTGGGTGTAGCGAGCCCAGCCCCAGGCCCAGCATAACGGACCTCGGGGTGACTTTGTGCCCAACGCATAAATCCGCTAGGTTTGAGTCTTCCTACTTGCACTTCACACATATCAATGGCCTTGCAAACCATTGGTGATCTCTTTTTCCTTATTTGCTACATAACAGGATTTTTGATAAATACAAAGGTTTATTTACTCACTTACACATGAACTCGCTCAACATTATTGTTGATTTTTCAACTTACATGTATTTAAGGGAATTAAAGATCTGGCACGGTATGGCACGTTTTCCCGCTGCACTAGTTTCCAAGGTCATCCGGGTGTCACACCCCCAAAATCCACACGCGGAGTATCACCGCTTGGGAGCGTGACTGACCAGGATCAAGCCACCAATCATATTGAACATGCATTTAATATTAAGTAAAATAACTGAAAACCATCCATTCAATACAAAAGGTGATCAAACAAATCATCGTTTCAAAATGTAGCGGAAGCATAGTAAATAAACCAGTAGTAGTTAACAGTTTTAAGTATCATAATAGTTCAAGAGAAAAGCCACGATCCTTGTCCACAACGACCCGCTTCTCCAGTGCAAGCTCCAAGTACCTAACGATCTGCAAGGCATGTAACAGAAAGATCAACAAACTAGTTGAGCGAGTTCACAGTTAACAGTTTAGTTTGGGTAATAATGCGTTCGTTCAGTTAAGTCTCATATCTTATCAGTTCCATCGCGGCCTCCCAGGCATATGTGCGAAGATTAGGTTCATTAATTCGCGACCGTAGTCTTTACCGACCAGGGTGTGTGCGAAGGCAATTTATCAGTTCGTTCGCGACCATAGTCTTTACCGACCAGGGTGTGTGCGAAGGCAGTTGAATAGTTCGTTCGCGACCATAGTCTTTACCAACCAGGGTGTGTGCGAAGGCAGTTCGTAAGCATCAACAGTTTAATCGTTCGTTATAATATCAAAGTATGCACAAGTAATCATCCAACCCATTCCCACCCTGGGAACCCATGCCTTGGCTGTGTGAACTCACCTTGGTTTGCTCGGTATGCTAGGTTATGCACTCACAAGTAATTAATCAAGTCCTATTGTATGCACGTATAACAAATCAGTTCATGTTCACAGTGATACGCATGCAATTTAATATTCACATAACAGTCAGTTTGCATATCGGCACAACACGTATTGTTTCACATCAAACCATCAGCTAGTGTACACGAATACCAATGTTAACATTCATCACTAATCATGGCATGCCAAATAAATCAAACATACACTCCAACATTAAAATATGTTCATAATTATATATCTTTCGATCCACCCTTATCTTTCGGTACATTAGTGATCTTTCGATACACAGTTATCACAGTTATCCTTTGGACCGAAAGTTATGTTTCGAACCAATGCCATCTTTCGACCAACTGTCATCTTTCGGTCAACTTAATTATGTTTCGGTCAATGTTATCCTTCGGTCAACACTACTATGGTTCGACTAACAAGCATCTTTCGACCACAACTATGTTTCGAGTAGCAATATCTTTCGACAATTAACAGTTACGTTTGATCACAATCAGTTACGGATATCATGCAGTCAATTACAGAAACAGAAACCCTAATCATCTACAGCCGTCATCATCATTAACAAGCACATTTCATATATTCAATCTCAAAAACCCTAACCGAAATCATGAACAATAACCATATTCATTCGGATTACTATCAAGACATAACAACCTCATGTAAACTGATTTCATAATAACCCGATTTCACTAATATATCAACAAGTTATCAATCCGGAGCATACATCGTCACAGTAACATAACAAGCACCATTGAATCGATTTAAACTTATTGTCATGCCATACAACTACAAGATCATCTTTATACGATTCATATCATTCAACATACAATCAATTCGAGTCGTTCTTAATCAAAGCATGTAATAATAATAACATCATGTCATCAACGATGATAGTGAAACACTAACCGGATTAGGGGATTGAAACTAGTGGGGTTTCGGGTGCACAAGAACTTTCAGCCGACTCCAAGACTTCGAGAGAGAGGGAAAGGTATTAGGGTTTTTAGAAACTAACTGCCGGTTACATGCATCACGTATTTAAACGTATTACAGAAATGGGCCAAGCCCATTAGAAAGGCTGGGCCGAAAGATGTCGAAGGATGGAGTCTTTGGTCGAAGGATATGTTTCGAGATCCTTCGAACCGGAAGCTGATCCTTCGAGTCGAAGGATATGTTTCGAGATCCTTCGAACTGTGTGCCATGCTTCGTGATCTAGACTAAGTGTTTTTAGACCAAGTGTTTTTAACAATAAATCTAATATTATATTCTACCACAGCAAGTAATCACATATGACAAAACGACAATACGTTTCATTAAAATACATCGCGTACAATTTCAAGTCCACAATCCAAACAACTAAACAGTCAAAGTCAACGCGCATTTAATGCGAAAGTGAAAGTCAGAAACTCGAGTTGTCACATTATCCCCAACTTAAAAGAAATTTCGTCCCGAAATTTGGTACGCACTCACTGAGGAAGCTAGGCAAGTTACATCGTTCACTGGTTTTCCTGGGGTGTCACATCATCCCCCCGTTGATTTGGAATTTCGTCCCGAAATTCAGTAGTAGTAGCTTCAGCCTCAGAAGTTGATGCATTGGTTTCGAATAACTGGGGATACTTTTCTTTCATCTGATCTTCGCGTTCCCAGGTATACTCTGGGCCACGCTGGGAGTTCCAACGAACTCGAACAAGAGGGATTCTCTTGTGTTTGAGGACCTTAACATCCCGGTCCGTGATTTCAACAGGTTCCTCGACGAACTGCAACCGCTCGTCGATAGTGAGTTCCTTAAAAGGAACTATAAGGGTCTCATCTGATAGGCATTTCTTCAGATTCGACACGTGAAATACATTGTGAACTGCACCGAGTTCAGCTGGTAATTTTAATCTGTAGGCTACTTTGCCAATCTTTTCTAAGATTTCGAATGGTCCGACGTACCGCGGATTCAGTTTGCCTCGTTTACCAAATCGAACCACACCCTTCCAGGGTGAAACTTTCAATAAAACCCGGTCCCCGACCTCAAATTCCAATGGTTTTCTACGCTTGTCCGCGTAGGCTTTCTGACGGTCGCGTGCTGCCGCCATGCGTTGTCGTATCTGTGCT
The DNA here is from genome assembly GCF_002127325.2 of Helianthus annuus. Taxonomy (NCBI): domain Eukaryota; kingdom Viridiplantae; phylum Streptophyta; class Magnoliopsida; order Asterales; family Asteraceae; genus Helianthus; species Helianthus annuus. The sequence continues at coordinate 68,991,947 of NC_035434.2, read as the reverse complement.
ATCTTTTCTGTGGCGTCCACAACAATATCTGGACCCGTAATCTGACTATCCCCCACCTCTGCCCAACAGAGAGGTGACCGGCATTTACGTCCGTACAATGCCTCGAATGGAGCGGCTTGAATGCTGGTGTGGTAACTATTATTGTATGAAAACTCCACTAAAGGGAGGTGCTTTTCCCAGCCGTTGCCGAAATCGATAACACACGCTCGAAGCATGTCTTCTAGAGTTTGAATCGTGCGCTCAGACTGCCCATCCGTCTGAGGGTGATATGCTGTGCTCATGTCTAATCGTGAGCCGAAGGATTTGTGCATCGCTTGCCAAAGCTCGGACGTGAATCGTGCATCGCGATCCGAAATAATGGAAGTGGGCACTCCGTGCCTCGAAACAACTTCTTTCAAGTAAATGTCTGCTAAGGTAGAAAACTTATCCGTTTCTTTGATAGCCAAGAAGTGAGCAGACTTTGTGAGTCGATCAACGATCACCCAAATAGTGTCATTCCCACGCTGGGATCTAGGTAAGCCCGTAACGAAATCCATGGAAATTTCTTCCCATTTCCACTGCGGTATCTTGGGCTGCTGAAGTAGACCAGCTGGTTTCTGATATTCAACCTTGACTCTCGCACAGGTTAAGCATTTTCCAACATAGGTGGCGATGTGGGCTTTCATACTAGGCCACCAATAAGTAGTGCTGATGTCGTGGTACATTTTATCCGACCCTGGATGTACCGAATAGCGAGACTTGTGAGCTTCATCCATTACAAGCTCGCGTAAACCGCCATAAAGTGGGACCCAAATACGCCCCGTTACATAGTAGGCGCCGTCTTCCCTTTGTTCCATGCGTTGCCTTGAGCCGCGTAAGGCTTCAGCTTTGACGTTTTCGGGTTTCAGTGCTTCTAACTGAGCAGCTCGTATCTGTGCAGGAAGGCTGGACTGAATAGTAAGCTGCAGCGCTCGCACGCGCTTAGGTAGAGTGTCTTTCCGGCTGAGGGCATCAGCCACAACATTGGCCTTGCCTGGATGATACTTGATGGCGCATTCGTAGTCGTTCAGAAGTTCAACCCATCTCCGTTGACGCATATTCAAATCCTTTTGCTTAAGAATATGCTCGAGACTCCTGTGATCGGTGTAAATCGTGCACCGGGTACCGTACAGGTAGTGTCGCCATATCTTAAGCGCGAAAACAACAGCTCCCAGCTCTAAATCGTGCGTCGTGTAGTTCCGTTCATGAACCTTGAGTTGCCGCGAAGCGTAGGCTATCACTTTATCACGTTGCATCAACACACATCCAAGACCCTGGATGGATGCATCACAGTATACCACGAAGTCATCTGTGCCCTCTGGCAATGAGAGAATAGGTGCGCTGCAAAGCCTATCCTTTAGATACTGAAAAGCGGTCTCTTGCGTATTACCCCATCTGTAAACGACACCTTTCTGTGTTAACATAGTAAGTGGTTGCGCGATCTTGGAGAAGTCTTTAATAAATCGCCTGTAGTAACCCGCCAAACCCAAGAATTGGCGTATTTCAGTCGGTGTACGCGGTGCTGGCCAGTTTCTGATCGAATCAACCTTGGATGGATCGACATGAATCCCATCCTTGTTCACCACATGACCTAAGAAGTGGACTTCACGAAGCCAGAAGTCGCATTTTGAAAACTTTGCGTACAGTTGCTCTTTTCGAAGAAGTTCCAAGATAAGACGTAAGTGCTGCTCGTGCTCCTCCTGACTCTTGGAGTAAATCAAAATGTCGTCGATGAAAACAATGACGAACTTGTCGAGATAGGGTTTGCACACCCTGTTCATAAGATCCATGAAGACTGCTGGCGCGTTCGTAAGCCCGAATGGCATGACAAGAAACTCGTAATGACCGTAGCGAGTTCTGAAAGCGGTTTTGGAGACGTCCTCATCCCGGACTCTCAGCTGATGATACCCTGACCTTAAATCAATCTTGGAATAGTAACACGACCCTTGCAACTGGTCGAATAGGTCGTCTATGCGCGGAAGAGGATAACGGTTCTTCACCGTCACCTTATTGAGTTCACGGTAGTCGATGCACATCCTGAACGTACCGTCTTTCTTCTTCACAAATAACACTGGAGCTCCCCAAGGCGAAGAGCTTGGACGAATAAAGCCCTTTTCCAAGAGCTCTTGTAGCTGCTTCGACAGTTCTTCCAGTTCGGTTGGAGCTAAACGATACGGTGCGCGGGCTATTGGTGCTGCTCCAGGAGCTAATTCAATCTGAAACTCGACTTGGCGATGAGGAGGTAAACCAGGTAAATCTTCACGAAACACTTGAGGAAAATCACGCACAACTGGTATATGCTCCAGCTTCTTTACCTTTGCTGATGCGTCAGTGACAAGTGCCAGAATGGCAGTATGTCCCTTTCGTAAACATTTCTGCGCCTTTAAGAATGAAATGATGCCAACCACAGCACCACTCTTGTCACCTAGTACTTCGAGAGGTTCCTGACTGGAGCGAGGAATACGAATAACTTTTTCTTTGCATAAGATCTCTGCATGATGTTGGGATAACCAATCCATACCGATGACGACGTCGAAACTACCCAAAACTATGGGTATGAGATCAATCGAGAAAGTCTGACCCGCTAGAACAATACTACAACCCTTGACTACATGAGCGGCTTCTACACTTTTACCATTAGCTAGTTCTACGACGTGCTTGGTGTCTAGAGGTGTGGGTGTACGTTTTAATAATTTACTCATTTTCAATGACATATAACTTGTATCAGCACCCGAATCAAATAAGACAGTAACATAAATATCGTCGAGAAGAAACTTACCCATAACCACATTGGGATCATTCACTGCATCTCCTCGACCCAACACAAAAGCACGACCACGAGCTTCATTGCCGTTGTTATTGTTGTTTCCCCCGTTGTTGTTGTTACCATTACCCTGATTGTTGTTATTTCCGTTGCCCTGGTTGTTGTTGTTGTTGTTGCGATTCTGGTTCAACTGAGGGCAATCGCGTTTGTAATGACCTTCAGCCCCACACTGGAAACATCCCCGATTTCCACGCTGTGGCTGCTGCTGCTGATTCTGTGGAGCTGGCGGTGGGAGTTGCTGGTTCTGGTTTACTGGTCGCGCGCTTCTACAATCTTTGGCCTCATGGCCCATCTTGTGGCATCTTTGACAGCGATCTTTCCGACACCTTCCACTGTGGTGTTTGTTGCACTTGTTGCACCACGGATGATTTCCCTGATAACCCCGTTGTCCCTGACTTCCCGATGATTGCTGACTCGGACTCTGGTGATCGTTGGTGCGACGTTGCTGAGTTTGGGACTGAACAGACACCGATCCCCTGCTGGAATCCCCATCCCATTTTCTCTTGTTGTCGCTGGGTGTAGCAGAAGTAGCAGCTGTCGTGGCAGCAGTAGCACTGATACGCTTTGGCAGTTTGTTCTGATCCACTGCCTGATCGGTGATGCGATGAGCGAGACGCTGTATTTCCTGGATGTTGTTGAGATTAGCCGAGGTAACGTGGCTCTGTATTTCTGGTGCCAAACCTTTGAGATACAACTCGATACGCTTGTATGGAGGGTCCACCATAGTTGGACATAACACAGCCAACTCATTCGATCTCTTGGTGTAAGCTTCAATTTCCGAACCAACCATCTTCAAGTTATACAACTCGTCCTCCAACTTGTGGATGTCTTCTCTAGTGCAGTATTCCCTCTTGATCAGTTCTTTGAATTCATTCCAGGGTGTGGCGTTAGCAGCTGCCAACCCTAAGATCTGCACTTGTGCGTTCCACCAAGTGAGCGCAATCCCTTCAAGTGTGCCAGTGGCGAACTTCACCCTGCGAGCCTCAGGGCATTCACACATTTCGAAAACCGACTCGAGCTTTTCAAACCAGTGGAGGAGTCCAACTGCTCCCTCCGTGCCACTGAACGAACTAGGACGACATTCCATGAAATTCTTGAAGGTGCACCCAGGCTGTTGCTGAGCGGGTTGACCTGCTTGGGCGGCTGCAACTGCCGCAGCAACGAGAGCCTCTAGCTGGGCTTGAGTCATGGTAATTCGTGCGGCCATTGATCTTCACATCAAAGGCAACATAAGTGAGAAAGGTTCGCGAATAGTGCGATGACAGAAGAGTGTAAGCACATAAATATTCTCATGCAATGACATGTTGTGAGCAAGGTAATGTAAGCATACTACGAGCAAAGTTCTAAGCAAATTCTAGCATGTAGGCAATAAACATAAACCTTATTACCTAGGAAGTTGAGTCTTGCACGTGGAGCGAAGCGTCGTTGTGGATCGTTGAGAGCACTGTTCTGGTTATAGTCTGGTTTTAAATAAAACGTTTTCCCATATTAAAACCAAGTTCTCTATAACCAATGGCTCTGATACCAATCTGTCACACCCCCAAAATCCACACGCGGAGTATCACCGCTTGGGAGCGTGACTGACCAGGATCAAGCCACCAATCATATTGAACATGCATTTAATATTAAGTAAAATAACTGAAAACCATCCATTCAATACAAAAGGTGATCAAACAAATCATCGTTTCAAAATGTAGCGGAAGCATAGTAAATAAACCAGTAGTAGTTAACAGTTTTAAGTATCATAATAGTTCAAGAGAAAAGCCACGATCCTTGTCCACAACGACCCGCTTCTCCAGTGCAAGCTCCAAGTACCTAACGATCTGCAAGGCATGTAACAGAAAGATCAACAAACTAGTTGAGCGAGTTCACAGTTAACAGTTTAGTTTGGGTAATAATGCGTTCGTTCAGTTAAGTCTCATATCTTATCAGTTCCATCGCGGCCTCCCAGGCATATGTGCGAAGATTAGGTTCATTAATTCGCGACCGTAGTCTTTACCGACCTGGGTGTGTGCGAAGGCAATTTATCAGTTCGTTCGCGACCATAGTCTTTACCGACCAGGGTGTGTGCGAAGGCAGTTGAATAGTTCGTTCGCGACCATAGTCTTTACCAACCAGGGTGTGTGCGAAGGCAGTTCGTAAGCATCAACAGTTTAATCGTTCGTTATAATATCAAAGTATGCACAAGTAATCATCCAACCCATTCCCACCCTGGGAACCCATGCCTTGGCTGTGTGAACTCACCTTGGTTTGCTCGGTATGCTAGGTTATGCACTCACAAGTAATTAATCAAGTCCTATTGTATGCACGTATAACAAATCAGTTCATGTTCACAGTGATACGCATGCAATTTAATATTCACATAACAGTCAGTTTGCATATCGGCACAACACGTATTGTTTCACATCAAACCATCAGCTAGTGTACACGAATACCAATGTTAACATTCATCACTAATCATGGCATGCCAAATAAATCAAACATACACTCCAACATTAAAATATGTTCATAATTATATATCTTTCGATCCACCCTTATCTTTCGGTACATTAGTGATCTTTCGATACACAGTTATCACAGTTATCCTTTGGACCGAAAGTTATGTTTCGAACCAATGCCATCTTTCGACAACCTGTCATCTTTCGGTCAACTTAATTATGTTTCGGTCAATGTTATCCTTCGGTCAACACTACTATGGTTCGACTAACAAGCATCTTTCGACCACAACTATGTTTCGAGTAGCAATATCTTTCGACAATTAACAGTTACGTTTGATCACAATCAGTTACGGATATCATGCAGTCAATTACAGAAACAGAAACCCTAATCATCTACAGCCGTCATCATCATTAACAAGCACATTTCATATATTCAATCTCAAAAACCCTAACCGAAATCATGAACAATAACCATATTCATTCGGATTACTATCAAGACATAACAACCTCATGTAAACTGATTTCATAATAACCCGATTTCACTAATATATCAACAAGTTATCAATCCGGAGCATACATCGTCACAGTAACATAACAAGCACCATTGAATCGATTTAAACTTATTGTCATGCCATACAACTACAAGATCATCTTTATACGATTCATATCATTCAACATACAATCAATTCGAGTCGTTCTTAATCAAAGCATGTAATAATAATAACATCATGTCATCAACGATGATAGTGAAACACTAACCGGATTAGGGGATTGAAACTAGTGGGGTTTCGGGTGCACAAGAACTTTCAGCCGACTCCAAGACTTCGAGAGAGAGGGAAAGGTATTAGGGTTTTTAGAAACTAACTGCCGGTTACATGCATCACGTATTTAAACGTATTACAGAAATGGGCCAAGCCCATTAGAAAGGCTGGGCCGAAAGATGTCGAAGGATGGAGTCTTTGGTCGAAGGATATGTTTCGAGATCCTTCGAACCGGAAGCTGATCCTTCGAGTCGAAGGATATGTTTCGAGATCCTTCGAACTGTGTGCCATGCTTCGTGATCTAGACTAAGTGTTTTTAGACCAAGTGTTTTTAACAATAAATCTAATATTATATTCTACCACAGCAAGTAATCACATATGACAAAACGACAATACGTTTCATTAAAATACATCGCGTACAATTTCAAGTCCACAATCCAAACAACTAAACAGTCAAAGTCAACGCGCATTTAATGCGAAAGTGAAAGTCAGAAACTCGAGTTGTCACACCGGGGTTTAGGGAATGTGACTCTTTCCTGGACAAGTCATAGTCCTTAAACTGTGTTTATGTTACGTTTAAGTTGTAATGTTTGTTGAACAAGGTTATGGTTGTTAGGGCGTGTTTCCCTTTAAAACAATGGTACTATATTTGGTTTTAAAACTTAATGGATGATTCTTGCATGTTTTTAATTCATATAGCTTTGTTATGATTAAGCTATGGTATTAAGAAGTCACACCAAATTAACCACGCTTCCGCAAAGCCAGGGTGTGACACCTAAGTGACCATAAGGTATAACCTCGGAATGTTATTCCCTATAAAACTATGGTCACTAAACATGCTTGGTCGGATCCTAATGATCGACCAAACGGGTCTAGTTCGAAAGTCTAAGCGGGTGTTTAGTCTGCTTGACTTACGACTCTACACAAGCACTAAACTAAAAGTGACGAGCTAAACATGTTAAAACACGTTTAGTTATGCTAGAAAACAGGTTTTGATATCAAAACAAAGTGTTTTGATACCCACGAGTAGTTTGCTTAAAAAATACGCATGAATACGCATTTTGGCCGAAACTAAGACTCGTCACTACACCTAATCAACGTGGTAATCAATAGGTATATTCACACGGGACTATAACCATCGTGATTACGCTCACATTGCAAAGTTCAAACGAACTTTGTGTTGACCATAACCTGGTCAAAGCAGAAAGTCAAACACAGTTTGACTTTCGTGCTTAAAACGCATAAAAGAACGAAAGAATGCTTACAAAGGGACCAAGCTAGGAAGATCTTGATCCAAAACACTCAGGTATGAAGTTTTAGAACTTCAACTTAGGGTTATTCAGATCAAGGTGTGCAGAAATGAATGAAGGGCATCGGTATTTATAGGATTCGGTAAACTGTTAGGATCGTTTCTCGAAGTTTGAGCTTCAATCTAGGCCTTACACTTGGGCACAAGGTTTTGCAATACATGGGGTACTCAAAACCAGTCCATAGAGTGCAAATACAATGGTTAAAAACCATCAAAACCAGTTCAAGGACCATATTCAATGTTTCTGCAAACTGATGTGCTGGAAGGGGCTTACGAACCGTAAGCGTGTCCCCATACGGTCCGTATGGGATCTGCAGTGTCACACCCCGACCACGTAAAACAACAAAAGTGGCGGAATCGTCGGGGAGTGTTGTAACAGAATCATTGTTTCATAACACATGGAAAATTGAGATGGTGTTTTATTGATTAAAAGAGTTACAATGTCTTAACAAACAAAGAAGTAAAACAAAATTTAACTAGTCTTGCATCTTTTATTGTCACTAAGGCCCAAGTCCGCCTATATGTATCTTGATCAATCCTATGCATCATCTCCTGAAACACATGTGAAAATAGGTACGTCAGCATAAAAAATGCCGGCGAGTACATAGATTTTATTGATTTAGGATTCATGACTTATAAGTTTAGAAAAAGTTGTTTAACAAAAATCAGTCATGATCCTTGTAAAATGTTTTGTTTTATAAATCGTTTGAAAAGCGATGATAGATATGTATAGTTAAAAGAATGATTGTACGGTTAAATGAATAACCAAATAAAATGAATTTGTATAAAACAAACTATTTTGTAAAACAATGTCTTGTGAAAAATATGTTATTTGTGTAAAAATGTGTAAATCCAAATTGAATGATTTAAATAACGCTACGACATGTAATATAGTACAAGCACTTATATATAGGAAGTACCAGCGGCGTATCCACCATGCTGGTGTCACATTACACACGTCTCGTTACTTAAGTCACTTACCCAAACAAACCATCAATGTAAATTGCCCATGTCTAATCCAATTGTCAAATGTCATTGTGAAAACCATGTCAAAATGTCTATGTCAAATGTCAATCATGTAATGTGTAAACAAAATATCATGTATGGCAAGTGAAATATGTATCCACTAAAACATGTGTAAAAATGCATAAAACAATGTATTGAAGTAAAACGTGGTTTAAATCAATGTTATGTTTTGTGGAAATGCATGCTATACTGAATACAAACATTTATGCGGTATTGTGAAAATGCATACATCCAAGCCTTGCGACTGTGGTGATAAACCTTTAAACAAATTAAAGGTCTATCTGTGTTATGTTTAAATCGAATTCCGTCATTCCTTCCATCCAAACATACCCAGGATGTCAGGAACGGGAGTTGTCAATTCCTTTGGTACCACTACCTACTAACGAGCGGCTTGATCAAAGTTAATGAATGTATATGGTCCCACTTAAACAAACCAAATGTTATACCCAACATGTAAGCATGTGATGAAAAACGAATGCACTAAGTATGATGAACATACATAGCGTGAAAAGGTAATGTAAAAACAATGTACTAAGTATGCGCTAAACGAACATACATAGCATAAAATGTCATGTAAACGATGTACTAAGTATGCACACAATGGACATACATAGCAAAAATACAATGAAAGCATGTACTATATGTGTACTATTGAACATAATAAGCATATGATATGAAAACATGGAAAGCATGAAAGTAACAAGTTGGCACATGTGTTTCACCCCAAAATGTTCGGAAAACAGTAAAAGAGGGGTCTATGTACTCACTTGAGGGTCCTTAGAAGTCTTGAACAACAACCAAGCAAAGCTAGATGGATCACGGAATCAAACGGCACCCTATATAGATAACTACATAAATAATCGGACCTAAATCGGGGGATTGGATAGTATGAGGTTTTGTAAACCAAATGAGTATTGGAACTCATATGATATGGTTAAACAAAGCCCACATACTAAAACGAAACCTAACCTAAGTGCTTACAACCCATTACGACCCGTTTAGGTAGCTTATGCTACTTTAACGCGTCGTTCGCGTAAAACGCGTTCGGACCGCTTAACTAGTCCTATGACAAGTAAAATATGCCTTAACATGTCAAATATTGTTGTTAAATCAGTTTAGATGTCAAAAATTAAGTTACATATGTTTAAAATGAATTTATGCGTAAAAAAGGTATTTTGATAACTTTCCTAAGGCATATAAACTACCTATCATATAACTTACTTAAACAATGTGACCATAAGGTATAACCTCGGAAGGTTATTCCCTATACAACTATGGTCACCTAATGTGTTTGGTCGGATCCTAATGATCGACCAAATGGGTCGGGTTCGGATGCATAAGCGATTTATTAGATCGCTTACCTTACGACCTTATATAAGCACTAAATTCAAAAGCGACGAGCTAAACATGCTAGAACATGTTTAGTAAAGTTAGAAAACAGGTTTGGTATTAAAACAAACGGTTTTAATACCCTAGAGTAGTTTGGTTGCAAAATACGCGAGAAAACGCATTTTGGCCGAAACTACGACTCGTCACTGAGCCTAGATAACGTGGTAATCAGTAGGTATAGTCACTAGGGACTATAACCATCGTGATTACGCTCACATTAGGAAGTTCAAACGAACCTCGCTTTGACCATAAACTGGTTAATGCAGAAAGTCAAACGCAGTTTGACTTTAACGCTAAAACGAACGAAAAACGCGAAAGAATACTTACAAAGGGTCCAAGAACGGAAGCTTTGATCCGAATATTCTCAGGTATGAAGTGATTAATCACATCAACATAGAGAACCAATTCTTATTCAAAGGTGTGGGTTTGAACTGCAACATGGAGGGGGTATTTATAGATTTTGTAGAGCCGTTAAGATCGTTCCTCGTTATCCGAGCTTCAATCTAGGCCGTACACATCAAGCCCACTGATTTACAAAACCAGGGGAGCCCCTAGAAATGCTCAAAACCATGTGCACAAGTGGGATGAAGCTGGAAATAGCTGGACTTAACTTTCTGCTGGTCTGGGCATGCTATACGGACCGTATGGGTTCCCTTACGGTCCATAAGGACCATGCTTGCTGGCAGAAAGTTTGGCTAATTGGCAGAACAGGCCCCTGAGTCTCCGAACTTGATTTTTGATGCGTTTTGACACGTTTAAGCCTCGTTAACCTCATTTTAAGGCACAAATATGAAGTTAAAGTATAGGGAACTTAAAATGTGCTCAAAAATATGTCGGATGTCAGTTCATTTGGCCGTACGGTTGCGTTGTTCGGTTAATTACGACGGAAATCGTAACGGACGCAAAAACGGTCCAAATTGCGTGACGAATGGATTTTTGACAAGCCAATCACTAAAACATAATATTTTAATGACTACATAAATTTTTGGATGTCCGGATGTATTCAGAACGTAAGTTATGCGCGAAAATGCAAAGTTATGCACTCTTTGACGCTTTTAGTACCTGAATGACCATAAAGTTTATTTTAGCACACCGAACACCTCAAAGCCTATTTCTAAGCTATGAAAAGGATATTTAGGGTGTCTTTAACTTATGATCATGTTCCCGAATGTCCGTTACAGTACAAATTGATATACTTTCGCAGTTTGTCGAATTTAGTCCCTGTAAGCGAATAAACTTGATTTCGGCACACCAAACCTTCCAAAACTTATTTCTAAGTTATGTAAAGGTTATTTAAGGTATGTTAAGCCTATGTCATTGTTCCGGAGTGTTTGTTGCATTAAACTGGTTATATTTATGCATCAGTGCGTGTATAACCTTCTAGGAAGCGATTTAAAGCCCGAAATCGAACAAGAGTTGATATGTGCAAATGATACACATGTTTATACAAATCCCAAGCATGAAATACAATATTTCATTAGTTTGGTATTTGTTTGATGGTTGAGGTGACACAGGTGTCACAGTCTCCCTTACTTCAGGAAATTTCGTCCCGAAATTTATTTAGAGGAAACTTGTGAGAGCTTGAAACATGAAGTTGAAAAGATCGAACAACACTGGTTAGAGTCCTGAACTTCTAGTAACTTTAAATAACATCATGCTTGCAATGTGAGAGGGTCACTTATATACAAGTATATAAAGCATTATTGGTGCATCCACCGTACCTCTATTACATTGTTCACATTTTGTTACGATTACCACTATTGGTTCTTACACATAATAAGTCTTACCGCGGTTTCCGTGCACTGAACTTCGTAATTATGTATGCATCCATAATTACGTAATTCCTTGCATAGTTACGTAGTGCATCTTATAATGTCTAGGGGAAGGAAACAATGAATGAGCCTGTGATGATTGTGACTAGACCATACTAGGGTCCTTTTTAATTGAGTCAATAATGATCTCTAGACCACCAAGGAGTCTTTTCAGCTTATATCATCACATGTCATTCTTAACCAGATTCTTAATCAATCCTTTGACTAGACCACTCAAAGGGTCCTTTTTGAATCATGGAATGGTACTATATAATCCAAGGGTCTTGACTATCACGTAGAAGCCCAATTAAGGATTTGAGATAGTACTTTTTGAATGTCCTACTATGAATCCCTCATATGAAGATATGAAAGGTTCTACCAGGATTTGGATAACGAATATCTAGAGTATACAAAAAAACACAAAATGCATAAAAGAAAACACAAAATGCATAAACACATAATCATATAATTGTTTAACTTGGTTTTAATATTTGTTATTATTTTGTTAATTGCGCACAAGTATTTAAAGCACACTAGGAATCCATTACGTGGATTTCATTTGGTACTTTAAATGTTATCAAGAATCTAACTATGAAGATAAAAAGATTTAAAGAGAAAATTCGATTTCGATTATAAGGAACCGAAATGTTCGAATTAAGGTACACAAAGAATCCAATTAAGGACTCTGATTTGAATGATAATCATCCACAAGGATCTAATTTAAATGATAAGAAGATCCCATATAGATTTTAGAAATTGAAGATGTCTTGAATTCTTGCACTGGATGTGCTTAAGTCAAAACATGAAGTAAAAATGCTTATGAAGTTGAGATGCTAGATATGCCAAGGTGACACATGAAGCGGAATTTGAAGGTTAAGTTAATATATGAGGAAAATACTTTGAAAACTATGCATGGGGTTCTAAAATGTGTTCAATGTTTTTGGAAGCCTTATATATAATACTTTTGAAATCATAAATTAGGTGTATTAGGTAGGTATATTAAAAAAAATGTTTTAAAATCATGCAAGATGAATTTTGAAATTATGTATAAGGTTTTTGAAAACATGAATGATGCGTTTGAAATCATGCACTTGATATAAGTTATTATACCGTATTAATAACATTTTGAAATCATGAAGGTTGTTTTTGAAAACTTATGTTATGCATGTTGAAAATCAGAACATAACGGGTATGAGATTTGAAAATACCCTTAGTTATCTAACCAAGGATTCAAAGGCACAGATGTGCAAAAAGCACGATTACTCACAATTTCGCTTTATTTCTTGTACTTTGTCTCCTATAATGAAACGAGTACTTAAAATTTTTGAGGGAATCATGAGCGATCACTTGAAAGGGGGAATCACAAGAGTAATTTGTAAAGAACATAGTTCCTTGATGTAGGTATCATAGGGAAATGCCATACACACATGTAACTACACCTGTACATCAGAATTGCGAACAACGACTTTTATTTATGAACAAAACAGATTGTTTCACAATACAAGAAAACAAAAGAAACAAGGCATAAGACAGCAACATCTTTTGCTCGGCCAAATGCTCATCCAAGGGTTGGATTTGCATTGACAATCTTCGAGCATTTGTTCCTGAAATGGCTCGTCTCACCACAGTTGTAGCATGAACCAGACGGGAAACGAGCTTGAGTAGGGTTGACTTGGAGTTGGGTAGCAGCAAGGTTTATAGCAGCTTTGTTCTGGATAGCAAAGCGGCATATGTTAATCAAATGTCCCAACCGTCCATAGTAGGTACATTTGGAGCAGGGTGTGAGGTTTAAATGATGACGGTTGCATCGCATGCACCATGGGGCAGCTCCCAAGTACGGCTTCCTAGCTGGTGGCGTCGCTACCTGGCTAGGTCCCGTTTGATTAGGTGTAACTGCTGTGGGTTTCTTTGAAGCCTTACGCTTCCTTGATTTTGGTGCAGGCTCGACTTCTACTTCCTTCGATGACTCTTGAGTGGCTCCATTTTTGAGACGAGACATGGCAATGCCTAGATCCATAGACTTCAGAATCACTTCGCCTATTTGCTGGGCAAATTTGGCTGTTTGCTCGGACATTTGACCGTTGCTGAGGTAAAGAGACATTCTAGAAGGAAATGAAAGGCATAGGAAGAAGCAAGTGAAAGGTTATCGGATAAACAAAACAGAAAGGCAATGCATACGAATTGCGATCATTTGTTTGTTACCTAAGGCAAACAAATGAGACAGTGACGAATCAAAGCAAGCGGGTAATAACAATGTATCGCTGAAGACATGCTTGCCTAAAAGTGAACACTCACCCTAAGAGTTCCCAGGTAAGAGTGACTGGTCCGATACTGTGGATTTGTACGAACACTCTAGCCTTAGACAGAAAACTCAGAGTACAGGCATTCACCCTTCCGGTTTGCACGTGTTCACATTATTTAGAACCCAAAACCTTGGCGAGATTTTGAAAACATAGAAGGCACTAGGCGAACAATCAAACTGGAAGGGTTCAAAACCATATAATAAATCATCCTAGAACAGATGATTAGTTTTCAAAGCGGTTTTGAAATTTATGTTCTTGTTATGGTTGTCGCCTAAGGATAGGTGACGGTATTATTTTATGACTAAACGCAAGTAAACTCGCGTTAGGGTCCTAGGAAGGTTATAGACTAGGTCAAAGCATTACTAATAACCTAATTCCCTATAACCATGAGCTCTGATACCAACTTTTCTGTCACACCCCGACCACGTAAAACAACAAACGTGGCGGAATCGTCGGGGAGTGTTGTAACAGAATCATTGTTTCATAACACATGGAAAATTGAGATGTTGTTTTATTGATTAAAAGAGTTACAATGTCTTAACAAACAAAGAAGTAAAACAAAATTTAACTAGTCTTGCATCTTTTATTGTCACTAAGGCCCAAGTCCGCCTATATGTATCTTGATCAATCCTATACATCATCTCCTGAAACACATGTGAAAATAGGTACATCAGCATAAAAATGCCGTCGAGTACATAGGTTTTATTGATTTAGGATTCATGACTTATAAGTTTAGAAAAAGTTGTTTAACAAAAATCAGTCATGATCCTTGTAAAATGTTTTGTTTTATAAATCGTTTGAAAAGCGATGATAGATATGTATAGTTAAAAGAATGATTGTACGGTTAAATGAATAACCAAATAAAATTAATTTGTATAAAACAAACTATTTTGTAAAACAATGTCTTGTGAAAAATATGTTATTTGTGTAAAAAGTGTAAATCCAAATTGAATGATTTAAATAACGCTACGACATGTAATATAGTACAAGCACTTATATATAGGAAGTACCAGCGGCGTATCCACCATGCTTGTATCACATTACACACGTCTCGTTACTTAAGTCACTTACCCAAACAAACCATCAATGTAAATTGCCCATGTCTAAACCAATTGTCAAATGTCATTGTGAAAACCATGTCAAAATGTCTATGTCAAATGTCAATCATGTAATGTGTAAACAAAATGTCATGTATAGCAAGTGAAATATGTATCCACTAAACCATGTGTAAAAATGCACAAAACAATGTATTGAAGTAAAACGTGGTTTAAATCAATGTTATGTTTTGTGGAAATGCATGCTATACTGAATACAAACATTTATGCGGTATTGTGAAACTGCATACATCCAAGCCTTGCGACTGTGGTGATAAACCTTTAAGCAAATTAAAGGTCTATCTGTGTTATGTTTAAATCGAATTCGGTCATTCCTTCCATCCAAACATACCCAGGATGTCAGGAACGGGAGTTGTCAATTCCTATGGTACCACTACCTACTAACGAGCGGCTTGATCAAAGTTAATGAATGTATATGGTCCCACTTAAACAAACCAAATGTTATACCCAACATGTAAGCATGTGATGAAAAACGAATGCACTAAGTATGATGAACATACATAGCGTGAAAAGGTAATGTAAAAACAATGTACTAAGTATGCGCTAAACGAACATACATAGCATAAAATGTCATGTAAACGATGTATTAAGTATGCACACAATGGACATACATAGCAAAAATACAATGAAAGCATGTACTATATGTGTACTATTGAACATAATAAGCATATGATATGAAAACATGGAAAGCATGAAAGTAACAAGTTGGCACATGTGTTTCACCCCAAAATGTTTAGAAAACAGTAAAAGAGGGGTCTATGTACTCACTTGAGGGTTCTTAGAAGTCTTGAACAACAACCAAGCAAAGCTAGATGGATCACGGAATCAAACGGCACCCTATATAGATAACTACATAAATAATCGGACCTAAATCGGGGGATTGGATAGTATGAGGTTTTGTAAACCAAATGAGTATTGGAACTCATATGATATGGTTAAACAAAGCCCACATACTAAAACGAAACCTAACCTAAGTGCTTACGACCCATTACGACCCGTTTAGGTAGCTTATGCTACTTTAACGCGTCGTTCGCGTAAAACGCGTTCGGACCGCTTAACTAGTCCTATGACAAGTAAAATATGCCTTAACATGTCTAATATTGTTGCTAAATCAGTTAGATGTCAAAAATTAAGTTACATATGTTTAAAATGAATTTATGCGTAAAAAGGGTATTTCGGTAACATTCCTAAGGCATATAAACTACCTATCATATAACTTACTTAAACGATGTGACCATAAGGTATAACCTCGGAAGGTTATTCCCTATACAACTATGGTCACCTAATGTGTTTGGTCGGATCCTAATGATCGACCAAATGGGTCGGGTTCGGATGCATAAGCGATTTATTAGATCGCTTACCTTACGACCTTATATAAGCACTAAATTTAAAAGCGACGAGCTAAACATGCTAGAACATGTTTAATAAAGTTAGAAAACAGGTTTGGTATTAAAACAAACGGTTTTAATACCCTAGAGTAGTTTGGTTACAAAATATGCGAGAAAACGCATTTTGGCCGAAACTATGACTCGTCACTGAGCCTAGATAACGTGGTAATCAGTAGGTATAGTCACTAGGGACTATAACCATCGTGATTACGCTCACGTTAGGAAGTTCAAACGAACCTTGCTTTGACCATAAACTGGTTAATGCAGAAAGTCAAACGCAGTTTGACTTTAACGCTAAAATGAACGAAAAACGCAAAAGAATACTTACAAAGGGTCCAAGAACGGAAGCTTTGATCCGAATATTCTCAGGTATGAAGTGATTAATCACATCAACTTAGAGAACCAATTCTTATTCAAAGGTGTGGTTTTGAAGTGCAACATGGAGGGGGTATTTATAGATTTTGTAGATCCGTTAAGATCGTTCCTCATTATCCGAGCTTCAATCTAGGCCGTACACATCAAGCCCACTGATTTACAAAACCAGGGAAGCCCCTAGAAATGCTCAAAACCATGTGCTGGAAATAGCTGGACTCAACTTTTTGCTGGTCTGGGCATGCTTTACGGACCGTATGGGGTCCCTTACGGTCCATAAGGACCATGCTTGCTGCCAGAAAGTTTGGCTAATTGGCAGAACAGGCCCCTGAGTCTCCGAACTTGATTTTTGATGCGTTTTGACACGTTTAAGCCTCGTTAACCTCATTTTTAGGCACAAATATGAAGTTAAAGTACAGGGAACTTAAAATGTGCTCAAAAATATGTCGGATGTCAGTTCGTTTGGCCGTACGGTTGCGTTGTTCGGTTAATTACGACGGAAATCGTAACGGACGCAAAAACGGTCCAAATTGCGCGACGAATGGATTTTTGACAAGCCAATCACTAAAACATAATATTTTAATGACTACATAAATTTTTGGATGTCCGGATGTATTCAGAACGTAAGTTATGCGCGAAAATGCAAAGTTATGCACTTTTTGACGCTTTTAGTCCCTGAATGACCATAAAGTTTATTTTAGCACACTGAACACCTCAAAGCCTATTTCTAAGCTATGAAAAGGATATTTAGGGTGTGTTTAACTTATGATCATGTCCCGGAATGTCCGTTACAGTACAAATTGATATACTTTCGCAGTTTGTCGAATTTAGTCCCTGTAATCGAATAAACTTGATTTCGGCACACCAAACCTTCCAAAACTTATTTCTAAGTTATGTAAAGGTTATTTAAGGTATGTTAAGCCTATGTCATTGTTCTGGAGTGTTTGTTGCATTAAACTGGTTAAATTTATGCATCAGTGCGTGTATAACCTTCCAGGAAGCGATTTAAAGCCCGAAATCGAACAAGAGTTGATATGTGCAAATGATACACATGTTTATACAAATCCCAAGCATGAAATACAATATTTCATTGGTTTGGTATTTGTTTGATGGTTGAGGTGACACAGGTGTCACATGCGGGTCAGCAACTTTCAAAGTTTGGCAGTTTTAGTCCCTGAAGCCCCAAACTTGGTTTTCGATGCATTTTTTACACGTTTAAGCCCCGTTAACCCAATTTCAAAGTTTTAAAATGAAGTTAATGTATAGAGAAATTAAAATGTGCTCAAAAATATCTCGTATGTCGGCTCGTTTGGTTGTACGGTTGCGTTGTTCGGCTAATTACGACGGAAGTCGTAACGAACGCAAAAACGATCCAAATTAAGTGATGAATGGAATTTTATCATGCCAATCATTAAAATAAAATATTTTAATTATTAAATAAATATTTGAATGTCCGGATATATTCAGAACGTAAGATATGCGCGAAAATGCAAACTTATGCACTTTTTGACACTTTTAGTCCCTATTGATCAATAAAGTTTGTTTTAGCATACCGAACCCCTCAAAGCCTATTTCTAAGCTATGTAAAGGATATTTAAGGTATGTTTAACTTATGATCAAGTTCCGGAATGTTCGTTACTATGCAAATCGGTATAGTTTCACAGTTTGACACAAATAGTCCCTGCGATCGAACAAACTTGTTTTCGACACACCAAACCATCCAAAACTTATTTCTAAGTTATGTGAAGGTTATTTAAGGTATGTTATGCCTATGTCACTATTCTGGAGTGTTTGTCGCGTTATACTGACTGCGTTTACGCATCAGTTTGCGTATAACCTTCTAGAAAGCGATTTAAAGCTTGAAATCGGAATCGAATCAAATTGTAAAATCATCAAACACGAATACACACATAATAACACCAAAACACATATAATAACACCAAAGCACATTGTTTTATTAATGATCAACGTTGTTTTACATTTTACATCGATTACAGAACACAGTTGTCACAGTCTCCCCTACTTTTGGAAATTTAGTCCCGAAATTTTAACTAGAGGAAACTTGTGAGAACAATTGCGGATATTTCGCCTTCGTTTGGTCCTCACATTCCCAAGTAAACTCTGCGCCATGTTTGGACTCCCAGAAACTTTGACCAATTGAATCCGTTTGTTCTTCAATAGTTTGACTGCACGGTCCATTATCTCCACGGGTTTCTCGACAAAGTGCAACGTTTCATCAACTTGAATCTCGTCGAGAGGGATGTGAAGATCAGCATCAGCTAAGCACTTTCGGAAATTGGACACGTGAAAAATCGGATGAATATTTCCGAGCTTTGGAGGTAGTCGATAGGCAACCTTCCCAATTCTTTCCACAACCTTAAATGGTCCAACATATCGAGGTGCAAGTTTTCCTTTCTTTCCAAATCTCACCACTCCCTTCCAAGGTGACACCTTAAGTAGGACACGGTCTTCGACTTGAAATTCTAAGGGCTTGCGTCGCATATCCGCATAACTCTTTTGACGGCTTCTAGCTGTCACAAGATTATCGTGAATTTTCTTGATTTTGTCTGTTGTTTCCAGAATGAGCTCAGGTCCAGTAAGCTGAGCTTCACCGATCTCATTCCAACAGACAGTAAACGACATTTTCGAGCGTAGAGAGCTTCAAATGGTGCCATATTGATACTAGCATGATAACTATTATTGTAAGAGAACACGATCAATGGAAGATGAGAATCCCAATTACCACCAAAGTCCATCACGCATGCTCTAAGCATATCCTCCAAAGTTTGAATCGTCCTCTCAGATTATCCATCTGTTTGGGGATGATAATCAGTTCTTAGATTTAGTTGGGTTCCCATAGCAGATTGCATGGTCTTCCAGAAATGAGATGAAAATCGAGCATCACAATCAGAAATGATATCCATTGGAACACCATGTCGAGATACAATCTCATCAACATAAATCTTTGCATGTTTATCAGCAGATAGATCCTCAAGAATCGGAATAAAATGAGTTGACTTCATTAATCGATCGATAACAACCCAAATTGCATCGTGACCTTTAGATGTACGCGGTAATTTAGTGATGAGATCCATCGCAATGTTCTCCCACTTCCAAACCGGTATTTCTGGTTGTACAAGCAAACCAGATGGTCGTTGATGTTCAGCCTTGACCTTGAGACAAGTTAGGCATTTTGATACATACAAGGCAATATCCTTCTTCATACCAGGCCACCAATACTGAGTACGAAGATCCTTGTACATTTTATAACCACCAGGATGGATAGAATATCGAGACTTGTGAGATTCGTCCATTACCAAAGCGCGAAGATCGTCTTGTTTCGGAATCCACAATCGACCCTTGAAGTAGAGCAAACCATCGTCTTTGCTTTGAGCTTAAGCTCAAGTTGACGTGGTAATTCCTTAGCTATCAAATTTTATGAAACACAAAATTGCTGAGCTTGAAGGACACGAGTTTGAAGATCAGATAAAGTGCGAACAGAATGTAGCTTGACTCGCTCCTTTCGACTAAGCGCATCAGCTACGACATTCGCCTTACCGGGATAGTAGCGAATCTCGCAATCATAATCGCTTAAGAGCTTAACCCAACGTCGTTGCCTCATGTTCAGCTCCTTCTAATTGTGAATATGCTGGAGACTTTTGTGGTGTGTGAAAACGACACACTTCGTTCCATAAAGGTAGAGTCTCCAGATTTTTAGGGCAAAAACCACAGCACCTAACTCAAGATCATCAGTGGTGTAGTTCTTCTCGTGAACTTTCAGCTGTCTTGACGCATATGCAATGACTTTACCTCGTTGCATAAGAACACAACCAAGTCCTAGATTCGACGCATCACAATAGACAACGAAATCATCGTTTCCCTATGGCAAAGATAGAACAGGAGCATTACAAAGATTCTGTTTCAGCGTTTGGAACGCTTCTTCTTGCTTGGGTCCCCACTCAAAAGGCTTATTCTTCTGAGTCAAAGCAGTGAGTGGAACCGCAATCTTCGAGAAATTCGAAATAAACCGACGATAATATCTAGCAAGTCCAAGAAAAGATAGAATCTCCGTAGGTGTCGTCGGTGTATTCCAATCCTTAATTGCTGCTATTTTGGATGGATCTACATGAATACCCTTCTCGTTGACTATATGACCCAAAAACTGAACTTCTTTAAGCCAAAATTCACACTTGGAGAATTTAGCAAAAAGTTGTTCCTTGTTCAGGAGTTCCAAAGTCAAACGAAGGTGTTGCTCGTGCTCGGATCGAGACTTCGAATAAACAAGAATATCGTCAATGAACACAATGATGAACTTGTCTAAATAAGGTTTACAGACCCTATTCATTAAGTCCATGAAGATGGCTGGAGCATTTGTCAAACCAAAAGGCATGACAGTGAACTCGTAATGCCCATATCTCGCATGGAAGGCAGTTTTGGGAATATCTTCTTCAAGAACACGAAGTTGATGATACCCAGAACGCAGATCGATCTTGGAAAAACAGGTATCACCTTGCAGCTGATCAAGGAGATCATCAATTCGGGGTAGGGGATATCGATCCTTGATGGTAAGCTTGTTATGCTCACGATAATCGATACACATTCGAAAAGATCCATCTTTCTTCTTCACAAAGAGGACAGGAGCACCCCAAGGCGAAAAGCTCGGACGGATGAATCCTTTATCAGATAACTCTTGAAGTTGTTTTGACAATTCTTGCATCTCAGACGGTGCAAGACGATAAGGTGCTTTCACAATCGGGTTGGCATTGGGTACAAGGTCAATATAAAACTCGACTTGACGAACTAGAGGTAAACCAGGCAGTTAATCAGGAAACACATCTGGATAATCCCGAATAATCGGAATCTCCTGAATACTCTTGCTCTTGCCTTTCTCCTCGGTGACATGTGCCAGAAAAGCAACATATCCTTTTCGTAAATACCGTTGGGCTTTCGTACACGAAAACCAACAGCCGGTTTCTTGCTACGAACTTCCAGAACATCGCCAAATGGAAGAGGAATACGTACAGTTTTATCAAAATAAACCACCTCAGCATGATGGTTGGTTAACCAATCCATCCCTACGATAATTTCGAAACTCCCAAGTTGCATCGGTGTGAGGTCAATAGGAAAAAGATGGTTATCAAGGTTCAATTGACAATTACGAATAACAGAATCGAGAACAAGAGGTTTACCGGTAGCAACTTCGACAGATAAGGGTTTCCTTAGTTTAGTTCTAGGTATCGCAAGCAAAGGCTCAAAAGATAACGAAACAAAACTTCTATCGGCACCAGAATAAAAAAGAACAGATGCAGGTCGATTGTTAATAAGGAACGTACCATTGACAAGCTCATTGTCAGCTTGAGCCTCGTTAGCATTCAAGTTGTACGCTCGTCCACAAGCGGGATTCACATTCGCGTTGACATTCGCGTTCGGATTCGCATTTGCATTCACCAACCTCGGACAGTTGTTGCGGAAATAACCAAACTCTCCACAATTGAAACATGAACCTGGTGGGAATCTAGCAGCATTCCCCTGAACCTGTGCTGGATTCTGAGCGGCTTGATTCTGGCCCAAATGACAGATATTAGCCAGATGCCCAAGTTTACCACACGTAGTGCATTGCTTGCAAGCTTGTTGTGCAACATGGTGACCGTTGCAGTGAGCACAGTGAGGTGCGGTACCAGCATACACTTTCTTCGTAGGCGGTGCGGTACCAACATACACTTTCTTCGCAGGCGGTTGAGCCGATTGGTTCTGAGGATTCTGAGTAGTGACGACAAAGTTTTGGGAAGCCTTGCGCTTCCTCGACTTCTTGGAAGACTTTCCCTTCTTCTTTCCCTTACCCTTATCCTTGTCTTTAACAGAATCTGCCGACTTCTTCTTGTCACCCTTGCGGGTAAGTTTACCCTTCCTGACTTGAGACTCAGTCAGGGTAGCAGACAACTTGATCACTTGACGAACAGTAGTGGGATTACTGCTAGTCACAATGTCTTGCATAGAATCGGGTAAACCATCAATATACCTCTCAATTTCCTTCTCCAATGGGGTAACCATAGTGGGACACAACAAACTCAGCTCTTCATAATGATCCGTATACGCACGGTGTTCCCCCCCATCTTATTTCAGATCATCGAATACTCGTTCCAACGCTCGAATCTCGTGACGGGGACAAAACTCTTTCATCATGAGAGCTCGAAGCTCTTCCCATGTTTGTGCCAATGCCACTTCGGCACCCCTATCACGCATCACTCTGTTCCACCACGTAAGAGCACGCTTCTCGAACACACTTGATGCAAATTCAACCTTATGCTCATTCGAACATTGCACATGTCTGAATGTGCTCTCGATACTCTCAAACCATTGCCGGAGCGCAGTTGCTCCTTGCAGCCCAGAAAACTTTAATGGCTTAGCAGAATTGAAATTCTTGAAATTACACGGAACATTATTGTTATTATTATTATTATTGTTGTATAACTGATGGATCTCGGTTACTACGCCAGGAAGTACTGCAGCCATTTGCTGAGCGACAAGGGCTGCGACTTCTTCAGCAGTAAAAGGTTGTGCATCACGCCGAGGAGGCATTGTCTAAAAGGAAATATGAGAAACGAGTGAGGTCGACAATTAGGAAAAACAAAAAGAGGTATTGAAACCATCAACAAAACACAAGGAAGGCGATCATTTGTTCGTTACTTCAAACAAACAAACGACACGCAATGACTTATCAAAGTAAATGAGTCAAAATAATGTATCGCGAAGACATGCTCGCCTATTAGTGAACACTTACCCCAAGAGTTCCCAGGTAAGAGTGACTGGTCCGATTATGTGGATTTGTAGGAACACTCTAGCCTTAGACAGAAAACTTAGGGTACAGGCATTCACTCTTCTAGTTTGCACGTGTTCACATTATTTAGACCCAAACTTTGACGAGATTTTGAAAACTCAAATGGAACTAAGCCAAATATGAGTCAAACTGGAAGGGTTCAAAACCTTATAACAAATCATTTACGAAGAAATGATTAGTTTTCAAAGCGGAATCGAATTTTGTGTTCTCATTGGGGTTATCACCTAAGGATAGGTGACAGTTTTGTTTTAAAATCTAAACGCAAATTTTCTTGCGTTAGGGTCCTAAAAGTTATAGTCTTGGTCAAATCATTACTAATAACCTAATTCCCTGGAACCATTGGCTCTGATACCAACTCTTCTGTCACACCCCAACCACGTAAAACAACAAATCGTGGCGGAAACGTCAGGGAGTGTTATAATAGAATTATTGTTTCACAACCATGGATAGAAATAGAGTTTCCTTTTATTGATTCATTAAGTAAATTTACATTGTCTTAACACAAAACAAACAAGTTACACATCGACTATTATTGTTATTATGTTACTAAGGCCTCGTCCAGATCCTATGTGACGCATGCATCCTAGAAATCAACATCAAGCAACAACACCTGAAACATATGTAAAAACAAAGTCAGCAAAGAAATGCTGGCGAGCACATAGGTTTTATAAGAATATCGGATTCATGGCTTGTTTATGTGTTCCAGTACTTTATTAGACTACAAGAGTCAAAAATACAAACCTTGTTTTGAAAAGTGTATTGCAACATAATTAACCAACTCAAATCAAGTTGGTTATAGTTTATAAAATCTCGTAGCCATGATTCTTAACCCCAAAAGCATTTGTTTTAGTAAACCAACTCGTAAAACATCTCATAAAAATTCGTTAATAAAACTCGTATGGTTTATATTATTTCGAAAACCTCGTTGTGTGACATCGTTTCAAAATCGTTTCCCCAGTTAACTAAATAATGACACAAAACGTAATATGATAAGAGGACTTATATATAAGATGTGCCAGTGGCGTATCTAGCATGCTTTTATCATGCTACACCCGTCCCATTATCTAATCATAACCCAAAACCAATCGTTAAATCAAATCGTTTATCTCGTTTAAGTCGTTTCAAATTGTTTAACTCGCCCGAAAATCGTCTAACTCGTTTTAATTGTGAAAACTACTTTTGGTCGTCTCGCTAATAACATTCAAACCTTCGTGACTCGACTATCTCGCTTCTCACATTAACAAACCACCAAAGGGTAAGTTAACTATCATCAGATTCAGTCCTTACCCACAACCCCCACACATAACCATGGGTGCAGTCTGATAACGGGATTTGTCAGATCCTATGGTACCATAACCTAATACTGGTCCGCTTGATCAATGCTAATGAATGTCATTCTTTATGTAACTACAACCAACAAGTTTTTCACTTTATCGAAATCGTTATTAATTTAATATAAACCATTTTAATTGCTTTGGAAACCATCGTTTAAACCTCGAAAATCGTTTAACATATGAATCACCCCAAAACAATTGAACACAGTAAAATAGGGGAACTATGTATTCACATGAAGTGCAAAGTATCCTCAATCAAAAGAACTTCAACAAACTCATGTAAACCAGAGAAATCAAGAAGCACCTAGTAATCGAATCACGAGTCAAATAATCGACACCTAAATCGGAAGATTGGACAGAATGAGGTCTTGTAAACCAAATGAGTGTTGGAACTCTTGTGATATGGTTTAACAAAGCCTACATTCTAAATCGGAACCTATTTTAAGTGCTTTTGACCCATTGCGACCCATTATGGTAGCTTACGCGACTTTAACGCGTCGTTCGCGCAAACGTGCGTTTGAGATGTCTACCTAGTCCTATGACAAGTATTATATGCCTAAACATGGTGCATAATCAATTAAGAGACAAAAGTTTATGTTTCATATGCTTAAAAATCAATTAGGCATGGAAAGGGTATTTTGGTCATTTCCCTAAGGCATATAAACTACCTATCATACAACTACTTAAACCTAAGTGACCATAAGGTATAACCTCGGAAGGTTATTCCCTATACAACTATGGTCACTAAACATGCTTGGTCGGATCCTAATGATCGACCAAACGTGTCACACCGCGACCACGTAAAACATCAAACCGTGGCGGAAACGTCGGGGAGTGTTGTAACAGAATTATTGTTTCACAACCATGGCATACAAAGTTATATTTTATTGAATCAAACAAACGAGTTACATTGTCTTAGAAATAACTGAAACAAAGAGTACATAACAAGTTTTAACTAGTCTAGTTCCATTTTATCGTCACTAAGGCCCAAGTCCACCCTAGCGTGTCACGAACATCCTATGCATTAGCTCCTGAAACACATGTGAAAATAGGTACGTCAGCATAAAAATGCCTGTGAGATACATAGGTTTTGTGAAAATAGGATTCATGAGTTAAGTTTAAGAAAATGTTAAAGAAAATGTTTAAGAAAAGTTAGTCATGAACCTTATAAATTGTTTTGTTTTGTAAATCGTTTAAAAAATGATAAAATCAGATGATATGTGTAAGTAAAAGAATAATGTATGGTTAAGTAAATAACCAAGTAAAATAAGTTGTAACAAATAAACCGCTTTGTAAAATAACGTCTTGTGCAAAATATGTTATTTGTAAAATGTATAAATCCAAAATGAATGATTTAAATAACGCTACGACATGTAATACAATACAAGCACTTATATATAGGAAGTACCAGCGGCGTATCCACCAAACCACTTACCGAAACAAACCACCAATGTAAATTACAAACCACCAAACCATATGTTTCGTTACATAAACCACTTACCCAAACAAACCACCAATGTAAATTTGCCCATGTCTAAACCAAATTGTCAAATGTCATTGTGAAAACCATGTCAAAATGTCTATGTCGAATGTCAATCATGTAGTGTGTAAACAAAATGTCATGTATGGCAAGTGAAATATGTATCTACTAAACCATAGGTGAAAATGCACAAAACAAGGTATTGAAGTAAAACTCAGTTTAAATCAACGTTATGTTTTGTGGAAATGCATGCTACACTGAATACAAACATTTATATGGTATTGTGAAAATGCATACATTCAAGCCTTGCGACTGTGGTGCTAAACCTTTAAACAAATTAAAGGTCTATCGGTTTTTATGTTTAAATCGAATTCGTTCATTCCTTTCATCCAAACATACCCAGGATGTCAGGAACGGGAGTTGTCAATTCCAATGGTACCACTACCTACTAACGAGCGGCGTGATCAAAGTTAATGAATGTATATGGTCCCACTTAAACAATCCAAATGTCATACCCAATATGTAACCATGTGATGAAAAACAAATGCACTAAGTATGATGAACATACATAGCGTGAAAACGTAATGTAAACAATGTACTAAGTATGCGCTAAACGAACATACGTAGCATAAAATGTCATGTAAAACGATGTACTAAGTATGCACACAATTGACATACATAGCAAAAACACGATGAAAAGCATGTACTATATGTGTACTATTGAACATAACAAGCATATGATATGAAAACATGGAAAGCATGAAAGTAACAAGTAGGCACATGTGTTTCACCCCAAAACGTTTGAAAAATAGTAAAAGAGGGGTACTATGTACTCACTTGAGATTGCTTAGAAGTCGTAGGATAACCACCAAGCAATGCTAGAAGATCACGGAAATCAAACGGCACCTATATAGGTATCTACATTAATAAACGGACCTCTCGGAGGATCGGGTAGTACGAGGGTTCGTAAACCAAATAAGTAGGGGAACTTATGTAATATGGTTTAACAAAGCCTACGTACTAAAACGAAACTTATCCTAAGTGCTTTTGACCCGTTACGACCCGCTAAGGTAGCTTATGCTACTTTAACGCGTTGTTTGCGTAAAACGCATTCGGAATGACTAATTAGCCCTATGACAAGCAAGATATGCCTTAACATGTTTAATATTGTTGTTAAATCAGTTTGGATACCAAAAATTATGTTACATAGGCTTAAAATGAATTTTGGCGTAAAAAGGGTAATTTGGTAATTTACCTAAGGCCTAAGAACTACTTATCATACAACTACTTAAACATTGTGACCATAAGGTATAACCTCGAAAGGTTATTCCTTATACACTATGGTCACCTAAAGTGTTTGGTCGGATCCTAATGATCGACCAAATGGGTCGGGTTCGAAAGTATAAGCGATTGATTAGATCGCTTACCTTTACGACCCTAAACAAGCACAAATCTAAAAGCGACGAGCTAAACATGCTAGAACATGTTTAGTAAAGTTAGAAAACAGGTTTGGTATTAAAACAAACGGTTTTAATACCCTAGAGTAGTTTGGTTACAAAATATGTGAGAAAACGTATTTTGGCCGAAACTACGACTCGTCACTGAGCCTAGATAACGTGGTAATCAGTAGGTATAGTCACTAGGGACTATAACCATCGTGATTACGCTCACGTTATGAAGTTCAAACGAACTTCGCGTTGACCATAAACTGGTCAATGCAGAAAGTCAAACACAGTTTGACTTTAACGCTAAAATGAACGAAAAAACGCGAAAGAATACTTACAGAAGGTCCCCGCAAGGTTTGATTCCAAGTAATCTCAGGTAGGAAGTGCACAAACACAACCACTTAGAGAAAACTCAGATCAAATGTGAGGAAGATGGGCAAATGGGTTGGGTATTTATAGGGAAGGCACAACCGTTAGGATCGTTTCTCGATAATCGAGCTTCAATCTAAGCCGTCCAAGTGTGCCCCATGTTTCCTAGTACCATTGGACTCCCTAAATTCAACCCATGGTTTGATAAAAAGCCATTTGCAAGAGGGTTTTGAGGTGATTAACAGCTGTAAACAGCTGTTTGCAACAAAAATGCAGGTCTGGGGAGGCCACGCGGCCCGTGTCAGGATACACACAAACTCAGGCGGGCCGCCTGGGCTTGTCTGATCAGCACAAACTTTCAGAAATGACAGTTTTAGCCCCTGCATGCTTTTAAGTCCATTTTCGACACGTTTAAGGCCCGTTAAGCCAACCTTAAGGCCCTAAAATGATGCCTTAGTATGAGGGACATGAAACATGCCAAAAATGTGCCGGATATCGATTCGTTTGGTCGTACGGTTGCGTTATTCGCTTAATTACGACGGAATGCGCATAAGCGCGAAAGATGATCCAAATTGCGCGACGAATGGATTTTTCTCATGCCAAACACTAAAATAAAATATTTTAATGCTTGCATACATTTTTGGATGTCCGGAGGTATTCAGAACGTAAGTTATGCGCGAAAATGCAAACTTATGCACTTTTTGATGCTTTTAGTCCCTGAATGACCCAAAAGTTTATTTTAGCACACCGAACCCCTCAAAGCCTATTTATAAGCTATGTAAAGGATATTTAGGGTGTGTTTAACTTATGGGCATGTTTCGGAATGTTCGTTACAGTTCAAATCGGTATACTTTCACATTTTGTCAATTTTAGTCCCTGTAAGCGAATTAACTTGATTTTTGCCATACCAAAGCCTTCAAAACTTATTTCTAAGTTATGTAAAGGTTATTTAAGGTATGTTAAGCATAAATTGATGTTCCGGAGTATTTGTCGTGTTAAACTGATTGCGTTTACGCACCAGTTTGCGTATAACTCTCCAGAAAGCGATATAGAGTTTAAAATCGAATAAAAGTCAAAACATGAAAAACATCAAACACAGATAAACAAACACTGGGATCAAATAACTTTATTTCATTGATAACTGAATTGTTTACAATGATTACAAGCACAGATGTCACAAAACGGATCTACTTCGAAAGTCTAAGCGGGTGTTTAGTCCGCTTGACTTACGACTCTACACAAGCACTAAACTAAAAGTGACGAGCTAAACATGTTAAAACGTGTTTAGTTATGTTAGAAAACAGGTTTTGAT
The DNA here is from genome assembly GCF_002127325.2 of Helianthus annuus. NCBI lineage: Eukaryota > Viridiplantae > Streptophyta > Magnoliopsida > Asterales > Asteraceae > Helianthus > Helianthus annuus. Next base: position 68,962,415 of record NC_035434.2, on the reverse strand, counting down.
ATCAAAACAAAGTGTTTTGATACCCATGAGTAGTTTGGTTACAAAATACGCATGAATACGCATTTTGGCCGAAACTACGACTCGTCACTACACCTAATCAACGTGGTAATCAGTAGGTATAGTCACACGGGACTATTACCATTGTGATTATGCTCATATTGCAAAGTTCAAACGAACTTTGTGTTGTGTAGGATCAAATCGAGCCAAAAATCTGATTTTGATAGTAAATCAAGATGAACACACCAAAAATATAGCAATAAAACCCACTAGATTGATTTGCACAAATGATGACACAATTAGCCCCCAAATCTTTCTAGAAATGTGTGTCCCCTAAAACCCTAATCATCACTTTCTATTTATAGCCAAAACAACTTTTGGCTAATTACATTTAGGACCCTAGAGATTAAAACTTACCAAAAGTAGTAATAAACATGACAACAAATTAAATAAGATAATAAATATATTTTGTGTAAACAAAATATAATTTACTATCCAAAGCAGTATAACTATCATATCTCGAACGTTCACACGCCATATCTTTCTTCGATCTTCTCGTGTCGACTTGTGCGTTGACTTTGACTTGCTGGCGTTGACTTTGTTGACTTGATTCGTTGATAACATTAGACTACACGATTTAGACCCAACAATCTCCCCCTTAGGCTAATGTTATCAAACTTTTGCATCATCTTTAGAACCGTCAACTTCATGCGTGTTGTAATCTTCAATTTAGCAAGCTTCAGTCTCAATTTTAGACCCAACAATCTCCCCCTAGACTGATGCTTTCCAAATATTCTTCACTGAAGATCTTCTTTTGACACTTTGCTCTGTAAAAACTTTAAACTGACAAGCTCCCCCTTTTTGCATGCATCATCTTTGACAATCAGGAACAACTTTTTCCAATTCTCTTTTGCTTGAGTGAATCAGAAGATGTAGGAGGAGGATTCCTAGCTCGGTATCTTCTGCAATCTTCAGGAAACAGGTGCTTTGGTCTGGTATCTTGCTCAATTGATGATCGGCCATCATTGCAGCAAATAAGCGAAGTAACCTGTTCACAATGACAAACACAACTCCGAATTTTCTTTTAGATAGTTTCAAAGTACAGACAAAACCGTATTCATCTGTGGTGTCCAATGGAAAGAGTATCTCAAGCGGTTTAAGACACGAGTGATATGGAAGACTTAGAAAAACAACTGTACACAAATCAAAAATATTTTTGGATTTTAGATTTTTCTTTAACATTTTTTTTTAACTTTCAACCTTTGAGATATAGATCTGATCAAATACGAGATCATACCAACTTGGAAAGTCTAGCCACACTTCAACTTTCTTTAGGATAGGTACGACTCAAAAACGATTGCTGGTATGTTTGTCCGCTTAAATCCATGCACCATTCTTTCGACATACATCCGGTGATTAATTATCATGTTTTGGGTATATTTACAAGACTTCTATGGCCCCCACACAAGCTATTGATAATAGAGACATTACACCCGTGAGTCCCACATCAGGACATACCCACGCGATCAAGGTATGCACAAAAATTCCTCATAACGGGTGAGTATATTGGTTTCATTCTCTTCAACTATAGAGCGAAGATCAGGTCTGTACTTTTGTACAACAGAGATCCCAAGAACTATCGAGGGTTAAGACAGATAGTTTGGTGTACAGGTCAGTACTTCCGTACAGCAGAGTGACCAAACTAATCTATCTAAGGTTTTGGCCAAAAATGGCACTTATTATGAGAAGGGTTTTGGCCAAATATGGCACTTATTATGAGAGGGGTTTGACCTTTTTTTTTAAGGCACTTATTATTAAAAGGATATCATAGCGTCTAGGTCAGCATGTATCTGGATGCAGCAGAAGAACAATTATGATATCCCCGAATGAAATACCAATATAAAGACCCGAGATCTCAGACTTTGGCAATCTGTCAACGCAAGATTTAAGACCATTAAGCCATATGCCGCAACGTGTTACCCACTATGATGTGTAATGCCTGAGAAAAGCCAGAATCCTTGTGTAGACGTTATCTTTATCACCAAGATGCAGTTTACTTGTCTGAAATGCTGAACCTACCGACATATCGTTAACTTGGAGTCGTATCCTCCATCAGATCCTATTCATGCGAAGACATAATCAAGTTAGTTCCTATCATTTCTCATATAAGATCATGATTATTTTGCAATAATCACATCTCATGGTCTAGGAAGTATTTTAATACCCCCCCTAAAATTTTATTTATGTACAATCAATTACTGAAAAATTAAAAATTATAAAACATGTATTTACAAAATAAAGTCTTCCACATCAGGCACACAAAAGCATATGCCAGCATGAAAGTGAGTGTGTTACAGTGTAGTTGAATGCACGACCAGGTTAGATACCATAACCAAACCAATGATTTTCCTCTTTAAACTTGTATCTGGAACAACCACTGATAATAATCGGTGTTACTAACAGTCCTCCTTGGATGTTCCTGCACTCATAAGCAATTCAGTTATAGAGTGGAACCCAAGCCATCGTAGTCTTGGGTTGTCCCCTTTCATCAAAATAATAAACCTCCCGATATGCCAAATCTTTTCCCTCATTGATTTCTTTTACAACCATTGGTTTGACTCGCCAAACCTGTTTTGGTTTAAAAATTTTGTTTGTAAAAGATTTAAAGTTTGAAACAATCTTATGTTTAAGACCCGGAGGGAAAGATTGAGGTTTCGATGTGTTGGTTCTTTTTATCTTTGAATCATGTGAAACCGGCTTCACATGTGGAGACCTGGATGAAAAGTTTTTCATCTGATCTTTCAAAGATGTGTGATTTTTACCTTTTGATCCAGAAAAGCAATACTGGTTGCCTTTACCGTTTGGATCGTGTCGCTCTGGGCATTGCTTGAGCACATGACCTTCTTTTCCACACCTAAAACAAGCCTTGAATGGCTTTTGAGACTTTGCAGTTCCGTGTGATGCAGCTAGAGGCAGGGATTGCTTTGAGCTTGACTCAGCATGTTGACTAACGTGAGGTTTGATAACTTCAGATGTTCTTTTGATATTTAATTTCCCAATACTTTCATTCAACACTGATTCATCATCTGAGCTTGTGCAGTCTTCAATAACTAAGTGTTCTTCTAGTGGATCTTGATTGACTGGACTTGGAGTGTCATTTGAGGTTGTTGGTTCTTGAACACCCGATGGTTCAAGGTCATCAATCGTTTTACAAGCATCTGTTACTGAAGTTTTCGAGTCATTTGAGCTTTCCCATTCTTGGTATGACTGAAAATCTAAATCGCCTTGATCCTCACTTGAGCTTCCTTCGCCGCCTTCTAAAGTTGTGGTGCTTGAGTCTTCGCTGCTACTTTCTTCATTTAGCACTTTCTCTGATTCTGACGTACTTGTGTGAGAAGGAACAAATTCTGGAATTTCCTCCATGAGGAATTTTCCGAATCTGTTTTGTTTCAATTCTGGAACAAACACAGGAGGTTCACACACACCTTTTTCATTACAAATGGCAGAATTCAAATCAAAACATTCAAGCACTACATTATTGTGGTTATTGGCCTTAGATTTAGACACATTCCCATTACAGTCATCTCGAATGGAAGTTTTGTTTGCTTTATCACAATTCCAAGCGAACCAGTTAACAGTGGAATAACTGTCGCCTGAATAACCTATCCCTATTTTTGTTCCACCACAGTCATCATCGCATCCATCCTCTTCACGCTCGATCACATCTGCATTGTTGTCAGAAAGGTTAGTAACCTCTTCACTTTCACAAGAAACATCTTTAGCAACAAGATCATTTTCGTCAATCAAATCATTATCAGGATGAGGAGATGGCATGGGTACATAGTTTTTGCTATGTGGAGGAAGAAAGAGTTTTCTTTCATTTCCAAGCTTATCTTTGTACCCGATCCCATCTTTCACATATGTCGGTCGTTGGCAATTTTTAATGTCAACCAAGGCCTTTTTGCTAACATTCCATTTATCGATTACTATTTGCAATTTATTGTTTTCATTAAGAGATTTTTCTAATCTTTCAGTTAAGTCGTTAATGATAAAATCTTTTCTGAAAACAAATTCTTTTAGAGTCTACATTTCAGCTAAAGTTGAGTTCAACTTTCTTTGATATGCAGCTTCATTTTCCTTAAGGTCTTTGTTAAATTGCAAAACTCTTTCTTTGTCCCTAATTAACTCAAAGTTGAGAGATTTGTAATGTGCCACGACGTTAACACATGATTAGGAACACAATTTAACTTTAAACTCGTAAGGGATGTTGTTCTCCAGATTTTCCTCATCCTTTTCTTTGTTTGACTCCATTTTCATTGCTTTTTCAAGAATCTTTTCTTCTAGCTTTTCACTAGTTGCACTGCTCCTTTCTTCCTTCTTTATAGCTTGAGCGTCATCGATCACAGTAGTCTTTACATCAGACTGTGGAGCCTTTTCGGAGATTGCGGAAGCATTGTTGAAGTATGACGCTTTTGCAGCTTGTGGGCTTGAGCCGTTGGAGGTTGTTGGGGTTGCAGATGTGAAGTTCTTGTGACTATCAGCAAATTGGACAGATTTCTGAAGATGTTCGACTTGATCTCTTTCAAACGTTTCAAGTGTGTCGATCACATCTGATAGCGTGATTGGATTCAGGTTGTTCAAGTAGTGTTGTTTGATCGTCATACATTTCAAGCTCCATTCTTTTGGAAGTGAGTCCAAAAGTTTGCGTATTGCACCGCGATTGGTGATCGGATTACCGGCCTTCTTCATTTTAGCCATCATGTTTCGAAATCGGCTAATATAACATGATAGGCTTTCCCCGCGAACGCCTCCGAACATATCATACTCTTTTTGGATCATGCTCCTTTTGTTCCGAATCAATTCCTTGTCTCCTTCATAGAAATCAATCAACGCTAACCAAAGTTCATTCGCCATCGTGTACTCTTCAAATATGTTGTAGTCGTTCATTGATAGGGCCATTGTTAAAGCAGCGTGAGCCCGACGGTCACATTGGATCAATGCCTTGTCTTTATCTGTGTAAGTCGAGGGATCGTTGTTGACTACACGCATGTCATCACGAACGGTCATGGGGACGTGAGGTCTGACAGTGATCGAGATCCATTGGTTATAGTCCGTGTACTCGAAAAAGGACTTGATTTGGTTTTTCCAACTGCTGAAATTGGCTGATCCTTTCAACTTTGGAGGTCGGGCTACGGTTCCTGTTTCATGTTCAACTTGTGCAAGGGGAGTTAATTGATTTTGAAACATTTTTTTTTTAGTTTAATTAATCCCCCCCCCCCAAAAAAAAAATATTTGAATCAGCTCAAAACCCAGGTTCTAGTTACTTTGAAAATAACCCGGTGTCAACCCAAAAAGTATCAACTCGAAAAGGCCCTAAAATAACCAATGGATGCCCGGCCCAAAAACTAATTAAAATTATAGGCCCACGAATAAAATTTAAAACCCGACCCAAAACTGATCAAAATTCTAGGCCCTCAAATAAAAATTTTAAGACCCGGCCTAAAACTGTTGATTAAAACCTTCTAGTTCAAAATTTTTTTTTTATTTTATTTTATTTAAACTTTGTTGTTTGTAAAAAACCTTTGGACCCCCCAACCGATAATTCTAGTCCAACAACCAAGTAAAATTTCAATCCTATGAGTAGATTAATTCAAATTTTGAACAACCCAAAAGCTACCACTACCAAACAAAAAGCGCCCCCTTCTTCAGCAAACTTTCGATAATAATAATAGTTATTATTATTATTTTTTTTAAAGATTCGGATGTGAAACAATAATCAAATCCAATTGAATTTAGATTGTCTTTTCCCTTTTGAATTTGAATGTGTATTCCGGAGAAGACCTTCGGTTAACACACCCCCTTCTTCTCTTTCTGTCTCTAATCCCCCCTCTCTCTCTCTCTCTATCTCATCTACTCCCCTCTTTCACTTGAACAAACCCTAAAAACTTTGAAAGTTCAGCCGATACCTCTACTTTCTCTCAATCTCTATATCTCATACACAAACACACACATCTGTGCTTCTCTCTCTCTGTAAACAATACAGCAACACCAACGTCAAACTCATACTCAAGAGGTTCTGGCTTAGCATGCTTGTTACGCAGCTCGAGTTTCCTACGGCGGCGGCAAGAACCTCCGCGATGGTGGTGGAGGTGGTCGGTCGGAGCAACGCCGGCAGAGGAGGCGGTGGTGTAGTAGGAGGTTCGAAGTTGGAGACAACGGTGATTGATTATGGGTTGGGTTCGGTTCGGATCTTGAAACGGGTTTTGGTGTGTGATGTTTGGTGAATACGGAGAAGAATGGTTGTTAGGCAGCGGCTTCTAATGTGGTCGTTTTAGGTGGTGATGGGATGGAGGCACGGGCAGCGGTGTGTGGTGGTGCTCGCGGCAGGGTGCAGTGGCTGTGGGGGTAGTCGGAGTGGTGGTGCGGCTGTGCTATCTTCCTACTCTCTTTCTAATTTTTTTTTTTTGTTAATATAGACTCCAACAACTGGTTGGATCTTTCAAAAAAAATTAGATGTGTGTTTTGTTTAAAGAGGGCAAATAATAACCAGAAAACAAACAGCGACAAATGCTTCTCCGTAAAAACTTGAGTTGTTTCTACTCCTTTTCAAATACGCCGGCCAGATTAAAACCGGCGGAATAACGACTCCGGAAAACGGTGACTTACCGGCGTATTTAGTAAATACGCCGGAAAACTTGAACTCGCGTTCAAGATTTAATTTCGCCGGAAAAGTTAATTTCGCCGGAAAGTTGCCGGAAAACACAAATTCGCCGGAACTTTCAATAAAATCGCTGTATTCAAAATAAAATCGTTGTATTAAAAAAAATCGCCCAGAACTTGAATATAAACGCCTAGATCTGTTTGAAACCCCAAAAATGATATAAATGATGACTCTAAATCTTTCTAATCATACTTTTATCAACTCTCAATCAACAAACAGACATTTTAAACCCTTTTAAAAACAAGATTTTGAAGCAATAGTGAATAAAATCAAAAACTCTAAAAACTTCAAAACTTTTCAAACAAAGAATCAGATTTTTATGATGAATTTGAAGATTGTTCAATCCCAAATTCGAGTACCAAGCTCTGGTACCAAATTGTAGGATCAAATCGAGCTAAAAATCTGATTTTGATAGTAAATCAAGATGAACACACCAAAAATATAGCAATAAAACCCACTAGATTGATTTGCACAAATGATGACACAATTAGCCCCCAAATCTTTCTAGAAATGTGTGTCCCCTAAAACCCTAATCATCACTTTCTATTTATAGCCAAAACAACTTTTGGCTAATTACATTTAGGACCCTAGAGATTAAAACTTACCAAAAGTAGTAATAAACATGACAACAAATTAAATAAGATAATAAATATATTTTGTGTAAACAAAATATATTTAACTATCCAAAGCAGTATAACTATCATATCTCGAACGTTCACACGCCATATCTTTCTTCGGTCTTCTCGTGTCGACTTGTGCGTTGACTTTGACTTGCTGGCGTTGACTTTGTTGACTTGATTCGTTGATAACATTAGAGTACACGATTTAGACCCAACATGTTGACCATAACCTGGTCAAAGTAGAAAGTCAAACACAGTTTGACTTTCGTGCTTAAAACGCATAAAAGAACGAAAAAAATGCTTACAAAGGGTCCAAGATAGGAAGATCTTGATCCAAAACACTTAGGTATGAAGTTTTAGAACTTCAACTTAGAGTTATTCAGATCAAGGTGTGCAGAAATGAGTGAAGGGCATCGGTATTTATAGGATTTGGTAAACCGTTAGGATCGTTTCTCTAAGTTTGACCTTCAATCTAGGCCTTACACTTGGGCACAAGGTTTTGCAATACATGGGGTACTCAAAACCAGTCCATAGAGTGCAAATACAATGGTTAAAAACCATCAAAACCAGTTCAAGAGACCAGATTCAATGTTTCTACAAACTGATGTGCTGGAAAGAGCTTACGGACCGTAAGCATGACCCCATACGGTTCGTATGGGATCTGCAGGTCAGCAACTTTCAAAGTTTGGCAGTTTTAGTCCCTGAAGCCCCAAACTTGGTTTTCGATGCATTTTTGACACGTTTAAGCCCCGTTAACCGCATTTCAAAGTTCTAAAATGAAGTTAAAGTATAGGGAACTTAAAATGTGCTCAAAAATATCTCGGATGTCGGCTCGTTTGGTCGTACGGTTGCGTTGTTCGGCTAATTACGACAGAAGTCGTAAGGAACACAAAAACGATCCAAATTAAGCGACGAATGGAATTTTATCATGCCAATCACTAAAATAAAATATTTTAATGATTACATAAATTTTTGGATGTCCGGATATATTCAAAACGTAAGATATGCGCGAAAATGCAAACTTATGCACTTTTTGACGCTTTTAGTCCCTATTGATCAATAAAGTTTGTTTTAGCATACCGTGTCACACCCCGAACACGTAAAACAACAAGACGTGACGGAAACGTCAGGATTGTTGTAACAGAATCATTGTTTCACAACCATGGATAAAATAATTTTGTTTTATTGAATAGATGAACTCATTGTTTTAATACAATCAAATAAGTACAACTATTATCTTTCAAGTTTTAAAGTCGCTAAGGCACCAGTTGTCACACCCCGATTTCCACATGTTTCACCGGTGGGCCCGGTGGGGGATTACCGTGACGTAGTTGGCAACAATATAGTCAAACCACACAATATTTAAATGCATAGCAGAAGCATAAAGATAGATATATTTCAACCATCGAATGTACTATCCAAATATCACAAGTAGTCGAAATAATCCACAGGGGATCAAAATAAAATAGGAAATAATGTTCAACAGATAGTGGCATCCCAACCTTGCGAGACTCTAACGATGTTAAGGAGTGGCCAGCCTATTTCGTATAGAACCTGCATTTAATCTTTTTGGGGAAAATACGTCAGTTTACACTGGTAAATACATTCAACCGACACTTTTGTAAAATGTTTAATAAAATTGATTTGAATGCACAAGGCACAAACTCTTTATAACTTGGGATAATTAATCAATCAAATCTTGTAAAAGAATTACATGTTCACTATGCGTTCAGTTGCCCGGGTTGTGCCGGGTTTAAGGTTAATAGACACGCCACATAGCATAAAGCCGTGGTGGGAAAACGAACGGTTATACCTTTATAAATATAGACACATTGTCGGGGTACGCCTACACCCGCGTGTCAAGGTCGTGGCCATTTCTTAAAATGATGCCAAGGATATCCGGGACATGGTCATTAAACTCCCAAAGGCGTAAAGCCAACAAAACCAATTTTTAAACATGTCATATTGATAATACCCAACTACTAATGAGTTAGGGTCAATTACCCGACCAAGCGGTATTTTATATACCGTAACCCAAGCCCGTATAACGGAAAATAAGTTAAAAGTATTTACCTGAGCAAGTAATAACCTCAAAAAACAAATGCAAGTATCTTTTACTGGTCTCCTATTCTGGAACGAAGGTTTATAACAACCTATTAGAATCCTAACGGGTCTTTAATTTAGCCTTAGCTTAGACCGGTCAGTTTCAAATGATAAATACGGTTTAATCGCATGAAAGGCGAAAACCGGGAATGGAATGTGGTTTGGACCCACCAAGTTTGAAGACTCGTTTTATATGGGTAATATAAACACATTCAGGATTTTGAAGTAAAACGATAAGGTTTGACCCGTTTCGGCTAGTTTATGTAAACTAGTTACATAAACCGAACCGTACGCGCCAATGGCGTAATGGGTAACCGTAAGAGTCCTACACAGGTTTCCTTAGTTAATATGCTCTAAATAGGTTGTGGTATCAGTAGGATACCTTCCATTATGCCCATAACGAGTTTAATTCCAATATACGCCCCATAGGGGTATTTTGGTCATTTTAAAGATTATAAAAGAGATTTCCGAGTTCTACAGGAAATCTGAGTTTTCCGAATAGGTTATAAAGTTCAAAATACTTTATTTATTATTTAAAATCAGTAGCAACTGGATTCGGGTCAAAATACCATGTAGAACTCAAGTTATGTCCGAAAAGGGCATATTTGGTATTTATCGAATTAATGCCATAACCGTAGGTTATGAGCAGGATAAAATAATTGAAAAATCTTTAAAATTCTCAAAATATTATTTTACATCAGTGTGTAAAAGGTTTGGTGTCGAAATTTGGGTTTAGGTAGGCTTTATGCTAATTGCGCCGTTTAATTACTAAAGTTTCCGTAATTGCGCTATTTAGCATAACTCCTATTCTAGAACTCGGATTGACATGAAATTTTAGGGACATGCTTAGAAATCAGTAACTAAGGTTATTGTCCTTTCACATGTCCAAAATTCTAGTTTTAAAGTAAAAAGGGCGTTATGGTCAACATTTAAGCATATAACGGAAAAGTGCAAACGACTCGGACAAACAACGAACCGGTCACAGAGGGTTATACCATCATGTAACCTGGTCTTAGGAGAGTCCTAAGGCATATTAAATCATACCATAACGGGTCAAAACTGAAGTCAAAGCAAAAGTCAAAGTTTTGCGACTTTCGGTTCCGAACCGGGTCAAAACAGTAAATGGTCGGATCAAACAAGCTTAGACCAGTTATAATACTTATTATCATGTTATATGAGTGTCAAAACAGGTTACACGCCATCTACATTACTGATTATGCATAAAATCGAAAGTTAGCATTCTGTTGACTTTTCCCAAGCAACTTTGACCCGACATTTGGACTAGTTAGAGTGGGAATCAGAGGGTGCCCTTTTAAGATTTTAATGCCCACATGATTACCAACATATAACTACCTTTGTTTCGATTAATCACTGGACCATTTGTGATTAACCGTTATGTCAATCGTTAATTACGACGGATTGACTTTTAAGCTATATCTAAGCAAAAACTAAACCATAAAGGGTTAAGCACACTTACAAAAGTTAAGTACATGACCAGAGATGCTAAGAGAGTATTCTTGAGCTCCAGAAGTGATCAAGAAAGCAGATTGAGGTGTGTTTACTAAGTGTGCACTTCATGGCCTTTTATAGTGAAATTGGAAGCATAAGATCATTACAACAATGCCTACAAGTGTTCTTAGATCATCAACATCTGTCCCTGAGTTCTAGGGGACGTTTAGGGGGCGCCCATGCTGCTCATAATTGCTCCTAAGTCGGTTAAAACAGCAAACAGTGCTTCTGTCCGACTTTTCTGCATCTGGGAGGCTGACGCGACCCGCATCCATGATCCTTCATCCTTTACGCGGCCCGCCTGAATCTCAATGTCAGAGCCCATATCTTTACTGTCAGGCGGCCCGCGTAAAGCCCTTTGCTACATTTACGCGGCCCGCCTGAGACCTGTTTGCAAGATTTTCAAATCTTTTTCATTATTGCAGTTGGCCTCTAGCGTTTCTAAGGGGTAACTTTGCGTTTTGGGCCTCTTTTATTTACGTATAAGGGCCTCGTGACTTTTACCCGCGCCGTTAAGTCCTCGGTTAGTTTATTACTACCCGAAAGGTCCTAACTTTCAATGTTGACGCTTTTAACCCCTCGCATACGAATTTGATCATAACTTTCTCGTTTTAAAACGGAACTTTGCGAAATTTATATCGTACATTCTAGTGAGCGTAATTTACGATTACAAAGCCTCGGGTTTGTTAAAGGGTCACTCAGAGGTACAACTTTAACATTTTGACACATTTAACCCCTGTAGTTTGTAATCTCTCACTTTCTTCCACATTTCGTTCCGTACGATCCATGATTTATTCGTTCGAAGGTACGAGCATCATTTAGGGTTACTATAAGGTATATTTATCCCTTGTTGTCATTTTGAACCCTCGGATTCACATACTTTCAATGTTTGTCAACTTTATTCCTCATTTAGCATTTATTATCACGTGTAAACTTATGACACGTGTCAATACATTATAGGACGCAGAAATTTAGAGGTATTACATCCTCACCCCCTTAAAAGAAATCTCGACCTCGAGATTTATTGAAACAAATGAGGGTACTTTTCTTTCATCGTGGATTCTACTTCACACGTGTACTCGCGACCTCTACGTGCATCCCATTTTACCTTCACAATCGGTATATACTTCCTGCGAAGCTTCTTAACCTGTCGATCCTCGATCGACACAGGTTTTTCAACAAATTTTAAGCTTTCATCGATGTGTACATCTGTATGCGGTATAACTAGTGATTCATCAGCGAAACACTTCTTCAGGTTACAGATGTGGAACACATTGTGAATACTACTTAGCTCTTCCGTTAAGTTCAATTTATAGGCAACCGATCTGACACGTTCGATTACCTCGAAGGGTCCAATGTATCTCGGGCTTAAGTTGCCTTTCTTACCGAATCGCATCACCCCCTTCCAGGGTGATACCTTAAGTAATACCTTGTCGCCTACTTCGAAGTTGAAAGGCTTACGCTTCAAATCTGCGTAGCTTTTCTTCCTATCTCGGGCAACTTTCAATCGATCGCGAATTTGGACAATCTTGTCCGTTGTTTCAAATATTATATCAGGTCCTGTCATCTGGACGTCTCCAACTTCTGCCCAACAAACGGGCGTTCTACACTTTCTACCATATAGGGCTTCAAAAGGTGCAGCCTTAATGCTCGTATGGTAGCTGTTGTTATAGGAGAAATCGACCAATGGTAGGTGGTTATCCCAACTACCACCTAAGTCGATCGCACATGCACGAAGCATGTCTTCCAACGTTTGGATTGTACGCTCACTCTGTCCATCTGTCTGAGGGTGGTAAGCCGTACTGAAGTTCAAACGTGTGCCCAAAGATTGTTGGAAACTTTTCCAAAAGTGTGACGTGTATCTGGTATCTCTGTCAGAGATAATAGACACAGCAAGCCCGACGACTTTTGATGTTCTGCTTTTACTTGCGTACAAGTCAAACACTTTGCTACGTAGGTGGCTATAGACTTTTTCAAGCCTATCCACCAAAAGTTGGCCTTCAAATCCTGGTACATTTTATCAGCTCCAGGATGAACAGAATATCGGGAACTGTGGGCTTCCTGAAGGATAACGTCACGAAGACCTCCATAAACAGGAACCCATATCCTTCCATTTAATCCCAGAATTCCGTCTTTGCCATAGGATAACTGTTCTTCAGTTACTCCTAGCTTTTCGTTAGGATAGTTAGCTTCTGACACAGCTTCTTTCTGTGCAGCTAACAATCTCTCATTCAGACTGTTCTTGATTTCAATGCTCTTGGCATTGATCCTTATTGGTTTCACTCTTTCTTTTCTGCTCAAGGCATCTGCGACTACATTGGCCTTGCCTGGATGGTATCTTATTTCACAGTCATAATCTTTCAGAGTTTCCATCCAACGTCGCTGCCTCATATTCAAATCTTTCTGATTGAACAGGTGCTGGAGGCTTTTGTGATCAGAATAGATCACAAACTTAATACCATACAAATAGTGCCTCCATAGCTTTAGTGCAAATACAACGGCACCCAACTCCAAGTCATGGGTGGTGTAATTCTTTTCATGCACCTTTAATTGTCGTGAAGCATAGGCAATCACCTTGCCCCTCTGCATAAGCACACAACCCATCCCGGTGTGCGATGCGTCACAATACACTACAAATTCTTCCATTCCTTCTGGCAATGTCAACACAGGAGCATTGCTTAGCTTCTGTTTAAGGATGTCAAACGCTTCTTGCTGCTTAGGGCCCTAATTAAACTTTATATTCTTTCTAGTTAAAGAAGTTAGCGTTGCAGCAATTCTTGAGAAATTTTCGATGAAGCGTCTGTAGTATCCTCCTAGACCTAGGAAACTGCGAATCTCTGTAGGCGTCTTTGGCTCCTGCCAATTCATGACGGCTTCAACCTTGGCGGGATCCACTTGGATACCACGCTCACTGACTACATGTCCAGGGAATTGGAGTTCTCGTAGCCAAAATTCACATTTAGAGAATTTGGCGTAAAGCTTTTCTTGATGAAGCGGTTTAAGAATACATCGAAGATGCTTCTCGTGGTCAGCTTGACTTTTTGAGTATATAAGGATGTCATCGATGAAGACAATGACAAATTTATCCAAATACGGCTTGCAGACGCGATTCATGAGATCAATGAATGCGGCAGGTGCATTAGTTAGCCCAAAAGGCATCACTAGGAACTCGAAATGACCATAACGAGTCCTAAATGCAGTCTTGTGCACATCTTCGTCTTTGACCTTCAGTTGATGGTAGCCTGACCTGAGATCAATTTTGGAAAAGTAGCTCGCCCCTTGAAGTTGATCGAACAGATCACCGACCCTGGGCAGAGGATACCTGTTCTTGATTGTAACGTTATTAAGTTCACGGTAATCGATGCATAGACGCATCGAACCATCTTTCTTTTTGAAGAATAAGATTGGTGCTCCCCATGGAGACGAACTGGGTCTTACAAAACCTTTGGCTAGCAGATCATCTAGCTGCGTCCTCAATTCTTTCATTTCCGTGGGTGCCAATCTATAAGGTGCTCTTGCGATAGGCGCTGCTCCTGGAATGATGTCGATACTGAATTCCACTTGCCTATCTAGTGGCAAACCAGGCAGTTCTTCTGAGAAAACTTCAGGATAGTTAGAGATGACTGGAATATCTTTAATCTTGGGTTTCTCCTCACCAATAGTCACCTGTGCCATATAAATGACACTTCCTTTCTTCAAACATTTGGATGCCTTTAGCATAGACACTTGTGCAGGCAATCCATGCCGAGTATCTCCCTGAATGGTAAGTGGTTCTCTAGACGAAGTCTTGATCACCACTTGTTTCTTGTTGCACACAATCTGGGCTTGGTTATTCGATAACCAATCCATACCCAACACTATGTCGAAACCAGCTAGTTTAAAGGGTAACAGGGATAAAGGAAATGAGTGATTCCTAATGGATATAACACATCCATCTAAAACAGTTGAGACTGTTTCCAAAGTTCCATCAGCTAACTCTACCTCAAAGTTCACATTTAAGGCTTTAACGGGAAATTTTAATAACTCACAAAACTTATTATCCACAAAGGATTTATCTGCTCCAGAATCAAATAACACTCTTGCGAATACATCATTGATAAGAAACGTACCGGTTATGACATTGTCGTTCTGGATAGCCTCTTGAACATTCATCTGAAAGACCCTGGCATTGGTCTTTTTCCCTTCTTCGGCTTTCTTTACCAGCTTCGGGCAGTTAGTCTTGATGTGCCCTTTTTCGTTGCAACGATAACAAGTTGCATCCTTTAGTTTCTTGCACTCAAGAGTCCTATGCTCAGAGGACTTGCAAATCCCACATGCCTTCGGCTGGGATTTCTGTTCATACCTGCACCTTCCGAAATGGTGCTTCTTGCTAACATTGCACTTGGGCCTATCGCCCGACTGTCAGTCATTCTTCTTGGTCTCTAATCCCTTCTTGTGGTCACGATTTCCCCGATGCTTCTTGCTTGACCTACGTGAATCATCATCTTCACGTTTCCTCTTTTCAGTGTCAGCATTTCTCAATGATCTCTGTCTCACTGCATCCAGTGTGAGAGACAGAGATATATCTGCCACGGATCTAAATGTAGCGGGCCTAGAAGCCTTTACGCTAGCTTTGATTTCCGGGGCCAGACCCCCAATGAAACGTGCGATCCGTTTAGGTTCCGTGGTCACAAGGTACGGAACCAATCTTGACAGGGTGTTGAAACTTGTGAGATAAGCCTGGCAATCTAGGTTCTTCATGACCAGTGATAGGAAATCAGACTCTATCTTCTCAACCTCATGCTGAGGGCAGTAGTTTTCCTTGATGAGAGCAATAAATTGCTCCCATGACATGCTATACAAAGCAACCTTCCTTGAGGCTTGAACTAATGATCTCCACCATGCTAGGGCTTCGCCCTTAAATGACTCGGATACAAACTTCACCACATCCCTTTCAGCACAACCACTTATGTCCACAACAGTGTCCATTTCGTCCAACCAGGTCATGCAATCCACACCGCCTTTTTCCCCAGTAAAATCTCGGGGCTTGCATGAAACAAAATACTTATACGTACAACCCCTGGCGCGAGGTGCATCATTGAACACTATCTTCTTGGGACGGACACTATTCTCATTTGATGAGTGTCGATCGTCATCCTTCTTAGGTTTAGACTGGTTTGAGAGTAGTTTGCTATGGGATGCAGAATGAGTTCTTGGTTTAGAATGTGGTGCAGATAGGGTCCTGCTTCGAGACTCGCTATACTCCTCATAATGCCGCTCTAAGGCCATCTTAACAGCGTCGTCTACTAAAGCTTTTAATTCAGCGCCCGTTATATTAATTTGGGCGTTATCATTGTCATTCTCCTTCAGATGACTATTATTCTCCTCTGAGTTAGCCATTGTAAACTTGATCTGCTACAGAAGATAATGACAAAATTTTATTTAGGAGTTTATTATGGAATTGTCTTTTATGGAAATTCATTAACCATGGTAAACATAGAACATATTTGGTTAATTTGTTACTCACTTTTATTTAGGATTTGAATATAACTTATCCTAATTACAAACAATATTGTTAGTGGCACAAAGCCTTGTCACAAGATCGTTTTATATTATTAGCCAGGATTTCGGAGAATCAAGGCATGAAGGTTTGAACATAGTTCTTTTACCTTTTCTGACAGGGAGTCATAGACTACAACTGTCTTTTGTCTTATATGACAATAAGTATGGCCCGTAGGCACTACATCACTAATGGATGTTTGATAAGTAATCATCTCAATTGATGATTTTACACCCATGATTTATAAATCATTAATTTGGGTTTTGGAATCCTTTGAAGGATTCTTATATAACAATGACGCGTGTGATTTTAACGAATCACATCTGCCAAGAATGTTAACATGTTTACAGCGGTTAACAGGAATCTGAATCTTTTAGTCAGGTCTCACCATCTTGGCCGGGTCTTATAATGACACCAGGCTAGGTCTCACCATTAAGATCCTTTATTTAATAACTGGTAGGCAGGTTAAATTAAAAGGAATGATTTTTAATTTATTTCATATAATAATGTATTAAAATGACAAAATGAAATTTATAAACTTAACATTCCATTAATCATAATAATGATTACACACTGCCCTAAACGGGACTTTCAATAGACATAATACCTACGCAGAGGTTATACGGAAAACAAGTCGTCGCAGGGACCAAATACTAGGATAGATGTCCGCGCAGGGACTGAAAGATAAGTCCACGCAGGGACTGAAAGGCAAGTCCACATAGGGACTAAAACAAATAAATGTCCACACAGGGACTAAAACAAGTAAATGTCCACACAAGGACTTGATTAAAATAGGAAATACAATAGTATATCTAGAGGCTAATGATCTCGCTTCTTCTTCCCTTTTAACAGGTTTGCTAGGCCTTTAAGGAATCCACGATTGTTCTTACGTTCTTGCTCAAAATCTCGTTCTACCCTATTTAAACGGTGGAGGATTTCTTCCTGCTCCGATGGGGAAAAAACGTGGCTGCTGCGACAGTTGTTGAACCGGAGGTCTAGCAGGTGCTGGGTACCCATGAGCTGCGTATCCTAATCCCCAAGGATTTCCATAAGGTCCTTCGGGATGGAGGGCGTTGTAATTTGCCGCTACCAAGTACGGGTCGGCATCAGCATAGTTATAGTGGGTGTGAGTCGGCAACTCAAACGGGTTATATGCTGTGGATCCGGCGTATGCTGGTATCGGGTTATCATAGCCGAAAGGTGGCGGAGGTGGTGCAACTGGTGCAGAATTCACCTCTGCAGGGTGACTCGAAGGTTCACCCATTTGTGGGTCTTCAGGCAGTGTCGGAAAATGACTTTCACTCGAGTGGCGATGGGTGCTAAAGTGAAATTCCCCTCCTCGTGTGGACATCCGCGCGCCTGTTCTCCTACGCCTTCGCGGATCTGGAGGTGCTTGATGAACGGGTGGCGTGGAGGCGGTGGCGTAACTGCCACGAAACGCGAATCCTCGGAGGGATCCTGCTGCTGCGGCTGGTCATGAAGCGAGAAATGGTGAGAGGGTGTAAAGTACCAATCACACTGGTTAAACCTCGCCTGATAACTGTCGGGACCTTGATAGGGTGTTCCGTGGAAGGATGACCCGTCAGAGATCTCGATTGGATGATTAGGAGTACCTCGTGCGGGCTCGACGGGATCTGTGACCTCGTCCATATCCATAGCATTGTCTTCGGAAAAATGATCTTCTGGTCCTAAAGGGTTATAACCTATTGGCTCCTGGACAAAGTTAGCCGGGTTGAATCGGCCCTGAAAGATTGGAGTAGGGTGGCCAAAAGAACGGTGTGAAGCTGAACGCTGGAGAGGTATAAATGAAGGTTGAGGGTTATCGGGTTCATTTTCTGAATTTGGCCCAAATGAGTGACGGTATGAAGGTGTCGAACTGTGTGAGGTAGACCGTCTTGCGGGCTCAAAGAGGTTCCTTCTACGCCTCTGAGGTTCTTCACTCCTTGTGCTAGAAGGAGCTCGCATGTTGGAAGGTCCGGCCTCGTGATCATGATGGGCAGTGATCGGCCCTTTGCCTCTTCCTCCTCTTCTGATTGCTGGTGGCATATTTCCTGCTTAAACAATTTTAAATCAACAACAAACAATAAAGACAAACTAGAACAACAATTCGAATTTATCCTATGTTCTTGTCTAGACTCGAGTATGTGCAATTGTGTCATTGAGATTAAACACATAAGGATAGTGTTTAATTCACTCAACGTTGGCTCTGATACCAACCTATCACACCCCGATTTCCACATGTTTCACCGGTGGGCCCGGTGGGGGATTACCGTGACGTAGTTGGCAACAATATAGTCAAACCACACAATATTTAAATGCACAACGGAAGTATAAAGATAGATATATTTCAACCATCGAAT
Source organism: Helianthus annuus (assembly GCF_002127325.2). Taxonomy (NCBI): domain Eukaryota; kingdom Viridiplantae; phylum Streptophyta; class Magnoliopsida; order Asterales; family Asteraceae; genus Helianthus; species Helianthus annuus. The sequence goes on along the minus strand of NC_035434.2, from coordinate 68,943,566 downwards.
GTAATATCCAAGTATCACAAGTAGTCGAAATAATCCACAGGGGATCAAAATAAAATAGGAAATAATGTTCAACAGATAGTGGCATCCCAAGCTTGCGAGACTCTAACGATGCTAAGGAGTGGCCAGCCTATTTCGTGTAGAACCTGCATTTTATCTTTTTGGGGAAAATACGTCAGTTTACACTGGTAAATACATTCAACCGACACTTTTGTAAAAGGTTTAATAAAATTGATTTGAATGCACAAGGCACAAACTCTTTATAACTTGGGATAATTAATCAATCAAATCTTGTAAAAGAATTACATGTTCACTATGTGTTCAGTCGCCCGGGTCGTGCTGGGTTTAAGGTTAATAGACACGCCACATAACATAAAGCCGTGGCGGGAAAACCAACGGTAATACCTTTATAAATATAGACACATTGTCGGGGTACGCCTACACCCGCGTGTCAAGGTCATGGCCATTTCGTAAAATGATGCCAAGGATATCCGGGACATGGTCATTAAACTCCCAAAGGCATAAAGCCAACAAAATCAACTTTTAAACGGGTCATATTGATAATACCCAACTACTAATGAGTTAGGGTCAATTGCCCGACCAAGCGGTATTTTATATACCGTAACCCAAACCCGTATAACGGAAAATAAGTTAAAAGTATTTACCTGAGCAAGTAATAACCTCAACAAACAAATGCAAGTATCTTTTACTGGTCTCCTATTCTGGAACGAAGGTTTATAACAACCTATTAGAATCCTAACGGGTCTTTAATTTAGCCTTACCTTAGACCGGTTAGTTTCAAATGATAAATACGGTTTAATCGCATGAAAGGCGAAAACCGGAATGGAATGTGGTTTGGACCCACCAAGTTTGAAGACTCGTTTTATATGGGTAATATAAACACATTCAGGATTTTGAAGTAAAACGATAAGGTTTGACCCATTTCGGCTAGTTTATGTAAACTAGTTACATAAACCGAACCGTACGCGCCAATGGCGTAATGGGTAACCGTAAGAGTCCTACACATGTTTCCTATGTTAATATGCTCTAAAGAGGTTGTGGTATCAGTAGGATACCTTCCATTATGCCCATAACGAGTTTAATTCCAATATACGCCCCGTAGGGGTATTTTTGTCATTTTAAAGATTATAAAAGAGATTTCCGAGTTCTACAGGAAATCTGAGTTTTCCGAATAGGTTATGAAGTTAAAATACTTTATTTATTATTTAAAATTAGTAGCAACTGGATTCGGGTCAAAATACCATGTAGAACTCAAGTTATGTCCGAAAAGGGCATATTTGGTATTTACCGAATTAATGCCATAACCGTAGGTTATGAGCAGGATAAAATAATTGAAAAATCTTTAAATTTCTCAAAATATTACTTTACATCAGTTTGTAAAAGGTTGGTGTCGAAATTTGGGTTTAGATAGGCTTTATGCTAATTGCGCCGTTTAATTACTAAAGTTTCCGTAATTGCGCTATTTAGCATAACACCTATTCTAGACCTCGGATTGACATGAAATTTTAGGGACATGCTTAGAAATCAGTAACTAAGGTTATTGTCCTTTCACATGTCCAAAATTCTCGTTTTAAAGTAAAAAGGGCGTTATGGTCAACATTTAAGCATATAACGGAAATGTGCAAACGACTCGGACAAACAACGAACCGGTCACAGAGGGTTATACCATCATGTAACCTGGTCTTAGGAGAGTCCTAAGGCATATCTAAATCATACCATAACGAGTCAGAACTGAAGTCAAAGCAAAAGTCAAAGTATTGCGACTTTCGGTTCCGAACCGGGTCAAAACAGTAAATGGTCGGATCAAACAAGCTTAGACCAGTTATAATCGTATTATCATGTTATATGAGTGTCAAAACAGGTTACATGCCATCTACATTACTGATTATGCATAAAATCGAAAGTTAGCATTCTGTTGACTTTTTCCAAGCAACTTTGACCCGACATTTGGACTAGTTAGAGTGGGAATCAGAGGGTGCCCTTTTAAGGGTTTAATGCACACATGATTACCAACATATAACTACCTTTGTTTCGATTAATCACTGGACCATTTGTGATTAACGTTTAAGTCAATCGTTAATTACGACAGATTGACTTTTAAGCTATATCTAAGCAAAAACTAAACCATAAAGGGTTAAGCACACTTACAGAAGTTAAGTACACGACCAGAGATGCTAAGAGAGTATTCTTGAGCTCCAGAAGTGATCAAGAAAGCAGATTGAGGTGTGTTTACTAAGTGTGCACTTCATGGCCTTTTATAGTGAAATTGGAAGCATAAGATCATTACAACAATGCCTACAAGTGTTCTTAAATCATCAACATCTGTCCCTGAGTGCTAGGGGACGTTTAGGGGGCGCCCATGCTGCTCATAATTGCTCCTAAGTCGGTTAAAACAGCAAACAGTGCTTCTGTCCGACTTTTCTGCATCTGGGAGGCTGACGCGGCCCGCGTCCATGATCCTTCATCCTTTACGCGGCCCGCCTGAATCTCAATGTCAGAGCCCGTATCTTTACTGTCAGCGCGGTCCGCGTAAAGCCCTTTGCTACATTTACGCGGCCCGCCTGAGACCTGTTTGTAAGATTTTCAAATCTTTTTCATTATTGCAGTTGGCCTTTGGCGTTTCGAAGGGGTAACTTTGCGTTTTGGGCCTCTTTTATTTAGGTATAAGGGCCTTGTGACTTTTACCCGCGCCGTTAAGTCCTCGGTTAGTTTATTACTACCCGAAAGGTCCTAACTTTCAATGTTGACGCTTTTAACCCCTCGCATACGAATTTGATCATAACTTTCTCGTTTTAAAACGGAACTTTGCGAAATTTATATCGTACATTCTAGTGAGCGTAATTTACCACTACAAAGCCTCGGGTTTGTTAAAGGGTCACTCAGAGGTACAACTTAAACATGTTGACACATTTAACCCCTGTAGTTTGTAATCTCTCACTTTCTTCCACATTTCGTTCCGTATGATCCATGATTTATTCGTTCGAAGGTACGAGCATCATTTAGGGTTACTATAAAGTATATTTATCCCTTGTTGACATTTTGAACCCTCCGATTCACATACTTTCAATGTTTGTCAACTTTAGTCCTCATTTAGCATTTATTATCACGTGTAAACTTATGACACGTGTCAATACGTTACAGGACGCAAAAATTTAGATGTGTTACACGAGTCCATCCTAAGTGTAGCATGTATCAACAATCATCACAAGACAGCACCTGAAACATGTGTAAAAATAGGTACGTCAGCATAAAAATGCCTACGAGATACATAGGTTTTATTTTATTTAGGATTCATGACTTATGAATTTAAAGAAAAATGTTTAAGAAAATTTGTCATGATCCTTGTAAAAGGTTTTCTTTTATAAATCATTTATAAGAAATCAGATGATATAAAATAATAATACATAGGAAATTAAATAAGTAAGTAAAATAAGTTTGTATAAAAATATATTGTTTGAAAAACAATATTTTGATAAAAAGGTATATAGTATATATAAAAATATACTTTGATTTAAGAAAGTCGAGTAAATAATATATTAGAATATATTTCAGTTCCAAAACCGTTAACCCAAGTGTACTAAATAACGCCACTGTATGTAATGCGATGAAAACACTTATATATAAGAAGTACCAGCGGCGTATCTACCATGTTTTCATCACATTACACCCGTCCCGTTATCTAAACACTAACCAAAACTCAATTGTCAAACAAATAGTATATTAAATATACTTTAGTTGTTAAAGATAATAATTTTCAGTAGTATATTAAAAGTATACTTTGGATTTATAAATAACATATTAAACTATGTTTTGGTTTGAAAATAACATATTAAAACTATGCTTTAAATTATGAAAATAACATATCAAACTATGTTTTAATGATTAACAAAATATATGTTGGTTTTTGTACAATATCCCATATGAGAGCATATCAAACTATACATTTGGGAGTATAACTTAATATACAAAAATAATGTGATTTAAGAATTCATTCAGACCTAGTGCATCAAAATACACCTTTAAGACTATAGAAATACCACAAAGGCAATCCCTATTTGGATGGAGCAACAAATTGGTTTCAGACATTCCAAGACAACAGGAATGGGGTGTCAAATCCTATAGCGCTATATCATACTACCAACGGTCTGGTGAACAAAAATAAGTACTATTCCAACAATTAATTTTATAATCTTTGAAAAATCAGTGTTTAAACCATAAATAATCATTCAGTTTGTCAAAAGATAAGTACTAATATGTATAATCAATTATACTTTGAAATCATGAACATAACAAATAGGTACACATGCTTCACCCCAAAACATTGAAAACATTAGAAGAGGGGACTATGTACTCACTTGAGAGTGCTTAGGAGTCTTGAACAACTACCAAGCAAGCTAGAGGGAGCACAGAATCAAACGGCACCTAATATTGATAACTACATAAATAAACCAGACCTAAATCGGGAGATCGGATAGTATGAGGTCTCGTGAACCAAATGAGCGTGGGAACTCATATGATATGGTCTAACAAGGCCTACATACTAAAATGAAACCTATCCTAAGTACTTTCGACCCATTATGATCCATGAAGGTAGCTTACGCTACTTTAACGCGTTGCGCGCGCAATGCACGTTCGAGGCGTCTAACTAGCCCTATGACAAGTATTATATGCCAAAACATGTTTAAATATGCTACATAATCAGTTATGTGACAAAAATTTAGGTTACATATGTTTAATTATCAATTATGTATGAAAAGGGCATTTTGGAAATTTACCTAAGGCATATAAGCTACTTATCATACAACTACTTAAACTAGGTGACCATAAGGTATAACCTCGGAAGGTTATTCCCTATGCAACTATGGTCACTTGTGACACCTGTGTCACCGCGACCATCAAACAAATACCAAGCCGATGAAATATTGTATTTCATACTTGGGATCTTGTATAAATATGTGTATCTTTTGCACATATCAATTCTTGTTCAATTTCAAACTCAACATCGCTTTCTTGAGAATTATACGCAAACTGGTGCGTAAACGTACTCAGTTTAAATGCGACAAATACTCCAGAACACCATCATATACTTAACATACCTTAAATAACCTTTACATAACTTAGAAATAAGTTTTGAAGGCTTTGGTATGGCAAAAGCAAGTTAATTCGCTTACAGGGACTAAACTTGACAAACTACGAAAGTATGCCAATCTGAACTGTAACGAGCATTCCGGAACATGTACATAAGTTAAACATACCATAAATATCCTTTACATAGCTTAGAAATAGGATTTGAGGGGTATGGTATGCTAAAACAAACTTTTGGATCATTCAGGGGCTAAAAGTGTCAAAAAGTTCACAAGTTTGCACTTTCGCGCATAACTTACGTTCTGAATACATCCGGGCATCCAAAAATTTATGTAAGCATCCTAACATTTTGCCTTAGTGTTTGGCATGAGAAAAATCCATTCGTCGCGCAATTTGGATCATTTTTCACGCTTATGCGCATTCCGTCGTAATTAGCCGAACATCGCGATCGTACGGCCAAACGAACCAACATCCGACATATTTTTGAGCATGTTTCATGTCCACAATGTTTAGGCATCATTTTAGGGCCTTAAAGTTGGCTTTATGGCCTTAGAAGTGTCGGAAATGGCTTAAACATGCAACAGGGACCAAAAATGCCAATTCTGAAAGTTGGTGCAGATCAGACATAGCCAGGCGGCCCGCCAGACTTTTGTCTGATCCTGATGCGGGCCGCATGGCCCCTAGAGTTGCAGAAACTTTGTCTTTCTTGCAAAACTTGGCCTTTCAAACACTCCAAAGGGCAATGCCCTTTCATAATCTGTAGAGATAAGGTCATTTTGAGCCACCACAACATCTTGACAAGTGTACGCTTAAGATCATGGCACGATATTCAAGAAACGATCCTAATGGCTTTACTTTTCCTATAAATACCCCCCCCCTTTGGTTAAAACCCACAAAAATCTGATCTAAAGCTCTAAGTTGGAACCTTTGTTTCATACCCGAGCCATTTTGATCTAGATTAGCATTCGGGGACCCTTCGTAAGTGTTCTTTCGTTCTTTTATTCGCTTTTCGAGTCCGAAAGTCAACGTTTTGTTTGACTTTCTGTATTGACCGGCCTATGGTCAACACGAAGTTCGTTGGAACTTCATAACGTGAGCGTGATCACGATGGTTATAGTCCGTAGTGACTATACCTACTGATTACCACGTTATCTAGGCTCAGTGACGAGTCGTAGTTTTGGCCAAAATGCGCATTCTTGCGTATTTTGTAACCAAACTACTCATGAGCATCAAATCCGTTTGTTTTGATGCCAAACCTGTTTTCTAAACTTAGTTAAGCATGTTCTAACATGCTTAGCTTGTCACTTTTAGTATAGTGCTTATATAGGGTCCTAAGGTAAGCGATCTAAACCATCGCTTATACTTTCGAACCTGACCCATTTGGTCGATCATTAGGATCTGACCAAACACATTAGGTGACCATAGCTGTAACCTTCCGAGGTTATACATTATGGTCACAATGTTAGGCGTTCCAAACGCGTTCTACGCGAACGACGCGTTAAGGTAGCATAAGCTACCTAAACAGGTCGTAATGGGTCGCACGCACTTAGATTAGGTTTCATTTTAGTATAAAGGCTTTGTTATACCATATTACATGAGTCTCTATACTCGTTTGGTTTACGAACCCGCATACTATCCGATCCTACGATTTTGGTCCGGTATATTAATATAGCTACCTATTAGGTGCCGTTTGATATCCCGTGATCTCTAGCATTGTGTGATTATTATACAAGAACTTCAAAGCAATCTCAGATGAGTACATTGAACCCCTCTTTTACTGTTTTCCAAACTGTTTTGGGGTGAAACACATGTGCCTACTTGTTATTTTCGTGCTTTCCTGTTCCACATCATATACTTGCTATGTTCATTAGTACATTTATAGTACATGATTTCAATACACCTCATGCTACGTACGCCCATTGTGTGCATACTTAGTACATCACTTTACAATACACCTCATGCTACGTACGCCCATTGTGTGCGTACTTAGTACATCACTTTACAATACATCTCATGCTACGTACGCCCATTGTGTGCATACTTAGTACATCACTTTACAATACATTTCATGCTACGTACGCCCATTGTGTGCATACTTAGTACATTGTTTTACATTGCATTTCCATTGCATATGCTCATCCAGCATATGAACACATTATACTACATTTTGAACCGTTGTAACCATCTGACTATGTGAACCGTCTTAACCCTTTGATTACATGAACCGTTTGTAACCACTGAACCGTGTGAACCAGTTGTATCTGTTGACATGATTTACATTTGACAATAGACATTTGACTATACATAAACATTTCTACAATTGTTAAACATTACATCTTGATGGTTTGGTTTGAGTAAGTGATCTAAGTAACGAGGCATGTGTAATATGATACAAGCATGGTGGATACGCCGCTGGTACTTCCTATATATAAGTGTTTGTATGGTATTACATATCGTAGCGTTACTTGAATCATTTCAATTTGAGACATATAACATTCTATACATGTAACACCCCAAACCGGAAGGGCTGACGTGTCACAATAACGGTAACATAAACAAAAGTCATAATTCTATTTATTTATTTGATAAGGATACAACCACACGACTATTAAAATTAAGATTAATATACAAGCGGAGACATTCATCTTAATTAACTAACATCTTCAGATTTATTCCTAGGCTTTATTCTTCTCTCTTTTCCCCTCCCAAAGTAACCTGTGGACCTGTATATACAAAAAGTTTACGGAATGAGCCGAATGCTCAGTACGGAATTTTAGGCTCAAATAACAAATAATGCTTTATATGAAATCTTATCCGGATAGAACTTTATGCGAAAATGATACGATGCAAGAACAAAATTTCATCATCATATCTTACGGATGTACCCATGAGCAAACTTAAAACGTGACAATACACAGGTAGCTACTCCTGCATAATTATCACATGAGATGGCGAATTGGCATACCCGTTATCCACCTCCTTATACTTAAATCCTAGGATCGATCCATACGCCTCCTAATAGCCTTATGTACCACACTTGTACTTAATAGACGCCGTGAACTGATCTCTCCGTCACAGATGGAGCACATGATGTTGATGCCACAACAACATGCTCGTGGGACACTCCACGAGAAGCGATACTCAGGGTATCAGAGTACAAATGGTCTTATTCACATAACTTATAAAACTTATTTTCATAACAAAACGGAACATATATTGGAACATGCGATAATGAGTATAACAACATAATACTATCGCATGACATGAAAGTTAAATCAAATGTTTAGGATAGGAATCGAACGGACTGTCAAATGAATCGATAATCAAAGACGTGAGGAGTTTTTTTAAAAGATATAGTAACTTAGTGGTTTATAACAATTTGAATATGAAGCAATAAAGAGTGGGGTAAGGATCCGTACCTTAATAACTTCAAAATAAAGCTACCTTATGCTAATATTAGATTTATATGGGCAGAGTTTCAACTACTGATTAATCTTTTCACCTAATTTAAATAACATGCACACGACTAGGTTAGTAACTTAATACAGCATTTACGTCAATTCACGAGATCAAACCCTCACAACTATTATCAAGTGCAATACTTAATAATTCAATCGGATTCACAACGAATAACATAGCATAGTCCGAATTCGAACAGCACTCAAATATTCAAGTTGAAATCACGACGAATAATCGAAGTAGAAGCTCAATTTGAGCAGCACTCAGACAATCGTTGGATAGTTATAATCGATCGGACGTTGAATCGTAATAGCAATCGAGTTATTACCCTGATTGCGGCAGCGTTTCGAGGTGTGTGTGTGTTTGGGTAGTGGAAGAAGTATAACTCGACTTCAATTGAGAATTTGAGCGTCGTTTTTGTGCACAGAAGAAAGTGCCAATGTTCTGCTATTTATACTCGATTTTGCTCCTGTTTACGGACCGTAAGCCTAAGCCCTTACGGTCCGTAAGGGACACCTATACTTCTTTGGCTTGCCCTTCACAGGACTAGCTTTGATTGGTCGGAAGTTTGGTCCAATTATATTTAGACAATGTTTTAAGTAGATAATCGTCAACTAGGGTTTACCCCCTTGAGTTTTAGGGGTCCTGATCCTGATTCTGATTGCTCTGAAACTTTCAGGGTTTATGCAGAATTACTTGGGTGTCTTAATTAGGGTTTTCTAGTGGTCTATTATTCTTTTTATTTGTAGAATAATGATTTTAAATGTCACACCCTGACCACGTAAAACATCAAATCGTGGCGGAAACGTCGGGGAGTGTTGTAACAGAATTATTGTTCCACAACCAAGGTAATTAAAATAATATTTTATTCATCACCCAAGGGTTGAATACATCGTTCAAAACAAGAACCATCGTGTTACATTGTCTTAAAACCACAGAATTAAAGAGTACATAACATAATTAAACTAAGTCTAGCTCTGTTTTATGTCACTAAGGCCCAAGTCCACCCTAGCGTGTCATGATCGTCCTATGCATTAGCTCCTGAAACACATGTGAAAATAGGTACGTCTGCATAAAAATGCCTGTGAGTAACATAGGTTTTACGAAAATAGGATTCATGACTTAGGTTTAAGAAAATGTTTAATGAAAACTTGTCATGAATCTAGTTTAAGTGTTTGCTTATAAAATGTTTGAAAAGCGATAGCAAATCAGTTAATATGTATGTATAAAAGAATGATGTATGGTTAAAAGAATAACCAAGTAAAAATAAGTTGTATGAAATAAATTGTTTTGTAAAACAAAGTCTTGTGAAAAATATGTTATTTGCAAAAATGTATAAGTCCAAAATTGAATGATTTAAATAATGGTATGTCATGTAATATAATAAGAGCACTTATATATAGGAAGTACCAGCGGCGTATCCACCATGCTTGTAGCATACTACACACATATCGTTACTTAATTAAGTCACTTAATCAAACCACCAAAGTATATAGTTCATGTTCAAACCAATCATCAAATGTTCTTGCTTAAACCATTGTCATATGATTAAAACCCAAAATGTAGTCATGTAGTTAAGTGTAAACAAAAGTTATGTATGGTAAGTAACAAAATGAGAATACTTAACCATAAGTAAAAAGGAACAAAACAAAGTATTTTGAATAAATCAAAAAGTTATGTTTTGCCAAGTAAAAGCTTGTTTTATTGATACAAACATTTATGTGGTAAGTTAACGCATTACATTCAAGCCTTGAGACAGCAGGATAACCTTAGAGTAAAGGTTATCAAAGTAAAATGTATTCGGATTCAGTCATTCCTTTCATCCAAACCAACCCAGGATGTCAGGAACGGGATTTGTCAAGTCCTATGGTACCATTACTTACTACCGAGCGGCGTAGCTAATGTTAATGAATGTAGTAAAGAACCGTTCATGCAAACCAAATGTCATACCAAATGTAAACAAGTTATGTGAAAACAATGTACTAAGTATGCTAAGTAAACATACAAAGCAGAAAAGTCATGTAAAACAATGTGCTAATATGCCATGTAAACATATATAGCAAAATAATGTAATGTAAATCAATGTGCTAGCATGTTAAGTAAACATACATAGCAAAACATAATGAAATCATGTACTAATAGTGTACTAATGAACATAGCAAGTATAAGTTGTGAAAACATGGAAAGCATGAAAGTAACAAGTAGGCACATGTGTTTCACCCCAAAATGTTTGGAAAACAGTAAAAGAGGGGACTATGTACTCACTTGAGATTGCTTAGAAGTCGTAGGATAACCACCAAGCAATGCTAGAAGATCACGGAATCAAACGGCACCTATATAGGTAACTACATAAATAAACGGACATATCGGAGGATCGGGTAGTAGGAGGATTCGTAAACCAAATAAGTATGGGAACTTATGTAATATGGTTTGACAAAGCCTACATACTAAAACGAAACTTATCCTAAGTGCTTTTGACCCGTTACGACCCGTTTAGGTAGCTTATGCTACTTTAACGCGTCGTTTGCGTAAAACGCGTTCGGAAAGCCTAACTAGTCCTATGACAAGCAAGATATGCCTTAACATGTTTAATATTGTTGCTAAATCAGTTTAGATACCAAAAATTATGTTACATAGGCTTAAAATAAATTTTAGCGTAAAGAGGGTATTTTGGTAATTTACCTAAGGCATAAGAACTACTTATCATACAACTACTTAAACAATGTGACCACAAGGTATAACCTCGGAAGGTTATTCCTATACAACTATGGTCACCTAAAGTGTTTGGTCGGATCCTAATGATCGACCAAATGGGTCGGGTTTGAAAGTATAAGCGATTGATTAGATCGCTTACCTTTACAACCCTAAACAAGCACAAATCTAAAAGCGACGAGCTAAACATGCTAGAACATGTTTAGTGAAGTTAGAAAACAGGTTTGGTATTAAAACAAACGGTTTTAATACCCTAGAGTAGTTTGGTTACAAAATACGCGAGAAAACACATTTTGGCCGAAACTACGACTCGTCACTGAGCCTAGATAACGTGGTAATCAGTAGGTATAGTCACTAGGGACTATAACCATCGTGATTACGCTCACGTTATGAAGTTCAAACGAACTTCGCATTGACCATAAACTGGTCAATGCAGAAAGTCAAACACAGTTTGACTTTAACGCTAAAACGAACGAAAAAAAAAACGTATGAATACTTACAAATGGTCCCCGCAAGCTTTGACCCGATTCACTCTCAGGTAGGAAGCAATTACTTCCACTTAGAGAGCAAGAATCAGATCAAATGTGAGGAAACCAAGTGAAAGCAAGTGGGTATTTATAGGAAATCCACAACCGCTAGGATCGTTCCTCGAAAATCGAGCTTGAATCTCAACCTTACACTTGGGCCCAAGGTATTAGAATACAATGGGAACATGAAAACCATCAAATGTTATTGAAAACAAGGGATTAAAACCATCAAAACAGCTGGAACAGGCCAGATTCAGTGTTTCTGCAATTTTGCTGATCTGGGGACTGCTTACGGACCGTAAGCACATGTCCATACGGTCCGTAAGGGACCTGCAGACCAGCAACTTTCAAAAATGACAATTTAGCCCCTGAACTTGCAAAACTTGCATTTTGGCTCATTTTTTGACACGTTTAAGCCCCGTTAACCCCATTTCAAAGCTCTAAAATGAAGTTAAAGTATAGGAAACTTAAAATGTGCTCAGAAATATTTCGGATGTCGGCTCGTTTGGTCGTACGGTTGCGTTGTTCGGTTAATTACGACGGAAGTCGTAACGGACGCAAAAACGATCCAAATTAAGCGACGAATGGACTTTTGACAAGACAAACACTAAAACATAATATTTTAATGCTTACATAAATTTTTGGATGTCCGGATGTATTCAGAACGTAAGTTATGCGCGAAAATGCAAACTTATGCACTTTTTGATGCTTTTAGTCCCTGAATGAGCATAAAGTTTATTTTAGCACACTGAACCCCTCAAAGACTATTTCTAAGCTATGTAAAGGATATTTAAGGTGTGTTTAACGTATGATCATGTTCCGGAATGTTTGTTACAGTTCAAATCGGCATACTTTTGCAGTTTGTCAATTTTAGTCCCTGTAAGCGAATTAGCTGGATTTTGCCATACCAAAGCCTTCAAAACTTATTTCTAAGTTATGTAAAGGTTATTTAAGGTATGTTAAGCACAAATTGATGTTCCGGAGTATTTGTCGTGTTTAACTGATTACGTTTACGCACCAGTTTGTGTATAATTCTCTAGAAAGCGATATAGAGTTTGAAATCGAATAAAAGTCAAAACATGAAAAACATCAAACATAAACAAACAAACATAGGGATCAAATAACTTTATTTCATTGATAACTGAGCTGTTTACAATGATTACAAGCACAGATGTCACAGTCTCCCCTACTTGTGGAAATTTCGTCCCGAAATTTGTTTAGAGGAAACTCGTGAGAATAGATGTGGATACTTCTCCTTCATTTGATCTTCACGTTCCCAAGTAAACTCAGGTCCACGTTTAGATTCCCAGCGAACTTTAACCAACGGAATGCGCTTGCGTTTAAGCCATTTGACTTCACGATCCATAATTTCCACAGGTTTCTCAACAAAATGTAGTGTTTTATCAACACGGATTTCGTCAAGTGGTATGTGGAGGTTCTCATCAGCTAAACACTTTTTGAGATTGGATACGTGGAAAGTAGGATGGACATTTCCAAGTTTAGGAGGTAATGCAAGTCTGTAGGCTACCTTGCCGATTCTTTCGACGATCTTGAATGGACCAACATATCTAGGTGCAAGTTTTCCTTTCTTTCCAAATCTGATCACACCTTTCCAAGGTGAGACCTTAAGTAATACACGATCACCGACTTGGAATTCTAAGGGCTTGCGTCGTCGGTCCGCGTAACTCTTTTGACGGCTTCGAGCTGCCTGTAAGTTATCACGAACTGTCACACCCCCAAAATCCACCTGCGGAGTATCACCGCTTGGAGGCGTGACATGACCAGGATCCTAACCACCAATCATATTGAACATGTAATATAGTTAAGTATAGCGGAAGCATTTTAAGTAACCCAAACAATAGCATGCATGATTTATCATAAGTGTTGAAATATCATTCACGACCCTTTGCCCACAACGACCTGCTCCTCCCTGTGCAAGCTCCATAATGTACCTAAGGTCCTGCAAGGCATGCAGCAAATGATCAACAAACTAGTTGAGCGAGTTCACAGAAAGTAAGTTCAGTAATGGAGTAGTATAGCAAGCATTGCGTTCGTTTATCTAATCATGCATCGTACTAGTTCGTTCATTGTTCATGTATAGTATTGGTTCGTATCGCGGGCCATTTCGGCATGTATGCGAAGATTGGGGAAAGTTCTCAAGTATTCTAGACTATGTATATTTGTATCGCGGCCACCCTGGCATGTGTGCGAAGTTTTAGTATCTATAGTTCGCGGCCTTTCCAAGGCATGGGTGCGAAGATCAGTCATAATATCGCGGCCAACCCCTGGCGTGTATGCGAAGATCAGTTCAATTGGTATACTAGTCTAGCCGTATCTTATCATTCACCACCCTCACCCTGAGGACTCATATCATTATGTTCTGTTAACTAAGTATGTACGTATAGTTTATTCAATCCCATTCCCACCCTGGGAACCCCATGCCTTGGCTGTGTGAACTCACCTTGGGTTGCTCGGTAGATACACAAAGAGAGAAAGAGAGTTCTTGAACTAACAGTGGTCAACCACGTCCTAACAGGGTTATTACATAAGTCAGGTTCGCATATAGCACGTATGTTGTATCACATAGGTTAACACGTTGCAAGCATGCAAGGATTTATGGTAAACATGTACACGTATCAGTAATCCGATAAACAATCTAAGTATTCGGCCCAAACATAACCCGGCCCAAATAATATTCACCCAACCTATCAGCCCAATCAGATAAGTAGTCCAAATAGCCGAGGTGTAAACAAGTCCAGTTATCCGGCCCAATTAGTTGGGCTCGTGTCAGTGTGCAAGTCCGTGCATGGTCTCGACTCGCAACAGAGATTACGAGTCGCAACAAGGGAGATCTCGACAGATGCATATCCTTCGAGACTAGGTGGTCTCGAGTCAGGTCTCGAGTCGCAACGGGGTTACGAGTCGCAACGACTGGTCTCGGCTCGTCATGGTTTGGTTACGAGTCGCAACCGGGACTCGCAACCATGGTTTCGGCTCATGCTGTTGTGTGGGGTTCCGAGTCGCAACAAGACTCGCAATCTCGGTTTCGACTCGCAATCCGTGTGCCTAACAACTTGTAACAGTTTCCATGTTTCATGCAATCAGTTATGCCAATCAATTAACAATTTCCATAATTCAAATCAACTAACAGTTTCTCATGAATCCTACTAAGTATTATCGATCAAACAGGCAATAACAACATAAATTCTTATGAACCCTAAATTTAACCATATGAACAATAATACCACTTAATCATATTAAGTTCCGGTTCCATGAACGTTAATAATCTGATTTGCAAAACATCACAGCCGATCCACAAGACATTAACATTAAATATCATCAACAATAAATCCGATTTCGTAACATGGTGGCCGATTAACTAACCTATCCGACCGATCAATCAAACAAGTTTGGCCGATTGACTAGCCGATCAACAACAACATCCTAACAATCCAGTTAACATGCATATCCAAATAACAACATATCAGATTAACACATATCCGGCCGGTTAATAATACGTTCGGCCGATCGAACAAAGCTTAATTTAACACAGAATTATTCAAAGCATGCGATCTTATAATCATTCAATCAATAGGTCACAATTAAACACTAACCGATCGGGTAGAGGTGATTCGAATTCGAGGTTGATGTCCGGCCGTCTTGTGTTTGCGAACGAGAGGGAGAGTTTGTGTGTGTTCTTGATTGCTAAGTTTTGTAAAACCAAAACCCTAGAGGTAATGTGTGTATATATGCGTGTGAAGGGAAGTGGGCCGAAACCCCCACATGGGTTTTCTCATGGTCTCGAGTCCAACCAATGGACCGAGTAGGTTCTTGTAAATGTTTCACTAATCGGTTCAAGTAATAACATATGCAATCACATTAAATCACGTAACATGCAACATTCAATATAATCACGAAATCACACAACCGTGTAACACATAACATATCATGTATTCGTTCAAGTAACATAGTTCACGTGAGCATATAACGTTGCACAAGATAAGTCTAGAGTACGGGTTGTCACATTATCCCCAACTAATTGGAAATTTCGTCCCGAAATTTGGTATGCACTCACTGAGGAAGCTAGGTAAGTTCAATCGTTCCCTGGTTTTTCCTGGGGTGTCACATCCTCCCCCCGTTGATCTGGAATTTCGTCCCGAAATTCCGAAGTAGTAGCTTCAGCCTCAGTAGTGGTTGTATTTGTTTCGAATAACTGGGGTACTTTTCTGTCATCCTGTCTTCGCGTTCCCAGGTGTACTCTGGGCCACGTTGGAGTTCCAACGAACTCGAACAAGAGGGATTCTCTTGTGTTTGAGGACCTTCACATCCTGGTCCGTGATTTCAACTGGTTTCCCGACGAACTGCAACCGCTCGTCGATAGTTCGATACCTGAAAGACATTGTGAACTGCCCCGAGTTCAGCTGGTAGGTTCAATCTATAGGCTATCCTGCCTGTACGTTCTATGATCCCGAATGGTCCCCGACCTGATATTCCAATGGCTTTCTACGCTTGTCCGCGTAGGCTTTCTGACGGTCGCGTGCTGCCGCCATGCGTTGTCGTATCTGTGCAATCTTTTTCCGTGGCATCCATTACAATCTCTGGACCCGTAATCTGACTATCCCCCACCTCTGCCCAACAAAGAGGTGACCGGCATCTACGCTCGTACAATGCCTCGAATGGAGCGGTTTGTATGCTGCTGTGCTCATGTTTAATCGTGAGTTGGATGGTTTGTGCATTGCTTGCCAAAGTTCTGGCGTGAATCGTGCATCGTGGTCCGAAATGATGGACGTGGGCACCCCGTGCCTCGAACAATCTTCTTTAAGATAGATATCTGCGAGAGTGGAGAACATGTCCGTTTCCTTAATCGGTAGGAAGTGTGCAGACTTGGTGAGTCGATCCACGATCACCCATATGGTATCGTTCCCATGCTGGGATCGAGGTAGGCCTGTAACGAAATCCATGGAAATTTCTTCC
This sequence comes from Helianthus annuus, assembly GCF_002127325.2. Taxonomy (NCBI): domain Eukaryota; kingdom Viridiplantae; phylum Streptophyta; class Magnoliopsida; order Asterales; family Asteraceae; genus Helianthus; species Helianthus annuus. The sequence continues at coordinate 68,926,791 of NC_035434.2, read as the reverse complement.
CATTTCCACTGAGGTATCTTAAGCTGCTGAAGTAAGCCCGTTGGTTTCCGATATTCAACCTTGACTCCCACACAGGTCAAGCATTTTCCAACGTACGTAGCGATGTGGGCCTTCATACTAGGCCACCAATAAGTAGTGCTGATGTCGTAGTACGTTCTATCCGACCCTGGATGTACTGAGTGGTAAGACTTGTGAGCTTCATCCATCACAAGTTCGCATAGACCGTCGTTAAGTGAGACCCAAATATGCCCCGTTACAGAGTAGGCGCCGTCTGCCTTCTGTCCTAATCGTTGTTGTGTGCCGCGTAAGGCTCCAGCCTTGACGTTTTCGGGCTTCTGTGCTTCTATCTGAGCAGTTCGTATCTGTGCTGGAAGGCTAGATTGGATCGTAGCAGTAGCGCTCGCACGCGCTAAGGTAGAGTGTCCTTCCGACTGAGGGCGTCCGCCACAACATTGGCCTTGCCTGGATGGTTCTTGATGGCGCATTCGTAGTCGCTATGTAGTTCAACCCATCATCGTTGACGCATGTTCAAATCCTTCTGCCTAAGGATATGCTCGAGACTCCTGTGATCGGTGTAAATCGTGCACCTGGTACCGTACAGGTAGTGTCGCCATATCTTAAGCGCGAAAAACAACAGCTCCCAGCTCTAAATCGTGCGTCGTGTAGTTGCGTTCATGAATCTTAAGTTGACGTGAAGCGAAAGCGATAACCTTGTCGCGCTGAAAAGCAGTCTCCTGGGGCTCTCCCAGCAATAGGTGACACCCTTCTGTGTCAGTAGCGTAAGTGGCTGAGCAATCTTCGAGAAATCCCTGGTAAACCGTCTGTAGTACGTGGTGCAGGCCAGTTTCTGGTTGAGTCTACCTTGGATGGATCGACACGGATCCCATCCTTGTTCACTACGTGGCCTAAGAAGTGGACTTCACGAATACTATGACGAACTTGTCTAAGTAGGGTTTGCACACCCTGTTCATAAGGTCCTTAAATACGGCAGGAGCGTTCAAATAATATCAAGCCATCCATCATATCAAACATAAAGTATAGTAATTAAAATAGTCCATAAAACCCAGTACGATTCATGTTCAAACCAAACTTTGTTTGAGTAACAGAGACATAATATAGGAAATCCCAAAACGAGTTATAAGTTCAAACAGCGTCTCCTTGTCCTAGCATGAAAGCTCGTCCCCTTGCCTCGTTGCCATTGTTGTTGTTGTTGTTTCCATTGCCCTGGTTATTGTTGTTGTTCTGATTCTGGTTCAACTGTGGGCAATCGCGCTTGTAATGACCTTCTGCCCCACACTGGAAACATCCCCGATTTCCACGCTGTGGCTGCTGCTGCTGTGGGTTCTGAGGAACTGGTGGTGGAAGTTGCTGATTCTGGTTTGCAGGTCGTGAGCTCCTGCAATCTTTGGCTTCGTGCCCTATCTTGAAACATCTCTGGCAACGTTCCTTGCGACACCTTCCACTGTGGTGCTTGTTACACTTGTTACATAGTGGGTGTACTCCCCTGTATCCACCCTGCTCCTGACTGCCAGATGATTGCTGACTCGGGTTCTGGTAGTCGTTCGTTCTGCGCTGCTGTGCTTGAGACTGATCGGAATCCCCATCCCATTTCCGTTTGTTGTCGTTGGGTGTAGCAGAAGTAGCAGCTGGGGTGACTGTAGCAGTAGCGTTGACACGCTTTGGTAGTTTATTCTGATCCACTGCCTGGTCGGTAATGCGATGAGCGAGGCGTTGGATTTCCTGGATGTTTTCGAGATTAGCCGAAGTCACGTGGCTCTGAATTTCTGGCGCCAATCCCTTGAGATACAACTCAATGCGCTTGTATGGAGGGTCCACCATAGTAGGACACAGAACTGCCAGCTCATTCGACCGTTTCGTATACGCTTCGATCTCAGATCCCACCATCCTTAGGTTATACAACTCGTCTTCCAGCTTGTGAATATCTTCACGCGTGCAATACTCACGCTTGATGAGTTCCTTAAAGTCGTTCCAGGGTGTGGCGTTAGCAGCTGCCAACCCTAAGATTTGAACTTGGGCGTTCCACCAAGTCAGTGCTATTCCCTCTAGCGTGCCAGTGGCAAACTTGACCTTGCGAGCCTCAGGGCACTCGCACATTTCGAATACGGATTCTAGCTTCTCAAACCAGTGGAGGAGTCCCACTGCCCCCTCTGTGCCGCTGAAGGAATTTGGACGACAGTCCATGAAGTTCTTAAAGGTGCAAACTTGCTGCGCTGGTTGACCTGCTTGAGCAGCTGCAAGTGCCGCAGCAACTTGAGCTTGAACGAGAGCCTCTAGCTGGGCTTGAGTCATGTTGATTCGTCCAGACATGATCTTCATAGTAAAAGTAACGTAAGCAAGAGTGGTTCGCGAGTAGGGCGATGACAGAAAAGTGTAAGCACATAGGTGTTCTCATGTAATCAAAGTCATGTGTATCTAAACATAATGCGAGCAAAGATCTAAGCAGTTCTAGCAAACAGGCAATAACATAAACCTTATTACCTAAGATGTCGAGTCTTGCACGTGGAGCGAAGCGTCGTTGTGGATCGTTGAGAGCACTGTTCTGGTTATAGTCTGGTTTTAATAAAAACGTTTTCCCATATTAAAACCTAGTTCTCTATAACCAATGGCTCTGATACCAATCTGTCACACCCCCAAAATCCACCTGCGGAGTATCACCGCTTGGAGGCGTGACATGACCAGGATCCTAACCACCAATCATATTGAACATGTAATATAGTTAAGTATAGCGGAAGCATTTTAAGTAACCCAAACAATAGCATGCATGATTTATCATAAGTGTTGAAATATCATTCACGACCCTTTGCCCACAACGACCTGCTCCTCCCTGTGCAAGCTCCATAATGTACCTAAGGTCCTGCAAGGCATGCAGCAAATGATCAACAAACTAGTTGAGCGAGTTCACAGAAAGTAAGTTCAGTAATGGAGTAGTATAGCAAGCATTGCGTTCGTTTATCTAATCATGCATCGTACTAGTTCGTTCATTGTTCATGTATAGTATTGGTTCGTATCGCGGGCCATTTCGGCATGTATGCGAAGATTGGGGAAAGTTCTCAAGTATTCTAGACTATGTATATTTGTATCGCGGCCACCCTGGCATGTGTGCGAAGTTTTAGTATCTATAGTTCGCGGCCTTTCCAAGGCATGGGTGCGAAGATCAGTCATAATATCGCGGCCAACCCCTGGCGTATATGCGAAGATCAGTTCAATTGGTATACTAGTCTAGCCGTATCTTATCATTCACCACCCTCACCCTGAGGACTCATATCATTATGTTCTGTTAACTAAGTATGTACGTATAGTTTATTCAATCCCATTCCCACCCTGGGAACCCCATGCCTTGGCTGTGTGAACTCACCTTGGGTTGCTCGGTAGATACACAAAGAGAGAAAGAGAGTTCTTGAACTAACAGTGGTCAACCACGTCCTAACAGGGTTATTACATAAGTCAGGTTCGCATATAGCACGTATGTTGTATCACATAGGTTAACACGTTGCAAGCATGCAAGGATTTATGGTAAACATGTACACGTATCAGTAATCCGATAAACAATCTAAGTATTCGGCCCAAACATAACCCGGCCCAAATAATATTCACCCAACCTATCAGCCCAATCAGATAAGTAGTCCAAATAGCCGAGGTGTAAACAAGTCCAGTTATCCGGCCCAATTAGTTGGGCTCGTGTCAGTGTGCAAGTCCGTGCATGGTCTCGACTCGCAACAGAGATTACGAGTCGCAACAAGGGAGATCTCGACAGATGCATATCCTTCGAGACTAGGTGGTCTCGAGTCAGGTCTCGAGTCGCAACGGGGTTACGAGTCGCAACGACTGGTCTCGGCTCGTCATGGTTTGGTTACGAGTCGCAACCGGGACTCGCAACCATGGTTTCGGCTCATGCTGTTGTGTGGGGTTCCGAGTCGCAACAAGACTCGCAATCTCGGTTTCGACTCGCAATCCGTGTGCCTAACAACTTGTAACAGTTTCCATGTTTCATGCAATCAGTTATGCCAATCAATTAACAATTTCCATAATTCAAATCAACTAACAGTTTCTCATGAATCCTACTAAGTATTATCGATCAAACAGGCAATAACAACATAAATTCTTATGAACCCTAAATTTAACCATATGAACAATAATACCACTTAATCATATTAAGTTCCGGTTCCATGAACGTTAATAATCTGATTTGCAAAACATCACAGCCGATCCACAAGACATTAACATTAAATATCATCAACAATAAATCCGATTTCGTAACATGGTGGCCGATTAACTAACCTATCCGACCGATCAATCAAACAAGTTTGGCCGATTGACTAGCCGATCAACAACAACATCCTAACAATCCAGTTAACATGCATATCCAAATAACAACATATCAGATTAACACATATCCGGCCGGTTAATAATACGTTCGGCCGATCGAACAAAGCTTAATTTAACACAGAATTATTCAAAGCATGCGATCTTATAATCATTCAATCAATAGGTCACAATTAAACACTAACCGATCGGGTAGAGGTGATTCGAATTCGAGGTTGATGTCCGGCCGTCTTGTGTTTGCGAACGAGAGGGAGAGTTTGTGTGTGTTCTTGATTGCTAAGTTTTGTAAAACCAAAACCCTAGAGGTAATGTGTGTATATATGCGTGTGAAGGGAAGTGGGCCGAAACCCCCACATGGGTTTTCTCATGGTCTCGAGTCCAACCAATGGACCGAGTAGGTTCTTGTAAATGTTTCACTAATCGGTTCAAGTAATAACATATGCAATCACATTAAATCACGTAACATGCAACATTCAATATAATCACGAAATCACACAACCGTGTAACACATAACATATCATGTATTCGTTCAAGTAACATAGTTCACGTGAGCATATAACGTTGCACAAGATAAGTCTAGAGTACGGGTTGTCACATTATCCCCAACTAATTGGAAATTTCGTCCCGAAATTTGGTATGCACTCACTGAGGAAGCTAGGTAAGTTCAATCGTTCCCTGGTTTTTCCTGGGGTGTCACACGAACTTTCTTAACCTTGTCAGTTGTCTTTAGAATGAGGTCAGGTCCAGTAAGCTGAGCCTCACCTATTTCATTCCAGCAGACTGGTGAACGACATTTTCGACCATAGAGAACCTCGAAAGGAGCCATGTTGATGCTGGAGTGATAACTATTGTTGTAGGAGAATTCAATCAATGGAAGATATGAATCCCAACTACCACCAAAATCGATCACACAAGCTCTAAGCATATCTTCCAAGGTCTGGATTGTTCTTTCAGTTTGGCCATCTGTTTGTGGATGATAGGCTGTGCTCAAATTGAGTTGGGTCCCCATAGCAGACTGCATGGTTCTCCAAAATCGAGAAGAGAAGCGAGCATCCCTATCAGAAATAATGTTCAAAGGAACACCATGTCGAGATACAATTTCATCCACGTAGATTTTGGCCAGATCTTCAGCAGATAGATTCTCACGGATTGGCAAGAAATGCGCTGATTTAGTAAGACGATCAACAACTACCCAGATGGCATCATGACCTTTCTTAGTGCGCGGAAGTTTGGTAATGAGATCCATAGCAATGTTTTCCCATTTTCAATCTGGGATCTCTGGTTGCTCCAAAAGACCATAAGGATGTTGGTGTTCAGCCTTGACCTTGAGACAAGTAAGGCATTTGGAAATGTACAAGGCAATGTCTTTCTTCATACCAGGCCACCAATACTGAGTACGAAGATCCTTATACATTTTATTTGAGCCAGGATGAATAGAATAACGAGACTTATGGGCCTCATCCATAAGCAAAGTGCGAAGATCATCTTGGCTTGGGACCCACAAACGGTCCATGAAATAATACGATCCATCTTCCTTCAAAACAAGATCAGGCTTAATGTGATAGGGTAATTCCTTACCCATCAAGTCTTGTGAAACACAAGCCTGTTGAGCCTGAGTAATGCGTGCTTGGATATCAGATCGAGCTTGAATAGCAGATTGAACACGAACACAATGAAGCACAGTGCGTTCCTTACGACTCAATGCGTCAGCCACAACATTCCCTTTACCAGGATGGTAGCGAATTTCGCAATCATAGTCGTTTAGGAGTTCGACCCAACGTCTTTGCCTCATGTTGAGTTCTTTCTGGTTGAAGATATGCTGGAGACTTTTGTGGTCAGTGAAAACCACACATTTTGTGCCATACAAATAGTGTCTCCAGATTTTGAGAGCGAAGACAACTGCACCCAACTCAAGATCATGAGTGGTGTAGTTTCTCTCATGTACCTTCAATTGCCTTGATGCGTAGGCTATGACTTTGTTCCTTTGCATCAGAACACAACCAAGACCCAATTTCGATGCATCCCAGTAAACAACAAAATCATCATTGCCCTCAGGCAAAGTCAGAATAGGTGCATTACAAAGCTTCTGCTTCAAGGTCTGAAATGCTTCTTCTTGCTTAGAACCCCATTCAAAGGGTTTGTTCTTCTGAGTTAGAGCAGTTAGAGGAACTGCAATCTTTGAGAAGTTCTCGATGAAGCGGCGGTAATAACCCGCAAGACCAAGAAAAGAACGAACCTCAGTAGGAGTAGTAGGCGTATCCCAATCCGTATCCCAATCCTTAATCGCACTGATCTTGGAGGGATCTACATGAATACCTTGTTTGTTGACAATATGTCCCAAAAATTGAACTTCCTTAAGCCAAAATTCACACTTGGAGAATTTGGCAAAAAGTTGCTCTTTCTTCAGGAGTTCCAGAGTAAGACGAAGATGTTGCTCGTGATCAGCTCGCGTCTTAGAATAAATCAAGATGTCATCAATAAAAACGATGATGAACTTATCTAAATAAGGCTTGCAGACCCTATTCATTAAGTCCATGAAAACAGCAGGAGCAATGGTTAAACCGAATGGCATGACTGTGAACTCATAATGCCCATATCAAGTGCGGAATGCTGTTTTGGGAATATCCTCTTCATGCACACGAAGTTGATGATACCCAGAACGAAGGTCAATCTTCGAAAAGCAAGTAGCACCCTGTAACTGGTCAAAGAGATCATCAATGCGAGGTAGGGGATATCGATTCTTGATGGTAAGCTTATTCAGCTCACGATAATCGATACACATTCTGAAGGATCCATCCTTCTTCTTGACAAAAAGAACGGGAGCACCCCAAGGTGAAAAGCTAGGACGGATAAAACCTTTGTCAGAAAGCTCTTGAAGCTGCTTAGACAACTCTTGCATCTCAGACGATGCAAGACGATATGGAGCTCTGGCAATAGGATTTGCACCAGGTACAAGATCAATACAAAACTCGACTTGGGGTGCTGGGGGTAGACCAGGCAACTCTTCAGGAAACAGCTCCGGATAATCCCGAACAACAGGGATATCTTGAATAGACTTACCTTGTCTTTATCTGCTGTAACATGTGCCAAGAAGGCCACATAGTTCTTTCTGTGACAACTCGAGTTTCTGATTTTCACTTTCGCACTTGATGCGTGTTGACTTTGACTGTTTAGTTGTTTGTATTGTGAATTGGAAGTTGTACGTGTTGTGTTTTAATGAAACGATTGTCATTTGGCCTATACGTGATTACTTGCTGTGGTAGAAAATAATGTTAGGATTATTATTAAAACACTTAGTCTAGATCGGAACATGTCATACAGTTCGAAGGATTCGAAGGACCACGAAGGATGACCTTCGATTCGAAGACCTCGAAACATATCCTTCGAGCACGAAACATATCCTTCGAGCACGAAACATATCCTTCGATATGTTTCGGCCCAGTCTTTCCAATGGGCTTGGCCCATTACTGTGATACGTATATATAAGGATGCATGTAAACTGATGGTTATTTTCTAAGAAAAACCCTAGTTCCTTTGTGTGTGTGCGACGGCAAAGCAGACTTAGTCCCTGTTCGAAGGATTTTATTTCCGCAACCCCGATTTCCGGTTAGTGTGTGATGTTGTTTATGATGTATGATTTCATGATTGATCAATGGTCTTGCAATATGTTGTTTATATGTTGTCATGAATCGGATAAGCTAGGTTTAGCAAATATAATTGGATTGAATAGTCATGATTACTAGGATGTTGTTGTTGATCGGTTAGCAAATCGGTCAAACTTGTTTGATTAATCGGCCGGATTGTTTGTATACGAATTGGATATGTATGTTAATCAGGTTGATAATCGGCTAAATATGGTAATCGGACATGTTCATGTAATCGACACCTATGTGTAAGTTGGATAGTTTAAATAATCTTGTTATTCAGATTAGGGTTCTTGATAAACATGGGAATTATGCTTGTTTGATCTGGTTGATGTTAACTGATTTGTGATATTGGTGTTAATTGATAATCACAGCAAAACTTGGAAACTTGTAACGTAACTGATATCCATCGAAAGATATCAGTTACTCGAAACATGGTAGTAACCGAAAGATACCGAAAGATACTAGATGTTCGAAACATAGTAGTGACCGAAAGATAGTTTGACCGAACCATAATTTGACCGAAGGATAGATTTGATCGAAGGATAGCATGCTTCGAAACATGACAAAACTGTTGGTCGAAAGATGAATTATGAATCGAAAGATATTAGGGTTTTGATAATGCTTTGAACAGTAGAACATATGTTGAATTAATTGTTATGCCATGCTTGGTGATGAACATATTCGTGTAATACTACGTGTTGTGCCGATATGCAAACTGACTGTTATGTGAACATTAAATTGCATGCGTATCGTTGTGAACATGAACTGATTTGTTATACGTGCATACGATAGGACGTGAATGAATTACTTGTGAGTGCATAACCTAGCATACCGAGCAAACCAAGGTGAGTTCACACAGCCAAGGCATGGGTTCCCAGGGTGGGAATGGGTTGGATGATTACTTGTGCATACTTTGATACTGTAACGAACGATTAAACTGTTGATGCTTACGAACTACTCAACTGCCTTCGCACCCACCCTGGTCGGTAAAGACTATGGTCGCGAACGAACTGATAAATTGCCTTCGCACACACCCTGGTCGGTAAAGACTATGGTCGCGAACTAACGAACCTAATCTTCGCACACATGCCTGGGAGGCCGCGATGGAACTGATACGATATGAAACTTAACTGAACGAACGCACTATTACCCAAACTAAACTATAAACTGTGAACTCGCTCAACTAGTTTGTTGATTATCTGCTGCATGCCTTGCAGGACCTTAGGTACATATTGGAGCTTGCACAAGGAAGGAGCAGGTCGTTGTGGGGCTTGGATCTTGATCATCTTATTGAACACTTTTGATATTTGACATTTATTTGCTATGAGTTTTACAATAATACGCTTCCGCTAAACAATGACAACTTACTTATGTTTTGGAAACACCTTTCATATGGAATTGGTTTGGTTTATATTGCATTTACTTTTACTTTATACAATGTTCTGTATGATTGGTGGCTTGATCCTGGTCAGTCACGCTCCCAAGCGGTGATACTCCGCGTGTGGATTTTGGGGGTGTGACAGATTGGTATCAGAGCCATTGGTTATAGAGAACTTGGTTTTAATATGGGAAAAACGTTTTTATTAAAACCAGACTATAACCAGAACAGTGCTCTCAATGATCCACAACGACGCTTCGCTCCACGTGCAAGACTCAACTCCCTAGGTAATAAGGTTTATGTTTATTGCCTACATGCTAGAATTTGCATAGAACTTTGCTCGTAGTATGCTTACATTACTTGCTCACAACTTGACATTGCATGAGAATACTTATGTGCTTACACTCTTCTGTCATCGCACTATTCGCGAACCTTTCTCACTTATGTTGCCTTTGATGTGAAGATCAATGGCCGCACGAATTACCATGACTCAAGCCCAGCTAGAGGCTCTCGTTGCTGCGGCAGTTGCAGCCGCCCAAGCAGGTAGTACACCCTGCAGTATAGACACTAGGATCTTTAGATCCTACATTAATTCTCGTACTTAACTTTGCCCTATTCGTACACAATAGGTCAACCCGCTCAGCAACAACCTGGGTGCACATTCAAGAATTTCATGGACTGTCGCCCTAGCTCGTTCAGTGGCACGGAGGGGGCAGTTGGACTCCTCCACTGGTTTGAAAAGCTCGAGTCGGTTTTTGAAATGTGTGAATGCCCTGAGGCTCGCAGGGTGAAGTTCGCCACTGGCACACTTGAAGGGATTGCGCTCACTTGGTGGAATGCACAAGTGCAGATCTTAGGGTTGGCAGCTGCTAACGCCACACCCTGGAATGAATTCAAAGAACTGATCAAGAGAGAATACTGCACTAGAGAAGACATTCACAAGTTGGAGGATGAGTTGTACAACTTGAAGATGGTGGGTTCAGAGATTGAAGCTTACACCAAGAGGTCGAACGAGTTGGCTGTGCTATGTCCAACCATGGTAGACCCACCATACAAGCGCATTGAGTTGTATCTCAAGGGGCTTGTACCAGAGATTCAGAGCCACGTTACCTCGGCTAACCTCAACAACATTCAGGAGATCCAGCGTCTCGCTCATCGCATCACTGATCAGGCAGTGGATCAGAATAAACTGCCAAAGCGTGTCGGCGCTACTGCTACAGCTGTTACTTCAGTCACTCCAACAGCTGCTACTTCTGCCACACCCAGCGAGAATAAAAGAAAGTGGGACGGGGATTCCAGCAGGGGATCAGCGTCTGTTCAGTCCCAAACTCAGCAACGTCGCACCAACGATTACCAGAGTCCGAGTCAGCAGTCATCGGGCAGTCAGGGACATAGTGGTTATAAGGGAAATCACCCGTGGTGTAACAGGTGCAACAAACACCACAGTGGAAGATGTCGCAGGAGTCAATGTCAAAGATGCCACAAGATGGGCCATGAGGCCAAAGATTGTAGAAGCGCGCGACCAGTGAATCAGAACCAGCAACTTCCACCGCCAGCTCCACAGAATCAGCAGCAGCAGCCACAGCGTGGAAACCGGGGGTGTTTCCAGTGTGGGGCTGAAGGTCACTACAAACGCGATTGCCCTCAGTTGAACCAGAATCGCAATAACAACAACAACCAGGGCAACGGGAATAACAACAATCAGGGTAATGGTAACAACAACAACGGCAATGAAGCTCGAGGTCGTGCTTTTGTGTTGGGTCGAGGAGATGCAGTGAATGATCCCAATGTGGTTATGGGTAAGTTTCTTCTCGACGATATTTATGTTACTGTTTTATTTGATTCGGGTGCTGATACAAGTTATATGTCACTGAAAATGGGTAAATTATTAAAACGTACACCAACACCCCTAGACACTAAACACGTCGTAGAACTAGCAAATGGTAAAAGTGTAGAAGCCACGCAGGTAGTCAAGGGTTGTAGTATTGTTCTAGCGGGTCAGACTTTCTCGATTGATCTCATACCCATAGTTTTGGGTAGTTTCGACGTCGTCATCGGTATGGATTGGTTATCCCAACATCATGCGGAGATCTTATGCAAAGAAAAAGTTATTCGTATTCCTCGCTCCAGTCAGGAACCTCTCGAAGTACAAGGTGACAAGAGTGGTGCTGTGGTTGGCATCATCTCTTACTTAAAGGCGCAGAAATGTTTACGAAAGGGACATACCGCCATTCTGGCACTTGTCACTGACGCATCAGCAAAGGAAAAGAAGCTGGAGGATATACCAGTTGTGCGTGATTTTCCTCAAGTGTTTCCTGAAGATTTACCTGGTTTACCTCCTCATCGTCAAGTTGAGTTTCAGATTGAATTAGCTCCAGGAGCAGCACCAATAGCCCGCGCACCGTATCGTTTAGCTCCAACCGAACTGGAAGAACTGTCGAAGCAGCTGCAAGAGCTCTTGGAAAAGGGCTTTATTCGTCCAAGCTCTTCGCCTTGGGGAGCTCCAGTGTTATTTGTGAAGAAGAAAGACGGTACGTTCAGAATGTGTATAGACTACCGTGAACTCAACAAGGTGACAGTGAAGAACCGTTATCCTCTTCCGCGCATCGACGACTTATTCGACCAGTTGCAAGGGTCGTGTTACTATTCCAAGATTGATTTAAGGTCAGGGTATCATCAGCTGAGAGTCCGGGATGAGGACGTCTCCAAAACCGCTTTCAGAACTCGCTACGGTCATTACGAGTTTCTTGTCATGCCATTCGGGCTTACAAACGCACCTGCAGTCTTCATGGATCTTATGAACAGGGTGTGCAAACCCTATCTCGACAAGTTTGTTATCGTTTTCATCGACGACATTTTGATTTACTCCAAGAGTCAGGAGGAGCACGAGCAGCACTTACGCCTTATCTTGGAACTTCTTCGAAAGGAGCAACTGTATGCAAAGTTTTCAAAATGCGACTTCTGGCTTCGTGAAGTCCACTTCTTAGGCCATGTGGTGAACAAGGATGGGATTCATGTCGATCCATCCAAGGTTGATTCGATCAGAAACTGGCCAGCACCACGTACACCAACAGAAATACGCCAATTCTTGGGTTTGGCGGGTTACTACAGGCGATTTATTAAAGACTTCTCCAAGATCGCGCAACCACTCACTATGCTTACACAGAAAGGTGTCGTTTACAGATGGGGTAATACGCAAGAGACCGCTTTCCAGTACTTAAAGGATAGGCTTTGCAGCGCACCTATTCTTTCATTGCCAGAGGGCACGGATGACTTCGTGGTCTATTGTGACGCATCGATACAGGGGCTTGGTTGTGTATTGATGCAACGTGATAAAGTGATAGCCTACGCTTCTCGGCAACTCAAGGTTCATGAACGGAACTACACGACGCACGATTTAGAGCTGGGAGCTGTTGTTTTCGCGCTTAAGATATGGCGACACTACCTGTACGGTACCAGGTGCACGATTTACACCGATCACAGGAGTCTCGAGCATATCCTTAAGCAAAAAGATTTGAATATGCGTCAACGAAGATGGGTTGAACTACTGAACGACTACGAATGTGCCATCAAGTATCATCCAGGGAAGGCCAATGTTGTGGCTGATGCCCTCAGTCGGAAAGACACTTTACCTAAGCGCGTGCGAGCGCTACAGCTTACCATTCAGTCCAGTCTTCCTGCACAGATACGAGCTGCTCAGATAGAAGCACTAAAACCCGAAAACGTCAAGGCTGAAGCCTTGCGCGGTTCAAGGCAACAAATGGAACAAAAGGAAGACGGCGCCTACTATGTAACGGGGCGTATTTGGGTCCCACTTTATGGCGGCTTACGCGAACTTGTGATGGATGAAGCGCACAAGTCTCGCTACTCGGTACATCCAGGGTCGGATAAGATGTACCACGATATCAGAACAACTTACTGGTGGCCAAACATGAAAGCTCTTATCGCAACTTACGTCGGCAAGTGTTTAACTTGTGCAAGGGTTAAAATCGAGTACCAGAAACCATCAGGCCTACTTCAGCAACCAGAAATACCACAATGGAAATGGGAGCAAATTTCCATGGATTTTGTTACTGGCCTACCTAGATCCCAGCGTGGGAATGACACTATCTGGGTGGTCGTTGATCGGCTCACAAAGTCTGCTCACTTCTTGGCTATCAAAGAAAAGGATAAGTTTTCTACCCTAGCAGACATCTACATGAAAGAAGTTGTTTCGAGGCACGGAGTGCCCATCTCTATTATTTCAGATCGCGATGCACGATTCACGTCAGAACTTTGGCAAGCGATGCACAAATCTTTTGGCTCACGATTAGACATGAGCACAGCATATCATCCTCAGACGGATGGGCAGTCTGAGCGAACTATTCAAACTCTAGAAGACATGCTTCGAGCGTGTGTCATCGATTTCGGCAACGGCTGGGAAAAGCACCTCCCTTTGGTGGAGTTCTCGTATAATAACAGTTACCATACCAGCATTCAAGCCGCTCCATTCGAGGCATTGTACGGACGTAAATGCCGGTCACCTCTCTGTTGGGCAGAGGTGGGGGATAGTCAGATTACGGGTCCAGATATTGTTGTGGACGCCACAGAAAAGATAGCACAGATACGACAACGCATGGCGGCAGCACGCGACCGTCAGAAAGCCTACGCGGACAAGCGTAGAAAGCCATTGGAATTTGAGGTCGGGGACCGGGTCTTATTGAAAGTTTCACCCTGGAAGGGTGTGGTTCGTTTTGGTAAAAGAGGCAAATTGAATCCGCGGTACGTCGGACCATTCGAAATCTTGGAAAAGATTGGCAAGGTAGCCTACAGATTAAACCTACCTCCTGAACTCGGTGCAGTTCACAATGTATTTCACGTGTCCAATCTGAAGAAATGCCTATCAGATGAGACCCTTATAGTTCCTTTTAAGGAACTCACTATCGACGAGCGGTTGCAGTTCGTCGAGAAACCAGTTGAAATCACGGACCGGGATGTTAAGGTCCTCAAAAACAAGAGAATCCCTCTTGTTCGAGTTCGTTGGAACTCCCAGCGTGGCCCGGAGTATACATGGGAACGCGAAGACCAGATGCAAGAAAAGTATCCCCAGTTATTCGAAACCAATGCATCCACTTCTGAGGCTGAAGCTACTACTACTGAATTTCGGGACGAAATTCCAAATCAACGGGGGGATGATGTGACACCCCAGGAAAACCAGTGAACAACGTAACTTACCCAGCTTCCTCAGTGAGTGCGTACCAAATTTCGGGACGAAATTTCTTTTAAGTTGGGGATAATGTGACAACTCGAGTTTCTGATTTTCACTTTCGCACTTGATGCGTGTTGACTTTGACTGTTTAGTTGTTTGTATTGTGAATTGGAAGTTGTACGTGTTGTGTTTTAATGAAACGATTGTCATTTGGCCTATACGTGATTACTTGCTGTGGTAGAAAATAATGTTAGGATTATTATTAAAACACTTAGTCTAGATCGGAACATGTCATACAGTTCGAAGGATTCGAAGGACCACGAAGGATGACCTTCGATTCGAAGACCTCGAAACATATCCTTCGAGCACGAAACATATCCTTCGAGCACGAAACATATCCTTCGAGCACGAAACATATCCTTCGATATGTTTCGGCCCAGTCTTTCCAATGGGCTTGGCCCATTACTGTGATACGTATATATAAGGATGCATGTAAACTGATGGTTATTTTCTAAGAAAAACCCTAGTTCCTTTGTGTGTGTGCGACGGCAAAGCAGACTTAGTCCCTGTTCGAAGGATTTTATTTCCGCAACCCCGATTTCCGGTTAGTGTGTGATGTTGTTTATGATGTATGATTTCATGATTGATCAATGGTCTTGCAATATGTTGTTTATATGTTGTCATGAATCGGATAAGCTAGGTTTAGCAAATATAATTGGATTGAATAGTCATGATTACTAGGATGTTGTTGTTGATCGGTTAGCAAATCGGTCAAACTTGTTTGATTAATCGGCCGGATTGTTTGTATACGAATTGGATATGTATGTTAATCAGGTTGATAATCGGCTAAATATGGTAATCGGACATGTTCATGTAATCGACACCTATGTGTAAGTTGGATAGTTTAAATAATCTTGTTATTCAGATTAGGGTTCTTGATAAACATGGGAATTATGCTTGTTTGATCTGGTTGATGTTAACTGATTTGTGATATTGGTGTTAATTGATAATCACAGCAAAACTTGGAAACTTGTAACGTAACTGATATCCATCGAAAGATATCAGTTACTCGAAACATGGTAGTAACCGAAAGATACCGAAAGATACTAGATGTTCGAAACATAGTAGTGACCGAAAGATAGTTTGACCGAACCATAATTTGACCGAAGGATAGATTTGATCGAAGGATAGCATGCTTCGAAACATGACAAAACTGTTGGTCGAAAGATGAATTATGAATCGAAAGATATTAGGGTTTTGATAATGCTTTGAACAGTAGAACATATGTTGAATTAATTGTTATGCCATGCTTGGTGATGAACATATTCGTGTAATACTACGTGTTGTGCCGATATGCAAACTGACTGTTATGTGAACATTAAATTGCATGCGTATCGTTGTGAACATGAACTGATTTGTTATACGTGCATACGATAGGACGTGAATGAATTACTTGTGAGTGCATAACCTAGCATACCGAGCAAACCAAGGTGAGTTCACACAGCCAAGGCATGGGTTCCCAGGGTGGGAATGGGTTGGATGATTACTTGTGCATACTTTGATACTGTAACGAACGATTAAACTGTTGATGCTTACGAACTACTCAACTGCCTTCGCACCCACCCTGGTCGGTAAAGACTATGGTCGCGAACGAACTGATAAATTGCCTTCGCACACACCCTGGTCGGTAAAGACTATGGTCGCGAACTAACGAACCTAATCTTCGCACACATGCCTGGGAGGCCGCGATGGAACTGATACGATATGAAACTTAACTGAACGAACGCACTATTACCCAAACTAAACTATAAACTGTGAACTCGCTCAACTAGTTTGTTGATTATCTGCTGCATGCCTTGCAGGACCTTAGGTACATATTGGAGCTTGCACAAGGAAGGAGCAGGTCGTTGTGGGGCTTGGATCTTGATCATCTTATTGAACACTTTTGATATTTGACATTTATTTGCTATGAGTTTTACAATAATACGCTTCCGCTAAACAATGACAACTTACTTATGTTTTGGAAACACCTTTCATATGGAATTGGTTTGGTTTATATTGCATTTACTTTTACTTTATACAATGTTCTGTATGATTGGTGGCTTGATCCTGGTCAGTCACGCTCCCAAGCGGTGATACTCCGCGTGTGGATTTTGGGGGTGTGACACTTTCGCAGATACTTCCGAGCTTGAAAACAAGACATAAGCTTGAGGCTACTAGCAGGTTTTTCACCACGAACCTGTAGTATCTCACCTGACGAAAGCGGCACACGAACGATCTTCTCAAAGCAAACTACCTCTGCGCGATGCTTGGCTAACCAATCCATACCCACAATAATGTCGAAGCTTCCAAGTTGCATAGGCGTGAGGTCAATAGGAAAAAGATGGTCGTTTAGGTTCAACTGGCAGTTGCGAAGAACAGAATCAAGAACAATGGGTTCACCATTCGCAACTTCGACTGTCAAAGGCTTACCTAGTTTCGTTCTAGACACGCGAAGCAAGGGCTCAAAAGATAACGACACAAAACTCTTATCGGCCCCTGAATCAAAAAGAACAGACGCAGGTTGATTATTGACAAAGAACGTACCGTTCACCACCTCGTTGTCTGCTTGCGCTTCAACAGCATTCATGTTAAAAGCTCGTCCACGAGCCTGAGCTTGAATTGGGTTCGCATTCACCAATCTTGGACACTGGTTACGGTAGTGGGTCAGATCCCCACAGTTGTAACAAGAACATGGTGGGAAGTGAGGTCGTGCTGCTTGACCTTGTTGCTGAGCAACTTGTTGAGCCGGGTTCTGAGCTGCCCGATTCAGATTGGCAGGTATACGGCATGTAGCAGCAAGATGACCAGGTCTTCCACAGTTAGTGCATTGACGGCACTGGTGGTGCGGTTGATGATGTCCGTTACACTTATTGCACAAAGGTGCATTGCCAAAGTATGGTTTCTTGGCAAGAGGTTGCGCAGGCTGATTTGTCTGCGTAGTAACGGCAAAATTTTGGGAAGCCTTCCGCTTCCTAGAACCCTTCGAAGAACCCGCATCATTCCCCTTCTTGTTTTTACCTTTCTTGCTCTCCTTCTTCTCAGAATCCTGCTTTTTACCCTTCTTGTCACCCTTTCTATGCAACTTACCCTTTCGTATCTGCGACTCAGTCAGCGTTGCAGATAGTTCGATTGCCTGACGAACAGTGGTAGGTTTACTACCAGTAACTATGTCTTGCACAGAGTCAGGTAGACCATCGATGTACCTCTCGATAGCCTTATCAAGTGGGGTAACCATTGTTGGGCATAACAAACTCAGCTCCTCATACCTATCAGTATACGCCCGGTGCTCACCACTTACTTGTTTCAGATCATCGAACTCCCTTTCCAATGCTCGCAGTTCATGACAAGGACAAAACTCACTCATCATGAGAGTTCTCAACTCAGCCCATGTCTGTGCTAAAGCAATTTCAGCACCACGATCCCTCATGACCCCGTTCCACCATGTCAACGCCCTCTTCTGAAAAACACTAGAAGCAAACTCGACTTTGCGATTATCAGGACACTGAACATGACGAAAAGTATTCTCAATGCTCTCAAACCATTGAAGGAGCCCAGTTGCCCCCTTAGT
Organism: Helianthus annuus; assembly: GCF_002127325.2. Taxonomy (NCBI): domain Eukaryota; kingdom Viridiplantae; phylum Streptophyta; class Magnoliopsida; order Asterales; family Asteraceae; genus Helianthus; species Helianthus annuus. The sequence goes on along the minus strand of NC_035434.2, from coordinate 68,908,624 downwards.
ACCACTGAACTTGAGTGGTTTAGCCGAATTGAAGCTCTTGAAGTTACAAGGAGCATTCTGATTGATGTTGGCTTGGTTAAACTGAGCAATAAGATTCGGGAACGCAGCAGCCATATGCTGTGCGATGATTTCTGCCAGTTCGGCATTGGGTAGCTGATTTTCGCGTCTAGGAGGCATGCTAAAAAGAGGAAAACATGAGAGGAAACGAGTGAGATGATTAGATGAAAAGAACGAGACGAAACAAAATCAACAAAGCAAGGATGGTGGTCATTCGTCCGTATCACAAAGTAAACAAATGACACACAGTGACTAATCAAAGTAAATGGGTCTATAAATAATGCTTAGCGAAGACATGCTCGCCTATAAGTGAACACTCACCCAGGAGTTCCCAGGTAAGAGTGACTGGTCCGATTATGTGGATTTGTACGAACACTCTAGCCTTAGACAGAAAACCCAGGGTACAGGCATTCACCCTTCCAGTTTGCACGTGTTCACATTATTTAGAACCCAAAACTTTGACGAGATTTTTGAAAACTTGGAAGGCACAAGGCCAAAAGAATCATCGAAACAAATGATAAATTTCCAAAATCAATTTGAAAAATCAAAAAGGGTTCAAAACCATATAATAAATCATTTGAAAACAGAGGATTGTTTTTCAAAAATCGTTTTAGAAAACTGGGTTCTTGTTTTGGTGATCACCTAAGGATAGGTGAAGTGCATGTTTTAAAATCTAAACACAAGACAACTTGTGTTGGGGTCCTAGAAAGGTTATAGTCTAGGTCAAAGCATTACTAATAACCTAATTCCCTATAACCATTGGCTCTGATACCAACTCTTCTGTCACACCCCGACCACGTAAAACATCAAATCGTGGCGGAAACGTCGGGGAGTGTTGTAACAGAATTATTGTTCCACAACCAAGGTAATTAAAATAATATTTTATTCATCACCCAAGGGTGGAATACATCGTTCAAAACAAGAACCATCGTGTTACATTGTCTTAAAACCACAGAATTAAAGAGTACATAACATAAGTAAACTAAGTCTAGCTCTGTTTTATGTCACTAAGGCCCAAGTCCACCCTAGCGTGTCACGATCGTCCTATGCATTAGCTCCTGAAACACATGTGAAAATAGGTACGTCAGCATAAAAATGCCTGTGAGTAACATAGGTTTTACGAAAATAGGATTCATGACTTAGGTTTAAGAAAATGTTTAATGAAAACTTGTCATGAACCTAGTTTAAGTGTTTGCTTATAAAATGTTTGAAAAGCGATAAAAAATCAGTTAATATGTATGTATAAAAGAATGATGTATGGTTAAAAGAATAACCAAGTAAAAATAAGTTGTATGAAATAAATTGTTTTGTAAAACAAAGTCTTGTGAAAAATATGTTATTTGCAAAAATGTATAAGTCCAAAATTGAATGATTTAAATAACGGTATGTCATGTAATATAATACAAGCACTTATATATAGGAAGTACCAGCGGCGTATCCACCATGCTTGTAGCATACTACACACATATCGTTACTTAAGTCACTTAATCAAACCACCAAAGAATATAGTTCATGTTCAAACCAATCATCAAATGTTCTTGTTTAAACCATTGTCATATGATTAAAACCCAAAATGTAGTCATGTAGTTAAGTGTAAACAAAAGTTATGTATGGTAAGTAACAAAATGAGAATACTTAACCATAAGTAAAAAGGAACAAAACAAAGTATTTTGAATAAATCAAAAAGTTATGTTTTGCCAAGTAAAAGCTTGTTTTATTGATACAAACATTTATGTGGTAAGTTAACGCATTACATTCAAGCCTTGAGACAGCAGGATAACCTTAGAGTAAAGGTTATCAAAGTAAAATGTTTTCGGATTCAGTCATTCCTTTCATCCAAACCAACCCAGGATGTCAGGAACGGGATTTGTCAAGTCCTATGGTACCATTACTTACTACCGAGCGGCGTAGCTAATGTTAATGAATGTAGTAAAGAACCGTTTATGCAAACCAAATGTCATACCAAATGTAAACAAGTTATGTGAAAACAATGTACTAAGTATGCTAAGTAAACATACAAAGCAGAAAAGTCATGTAAAACAATGTGCTAATATGCCATGTAAACATATATAGCAAAATAATGTAATGTAAATCCATGTGCTAGCATGTTAAGTAAACATACATAGCAAAACATAATGAAATCATGTACTAATAGTGTACTAATGAACATAGCAAGTATAAGTTGTGAAAACATGGAAAGCATGAAAGTAACAAGTAGGCACATGTGTTTCACCCCAAAATGTTTGGAAAACAGTAAAAGAGGGGACTATGTACTCACTTGAGATTGCTTAGAAGTCGTAGGATAACCACCAAGCAATGCTAGAAGATCACGGAATCAAACGGCACCTATATAGGTAACTACATAAATAAACGGATTCGTAAACCAAATAAGTATGGGAACTTATGTAATATGGTTTGACAAAGCCTACATACTAAAACGAAACTTATCCTAAGTGCTTTTGACCCGTTACGACCCGTTTAGGTAGCTTATGCTACTTTAACGCGTCGTTTGCGTAAAACGCGTTCGGAAAGCCTAACTAGTCCTATGACAAGCAAGATATGCCTTAACATGTTTAATATTGTTGCTAAATCAGTTTAGATACCAAAAATTATGTTACATAGGCTTAAAATAAATTTTAGCGTAAAGAGGGTATTTTGGTAATTTACCTAAGGCATAAGAACTACTTATCATACAACTACTTAAACAATGTGACCACAAGGTATAACCTCGGAAGGTTATTCCTATACAACTATGGTCACCTAAAGTGTTTGGTCGGATCCTAATGATCGACCAAATGGGTCGGGTTTGAAAGTATAAGCGATTGATTAGATCGCTTACCTTTACAACCCTAAACAAGCACAAATCTAAAAGCGACGAGCTAAACATGCTAGAACATGTTTAGTGAAGTTAGAAAACAGGTTTGGTATTAAAACAAACGGTTTTAATACCCTAGAGTAGTTTGGTTACAAAATACGCGAGAAAACACATTTTGGCCGAAACTACGACTCGTCACTGAGCCTAGATAACGTGGTAATCAGTAGGTATAGTCACTAGGGACTATAACCATCGTGATTACGCTCACGTTATGAAGTTCAAACGAACTTCGCATTGACCATAAACTGGTCAATGCAGAAAGTCAAACACAGTTTGACTTTAACGCTATAACGAACGAAAAAAAAAACGTAGGAATACTTACAAATGGTCCCCGCAAGCTTTGACCCGATTCACTCTCAGGTAGGAAGCAATTACTTCCACTTAGAGAGCAAGAATCAGATCAAATGTGAGGAAACCAAGTGAAAGCAAGTGGGTATTTATAGGAAATCCACAACCGCTAGGATCGTTCCTCGAAAATCGAGCTTGAATCTCAACCTTACACTTGGGCCCAAGGTATTAGAATACAATGGGAACATGAAAACCATCAAATGTTATTGAAAACAAGGGATTAAAACCATCAAAACAGCTGGAACAGGCCAGATTCAATGTTTCTGCAATTTTGCTGATCTGGGGACTGCTTACGGACCGTAAGCACATGTCCATACGGTCCGTAAGGGACCTGCAGACCAACAACTTTCAAAAATGACAATTTAGCCCCTGAACTTGCAAAACTTGCATTTTGGCTCATTTTTGACACGTTTAAGCCCTGTTAACCCCATTTCAAAGCTCTAAAATGAAGTTAAAGTATAGGGAACTTAAAATGTGCTCAAAAATATTTCGGATGTCGGCTCGTTTGGTCGTACGGTTGCGTTGTTCGGTTAATTACGACGTAAGTCGTAACGGACGCAAAAACGATCCAAATTAAGCGACGAATGGAATTTTGACAAGACAAACACTAAAACATAATATTTTAATGCTTACATAAATTTTTGGATGTCCGGATGTATTCAGAACGTAAGTTATGCGCGAAAACGCAAACTTATGCACTTTTTGACGCTTTTAGTCCCTGAATGAGCATAAAGTTTATTTTAGCACACTGAACCCCTCAAAGCCTATTTCTAAGCTATGTAAAGGATATTTAAGGTGTGTTTAACTTATGATCATGTTCCGGAATGTTTGTTACAGTTCAAATCGGCATACTTTCGCAGTTTGTCAATTTTAGTCCCTGTAAGCGAATTAGCTGGATTTTGCCACACCAAAGCCTTCAAAACTTATTTCTAAGTTATGTAAAGGTTATTTAAGGTATGTTAAGCACAAATTGATGTTCCGGAGTATTTGTCGTGTTTAGCTGATTACGTTTACGCACCAGTTTGTGTATAATTCTCTAGAAAGCGATATAGAGTTTGAAATCGAATAAAAGTCAAAACATGAAAAACATCAAACATAAACAAACAAACATCGGGATCAAATAACTTGATTTCATTGATAACTGAACTGTTTACAATGATTACAAGCACAGATGTCACATTAAATTTATGGGCATTACAACTATTACCCCCTTAAAAGAAATTTCGTCCTCGAAATTTTTCAAATAAGAATATCACCTATCGCATAAGTAACAGAAACGAAAATTTCATAGCAGAGTTACTGACTTATATAACCAGAATCTACTAACCACACATGTGTAGGATAGTTAACTTCATAAGGCTTCAACTGACGGGAGGCATAAGCGATAACCTTCCCATGTTGCATTAGCACACAACCTAATCCTTTCTTTGAGGCATCACTGTAGACTTGGTAACCTCCTGATCCAGAAGGGAGAGCGAGTATCGGAGAGGATACGAGTCGTTTCTTTAATTCTTCAAAACTTTTCTCTTGTTCCTCATTCCATGAGTACTTCACCCCTTTCCTTAGGAATTTTGTGAGTGGTAAAGCAATTACCGAGAATCTTTCAACAAATCTTCGGTAATAGCCAGCAAGACCCAAGAAACTTCGTATTTCGGTAACAGAAGTGGGTCTTGGCCATTTTGTAATAGCTTCAACCTTTGTTGGGTCTACCATAATTCCCTCTGCTGATATGACATGACCTAGAAATGACACTTGGCTAAGCCAAAAGTCACATTTGGAAAACTTCGCGTACAACTTCTCATGCCACAAGGTTCCAAGTATTTCATGTAGATGTGATTCATGCTCTTCGCGACTCTTAGAATACACCAGAATGTCATCGATAAAGACAATAACGAATTTGTCTAGGAATTGGTGAAATACGCGATTCATCAAATCCATGAAGACTGCGGGTGCATTAGTTAGCCCAAAGGGCATAACTAAAAATTCGTAATGACCATATCGAGTACGAAAAGCGGTCTTGGGAGCATCATCATTCTTGACCTTTAGCTGATGGTACCCAGACCTCAGGTCGATTTTTGAGAAGAACTGAGCCCCCTGAAGTTGATCAAAGAGATCATCAATGCGAGGCTGAGGATACTGATTACGAATAGTAATCTTGTTCAGCTCTCGGTACTCAATACATAAACGCATACTACCGTCTTTCTTCTTCACAAATAAGACCGGAGCACCCCAAGGTGAAACACTGGGTCTTATGAATCCTAGATCTAACAATTCTTGCAATTGTTCCTTCAACTCCTTCAGTTCCATCGGGGCCATACGGTATGGAGCTTTAGAAATAGGTTCGGCACCAGGGATCAAGTCGATGGTGAATTCTAACTGACGATCGGGTGGTAATCCCGGGAGTTCATCCGGAAATACATCAGGATATTCACGAACAACGGAGTGGCTATCGATACTCTTAATACTAGCAGAAGTATCCTTAATCGATGCTAGGAATCCAGCACAGCCGTTTGATATGGATTTTCGAGCCTTAAGCGCAGAGATGATTTTAAGAGATTTATGAGCTTGAGTTCCCTGATATATAATATCAGGATGATGAAGATCACCGAAAATAACACGACGAGAATGACAATCTATAGTTACGTGATGTCGAGATAACCAATCTATTCCTAGAATAACATCAAAGTCACACATATGTATTGGAAATAGGTCTGCCTTACACACAATAGATTCAATACAGATCGGACAATCTTTATATATGTAAGTGATTACGGATGAAGTTCCTATGGGAGTGGAAATGGTTAAAGTATGATCTAAGGGAGTTGGTCTTATCGAAAGATACTTAATAAACGAGTGGGATACTAAAGAATGGGTCGCTCCTGTATCGAATAACACATAGATACTACATTCACCAATCTGAAGGGTTCCAGATACAGTACCTGGAATATTAGCAGCGTCAGTAGCAGAAAGTGCGAAAACTCTTCCTCCAATATTGGGTTGATTATTTTTCTTAGTATCTTTCTTAGGACATTCCTTGATCATGTGTCCAGTTTGGCTACATCTAAAGCATGCTCCTGTACTTCGGTGACATACGCCCTGATGTCTCTTACCACAAGTATTACATAGAGGATATGTAATTTGATTCGGGTTTACTTGTTGATTCAGTGGTTGAGCTCTAATAGGTTCTGCATATAACTGAATCTGGTTTTGAGCAGGCCTCGGGTTTTGAAATCTAGGTTGCCATGGACGTGCTTGATTTCCAAAGTTTTGATTTCCTTGCGATTTACGATCTTGATGCTGTGGCGTAGTGGATGATTGGCCGATTTCTTGCTTAAATTGGCCTTCCCTATTTCTCTTCTTATTATCCCCAGTACGAGATAGGAATTCTTTCCTTTCGAATTCAAAAGTTCTGATTGCATCAGCAACTTCGGTGATATCCTTAAATTTCATGTACATGATCGATTTCCGAATTCGATCATTAACTGCCCACTTGCATTTTTCTGCCTGGACTTCTCCTGATCCTGCAACATCTCCTACAATACTGGCCAACCTTGAAAATCGAGTAATGAACTCAGAGGCTGGTTCATCACTCCCCTGTCGAATTATTGCATACTCCCTGATATAAGCTTCTTTATCAGCGGTCGAAAAATACTTATCATAAAAGATATTACGAAAGTCGACCCATGAAAGAATAGCGTCAAAATCATCCCCTCCTTTGACTTGCTTATATCCTTCCCACCAAGTTTGTGCGTCATCTTCCAATTTGTAGGTAGCCAGTCTAACTTTGTATTGCTCCGGAACTCCGAGAACTCCGAAGATCTTTTCAACATGAGCTATCCAGTTTCTTGCTTCGACTGGATTAGTAGCGTGACTAAAGGATTTCGGCTTTTGTTTTTGGAATTTACTAATCCATATGTCTATACTATAAGTAATATTGTTAGTGGTATTCTCACGAGTTTCACCACCAGAGGTTGGATTAGTGTTAGTGCGTTCTGGATGACGAGTTTGTTGAATAACGGCCTCAGCTGTTTGGGCAACAAGGTTTGGAAGCAACCCAGCAACAGCCTGGTTGATAGCATTAATTATGTTTGGATCAACTGGAGTCTCATTCGAAGAAGTGTTGTTATGTTCATGGTTAGTACGAGTATTCCTACGTGGCGGACGACGAGGAGGCATCTATAAGAATAGACATAGGAGTTAAACCAAATAAGAGATCAAGTTGAATCCTATCATAGATATCTACCCATTCCTCATAGGTCTTAATTACTATCTTCAAGTTTTCTACAGGAAAGAGCCTTTGCTCTGATACCATAGCTGTAACACCCCAACCCGGAAGGGCTGACGTGTCACAATAACGGTAACATAAACAAAAGTCATAATTCCATTTATTTATTTGATAAGGATACAACCACACGACTAGTAAAATTAAGATTAATATACAAGCGGAGACATTCATCTTAATTAACTAACATCTTCAGATTTATTCCTAGGCTTTATTCTTCTCTCTTTTCCCCTCCCAAAGTAACCTGTGGACCTGTATATACAAAAAGTTTACGGAATGAGCCGAATGCTCAGTACGGAATTTTAGGCTCAAATAACAAATAATGCTTTATATGAAATCTTATCCGGATAGAACTTTATGCGAAAATGATACGATGCAAGAACAAAATTTCATCATCATATCTTACGGATGTACCCATGAGCAAACTTAAAACGTGACAATACACAGGTAGCTACTCCTGCATAATTATCACATGAGATGGCGAATTGGCATACCCGTTATCCACCTGCTTATACTTAAATCCTAGGATCGATCCATACGCCTCCTAATAGCCTTATGTACCACACTTGTACTTAAGAGACGCCGTGAACTGATCTCTCCGTCACGGATGGAGCACATGATGTTGATGCCACAACAACATGCTCGTGGGACACTCCACGAGAAGCGATACTCAGGGTATCATAGTACAAATGGTCTTATTCACATAACTTATAAAACTTATTTTCATAACAAAACGGAACATATATTGGAACATGCGATAATGAGTATAACAACATAATACTATCGCATGACATGAAAGTTAATTCAAATGTTTAGGATAGGAATCGAACGGACTGTCAAATGAATCGATAATCAAAGACGTGAGGAGTTTTTTTAAAAGACATAGTAACTTAGTGGTTTATAACAATTTGAATATGAAGCAATAAAGAGTGGGGTAAGGATCCGTACCTTAATAACTTCAAAATAAAGCTACCTTATGCTAATAATAGATTGATATGGGCAGAGTTTCAACTACTGATTAATCTTTTCACCTAATTTAAATAACATGCACACGACTAGGTTATTAACTTAATACAGCATTTACGTCAATTCACGAGATCAAACCCTCACAACTATTATCAAGTGCAATACTTAATAATTCAATCGGATTCACAACGAATAACAGAGCATAGTCCGAATTCGAACAGCACTCAAATATTCAAGTTGAAATCACGACGAATAATCAAAGTAGAAGCTCAATTTGAGCAGCACTCAGACAATCGTTGGATAGTTATAATCGATCGGACGTTGAATCGTAATAGCGATCGAGTTATTACCCTGATTGCGGCAGCGTTTCGAGGTGTGTGTGTGTGTTTGGGTAGTGGAAGAAGTATAACTCGACGTCAATTGAGAATTTGAGCGTCGTTTTTGTGCACAGAAGCAAGTGCCAATGTTCTGCTATTTATACTCGATTTTGCTCCTGCTTACGGACCGTAAGCCTAAGCCCTTACGGTCCGTAAGGGACACCTATACTTCTTTGGCTTGCCCTTCACGGGACTAGCTTTGATTGGTCGGAAGTTTGGTCCAATTATATTTAGACAACGTTTTAAGTAGATAATCGTCAACTAGGGTTTACCCCCCTTGAGTTTTAGGGGTCCTGATCCTGATTCTGATTGCTCTGAAACTTTCAGGGGTTGTGCAGAATTACTTCGGTGTCTTAATTAGGGTTTTCTAGTGGTCTATTATTCTTTTTATTTGTAGAATAATGATTTTAAATTTATGGGCATTACAATACAAATAACACACTTTTCACAAGACATTGATTTACAAACAACATATCTTATACAAACTCAGTTTACATGGTATTCATTTAACCATACATTATTCTCTTATTTATACATATCATTTGATCTTACCGTTTTTCAAATGATTTACAAGACAAAGCAAAATACAAGGTTCATGACTAAACATTTTCTCAAACATAAGTCATGAATTCCGTTTTCACAAAACCAATGTATCTCACAGGCATTTTTATACTGACGTACCTATTTTCACATGTGTTTTCAGGAGATGATGCATAGGACTTATCAAGACATACTTAGGCGGACCTGTGCCTTAGTGACTTAAAACGAGACAAGAACTAGTTAATTTATGTTATGTACTCTTTGGTTCTTGTTTAAACAATGTAAACTTTCATGTTTGATCAATAAAAGGAAACTTCAATTGCCATGGATTTGAAACTATTAATTCTGTTACAACACTCCCCGACATTTCCGCCACGTTTTGTACGTTCTTCGTGGTCGGGGTGTGACAGAAAAGTTGGTATCAGAGCCAATGGTTATAGGGAATTAGGTTATTAGTAATACTTTGACCTAGTCTATAACCTCCCTAGGACCCTAACGCGAGTTCACTTGCGTTTAGTCATAAAACAATACCGTCACCTATCCTTAGGCGACGACCACAACAAGAACATAAATTTCAAAACCGCTTTGAAAACTAATCATCTGTTCTAGGATGATTGATTACTAGGTTTTGAACCCTCTATTGTAAGGTTTTGAACCCTCTGTTATAAGGTTTTGAACCCCTTTGAGTTTTCAAAACTCTCATCAAAGTTTTTGGTCCTAAATAGTGTGAACACGTTCAAACTGGAAGAGTGAATGCCTGTACCCTGGGTTTTCTGTCTAAGGTTAGAGTGTTCGTACAAATCCACGTAATCGGACCAGTCACTCTTACCTGGGAACTCTTGGGGTGAGTGTCCACTTATAGGCGAGCATGTCTTCGCGATACACTAAGAGGATCTATTTGCTTCGATTCAGCCTTGGTGTTGTTTGTTTGCTTCGTGGATTCAAACAAATGACCATCAACCATGATTATGGCCGGTAATTATAACATCCTATTCTTATCCATGCCATTTCATTTGTTTTCTCTCTTGTTTCCCCTTTTTAGAATGCCTCCACGACGCGAAAATCCGGTATCTATTGAAAATCTGGCAGCTGTCATTACGCAACAAATAACTGCTACAATCCTGAACATCGTTGCCCAATGTAACCAAGCCCTCAACAACAATAATGCCCCCCTGCAGCTTCAAGACGTTCAACACGGCTAAGCCATCAAAGTTTTCTGGGTCTCAAGGAGCGACTGCACTTCTGCAATGGTTCGAGAGTTTAGATAGCACCTTCAGACATGTTCAATGTCCAAACGAGCGAAAGGTAGATTTTGCATCTAGTGTCTTTGAGAAACGAGCTTTGACATGGTGGAACGGTGTGATGAGAGATAGGGGTGCCGAAGTGGCACTGACTCAAACGTGGGAAGAACTTCGAGCACTGATGATGAAGGAATTCTGTCCTCGTCACGAGATCAGGGCCTTAGAAAGGGAATTCGACGATCTTAAGCAAGACAGCGGCGAACATCGAGCATACACTGATCGATATGAGGAGCTGAGCCTGTTGTGTCCTTCCATGGTTACGCCTTTGGATAAGGCGATCGAAAAATACATTGATGGCCTCCCTGACTCAGTTCAGGACATTGTTACTGGTAGTAACCCCACTACGGTTAGGCAGGCCATTGAGCTAACTGCAACCTTGACTGAATCTCAGGTCAGGAAACGTAAGCTTTTCCGAAAGGGTGACAAGAAACCGGTCGAGGAATCGAAACCAATCGAGGAATCGAAGACCATGGATGAACATACTGGATCCCCTAAGAAGTCAAAGAAGCGAAAGGCTTCTCAGAACTTCGCCATGGTTACTCACAATGATCAAGTTGTCCCTAACCAACCAGCTCAACCCCCTGCTAGGAAGCCATACAATGGAACTTCACCCTTGTGCAACCAATGTAACCTTCATCATCATGCTAGGGTGAAGTGCCGCGAATGCCAAATTTGTGGACTTAAAGGTCACACAGCAAAGGTTTGCTGAGCTGCAGTTGCACCAAATCAAGCTGACAACAATCCTGCTCAAGCTCGCTTTCCACCAGGTTCTTGCTACAATTGTGGTGAGATGGGTCATTTCCGAAGAAATTGCCCAAAGCTTGCTAATGCTAATCCAACACCGTGATGAGCATCTGACCGACTAGAAGACAACACCCTTTAGAAATAATCATGTCTTGTGTATTATTTTCTTTTGTTGTCAAGGTCCATGAAACAGTTGTTATCATTGTTTATAAATAAATATTTTATTTACATTGCAATGTATTAATGAGGTTGTATGTATAAAGAACATATCCCTTACAATACCGACAATTAAGGAATCATATTCCTTGAAAAGCAAACTAGCACCCAATTTTTTTTCCATGTTATGATATCTTGCGTTTCCATGAAGTTCCTAAGTACTCGTTTCTTCTAAGGAAAACGAAGTACAAGGCGCAAGTTACAACACTGGGCGAATACCCAAAGTACCACTATAAATCCTTAATAGGGTACCTAAGGGTATTTCCATAAATTCAAAAAATTGATGTGTTCCTTAATTCGAATATTACGTTTCGTTGGAAACAAAAATCGAATTTTTGGAAGATCTTCCTATCTTTTTAGATAGATCCCAGGGGACATTGAAGTCCATCTACTGGTTTCTATATCCGTATTCAATCAATAACAAGTTAATAACAGATTCTAATCCAGTTAAACAATTGTGTGACCTTGTGCTTATGTGTTCCCTTATGTGTTGTTGTGTGATACAAATTATGTTATTCAAATCTTCGTAGAATCTTACATATCCTTGTATAAGAGATTCATAGTAGGATACCCAAAGGTATTACTTAAAATCCTCAATGGACTTCTATGTTATAGTTAAGTCCCTCGGATTATAAAGTACTACTTCATAATTAGACCCCTTAAGTGACCTAGTTAAACAGATTGATCCAAAAATCTGGCTAGGGATATCATGTGATGATATAGCTGAAAGGACCCGATGGAAGTCTAGTCACCCTCATCACAAGTTTGATATCCTTCCCCAAAACATTACAAAACAAACTGTGCGGACTGTGCGAGAGATTACGTAATTATGGATGTATACATAATTATGGAATTTAGTGCACCGAAACCACAGCAAGTTTTGTCGTGTATCTAGAGTTAACCCTGTTCATTTTCGTTTCTGAAGAAATTGTGGAAAATGACTCATTCCGTTCATTTTCGTTTCTGAAGAAATTGTGGAAGATGACTCATTCCGTTCATTTTTGTTTCTAAAGGAACTGTGGAAAATGACTCATTCCGTTCATTTTTGTTTCTGAAGAAATTGTGGAAAATGACTCATTCCATTCATTTTCGTTATTGAAGAAATTATGGAAAATGACTAATTATGTTCATTTTCGTTTCTAAAGAATACCCATTAAAGAAAATGACTCATTCCGTGCATTTTCGTTTCTAAAGAATACCCATTAAAGAAAATGACTCATTCCGTGCATTTTCGTTTCTAAAGGACACCCATTAAAGAAAATGACTTATTCCGTTCATTTTCGTTCCTAAAGAATACCCATTAAGGAAAATGACTCATTCTGTGCATTTTCGTTTCTAAAGGATACCCATTAAGGAAAATGACACATTCTGTGCATTTTCGTTTCTGAAAATTTTCCATCGAAGGGAAAATGAATATCCTTGATTCTTCCTTCATTTCCATTTCTGAAGAGTCTCCGTTAAGGAAATGACAGGATATTGCCTTGCATATCTTTGGTGGTTATTTGACACAAAGTCACAAATAGACTCCTACGAATAAATTTCGGGACGAAATTTCCTAAAGTAGGGGAGACTGTGACACCTGTGTCACCGCGACCATCAAACAAATACCAAGCCGATGAAATATTGTATTTCATACTTGGGATCTTGTATAAATATGTATATCTTTTGCACATATCAATTCTTGTTCAATTTCAAACTCTACATCGCTTTCTAGAGAATTATACGCAAACTGGTGCGTAAACGTACTCAGTTTAAATGCGAAAAATACTCCGGAACACCATCATATACTTAACATACCTTAAATAACCTTTACATAACTTAGAAATAAGTTTTGAAGGCTTTGGTATGGCAAAAACAAGTTAATTCGCTTACAGGGACTAAACTTGACAAACTGCGAAAGTATGCCAATTTGAACTGTAACGAACATTCCGGAACATGTCCATAAGTTAAACATACCATAAATATCCTTTACATAAGCTTAGAAATAGGCTTTGAGGGGTTTGGTATGCTAAAACAAACTTTTGGATCATTCAAGGGCTAAAAGTGTCAAAAAGTGCACAAGTTTGCACTTTCGAGCATAACTTACGTTCTGAATACATCCGGACATCCAAAAATTTATGTAAGCATCCTAACATTATGCCTTAGTGTTTGGCATGAGAAAAATCCATTCGTCGCGCAATTTGGATCATTTTTCACGCTTATGCGCATTCCGTCGTAATTAACCGAACATCGCGATCGTACGGCCAAACGAACCAACATCCGACATATTATTGAGCATGTTTCATGTCCATAATGTTTAGGCATCATTTTAGGGCCTTAAAGTTGGCTTTACGGGCCTTAGAAGTGTCGGAAATGGCTTAAACATGCAACAGGGACCAAAACTGCCAATTCTGAAAGTTGGTGCAGATCAGACATAGCCAGGCGGCCCGCCTGAGTTTTGTCTGATCCTGATGCGGGCCGCATGGCCCCTACAGTTGCAGAAACTTTGTCTTTCTTGCAAAACTTGGCCTTTCAAACACTCCAAAGGGCAATGGCCTTTCACAATCTGTAGAGATAAGGTCATTTTGAGCCACCACAACATCTAGACAAGTGTACGCTTAAGATCATGGCACGATATTCAAGAAACGATCCTAACGGCTTTACTTTTCCTATAAATACCCCCCCACCCTTTTGGTTAAAACCCAAAAAAACCTGATCTAAAGCTCTAAGTTGGAACCTTTGTTTCATACCTGAGCCATTTTGATCTAGATTAGCATTCGGGGACCCTTCGTAAGTGTTCTTTCGTTCTTTTATTCACTTTTCGAGTCCGAAAGTCAACGTTTTGTTTGACTTTCTGCGTTGACCAGCCTATGGTCAATACGAAGTTCGTTGGAACTTCATAACGTGAGCGTGATCACGATGGTTATAGTCCGCAGTGACTATACCTACTGATTACCACGTTATCTAGGCTCAGTGACGGGTCGTAGTTTCGGCCAAAATGCGCATTCTTGCGTATTTTGTAACCAAACTACTCATGAGCATCAAAGCCGTTTGTTTTGATGCCAAACCTGTTTTCTAAACTTAGTTAAGCATGTTCTAACATGCTTAGCTCGTCACTTTTAGTATAGTGCTTATATAGGGTCGTAAGGTAAGTGATCTAAACCATCGCTTATACTTTTGAACCCGACCCATTTGGTCGATCATTAGGATCCAACCAAACACATTAGGTGACCATAGCTGTAACCTTCCGAGGTTATACCTTATGGTCACAATGTTAGGCGTTCCAAACGCGTTCTACGCGAACGACCCGTTAAGGTAGCATAAGCTACCTAAACAGGTCGTAATGGGTCGCACACACTTAGATTAGGTTTCATTTTAGTATAAAGGCTTTGTTAAACCATATTACACGAGTCTCCATACTCGTTTGGTTTATGAACCCGCATACTATCCGATCCTATGATTTTGGTTCGGTATATTAATATAGCTACCTATTAGGTGACGTTTGATATCCCGTGATCTCTAGCATTGTGTGATTATTATACAAGAACTTCAAAGCAATCTCAGGTGAGTACATTGAACCCCTCTTTTACTGTTTTCCAAACTGTTTTGGGGTGAAACACAAGTGCCTACTTGTTACTTTCGTGCTTTCCTGTTCCACATCATATACTTGCTATGTTCATTAGTACATTTATAGTACATGATTTCAATACACCTCATGCTACGTACGCCCATTGTGTGCATACTTAGTACATCACTTTACAATACACCTTATGCTACGTACGCCCATTGTGTGCATACTTAGTACATCTCTTTACAATACATCTCATGCTACGTACGCCCATTGTGTGCATACTTAGTACATCACTTTACAATACATTTCATGCTACGTACGCCCATTGTGTGCATACTTAGTACATTGTATTACATTGCATTTCCATTGCATATGCTCATCCAGCATATGAACACATTATACTACATTTTGAACCATTGTAACCATCTGACTATGTGAACCGTCTTAACCCTTTGATTACATGAACCGTTTGTAACCACTGAACCGTGTGAACCAGTTGTATCTGTTGACATGACTTGCATTTGAGAATATACATTTGACTATACATAAACATTTCTACAATTGTTAAACATTACATCTTGATGGTTTGGTTTGAGTAAGTGATTTAAGTAACGAGGCATGTGTAATATGATACAAGCATGGTGGATACGCCGCTGGTACTTCCTATATATAAGTGTTTGTATGGTATTACATATCGTAGCGTTACTTGAATCATTTCAATTTGAGACATATAACATTCTATACAAACAACACACTTTTCACAAGACATTGATTTACAAACAACATATATTATACAAACTCAGTTTACATGGGTATTCATTTAACCATACATTATTCTCTTATTTATACATATCATTTGATCTTACCGTTTTTCAAATGATTTACAAGACAAAGCAAAATACAAGGTTCATGACTAAACATTTTCTCAAACATAAGTCATGAATTCCATTTTCACAAAACCAATGTATCTCACAGGCATTTTTATGCTGACGTACCTATTTTCACATGTGTTTTCAGGAGATGATGCATAGGACTTATGAAGACATACATAGGCGGACCTGTGCCTGAGTGACTTAAAATGAGACAAGAACTAGTTAATTTATGTTATGAACTCTTTGGTTCTTGTTTAAACAATGTAAACTTTCATGTTTGATCAATAAAAGGAAACTTCAATTGCCATGGATTTGAAACTATTAATTCTGTTACAACACTCCCCGACATTTCCGCCACGTTTTGTACGTTCTACGTGGTCGGGGTGTGACAGAAAAGTTGGTATCAGAGCGAATGGTTATAGGGAATTAGGTTATTAGTAATACTTTGACCTAGTCTATAACCTTCCTAGGACCCTAACGCGAGTTCACTTGCGTTTAGTCATAAAACAATGCCGTCACCTATCCTTAGGCGACGACACAACAAGAACATAAATTTCAAAACCGCTTTGAAAACTAATCATCTGTTCTAGGATGATTGATTACTAGGTTTTGAACCCTCTATTGTAAGGTTTTGAACCCTCTGTTATAAGGTTTTGAACCCCTTTGAGTTTTCAAAACTCTCGTCAAAGTTTTTGGTCCTAAATAGTGTGAACACGTGCAAACTGGAAGAGTGAATGCCTGTAACCTGGGTTTTCTGTCTAAGGTTAGAGTGTTCGTACAAATCCATGTAATCGGACCAGTAACTCTTACCTGGGAACTCTTGGGGTGAGTGTCCACTTATAGGCGAGCATGTCTTCGCGATACACTTGAGGATCTATTTGCTTTGATTCAGCCTTGGTGTTGTTTATTTGCTTCGTGATTCAAACAAATGACCATCAACCATGATTATGGCCGGTAATTATAACATCCTATTCTTATCCATGCCATTTCATTTGTTTTCTCTCTTGTTTCCCCCTTTTAGAATGCCTCCACGACGCGAAAATCCGGTATCTATTGAAAATCTGGCAGCTGTCATTACGCAACAAATAACTGCTGCAATCCCGAACATCGTTGCCCAATGTAACCAAGCCCTCAACAACAATAATGCCCCCTGCAGCTTCAAGACGTTCAACTCGGCTAAGCCAACAAAGTTTTCTGGGTCTCAAGGAGCGACTGCACTTCTGCAACGGTTCGAGAGTTTAGAGAGCACCTTCAGACATGTACAATGTCCAAACGAGCGAAAGGTAGATTTTGCATCTAGTGTCTTTGAGAAACGAGCTTTGACATGGTGGAACGGTTTGATGAGAGATAGGGGTGCCGAAGTGGCACTGACTCAAACGTGGGAAGAACTTCGAGCACTGATGATGAAGGAATTCTGTCCTCGTCACGAGATCAGGCCCTTAGAAAGGGAATTCGACGATCTTAAGCAAGACAGCGGCGAACATCGAGCATACACTGATCGATATGAGGAGCTGAGCCTGTTGTGTCCTTCCATGGTTACGCCTTTGGATAAGGCGATCGAAAAATACATTGATGGCCTCCCTGACTCAGTTCAGGACATTGTTACTGGTAGTAACCCCACTACGGTTAGGCAGGCCATTGAGCTAACTGCAACCTTGACTGAATCTCAGGTCAGGAAACGTAAGCTTTTCCGAAAGGTTGACAAGAAACCGGTCGAGGAATCGAAACCAATCGAGGAATCGAAGACCATGGATGAACAGACTGGATCCCCTAAGAAGCATGGTTGTAAAACAAGGTTTCCAAGGCCGAGTACTCTCCGAGTAGTCGCTAAAAGGAAGGTTGCTGAGGCGACTTTCTTCGACTCTGCCTAATTACTCGGAGTCGATCAAACACGGTCAACCTTGGCCAGAATTGGATCTAGTAGGTCAACTCGGGCCTAGTTTGACTTAAATAATAACAAAACATAATTTCTATGCGTATCATATTAAGGAATGAATATCATTCTCACATATTTTGTTAGAAATATAAGTAAATTTATGTTATTTGACATATATTTAATCTACAAAACGTAATTTCTTTATAGTTTAACATGTCCGAGTAGTCCCCGAGTACTCTCCGCATAGACCGAGTACTCTCAACTCCCCGGTCGACCGACTAGGGAGCGCCTAGCGACTTTTGCAACCATGCTAAGAAGTCAAAGAAGTGAAAGGCTTCTCAGAACTTCGCCATGGTTACTCACAATGATCAAGCTGTCCCCAACCAACCAGCTCAACCCCCTGCTAGGAAGCCATACAATGGAACTTCACCCTTGTGTAACCAATGTAACCTTCATCATCATGCTAGGGTGAAGTGCCGCGAATGCCAAATTTGTGGACTTAAAGGTCACACAGCAAAGGTTTGCCGAGCTGCAGTTGCACCAAATCAAGCTAACAACAATCCTGCTCAAGCTCGCTCTCCACCAGGTTCTTGCTACAATTGTGGTGAGATGGGTCATTTCCGAAGAAGTTGCCCAAAGCTTGCTAATGCTAATCCAGCACCGTGATGAGCATCTGACCGACTAGAAGACAACACCCTTTAGAAATAATCATGTCTTGTGTATTATTTTCTTTTGTTGTCAAGGTCCATGAAACAGTTGTTATCATTGTTTATAAATAAATCTTTTATTTACATTGCAATGTATTTATGAGGTTGTATGTATAAAGAACATATCCCTTACAATACCGACAATTAAGGAATCATATTCCTTGAAAAGCAAACTAGCACCCAAATTTTTTTTCCATGTTATGATATCTTGCGTTTCCATGAAGTTCCTAAGTACTCGTTTCTTCTAAGGAAAACGAAGTACAAGGCGCAAGTTACAACACTGGGCGAATACCCAAAGTACCACTATAAATCCTTAATAGGGTACCTAAGGGTATTTCCATAAATTCAAAAAATTGATGTGTTCCTTAATTCGAATATTACGTTTCGTTGGAAACAAAAATCGAATTTTTGGAAGATCTTCCTATCTTTTTAGATAGATCCCAGGGGACATTGAAGTCCATCTACTGGTTTCCATATCCGTATTCAATCAATAACAAGTTAATAACATATTGTAATCCAGTTAAACAATTATGTGACCTTGTGCTTATGTGTTCCCTTATGTGTTGTTGTGTGATCCAAATTATGTTATCCAAATCTTTGTAGAATCTTACATATCCTTGTACAAGAGATTCATAGTAGGATACCCAAAGGTATTACTTAAAATCCTCAATGGACTTTTATGTTATAGTTAAGTCCCTCGGATTATAAAGTACTACTTCATAATAAGACCCCTTGAGTGGTCTAGTTAAACAGATTGATCCAAAAATCTGGCTAGGGATATCATGTGATGATATAGCTAAAAGGACTCCTTGGTGGCCTAACTAAGAAGATCCCCTGTCGATCTAATTAAAAGGACCCGATGGAAGTCTAGTCACCCTCATCACAAGTTTGATATCCTTCCCCAAAACATTACAAAATAAACTGTGCGGACTGTGCAATGGATTACGTAATTATGGATGCATACATAATTATGGAATTCAGTGCACAGAAACCACAGCAAGTTTTGTCGTGTATCTAGTGTTAACCCTGTTCATTTTCGTTTCTGAAGAAATTGTGGAAAATGACTCATTCCGTTCATTTTCGTTTCTGAAGAAATTGTGGAAGATGACTCATTCTGTTCATTTTTTGTTTCTAAAGGAATTGTGGAAAATGACTCGTTCCGTTCATTTTCGTTTCTGAAGAAATTGTGGAAAATGACTCATTCCGTTCATTTTCATTACTGAAGAAATTATGGAAAATGACTCATTCCGTTCATTTTCGTTTCTAAAGAATACCCATTAAAGAAAATGACTCATTCCGTGCATTTTCGTTTCTAAAGAATACCCATTAAAGAAAATGACTTATTCCGTGCATTTTCGTTTCTAAAGGACACCCATTAAAGAAAATGACTCATTCCGTTCATTTTCGTTCCTAAAGAATACCCATTAAGGAAAATGACTCATTCCGTGCATTTTCGTTTCTAAAGGATACCCATTAAGGAAAATGACTCATTCTGTGCATTTTCGTTTCTGAAAATTTTCCATCGAAGGGAAAATGAATATCCTTGATTCTTCCTTCATTTCCATTTCTGAAGAGTCTCCGTTAAGGAAATGACAGGATATTGCCTTGCATATCTTTGGTGGTTATTTGACACAAAGTCACAAATAGACTCCTACGAATAAATTTCGGGACGAAATTTCCTAAAGTAGGGGAGACTGTGACACCTGTGTCACCGCGACCATCAAACAAATACCAAGCCGATGAAATATTGTATTTCATACTTGGGATCTTGTATAAATATGTGTATCTTTTGCACATATCAATTCTTGTTCAATTTCAAACTCTACATCGCTTTCTGGAGAATTATACGCAAACTGGTGCGTAAACGTACTCAGTTTAAATGCGACAAATACTCCGGAACACCATAATATAATAACATACCTTAAATAACCTTTACATAACTTAGAAATAAGTTTTGAAGGCTTTGGTATGGCAAAAACAAGTTAATTCGCTTACAGGGACTAAACTTGACAAACTGCGAAAGTATGCCAATCTGAACTGTAACGAGCATTCCGGAACATGTCCATAAGTTAAACATACCATAAATATCCTTTCCATGGCTTAGAAATAGGCTTTGAGGGGTTTGGAATGCTAAAACAAACTTTTGGATCATTCAGTGGCTAAAAGTGTCAAAAAGTGCACAAGTTTGCACTTTCGCGCATAACTTACGTTCTGAATACATCCGGACATCCAAAAATTTATGTAAGCATCCTAACATTATTCCTTAGTGTTTGGCATGAGAAAAATCCATTCGTCGCGCAATTTGGATCATTTTTCACGCTTATGCGCATTCCGTCGTAATTAACCGAACATCGCGATCGTACGGCCAAAGGAACCAACATCCGACATATTTTTGAGCATGTTTCATGTCCACAATATTTAGGCATCATTTTAGGGCCTTAAAGTTGGCTTTACGGGCCTTAGAAGTGTCGGAAATGGCTTAAACATGCAACAGGGACCAAAACTGCCAATTCTGAAAGTTGGTCTTTCAAACACTCCAAAGGGCAATGCCCCTACATGTCACACCCCGACCACGTAGAACATACAAAACGTGGCGGAAACGTCGGGGAGTGTTGTAACAGAATCAATTGTTTCAAACCCATGGCAAATGAAGTTTCGTTTTATAAATCAAACATGAAGGTTTACATTGTCTAAACAAGAATCAAAGTGTACATAACATAAATTAACTAGTTCTTGTCTCGTTTTAAGTCACTAAGGCACAGGTCCGCCTAAGTATGTCTTGATAAGTCCTATGCGTCATCTCCTGAAAACACATGTGAAAATAGGTACGTCAGCATAAAAATGCCTGTGAGATACATTGGTTTTGTGAAAACGGAATTCATGACTTATGTTTGAGAAAATGTTTAGTAACAGTCAGTCATGAACCTTGTAATTTGCTTTGTCTTGTAAATCGTTTGAAAAATGGTAAGATCAAATGATATGTATAAATAAGAGAACACTGTATGGTTAAACGGATAACCATGTAAAATGAGTTTGTATAAGATAAGTCGTTTGTAAAACAATGTCTCGTGAAAAGTGTGTTATTTGTATAAAATGTCATATGTCTCAAACTGAAATGATTTAAATAACGCTACGATATGCAATACCATACAAACACTTATATATAGGAAGTACCAGCGGCGTATCCACCATGCTTGTATCATATTACGCACGCCTCGTTACTTAATCACTTACTCCAACCAAACCATCAAGATGAAATGTTTAACAACGGTAGAAATGTTTATGTATAGTCAAATGTCTATTGTCAATTGTAAGTCATGTCAACGGATACAACTGGTTTACACGGTTCAATGGATACAAACGGTTCATATAATTGAAGGGTTAAGACGGTTCACATAGTCAAAAGGTTACAACGGTTCAAAATGTAGTGTAATGTGTTCATATGCTGGATGAGCATATGCAACAGAAATGCAATGTGAAACAATGTACTACGTATGCACACAATGGGCGTACGTAGCATGAAATGTATTGTAGAGTACAACGGTTCAAAATGTAGTGTAATGTGTTCATATGCTGGATGAGCATATGCAACAGAAATGCAATGTGAAACAATGTACTACGTATGCACACAATGGGCGTACGTAGCATGAAATGTATTGTAGAGTACAACGGTTCAAAATGTAGTGTAATGTGTTCATATGCTGGATGAGCATATGCAACAGTAATGCAATGTGAAACAATGTACTACGTATGCACACAATGGGCGTACGTAGCATAAACACAATGAAATCATGTACTATATATGTACTATCGAACATAGTAGTATATGATGTGAAAACCGGAAAGCATAAAAGTAGCAAGTAGGCACATGTGTTTCACCCCAAAACAGTTTGGAAAACTGTAAAAGAGGGGTTCAATGTACTCACCTGAGATTGCTTTGAGTTCTTGTATAATAACCAAACAAATGCTAGATCACGGAATATCAAACGACACCTAATAGGTAGCTATGTTAATATACCGGACCAAATCGGAAGGATCGGATAGTACGCGGGTTCGTAAACCAAACGAGTATGGAGACTCGTGTAATATGGTTTAACAAAGCCTACATACTAAAATGAAACCTAACTTAAGTGCTTACGCCCCATCATGACCCGTTTAGGTAGCTTAGGCTACCCTAACGCGTCGTTCGCGTAGAACGCGTCTGGAACGCCTAACATCGTGACCACAAGGTATAACCTCGGAAGGTTATAGCTATGGTCACCTAATGTGTTTGGTCGGGTCCTAATGACCGACCAAATGGGTCGGGTTCGAAAGGATAAGCGATGGTTTAGATCGCTTACCTTACGACCCTATATAAGCACTAAACTAAAAGTGACGAGCTAAGCATGTTAGAACATGCTTAACTAAGTTTAGAAAACAGGTTTGACATCAAAACAAACGGCTTTGATGCTCACGAGTAGTTTGGTTACAAAATATGCAAGAATGCACATTTTGGCCGAAACTACGACTCGTCACTGAGCCTAGTTAACGTGGTGATCAGTAGGTATAGTCACTACGGACTATAACCATCGTGATCACGCTCACGTTATGAAGTTCCATGAACTTCGCATCGACCATAAGCTGGTCAATGCAGAAAGTCAACAAAACGTTGACTTTCGGACTCGAAAAGCGATAAAAGAGCGAAAGAAGACTTACGGAAGGTCCCCGAGTGCTAATCTAGATCAAATAGCTCAGGTATGGAACAATGGTTCCAACTTAGAGCCTTAAGATCAGATTTTGTGGGTTTTTGGAACAAAAGGGGGGGGGTATTTATAGGAAAAGTGGAACCGTTAGGATCGTTTATCGAATATCGTGCCGCGATCTCGAGCGTACACTTGTCAAAATATTGTGGTAAGTCAGATATTGGCTCTTGGCTCCTGATTGGGTGAAAGGGCATTGCCCCTTGATCGAACGAAAGGCCAAACTGCATTAAATGCAATATATTTTCTGTCTGACAGTCTCACGCGCCCCGCGTAAGGATTTGGCCAATCCTTACGCGCCCCGCCTGAGGTTCACAGACCAGAATTTTCAATTTTGGTCCCTGCACTTCAGAAACACGTAATTTGGCCCATTTTTGGCACGTTTAAGCCCCGTTAACCTCATTTCAAGGCTCTAAGATGAAGTTAAAGTGTAGGGGACTTGAAATATGCTCAAAAATATTCCGGATGTCGGTTCGTTTGGCCGTACGATCGCGATGTTCGCTTAATTACGACGGAATGCGCATAAGCGCGAAAGACGATCCAAATGACGCGACGAATGGATTTTTCTCATGCCAAACACTAAGGCATAATATTATAATGCTTGCATAAATTTTTGGATGTCCGGATGTATTCAGAACGTAAGTTATGCGCGAAAGTGCAAACTTGTGCACTTTTTTACACTTTTAGTCCCTGAATGATCCAAAAGTTTGTTTTCGCATACCAAACACCTCAAAGCCTATTTCTAAGCTATGTAAAGGATATTTAGGGTATGTTTAACTTATGGACATGTTCCGGAATGTTCGTTATAGTTCAAATTGGCATACTTTCGCAGTTTGTCAAGTTTAGTCCCTGTAAGCGAATTAACTTGTTTTTGCTATACCAAAGCCTTCAAAACTTATTTCTAAGTTATGTAAAGGTTATTTAAGGTATGTTGAGTATATGTTGA
Organism: Helianthus annuus; assembly: GCF_002127325.2. Taxonomy (NCBI): domain Eukaryota; kingdom Viridiplantae; phylum Streptophyta; class Magnoliopsida; order Asterales; family Asteraceae; genus Helianthus; species Helianthus annuus. The sequence continues at coordinate 68,884,228 of NC_035434.2, read as the reverse complement.
TGTTCCGGAGTATTTGTCGCATTAAACTGAGTACGTTTACGCACCAGTTTGATGTTCCGGAGTATTTGAACAATAATTGATATGTGCAAAACATACACATATTTATACAAGATCCCAAGTATGAAATACAATATTTCATCGGCTTGGTATTTGTTTGATGGTCGCGGTGACACAGGTGTCACAGTCTCCCCTACTTTAGGAAATTTCGTCCCGAAATTTATTCGTAGGAGTCTATTTGTGACTTTGCCAAATAACCACCAGCGATATGTGAGGCAATATCCTGTCATTTCCTTAACGGTCATTCCTCAGAAACGAATATGAACAGACGGAGTCATTTTCCTCAACGAGTATTCTTCAGAAATGGAAATGACGGAATAAGCAAACGGATGTTCATTTCCTCAATGGACAAATCGTCAGAAACGAAAATGAACTAACGGAGTCATCTTCAACGGTTGCTTCCTCAGAGTTGGAAATGAAGGATTTCACAACGGATATTCATTTCCTCAACGGATAAATCTTCAGAAACGAAAAATGAACAGACGGAGTCATTTTCAACGGTTGCTTCATCAGAGTTGGAAATGAAGGATTACACAACGGATATTCATCTCCTCAACGGATAAATTTTCAGAAACGAAAATGAACTAAACGGAATCATTTTCAACGGTTGCTTCATCAGAGTTGGAAATGAAAGATTTCACAACGGATATTCATTTCCCCAACGGATAAATCGTCAGAAATGAAAATGAACTAACGGAGTCATTTTCAACGGTTGCTTCATCAGAGTTGGAAATGAAGGATTACACAACGGATATTCATCTCCTCAACGGATAAATCTTCAGAAACGAAAATGAACTAAACGGAATCATTTTCAACGGTTGCTTCATCAGAGTTGGAAATGAAGGATTACACAACGGATATTCATTCCCTCAACGGATAAATCTTCAGAAACGAAAATGAACTAAACGGAATCATTTTCAACGGTTGCTTCATCAGAGTTGGAAATGAAGGATTACACAACGGATATTCATTCCCTCAACGGATAAATCTTCAGAAACGAAAATGAACTAAACGGAATCATTTTCAACGGTTGCTTCATCAGAGTTGGAAATGAAGGATTACACAACGGATATTCATTCCCTCAACGGATAAATCTTCAGAAACGAAAATGAACTAAACGGAATCATTTTCAACGGTTGTTTCATCGGAGTTGGAAATGAATAGGGTTAACTCTAGACACATGACAGAACTTGCTGTGATTTCTGTGCACTAAATTCCATAATTATGTATGCATCCATAATTACGTAATCCCTTGCACAGTCCGCACAGTTTGTTTTGTAATGTTTTGGGGAAGGATATCAAACTTGTGATGAGGGTGACTAGACTTCCATCGGTTCCTTTTAATTAGATCGACAGGGGATCTTCTTAGTTAGGCCACCAAAGAGTCCTTTCAGCTATATCATCACATGATATCCTTATCCAGATTTTTGGATGAATCTGTTTAACTAGACCACTCATGGGTCTAATTATGAAGTAGTACTTTATAATCCGAGGGACTTAACTATAACATAGAAGTCCATTGAGGATTTTAAGTAATACCCCTGGGTATCCTACGATGAATCTCTTGTACAAGGATATGTAAGATTCTACGAGGATTTGGATAGCATAATTTGGATCACACTACAACACATAAGGGAACACATAAGCACGAAGTCACATACTTGTTTAACTTGATCATAATTTGTTTTTAACTTGTTATTGATTGAATACGGATATGGAAACAAATCGACGGGTCTCAATGTTCACTGGAATCTATCTGAGAAGATAGGAAGATCTCCCAAAATTTGATTTTTTTGATTACAAGGAATCACCACATTCGAATTAAGGTATACAACAATTAAGGACTTACGGGAAATCCTTAGGTACCCTATTAAGGATTTATAGTGGTACTTTGGGTATTCGTCATGTGTTGTAACCTGCGCCTTGTACTTCGTTTCCTTAGAATAAACGGGTACTTAGGAATTTCGTGGAAGACGCAAGAGATCATAAGATGGGAGAATTTTGGGGGTAGTTTGTTCTCCAAGGAATACGGTTTCTCGATTGTCGGTATTGTAAGGGATATGTCGTTTATGCATGCAACCACAGCAATACATTGTAATGTAAATAAAAGATTTATTTATAAACAATGATAACAACTGTTTCTTGGACTTTGACAACAAAAGAAAATAATACATAAGACGTGATTATTTCCAAACGATGTTGTCTTCTAGTCAGTCGGATGCTCATCCCTGTGCTGGATTTGTATTAGCAAGCTTTGGGCAATTTCTTCGGAAATGACCCATCTCGCCACAGTTGAAACAAGAGCCTGGTAGAAAACGACCTTGAGCAGGATTGTTGCCAGCTTGGTTTGGCGCAGCTGCAGCTGGGCAGACTCTTGCTGTGTGGCCTATAATTCCACAAGTTTGGCATTTGCGGCACTGTACATTGGCGTGATGATGGAGGCCACATTGGTTGCACAAAGGTGCAGTTCCATTGTATGGTTTTCTAGCAGGGGGTTGAGCTGGTTGGTTGGGGACGGCTTGACCATTGTGAGCGACCATGGCGAAGTTCTGAGAAGCCTTCCGCTTCTTTGACTTCTTAGGGGATTCAGTCTGTTCATCCATGGTCTTTGATTCCTCGATTGGGTTCGATTCCCCGACCGGTTTCTTGTCACCTTTTCGGAAAAGTTTATGCTTTCTGATCTGCGATTCAGTCAAGGTTGCAGATAGCTCAATGGCTTGACGGAGCGTGGTAGGGTTGCTACCAGTGACAATGTCTTGTACCGAGTCAGGCAGGCCGTCGATGTACCTTTCGATAGCCTTGTCGAGTGGGGCGACCATAGTCGGGCAAAGTAGACTCAACTCCTCAAACCTATCAGTATATGCCCTGTGTTCGCCGCTATCTTGTTTTAAATCATCAAACTCCTTCTCCAACGCTCGTTGTTCATGACGATGACAAAACTCTCTCTTCATAAGAGCTCTCAGTTCAGCCCATGTTTGTGCTAGAGCAACATCTGCACCACGGTCTCTCATTACCCCATTCCACCATGTAAGAGCCCTCTTCTGAAACACACTCGAAGAAAACTCGACCTTGCGATTTTCCGGACACTGCACGTGGCGAAAGGTATTCTCGATGCTCTCGAACCATTGGAGAAGCCCAGTTGCTCCCTCAGAACCACTAAACTTGAGTGGTTTAGCCGAGTTAAAGCTCTTGAAATTGCATGTACCATTGTTGTTGTTGTTGGCTTGTTTCCATTGAGCAAAGAGATTTGGGAATTGAGCAGCCATCTGCTGCGCAATAATTTCTGCCAGCTCGGCAGTTGCTATCTGGTGTTCGCGTCGAGGAGGCATTCTAAAAGAGGAAAACATGAAAGGAAACAAATAAAATGGTATTGGGTAAGAATAGGATGTTACAATCACTGACCATAATCACGGTTGATGGTCACTTGTTTGAATCATGAAGCAAACAAACAACACCAAGGCTGAATCAAAGCAAATAGATCCTCATAGTGTATCGCGAAGACATGCTCGCCTATAAGTGGACACTCACCCCAAGAGTTCCCAGGTAAGAGTGACTGGTCCGATTATGTGGATTTGTACGAACACTCTAACCTTAGACAGAAAACCCAGGGTACAGGCATTCACTCTTCCAGTTCGCACGTGTTCTCACTAGTTAGGACCCAAATCTTTGACGGGAGTTTTGAAAATTCGAAGGGGTTCAAAACCTTATAACAGAGGGTTCAAAACCTAGTAATCAATCATCCTAGAACAGATGATTAGTTTTCAAGGCGGTTTTGAAATTTATGTTCTTGTTGTGGTCGTCGCCTAAGGATAGGTGACGGTATTGTTTTGTGACTAAACCCAAGTAAACTCGCGTTAGGTTCCTAGGAAGGTTATAGACTAGGTCAAAGCATTACTAATAACCTAATTCCCTATAACCATTGGCTCTGATACCATCTTTTCTGTCACACCCCGACCACGTAGAACATACAAAACGTGGCGGAAACGTCGGGGAGTGTTGTAACAGAATCAATTGTTTCAAACCCATGGCAAATGAAGTTTCGTTTTATAAATCAAACATGAAGGTTTACATTGTCTAAACAAGAATCAAAGTGTACATAACATAAATTAACTAGTTCTTGTCTCGTTTTAAGTCACTAAGGCACAGGTCCGCCTAAGTATGTCTTGATAAGTCCTATGCGTCATCTCCTGAAAACACATGTGAAAATAGGTACGTCAGCATAAAAATGCCTGTGAGATACATTGGTTTTGTGAAAACGGAATTCATGACTTATGTTTGAGAAAATGTTTAGTAACAGTCAGTCATGAACCTTGTAATTTGCTTTGTCTTGTAAATCGTTTGAAAAACGGTAAGATCAAATGATATGTATAAATAAGAGAACACTGTATGGTTAAACAGATAACCATGTAAAATGAGTTTGTATAAGATAAGTCGTTTGTAAAACAATGTCTCGTGAAAAGTGTGTTATTTGTATAAAATGTCATATGTCTCAAACTGAAATGATTTAAATAACGCTACGATATGCAATACCATACAAACACTTATATATAGGAAGTACCAGCGGCGTATCCACCATGCTTGTATCATATTACGCACGCCTCGTTACTTAATCACTTACTCCAACCAAACCATCAAGATGAAATGTTTAACAACGGTAGAAATGTTTATGTATAGTCAAATGTCTATTGTCAATTGTAAGTCATGTCAACGGATACAACTGGTTTACACGGTTCAATGGATACAAACGGTTCATATAATTGAAGGGTTAAGACGGTTCACATAGTCAAAAGGTTACAACGGTTCAAAATGTAGTGTAATGTGTTCATATGCTGGATGAGCATATGCAACAGAAATGCAATGTGAAACAATGTACTACGTATGCACACAATGGGCGTACGTAGCATGAAATGTATTGTAGAGTACAACGGTTCAAAATGTAGTGTAATGTGTTCATATGCTGGATGAGCATATGCAACAGAAATGCAATGTGAAACAATGTACTACGTATGCACACAATGGGCGTACGTAGCATGAAATGTATTGTAGAGTACAACGGTTCAAAATGTAGTGTAATGTGTTCATATGCTGGATGAGCATATGCAACAGTAATGCAATGTGAAACAATGTACTACGTATGCACACAATGGGCGTACGTAGCATAAACACAATGAAATCATGTACTATATATGTACTATCGAACATAGTAGTATATGATGTGAAAACCGGAAAGCATAAAAGTAGCAAGTAGACACATGTGTTTCACCCCAAAACAGTTTGGAAAACTGTAAAAGAGGGGTTCAATGTACTCACCTGAGATTGCTTTGAGTTCTTGTATAATAACCAAACAAATGCTAGATCACGGAATATCAAACGACACCTAATAGGTAGCTATGTTAATATACCGGACCAAATCGGAAGGATCGGATAGTACGCGGGTTCGTAAACCAAACGAGTATGGAGACTCGTGTAATATGGTTTAACAAAGCCTACATACTAAAATGAAACCTAACTTAAGTGCTTACGCCCCATCATGACCCGTTTAGGTAGCTTAGGCTACCCTAACGCGTCGTTCGCGTAGAACGCGTCTGGAACGCCTAACATCGTGACCACAAGGTATAACCTCGGAAGGTTATAGCTATGGTCACCTAATGTGTTTGGTCGGGTCCTAATGACCGACCAAATGGGTCGGGTTCGAAAGGATAAGCGATGGTTTAGATCGCTTACCTTACGACCCTATATAAGCACTAAACTAAAAGTGACGAGCTAAGCATGTTAGAACATGCTTAACTAAGTTTAGAAAACAGGTTTGACATCAAAACAAACGACTTTGATGCTCACGAGTAGTTTGGTTACAAAATATGCAAGAATGCACATTTTGGCCGAAACTACGACTCGTCACTGAGCCTAGTTAACGTGGTGATCAGTAGGTATAGTCACTACGGACTATAACCATCGTGATCACGCTCACGTTATGAAGTTCCATGAACTTCGCATCGACCATAAGCTGGTCAATGCAGAAAGTCAACAAAACGTTGACTTTCGGACTCGAAAAGCGATAAAAGAGCGAAAGAAGACTTACGGAAGGTCCCCGAGTGCTAATCTAGATCAAATAGCTCAGGTATGGAACAATGGTTCCAACTTAGAGCCTTAAGATCAGATTTTGTGGGTTTTTGGAACAAAAGGGGGGGGGGTATTTATAGGAAAAGTGGAACCGTTAGGATCGTTTATCGAATATCGTGCCGCGATCTCGAGCGTACACTTGTCAAAATATTGTGGTAAGTCAGATATTGGCTCTTGGCTCCTGATTGGGTGAAAGGGCATTGCCCCTTGATCGAACGAAAGGCCAAACTGCAATAAATGCAATATATTTTCTGTCTGACAGTCTCACGCGCCCCGCGTAAGGATTTGGCCAATCCTTACGCGCCCCGCCTGAGGTTCACAGACCAGAATTTTCAATTTTGGTCCCTGCACTTCAGAAACACGTAATTTGGCCCATTTTTGGCACGTTTAAGCCCCGTTAACCTCATTTCAAGGCTCTAAGATGAAGTTAAAGTGTAGGGGACTTGAAATATGCTCAAAAATATTCCGGATATCGGTTCGTTTGGCCGTACGATCGCGATGTTCGCTTAATTACGACGGAATGCGCATAAGCGCGAAAGACGATCCAAATGACGCGACGAACGGATTTTTCTCATGCCAAACACTAAGGCATAATATTATAATGCTTACATAAATTTTTGGATGTCCGGATGTATTCAGAACGTAAGTTATGCGCGAAAGTGCAAACTTGTGCACTTTTTGACACTTTTAGTCCCTGAATGATCCAAAAGTTTGTTTTCGCATACCAAACACCTCAAAGCCTATTTCTAAGCTATGTAAAGGATATTTAGGGTATGTTTAACTTATGGACATGTTCCGGAATGTTCGTTATAGTTCAAATTGGCATACTTTCGCAGTTTGTCAAGTTTAGTCCCTGTAAGCGAATTAACTTGTTTTTGCTATACCAAAGCCTTCAAAACTTATTTCTAAGTTATGTAAAGGTTATTTAAGGTATGTTAAGTATATGTTGATGTTCCGGAGTATTTGTCGCATTAAACTGAGTACGTTTACGCACCAGTTTGCGTATAATGCTCTAGAAAGCAATGTAGAGTTTGAAATTGAACAATAATTGATATGTGCAAAACATACACATATTTATACAAGATCCCAAGTATGAAATACAATATTTCATCGGCTTGGTATTTGTTTGATGGTCGCGGTGACACAGGTGTCACACTACAGTTGCAGAAACTTTGTCGTTCTTGCAAAGCTTGGCCTTTCAAACACTCCAAAGGGCAATGCCCTTTCACAATCTGTAGAGATAAGGTCATTTTGAGCCACCACAACATCTTGACAAGTGTACGCTTAAGATCATGGCACGATATTCAAGAAACGATCCTAAAGGCTTTACTTTTCCTATAAATACCCCCCCCCTTTTGGTTAAAACCCACAAGAATCTGATCTAAAGCTCTAAGTTGGAACCTTTGTTTCATACCTGAGCCATTTTGTTCTAGATTAGCATCCGGGAACCCTTCGTAAGTATTCTTTCGTTCTTTTATTCGCTTTTCGAGTCCGAAAGTCAACGTTTTGTTTGACTTTCTGCGTTGACCAGCCTATGGTCAACACGAAGTTCGTTGGAACTTCATAACGTGAGCGTGATCACGATGGTTATAGTCCGTAGTGACTATACCTACTGATTACCACGTTATCTAGGCTTAGTGACGAGTCGTAGTTTCGGCCAAAATGCGCATTCTTGCGTATTTTGTAACCAAACTACTCATGAGCATCAAAGCCGTTTGTTTTGATGCCAAACATGTTTTCTAAACTTAGTAAAGCATGTTCTAACATGCTTAGCTCGTCACTTTTAGTATAGTGCTTATATAGGGTCGTAAGGTAAGCGATCTAAACCATCGCTTATACTTTCAAACCCGACCCATTTGGTCGATCATTAGGATCCGCCCAAACACATTAGGTGACCATAGCTGTAACCTTCCGAGGTTATACCTTATGGTCACAATGTTAGGCGTTCCAAACGCGTTCTACGCGAACGACGCGTTAAGGTAGCATAAGCTACCTAAGCAGGTCGTAATGGGTCGCATGCACTTAAATTAGGTTTCATTTTAGTATAAAGGCTTTGTTAAACCATATTACACGAGTCTCCATACTCGTTTGGTTTACGAACCCGCATACTCTCCGATCCTACGATTTTGGTCCGGTATAATAATTTAGCTACCTATTAGGTGCCGTTTGATATCCCGTGATCTCTAGCATTGTGTGATTATTATACAAGAACTTCAAAGCAATCTCAGGTGAGTACATTGAACCCCTCTTTTACTGCTTTCCAAACTGTTTTGGGGTGAAACACATGTGCCTACTTGTTACTTTCGTGCTTTCCAGTTCCACATCATATACTTGCTATGTTCATTAGTACATTTATAGTACATGATTTCAGTACACCTCATGCTACGTACGCCCATTGTGTGCATACTTAGTACATCACTTTACAATACACCTCATGCTACGTACGCCAATTGTGTGCATACTTAGTACATCACTTTACAATACATCTCATGCTATGTACACCCATTGTGTGCATACTTAGTACATCACTTTACAATACATTTCATGCTACGTACGCCCATTGTGTGCATACTTAGTACATTGTTTTACATTGCATTTCCATTGCATATGCTCATCCAGCATATGAACACATTATACTACATTTTGAACCGTTGTAACCATCTGACTATGTGAACCGTCTTAACCCTTTGATTACATGAACCGTTTGTAACCACTGAACCGTGTGAACCAGTTGTATCTGTTGACATGATTTACATTTGACAATAGACATTTGACTATACATAAACATTTCTACAATTGTTAAACATTACATCTTGATGGTTTGGTTTGAGTAAGTGATCTAAGTAACGAGGCATGTGTAATATGATACAAGCATGGTGGATACGCCGCTGGTACTTCCTATATATAAGTGTTTGTATGGTATTACATATCGTAGCGTTACTTGAATCATTTCAGTTTGAGACATATAACATTCTATACAAATAACACACTTTTCACAAGACATTGATTTACAAACAACATATCTTATACAAACTCAGTTTACATGGTTATTAATTTAACCATACATTATTCTCTTATTTATACATATCATTTGATCTTACCGTTTTTCAAATGATTTACAAGACAAAGCAAAATACAAGGTTCATGACTAAACATTTTCTCAAACATAAGTCATGAATTCCGTTTTCACAAAACCAATGTATCTCACAGGCATTTTTATGCTGACGTACCTATTTTCACATGTGTTTTTAGGAGATGATGCATAGGACTTATCGAGACATACTTAGGCGGACCTGTTCCTTAGTGACTTAAAATGAGACAAGAACTAGTTAATTTATGTTATGTACTCTTTGGTTCTTGTTTAAACAATGTAAACTTTCATGTTTGATCAATAAAACGAAACTTCAATTGCCATGGATTTGAAACAATTAATTCTGTTACAACACTCCCCGACATTTCCACCACGTTTTGTACGTTCTACGTGGTTTGGGTGTGACATCACTAAACAAGTTTGGTCGGATCCTAATGATCGACCAAACGGGTCGTGTTCGAAAGTCTAAGCGGGTGTTTAGTCCGCTTGACTTACGACTCTACACAAGCACTAAACTAAAAGTGACGAGCTAAACATGTCGAAACATGTTTAACAAACTTAGAAAACAGGTTTGGTATCAGAACAAACGGTTTTGATACCTATAAGTAGCTTGGTTACAAAATACGCGAGAATACGCATTTTGACCGAAGCTCTAAGCCTAGATAACGTTGTAATCGGTAGGTATAGTCACTAGGGACTATGACCATCGTGATTACGCTCACGTTATGAAGTTCAAACAAACTTCGCGTTGACCATAAACTGGTCAAAGCAGAAAGTCAAACGCAGTTTGATTTTAACGATAAAAACAAATGAAAAGAACGGAAGAATACTTACAAAAGGTCCCCGCAAGCTCTTGATCCGATTTACCTTTAGGTATAAAGTATAAACTTCAACTTAGAAAGCCAAAATCAGATCAAGTGTGAGTTTGCAAATGAAAGGGGTGGGCTATTTATAGATTTCCTTGCACCGTTAAGATCGTTTATCGAAAACCAAGCTTCGATCTCATCCGTACAAGTGGGCACATGGTATTTGGATACCATGGGCACTTGAAAACCATCAAATATAGCCCATAGATTGATCAAAAACCATTTGCAATTGTGTGGAACAGCTGGATCAAGCTAGAAAACATTTTTGCTGATCCGGGACATGCATACGGACCGTAAGACCATGCCCATATGGTCCGTAAGGACCTTGCAGGTCTGATACTTTCCAGAAATTGCAAAATGGTCCCTGCACTTGAGAAACATGCATTTCGGCCCATTTTTGACACGTTTAAGCCCCGTTAACCCCATTTCAAAGCTCTAAAATGAAGTTAAAGTATAGGGAACTTAAAATGTGCTCAAAAATATTTCGGATGTCAGCTCGTTTGGTCGTACGGGTGCGTTGTTCGGTTAATTAAGACGGAAGTCGTAACGAACGCAAAAACGATCCAAATTAAGCGACGAATGGAATTTTATCATGCCAATCACTAAAACATAATATCTTAATGATTACATAAATTTTTGGATGTCCGGATGTATTCAGAACATAAGATATGAGCGAAAATGCAAACTTGTGCACTTTTTGACGCTTTTAGTCCCTGAATGACCAAAAGTTTATTTTTGCGCACGAAACACCTCAAAGCCTATTTCTAAGCTATGTATGGGAAATTTAGGGCATATTTAACTTATGATCAAGTTCTGGAAGGTTCGTTACAATACAAATCGGTATAGTTTCGCAGTTTGACACAATTAGTCCCTGCGATCGAACAAACTTGATTTCAACACACCAAACCCTCCAAAACTTGTTTCTAAGTATGTAAACGTTATTTAATGTCACTATTCCGGAGTGTTTGTTGCATTAAACTGGTTATATTTACGCATCAGAGTGCGTATAACCTTCTAGAAAGCGATTTAAAGCTTGAAATCGAATAAGAGTTGATATGTGCAAACAATACACATATTTTTACAAATCCCAAATATGAAATACAATATTTCATTAGTTTGGTATTTGTTTCATTATTGAAGTGACATAGATGACACAGTCTCCCCCACTTTAGGAAATTTCGTCCCGAAATTTAATTTTAGGGGAAACTTGTGAAGACAACTGTGATGGTTTCGCTTTCGAACGAATCCCTCGAACCCTAAGTAAAACTCTGGGCCATGTTAGGATTCTTAGCGAAATTGCCAACTCTCAAAGTGAGGTCCTTGTAGTAGCAAAACAAGGAGTTTCAAAGTATGGACAGGAGAACGTTTCTTATGAATAATTATCATAGGAAACTTGTGTGTGCTTGAAATGAGAATTGGGGAGTGTAAGATAAAATGACATCGGTCAAGGTCCAAGACTTCTCCCGTATCATTACTCTTGTCACTATAGGTCTTAACACATGACAAAACTTCCTGTGGTTTCTGTGCACTAAATTCCATAATTATGTAGGCCTCCATAATTACGTAATTCCTTGCACAGTCCGCACAATTCATTTCATAATGCGTATGGGAAAAATCAATTGAATAAACATGAAACGACTTGACTAGACCACCAAAGGATCTTTTTAACTAGATCAACGAACGATCTTTTTAACTAGATCAACACATGATCTTCTTAACTAGACCGTCGTACGATCTCCTTAAATAGACCACTTAAGGGATCTTTTCAATTATATCATCACATGTCATTCCTAACCAGATTTTCAAATCAATCTGTTTAACTAGACCACTCAAGGGTTCCAATTATAGAATAGTACTTTAAAACCCAAGGGACATTACTACACCGTAGAAGTCCATTAAGGATTTAAGATAGTACCTTTGGATATCCTACTATGAATCCCTCATATGAGATATGGAAGATTCTACGAGGATTTGGATGGATCACACAAAACATATAAGAGAACATAGAAGCACATAATCACATAATTAGTTAACTTAATCTTTAATTTGTTATCTTTGGTCACGGGTATTTAAAGCACACCAGGAATCCAATCCGTGGATTTCATTTGGCACTTTAAACATAAGAATCTAACTATGGAGATAGAAAGATCTTAATAGGAATTCGGATTTATCCATATTGAATCATAATATACGTATTAAGGCATACGAATAATTCAATTTAGGTCTCCAGTTTGATTGATAATCATCCATAAAGATCTAATTATGAGGATAGAAAGATCCTATTTTGGTATTTGGAATTTTGTGTAACGAGAGGTGTTTCGACACCTTGCACTAGGTGTGCTTAAGTCGATACACAAGGTAGAAAGTTCATGAGGTTGAGGTACTAGATATGCCAAGGCGACATATGAAGCAGAGTTTGAAGGTTGAGCAGCAGCAGGATTTGTAACATCTTTGCTTTGGATTGCAAAGCGGCACATGTTAATCAAATGTCTCCATCGTCCACCGTGGGTACATTTGTAACAGGGTATTTGATTTGGATGATGACGGTTGCATTGATTGCTCCAAGGAGCGGTTCCCTTGCATGGCTTCATCCCTGAGACGAGTCATGGTGATAGCTAAATCAACGGTCTTCTGGAGTACGACGCCTATTTGTTGGGCAATTGCAACACCTAGTTCGGACATTGTTGTTGCGATGAAGAGGCACCATGAAGAAAATGGGAGACATGGGAGGAAACAAGGGAAATGAAAACAGAATAACAATGCATAAAATTGCGATCATTTGTTTGTTACCTAAGGCAAACAAATGAGACAGTGACTAATCAAAGTAAATGGGTCAATATAATGTATCGCAAAGACATGCTCGCCTATAAGTGGACACTCACCCCAAGAGTTCCCAGGTAAGAGTGACTGGTCCGATACTGCGGATTTGTACGAACACTCTAGCGTTAGACAGAAGACCCAGGGTACAGGCACCCACCCTTCCAGTTTGCACGTGTTCACATTATTTAGACCAAACTTTGACGAGATTTTGAAAACTTTGAAGGTTCAAAACCTAGTAATCAATCATCCTAGAACAGATGATTAGTTTTCAAAGCGGATTCAAAATTTGTGCTCTTATTGTGGTTGTCACCTAAGGATAAGTGACGGTATTGTTTTAAGACTAAACACGAGATAACACATGTTAGGGTCCTAGCAAGGTTATAGTCTAGGTCAAAGCATCACTAATAACCTAATTCCCTATAACCATTGGCTCTGATACCAACTTTTCTGTCACACCCCGACCACGTAAAACAACAAGACGTGGCGGAAATGTCGGGGAGTGTTGTAACAGAATCATTGTTTCACAACCATGGATAAAATAATTTTGTTTTATTGAATAAATGAACTCATTGTTTTAATACAATCAAATAAGTACAACTATTATCTTTCAAGTTATAAAGTCGCTAAGGCACGAGTCCATCCTAAGTGTAGCATGTATCAACAATCATCACAAGACAGCACCTGAAACATGTGTAAAAATAGGTACGTCAGCATAAAAATGCCTGTGAGATACATAGGTTTTATTTTATTTAGGATTCATGACTTATGAGTTTAAAGAAAAATGTTTAAGAAAAGTAGTCATGATCCTTGTAAAAGGTTTTCTTTTATAAATCATTTATAAGAAATCAGATGATATAAAATAATAATACATAGGAAATTAAATAAGTAAGTAAAATAAGTTTGTATAAAAATATATTGTTTGAAAAACAATATTTTGATAAAAAGGTTTATAGTATATATAAAAATATACTTTGATTTAAGAAAGTCGAATAAATAATATATTAGAATATATATTTCAGTTCCAAAACCGTTAACCCAAGTGTACTAAATAACGCCACGGTATGTAATGCGATGAAAACACTTATATATAAGAAGTACCAGCAGCGTATCTACCATGTTTTCATCACATTACACCCGTCCCGTTATCTAAACACTAACCAAAACTCAATTGTAAAACAAATAGTATATTAAATATACTTTAGTTGTTAAAGATAATAATTTTCAGTAGTATATTAAAAGTATACTTTGGATTTATAGATAACATATTAAACTATGTTTTGGTTTGAAAATAACATATTAAAACTATGCTTTGGATTATGAAAATAACATATCAAACTATGTTTTAATGATTAACAAAATATATGCTGGTTTTTGTACAATATCCCATATGAGAGCATATCAAACTATACTTTTGGGAGTATAACTTAATATACAAAAATAATGTGATTTAAGAATTCATTCAGACCTAGTGCATCAAAATACACACTTGAGACTATAGAAATACCACAAAGGCAATCCCTATTTGGATGGAGCAACAAATTGGTTTCAGACATTCCATGACAACAGGAATGGGGTGTCAAATCCTATAGCGCTATATCATACTACCAACGGTCTGGTGAACAAAAATAAGTACTATTCCAACAATTAATTTTATAATCTTTGGAAAATCAGTGTTTAAACCATCAATAATCATTCAGTTTGTCAAAAGATAGGTACTAATATGTATAATCAATTATACTTTGAAATCATGAACATAACAAATAGGTACACATGCTTCACCCCAAAACATTGAAAACAGCAAAAGAGGGGACTATGTACTCACTTGAGAGTGCTTAGGAATCTTGAACAACTACCAAGCAAGCTAGAGGGAGCACGGAATCAAACGGCACCTAATATTGATAACTACATAAATAAACCGGACCTAAATCGGGAGATCGGATAGTATGAGGTCTCGTGAACCAAATGAGCGTGGGAACACATATGATATGGTCTAACAAGGCCTACATACTAAAATGAAACCTATCCTAAGTGCTTTCAACCCATTATGATCCATTAAGGTAGCTTACGCTACTTTAACGCGTTGCACGCGCAATACGCGTTCAAGACGTCTAACTAGCCCTATGACAAGTATTATATGCCAAAACATGTTTAAATATGCTACATAATCAGTTATGTGACAAAAATTTAGGTTACATATGCTTAATTATCAATTATGTATGAAAAGGGCATTTTGGAAATTTACCTAAGGCATATAAGCTACTTATCATACAACTACTTAAACTAGGTGACCATAAGGTATAACCTCAGAAGGTTATTCCCTATGCAACTATGGTCACTAAACAAGTTTGGTCAGATCCTAATGATCGACCAAACGGGTCGTGTTCGAAAGTCTAAGCGGGTGTTTAGTCCGCTTGACTTACGACTCTACATAAGCACTAAACTAAAAGTGACGAGCTAAACATGTTGAAACATGTTTAACAAAGTTAGAAAATAGGTTTGGTATCAAAACAAACGGTTTTGATACCTATAAGTAGCTTGGTTACAAAATACGCGAGAATAAGCATTTTGACCGAAGCTACGACTCGTCACTGAGCCTAGATAACGTGGTAATCGGTAGGTATAGTCACTAGGGACAATGACCATCGTGATTACGCTCACGTTATGAAGTTCAAACGAACTTCGCATTGACCGTAAACTGGTCAAAGCAGAAAGCCAAACGCAGTTTGACTTTAACGATAAAAACAAATGAAAAGAACGAAAGAATACTTACAAAAGGTCCCCGCAAGCTCTTGATCCGATTTACCTTCAGGTATGAAGTATAAACTTCAACTTAGAAGGCCAAAATCAGATCAAGTGTAGGATCGGTTTCGCGACCTGAATGAGTCGTTCGGAAGAGCTCTCGTACGTTTCAGAGGCGGAAACTAAGAAACGAACTTGTAAACAGCTAGAAAATCACTATAATCCTCTTTTCATTCAATAAACAATTGTCTACGACGAGAGGAAATACCGGCAGCACCTCGGTATCGAATTACACACACGTTAAAAATGTCATCATTTGAATACCATATATAGACCAAGTCCTGACCATTTGAACATGCTCAAACGGTCACTCAACCCTCAAACGGATGGCCTTCAAACGGACACCTTTCAAACGGATACCTTTGCTTCAAACGGCCAGCCTTCTAAATCTTGATTTCTTGACCAATCTGATCTGCAACTAACCCTAGACTCGACATAAGACGAAGACGACAGATGACTGCACCAACAGACTCCCCCTCAGATGTTGACGAGTCTTAAGTGTCGAGTCTTCAACGACTTCAGTCTTTATCAGTCTCTGGACTTCACTCTCAGTCTTTTGTTGCAGGTCTTCAGACTCCCCCTTGCGATATGCTGGCATTTCTTCAGATCATCAGCATCCTCAGCTTTAGGATCGTTGTCTGGCTTTCTGTCTAGCAACTTTTCAATCTATCCTGCAAAAACTCTACCTCAACATAAATTTCTCTCACATACATATTTCAAACTTAAACACTCACACTATACAGAATCTCTATCAAACAATTACAGATCTTCCAACCAGATGAACCATTTTAGGGTTAGATTATGAAAACATTAAATTCCAAACAAACACTTCCCCTCAAATATTGCTCATCATGTTTAGCACTCAGAATTTTGAAAATCTGCTTTTCAATATCAGTTGTCGAAAATCTTTTTGAATTTTCAAAATTTTATGATAAAACACACCAAAAATCTTTTTAATTTTTGAATAGAAGAAAAAACAGAAACGAAATATTTACAGACAATATTTTTGTGAGTTCGTGCAAGAGGATCATATCAGATTTTGAAACATATCACAAACACCGTTAAGCTTGATTACATTTTAAGTTCTAAACAATTTACCTAAATTGTCACTATGTTTGTCCACTTAAATTTTCACACAAATTTCAACTGTTTCGAGATATGCAATTAGTGTCTTAGATACTTAATCTTATCCGTGTGTCCCACTACTCGAATATACTCCCGTATCCAGATCCCAATATTCAGTCTTACTGGTGATTATACCACAACTGATATCTGTAAAGGGGTTATATGCGAGGGCCGTGAGAGCTCAGGTCGATACTTCCGTATACGCAGAGAGATGACGGCTTCGACTTTTGGTGGGTCCCCTTTAGAGGATCTTTTGATTACAACAGCAGCGACTATCAATTTTATTGTTTCATCAGCTTGTTGAGGGCGATGCTATATTTCAAGCATTTTGCGAAAAGCATTATCCGGGGACTAGGTCAGTACTTCCATACAGCAGAAGTCCGGGATAATACCCCAGATATCACTGAGTATAAAGACCTAGTATCTCAGAATACGGGACCTTTCAAACAAGATTTCAGGGGTTACCTATATATCCAAGCAGTTTTGTTAACCCACGGAATAAGCAAGTTTGATTTTAAGTTTATATCTCGTTACAGTTTACTAAATGTGCGAGAACCTACTGACACATCCACAGTAAGATTGTTTATCACATTTTTGACTATACATTTCTTTAGCGTGTCGTGATAGTCCACTGATGTACTATCATTTCCTCTTTTATGCAACAAAAACTCATTTTTCAGTTTTATCATGTTTTTGTCTTTTTCAAATTTTCTGATGTTTTTGGATTTTCTAAAAATTCTTAGTCCCCCTAAAATTCAAATACATCTAATGAAAATTGAAAACAAACTGTACAGAACATGACAACTGATATCGAATTGCTTCAATTCTCCATCCGTTTGGCTTAAACAATCAGAACTCCCCCTCTCAACAAACTATTTTCCCATAATGATTTCAAAACACTTAAGTTTATTTTAATCAGAATGGTTTTTCCGGAAAATAAGTTGACTGATTTTATCACTTGTAGATTTATCAAAAACAAGTTCGGGGTTATGGTTCATCATATTGTCTTTCCAATCTTGTGAATGATAGTTAATTCAAGTTCAATTTAATGACCTTGATTTAACCACTTGTACGATCAACCTAGTTCAAATTCTGAATCACTTATAACAATCACAAACATACAACTCAAACCTGTTTTTCAACCAATTACCATCAGTTGGTTGAATTCTCAAGGTGCCGATTCCTACTCCACGCTTACAAATCTGGGAGTTCCGGCAAGTCCTGCAATACCTTAAACACAGATTAAGAAAGATGCCGATTCATGATCCACGATTACCAACTTGGGATCTCCGGCAAGTCAGGTTTCTATTCTTTGAAAAATATATCCACCCAAGCCTGACCTTCCTTGGGTGTAACAACATCTTTATCATCTTTTCTTTCAACAGACTTGTAAACACGTCCTTTGGAAGCATAAAAATCTTCGATACTTTTGGCCTTACCGTTGACCATTTGTCCAAAGATACGTTTCACATTTCCGTTGAAAGTCTTTTCAATATCAAATTTCTTCTTGTCAGAATAAAATTGATTTGAAATTTCAACTTTTCCAACTTTCTTCATAAAATTTTCAGCACACAACGGTGGAAAATTTTCATCATTCATAGTTGGAACTGATCTTTCAACTTTTTCCTCAACACGTGGCTCCTCTGATTTTATGGAATCAGATTCATCACCAGAACTATTACCTGAACCTTTCACAACCCATTTTTGATTTGGCACATTATCTTTTCGTCTTGAAGCACTCTTTGAACATTCTCCTTTCTCAAAAGTTGAATTTTCAAAGCCAGTAAACTTTCGGGTTGACAGTTCAGTCTTTTCAACTACTTTCTCTTTCATTTTTCCAGAAACTTCCTGTTTTGGCTTGAATGTCTTTGGACAATCCTTCGCCACATGACCAGCAATTTTGCATTGAAAACAAGTTCTCTTTTCAATTTTCTTTGGAACTTCATTCTTCTTTAGTTCTTCTTGCTTCTTGGCAAGGAATTCCTGATTCGTCTGCATTCTGAATGATTGTTCTTTCTCATCCTCTGACGTTTTCCCTGAAACAAACACAGTTTTTGGTTTATAAACTTTTTCATTTTTATAGTTTTTCGGTGGAACAAAACCAAGACCTTTCTTTTTGAAATTAAGATTATGGTTTGGTTTCTTTTGGAAATTATAACCACAATTGTAACCCATTTTCTTGTTAATTCTTTGTTGAACTCTTGAAGTGTATTGTTTAGGTTTTCCGAAAAGATTTAAATCTTTTATTTCAGAAATATTACTTTCGGATATTTTGAAAACCTTTTGAGTCATTTCAAATCTGACACTTCTTATTGGAAAACTCTCGTCAGAATATAATTTGTCAGAACCTTTCAAAGTATATGCCACTTTGACTGATTCATCATTCAAATTAGATTTCGAAAGTAAAAATTCTTTATCATAAACCCGTTTATCCTTTTTTACTGTTGACTTTGACGTATCGGACTCAGACTTTGACTTGGATTTATACTCCATATTTGACTCTTCACTGTCATCTTTGTCTAACACCTGTTCTACCACACTTTTTATCAACTTTGACTCATGATCAGTGTCTGATGACGTATACGTAACATCAATACTTTCTGGCAAGTTATCCGACGACCCAGACTCCCATTGCAAATTAATTGCTTTATTGACTCTTTCAGAATTAGGATTTCGAGGCATAAATCCATATTCGACCCGGGGCGGACATCTATTATAGACCACACTTGATTTCTTACCAGAAGATTTCACTTTTCCTTCATCTTCAGTCACAGTTTTCTCTTCTTCAGACATTCTCATTTCTTCAAATGTCTTCAAATTCTCCACTACGGGATAAATCCTGTCAACAACAAAAGAAGAACATGAGTAACTGTCTAACAACATTTTAATTTTCTCAGTCTCTATCTTCTGTGTTGCCAGCTCCAACTCTAAATCAGCACATTTCTTGATATGAAAGTTAGCATTATCCAACTGTCTAAGATATGCTACTTTCAAAGTATTCATAGCCACTGCTTGTTCACCACTCGAATCAGTATATTTGTTGATTTCTCTGTTCATGGTATCATACGATTCTTTCAACTTGTTTATGTTGTGCAACAACTCATTATTCTGTTTGATTAAAGAATCACAATTTATGCACTTTTCTGATACTTGGACTTGTTCAGCTTCAATCTTCACTTCAAATTCTGGCACTTCTTTGACATTTCTGCTTGGTTGCAAAAACTCAGCTCTTCTCATTTTCTCAGCTTTCGCTTCGGCCTTTAATCTCTCTTCCTCTTCTTCCTCTTCTCTGTTCTTTCTTCGTCTTTCTTCAGCAGCTTCCATGACTTTTCTGCATCTTTCTGCACATTTCAAATCATAAGCATTAGCAAAGAAAGCATGAGAAGTGTTTTTGGACATCTCTTTGGCCATGAGATCTTGATCCGGACAAAAATCATCCCAAGTAAAACCTTCAGCCAACTTCTCATCATCTTGTTCAGCCAAACACACTTTGCTGTCTGTTGGAAGATACTTTTCCCAGGTAAAATTATCATATTTTCCCTGACTAACAACACATGCCCTTTTATCAACCACATCTCTCCCATTAGCCGTTTGTGCATGTTGCTGTGCTGGTGGTGTGATTTGATGATAGATGGCCTTCTTGTGATAGTCGTTGTTTCCGAAAGGATTCTGGGCTCCGGTAGCTTCGCGGTTTTTGCACTCTCTCTTGAAATGCCCCTTCTCCCTGCAACGAAAACACGGAACTTTAGATTTATAAAAACCCAAAGCTGAAACATTTGCATCACGAAAATCATCACGGCCTGTAATTTGTTTAAACTTTTCAGCACGTCTCATCACACTCGCCATACACCATTTGATATCCATCAATTCCATTTCCTCAGCATCGATTTGATCGTAATCCTCTTTCGTGAGCATTGGATTTCCGATCTTTCCTGCAACAAAGCAACTATAAGACTCTAAAATCATCCCTAACAAAGACATTTGATTTTTTGCAATATCTTCAGTGTAGTCTTGATCATTTTCAAGGCTTAACACAATGTTACACTGAAGTTTTCTACCATTCTTTGTTACAGAGATGTTAGGATCGTATGATGAAAATCTTGTGCTGTTTGATCCTTGAGATGCCTCCTTCTCAGGAGAATCTTTAACACTATAAGCAGTTTCGATCTTTGGAGAATACTTTGTAGAATCAGTAGCACCACTCTTGTAGTACAAACTGATATCCTACTCTCCATCATAGTTCTTCATCCTCGCGATCTTCCTCTGCTCCATCTCCTGAGCTTCCAAATGCTTGATAAAATCTCCCAGTGTCATTTTCTTAAAATCTGTTTTGTTTGACCGCAGCATCATCAGAAATGTTCCCCATGTTTCATATGGTAGCGCATCTGCAAGTTTTTCAATCAATTCATCAGTATCTTTCTTAACACCAAGTTTCGTCATATTTCTCACCAAGTTACAATATCTATCAATTATTTGCTTGGTACTTTCATTTTTCAATCCCCTAAATAAGTCAAATTCCTTTTTCATGAGAGACATCTTATTCCTAAGCATATCGTCACTTCCAGTAAACTTTGCTTCCAACTCTGTCCAAATCGAATGTGCAGTTCCATCATGTTGAAGCAGTATCAAAATATCTTCTTTTATCGCTTGCTGAAGCAGACTCACCATCAATTTCTCATCTCGATATTTCTTTTTATCTGCAGTACTCATCTCTCTATGTGTTAATGGAGTACCATTCACCACATCATTCTTTGTGGGCTTAACATACTGCTCTTCAGTGTGTTCCCACGCATCTAGATGATAAGCTTCTACCCAATTTCCAAAACGTTCAGACCACACATTATAGTCATCAATATCCATGAGTTTGGGTGGTTTCTGAGACGTCCCGGTTTCATTTTCAATCATAGCACTTTGAGTCACTGACATCGGTGTTGCAAAAGCGTTATAAAACTCAGAATCCATGATAAACAGAAAACTTTTTCAAACAAACACAACTTCAAACGGTCAGACAACGTTCAAACTACAGGATCTTATCTCAAACGGTCAAGAATTTTTCAAACGGTCTGATGTGATTTCAAACGACAGAAGTACTTTCAAACGGACAGATTTGGTTTCAAACGATTGGTTCAAACGGGTGGTACTTTCAAACGGTCGATCAAACTTTCAAACGACAGGATCAATTTCAAACGATTGGACAACACTTTCAAACGATGGGACCCAAATTTCAAAAGGTCATGTCATTTTCAAACGATAACTCAAACGACTGGGCAGTTTCAAACGGATAGGCACGGTACTCGTTCAAACGGACACCAGTTTTCAGTCAATTTTCACCATTTTTACTTTGAATTTTAAGCTGAAACTTTCAAGGCTTTGTTAATTGTCAATTCCGAACATAATGTGAAGTTTTGAGCTGATTTTGACCGTGGAAGGTATCAGTTTTAAGAAAGAAAGTGTAGAAAATGAGATTTTCAAGCTGAATATGGCAAGAACTGCTCGTCCTGAGCTCTGATACCAATTGTAGGATCGGTTTCGCGACCTGAATGAGTCGTTCGGAAGAGCTCTCGTACGTTTCAGAGGCGGAAACTAAGAAACGAACTTGTAAACAGCTAGAAAATCACTATAATCCTCTTTTCATTCAATAAACAGTTGTCTACAACGAGAGGAAATACCGGCAGCACCTCGGTATCGAATTACACACACGTTACAAATGTCATTGTTTGAATACTACATATAGACCAAGTCCTGACCGTTTGAACATGCTAAAACGGTTACTCAACCCTCAAACGGATGGCCTTCAAACGGATACCTTTCAAACGGATACCTTTGCTTCAAACGGCCAGCCTTCTAAATCTTGATTTCTTGACCAATCTGATCTGCAACTAACCCTAGACTCGACATAAGACGAAGACGACAGATGACTGCACCAACATCAAGTGTGAGTTTGCAAGTGAAAGGGGTGGGCTATTTATAGATTTCCTTGCACCGTTAAGATCGTTTATCGAAAACCGAGCTTCGATCTCATCCGTACAAGTGGGCACATGGTATTTGGATACCATGGGCACTTGAAAACCATCAAATATAGCCCATAGATTGATCAAAAACCATTTGCAAGTGTGTGGAACAGCTGGATCAAGCTGGAAAACATTTCTGCTGATCTAGGACATGCTTACGGACCGTAAGACCATGCCCATATGGTTTGTAAGGACTTTGTAGGTCTGATACTTTCCAGAAGTTGCAAAATGGTCCCTGCACTTGAGAAACATGCATTTCGGCCCATTTTTACACGTTTAAGCCCCGTTAACCCCATTTCAAAGCTCTAAAATGAAGTTAAAGTATAGGGAACTTAAAATGTGCTCAAAAATATCTCGGTTGTCGACATGTTTGGTCGTACGGTTGCGTTGTTCAGTTAATTACGACGGAAGTCGTAACGAACGCAAAAACGATCCAAATTAAGCGACTAATGTAATTTTATCATGCCAATCACTAAAACATAATATTTTAATGATTACATAAATTTTTGGATGTCCAGATGTATTTAGAACGTAAGATATGAGCGAAAATGCAAACTTGTGCACTTTTTGACGCTTTTAGTCCCTAAATAACCAAAAGTTTATTTTTGCGCACGAAACACCTCAAAGCCTATTTCTAAGCTATGTAAGGGATATTTAGGGAATATTTAACTTATGGTCAAGTTCTAGAAGGTTCGTTACTATACAAATCGGTATAGTTTCGCAGTTTGACATAATTAGTCCCTGCGATCGAAAAACTTGATTTCAACACACCAAACCCTCCAAAACTTGTTTCTAAGTTATGTAAAGGTTATTTAAGGTATGTTAAGCCTATTTCACTATTCCGTAGTGTTTGTTGCATTACACTGGTTATATTTACGCATCAGAGCGCGTATAACCTTCTAGAAAGCGATTTAAAGCTTGAAATCAAATAAGAGTTGATATGTGCAAACGATACACATATTTTTACAAATCCCAAGTATGAAATACAATATTTCATTAGTTTGGTATTTGTTTGATGATTGAAGTGACACAGATGTCACATTCCGAACCCCTCAAAGCCTATTTCTAAGCTATGTAAAGGATATTTAAGGTATGTTTAACTTATGATCAAGTTCCAGAATGTTCGTCGCTATACAAATCGGTATAGTTTCGCAGTTTGACACAAATAGTCCCTGCGATCGAACAAACTTGTTTTCGACACACCAAACCATCCAAAACTTATTTCTAAGTTATGTGAAGGTTGTTTAAGGTATGTTAAGCCTATGTCACTATTCCAGAGTGTTTGTCGCGTTATACTGACTGCGTTTACGCACCAGTTTGCGTATAACCTTCTAGAAATTGAAATCGAATCAAATCGTAAAATCATCAAACACAAATACACACATAATAACACAAAAGAACATTGTTTTATTAATAATCAACATTGTTTTACATTTTACATCGATTACAGAACACAGTTGTCACACGTCGAGTAATTTGGATCGTTTTTCACGTCTGTTCGTGTTTCGTCGTAATTAACCGAACAACGCAACTGTACGACCAAATGAACCGACATCCGAGATGTTTTTTGAGCATGTTTCATGTTCCCTATACTTTAACTTCATTTTGGAGTCTTGAAATGAGGTTAATGTGACAACTCGAATTTCCAAGATTTCTATTTCGCGTTTATTGCACGTTCTTCTATTGCTTAGTTGATTGATTTCACAATTAATTGCTGCGGAATTGTATGCGTCTTAAATACAATGAAGTGTATTGTGTGATTATGCATGGTTATGTATTACTTGTGAATGATTTGACCAATACTTAAATGTGGTGGTGAGACTATAAATTGTATATATTGTGCATGAAATATGTGATAGATAATTCCTTAGGGTGTTTTGTGCGAATAGTGAAACTTTAACAACTTAAAACCCTAATCTCCTTCCCTAATCATTCACTAATCATTTTCACAAGAAACCAAAACACGTAGTTCACATTCGCTAGCAATCATCACCAAATCATTGGCAAGACATTCATCACTTTTGTTTCTACATTTTCTCTAGAATCAACACAAGGTAAATGAGTTATGTTTATTGATTGCTTGATTACTATTAATCCTTGATTCTTGTAAATTCTTGGTGAAACCCTAATTCCTCATATGATGCACACTGTGATTATTGATTTGATTCTGATTAATGTGATGATGTTATTGCGTAGTGTTGAATCGATTGACTGATGATGTAGATGCAGGATATGTGGGAATATTGATTGTTGTTTTTGATCAGTACAATGCAAAGTATGTACTTAGGGTTTCACGATCGTAGGAGAACAAAAACATAACTGATACAATCTCATGGAACAGAAACACTCGTATGTTTAAATTGGTTGTCTGAGGTTTGTGAATGAATGTAATTGTCTGAGTTTCTTGTTTAAAAGTCTGAACCCCTTAACAACTAGCTTATTCCGAATTTTAAACCAAGGAACTTTGTCTGAGTTTTGTAATCAACATGCATGATCCGAGTTTTTGTAAGTAGGAAATACTTGTCTGAGTTTTTTACTAAGAAAAACACAAGGTCCGACTTTTTATGCTCTTGTTTGTCCGAGTTTTAATATCATGTAAGGTCCGTGTTTCATATTCATGCTGGTGGTCCGAGTTTTAGGCTTTAAAGCCTTGTCCGACTTTCTTTGTTGTAGCTAGGGTCCGACTTCTTTTGAATGACATAGAGTCCGACCTTTATGGGATGCTTAGGTGAGGTCCGAACTTTAAGCATGTGAGTTAGTCCGAGTTTAATTCATTAAGGGTGGACCGAGTTTAATTGACTAGCTTGTGTTTTTGTCCGACTTTGTGATGATGATCCTTTGCCCGAGTTTTAGGCTGCAAAGCCTTATGTCCGACTTTGTAATTAATAGCAAAGGGTCCGAGCTTTTTAAGTGTCACAAGGTCCGAACTCTTATGATGTTCTTTGTCCGAGTTTTGTGTGTGATATATATCTCCGAGTTCTTATATGATGTACTTGGTCCGAGGTTAGGGGGGAGGATATATGTCCGAGCTTCATGAAATTAATGTGGTCTGAGTTTCTTTGATGAAACTCTTTGTCCGAGTTTTAACACCCCCACACCCCTACCCGAGTTTTAAACATCCTTGTGGTCCGGAATTCTCATGTGTAAGTTATGTTGTACAAGTTTTGAAACCCCCTTATGCTACCCGACTTTTAAACAGGGGAAACCCCCCCCCTCACTTCTTGTCTGAGTTTTAGATAGGGCAAGGCTTTGTGTGATGATAAATTGAAACCATGAATGTATGCTATAACGTGTTGAATCTGTTAAGATGTGAAGGTTACTTTGCTAAGCCACGAACACTGTTAAATATGATATGTTAAATGTGATTGACTCCGTATGATAACCACGTTGCGTGAGTTAACTGTAATACTGTCCTGATTAACTCTGATGCGCATGTGAGCTATGCAAGGTGTATTAATCCAGCTATGCGCGAATATTATTGTTAGATTAATTTGAGAAAGCCTTGATGAGAAACAGAGATCTTACTAATGTGATTAACTGAGGTATGATGCACGATATCGATTGTCGAACATACTCTGTGGTATTAATTGCATATGAAACATTACGAACATGAACTGATCAAGTATACGTGCTTACTATAGGATTTGATTGAATAATTGCTAGCACATAATTAAGCATACCGAGCAAACCAAGGTGAGTTCACACTCTTACTAAGGCATTGGATTCCCGGGGCTTGGGAATGGGTTTTAAAGGAATAAGGTTGAATAGAATCGTACTGACACTATCACTAGACTACCATACCATCGTCCTCGGTTGTGCAGGACACATACGTGCAATCTACGTACACATATACTTACTACTATCCTCGGTTGTGAAGGATACTTATACATACTACTATCCTCGGTTGTGAAGGATACTTATACATACTACTATCCTCGGTTGTGAAGGATACTTATACATATTACTATCCTCGGTTGTGAAGGATACTTATACTTAATTACTATCCTCGGATGTGAAGGATACTCACGTAAGACCTACGTGAACTTATACTTACTACTGTTCTCGGATTGTGAAGAACACATATATGGTTACGAATAGTCTAGTGGATATACAACATGGGAAGCCCCCACCAATAGAACGTACTATCGGCCCAGTAGCGCCACATGTTACAAACGAACTTACTATTACGCATTTACTTACTGTGAACTCGCTCAACTAGTTGTTGACCCTCTGTTGCATGCCTTGCAGGTCGTTAGATACATGGAGCTTGCATAGGGAGGAGCTGGTCGTTGTGGGCCTGGATCGTGATAGTTTGTTAAATACTTACGACATTCGATACTTCATTATGATGGGTTTTATTTATACGCTTCCGCTAAACAATGATAACTTACTTATGTTTTTGGAACACCTTTCATATGGATTGGGTTTGGTTTAATAGCAATTACTTTTACTATATATATTGTTCTATATGATTGGTGGCTTGATCCTGGTCAGTCACGCTCCCAAGCGGTGATACTCCGCAGGTGGATTTTGGGGGTGTG
Source organism: Helianthus annuus (assembly GCF_002127325.2). Taxonomy (NCBI): domain Eukaryota; kingdom Viridiplantae; phylum Streptophyta; class Magnoliopsida; order Asterales; family Asteraceae; genus Helianthus; species Helianthus annuus. The sequence goes on along the minus strand of NC_035434.2, from coordinate 68,856,798 downwards.
ACAGATTGGTATCAGAGCCATTGGTTATAGAGAACTCGATTTTAATATGGGAAAACGTTTTTATTAAAACCAGACTATAACCAGAACAGTGCTCTCAACGATCCACAACGACGCTTCGCTCCACGTGCAAGACTCAACATCCTAGGTAATAAGGTTTATGTTTATTGCCTACATGCTAGAATTGCATAGAACTTTGCTCGTAGTATGCTTGCCTTACTTTGCTCACTACTTTATACTGCTTGAGAACACCTATGTGCCTACACTTTTCTGTCATCGTACTACTCGCGAACCATTCATACTTATGCTACCTTTACTGTTCGATCATGTCTGGACGTGTTGACATGACTCAAGCCCAGTTGACGGCTCTCATTAACGAACAAGTCGCTGCGGCGCTTGCAGCCGCACTAGCAGGAGGTATAACCTGCTATTCCAAACCTATCCTAGGACGTTAGATCCTACTCTCGTGACCCAACTCTCGCGCTTAATCTTGACCCATCTTTCTCGCGCAACGGGTCAGAACGCACATCAATCTCTCTGCACATTCCAGAACTTCATGGACTGTCGTCCAAGCACATTCAGTGGCACATTCAAGAACTTCATGTGTGAACGCCCTGAGGCTCGCAGGGTCAAGTACGCCACTGGTACTTTGGAAGGAATCGCGCTAACCAGGTGGAACGCGCAAGTACAGATACTAGGGTTGGCAGCTGCTAACGCCACCCCCTGGAACGAATTCAAAGAACGCATTAAAAGGGAATACTGCACGCGTGATGACATCCACCAGTTGGAAGTGGAGCCTTACCGTTTGAAAATGACGGGGTCAGGAAATTTATGCTCATACGAAACGGCCGAACGAACTGGCCATCTTATGTCCAACCATGGTGGACCCTCCAAACAAGCGTATCGAATTGTACCTCAAGGGTCTAGCCTTAGAGATTCAGAGCCCTGCTACATCGGCTAACCTCGACAATATCCAAGACATTCAGTGTCTTGCTCATCGCCTCACGGATCAGGCAGTGGAACAGAACAGGCTGCCTAGTTGTAGCAGCGCTATTACTACCGCTACCACTTCTTCTACTCCCGCTACTCCTAGTGACAACAAGCGGAAATGGGATGGATATTCCAGCAAGGGTTCAGCTACCGTTCGGTCTCAAACACAGCGGCAACGCAAGAATAGTGATCACCAGAGCCGAGTCAGCCAACTTCTGGTGGTCAGGGGCAGGGTGGATATCGGGGAATTCACCCAATGCGTAACTAATGCAACAGACACCACGGTGGTTAGTGCAACGAGGGACGTTGCCAGAGGTGTCTCAAGATGGGCCATGAAGCTAAGGATTCAGGAGTCCACGGCCTGCAAATCGGAATCGCCAGCAGCAACAGCAAGCAGAAATCCTATGCAAAGAAAAGATTGTTCGCATTCCTCGTTCTGGTCAAGAACCTCTCGAAGTTCAAAGCGACAAAAGTGGTGCTGTGGTTGGCATCATCTCTTTCTTGAAGGCTCAGAAATGTTTGCGGAAGGGTCACACCGCAATTTTGGCTCTCGTTACTGACGCATCAGCAAAAGAAAAGAAGTTGGAAGACCATCCAGTTGTACGCGACTTTCCTCAGGTGTTTCCTAAAGATTTACCTAGTCTACCGCCTCATCGTCAGGAAGAATTTCAAATCGAGCTCGCTCCAGGAGCAGCACCCATAGCTCGAGCACCGTATCGCTTAGCCCCACCAGAATCGGAAGAACTATCGACGCAGCTACAAGAAATCTTGGATAAGGGATTTATCCGACCTATCTCTTCGCCTTGGGGAGCTACAAGAACTACTGGATACCAATTATCGGTGAAAAAGAAGGATGGCACCTTCAGGATGTGAAATTGATTACCGTGAACTGAACAAGGCCACAGTGAAGAACCGTTATCCTCTCCCACGCATTGACGACTTATTCGGCCAGTTGCAAGGGTCGAGTTACTACTCCAAAGTTGATCTAAGGTCTGGTTATCATCAGCTGAGAGTCCGGGATGAGGACGTCTCCAAAACCGCATTCAGAACTCGCTACAGTCACTACGAGTTTCTAGTCATGCCATTCGGGCTTATGAACGTGCTTGCAGTCTTCATGGATCTTATGAACAGGGTGTGCAAACTCTATCTTGACAAGTTCGTCATTGTCTTCACCGACGACATTCTGATCTACTCCAAGAGTCAGGAGGAACACGAGCAGCACTTACGTCTTATCTTGGAACTGCTACGAAAGGAACAACTGTACGCAAAGTTTTCTAAATGCGACTTCTGGCTTCGTGAAGTCCACTTTCTAGGCCATGTGGTGAACAGGGATGGGATCCATGTCGATCCATCCAAGGTAGATTCGATCAGGAACTGGCCTGCACCGCGTACACCGACAGAAATACGCCAATTCTTGGGTTTGGCGGGATACTACAGGTGGTTTATCAAAGACTCCTCCAAGATCGCGCAGCCGTTTACTATGCTGACCCAGAAGGGTGTTGTTTTCGCGCTTAAGATATGGCGACACTACCTGTACGGTACCACGTGCACGATTTACACCGATCACAGGAGTCTCGAGCATATTCTTAAGCAAAAGGATTTGAACATGCGTCAGCGGAGATGGGTTGAACTACTGAACGACTACGAATGCGCCATCAAGTATCATCCAGGCAAGGCCAATGTTGTGGCCGACGCCCTCAGTCGAAAGGACACCCTACCTAAGCGCGTGCGAGCGCTACAGCTTACTATTTAGTCCAGTCTTCCTGCACAGGTACGAGCTACTCAGATAGAAGCATTGAAACCCGAAAACGTCATGGCTGAAGCCTTACGCGGTTCAAGGCAACGAATGGAACAAAAGGAAGACGGCGCCTACTATGTAACGGGGCGTATTTGGGTCCCACTTTATGGCGGTTTACGAGAGCTTGTGATGGACGAAGCACACAAGTCTCGCTACTCGGTACATCCAGGGTCGGACAAAATGTACCATGACATCAGAACTACTTATTGGTGGCCTAGCATGAAGGCCCACATCGCCACCTATGTTGGCAAGTGCTTGACCTGTGCCAGAGTCAAGGTTGAATATCAGAAACCCGCAGGCCTACTTCAGCAACCCAGGATACCACAATGGAAATGGGAAGAGATTTCCATGGATTTTGTTACAGGCCTACCCAGATCCCAGCGTGGGAATGATACTATATGGGTGATCGTGGATCGACTCACCAAGTCTGCACACTTCCTGGCTATAAAGGAAGCGGATAAGTTCTCCACTCTCGCAGACATCTATCTTAAAGAAGTTGTTTCAAGGCACGGGGTGCCCATTTCCATCATTTCGGATCGGGATGCACGATTCACGTCAGAGCTATGGCAAGCGATGCACAAATCTTTCGGCTCACGATTAGATATGAGCACAGCATATCATCCTCAGACGGATGGGCAGTCTGAGCGAACGATCCAGACTCTTGAAGACATGCTTCGGGCATGTGTTATCGATTTTGGCAACGGCTGGGAAAAGCATCTCCCTTTGGTGGAGTTTTCATATAATAACAGTTATCACACCAGCATACAAGCCACTCCATTCGAGGCATTGTACGGACGTAAATGCCGGTCACCTCTCTGGTGGGCAGAGGTGGGGGATAGTCAGATTACGGGTCCAGAGGTTGTAGTGGACGCCACAGAAAAGATTGCACAAATACGACAACGCATGGCGGCAGCGCGCGACCGTCAGAAAGCATACGCGGATAAGCGTAGGAAACCGTTGGAATTTCAGGTCGGGGGCCGGGTTTTACAAAAAGTCTCACCCTGGAAGGGTGTGGTTTGATTTTGTAAATGAGGCAAACTCAATTCACGGTATGTTGGACCATTCGAAATCACTGAAAGAATAGGCCCAGTAGTCTACAAGCTAAACCTACCAGCTGAACTCGGTGCAGTTCACAATGTGTTTCACGTGTCGAATCTGAAGAAGTGCCTGTCAGATGAGACCCTCATAGTTCCTTTTAAGGAACTCACTATCGACGAGCGGTTGCAGTTCGTCGAGGAACCTGTAGAAATCACGGACCGGGATGTTAAGGTCCTCAAAAGCCAGAGAATCCCTCTTGTTCGAGTTCGTTGGAACTCCCGTCGTGGCCCAGAGTACACCTGGGAACGCGAAGACCAGATGACAGAAAAGTACCCCCAGTTATTCGAAACCAATGCAACCACTACTGAGGCTGAAGCTACTACTACTGAATTTCGGGATGAAATTCCAAATCAACGGGGGGATGATGTGACACCCCAGGAAAACCAGTAAACGATACAGCTTACCCAGCTTCCTCAGTGATTGCGTACCAAATTTCGGGACGAAATTTCTTTCAAGTTGGGGATAATGTGACAACTCGAATTTCCAAGATTTCTATTTCGCATTTATTGCACGTTCTTCTATTGCTTAGTTGATTGATTTCACAATTAATTGCTGCGGAATTGTATGCGTTTTAAATACAATGAAGTGTATTGTGTGATTATGCATGGTTATGTATTACTTGTGAATGATTTGACCAATACTTAAATGTGGTGGTGAAACTGTAAATTGTATATATTGTGCATGAAATATGTGATAGATAATTCCTTAGGGTGTTTTGTGCGAATAGTGAAACTTTAACAACTTAAAACCCTAATCTCCTTCCCTAATCATTCACTAATCATTTTCACAAGAAACCAAAACACGTAGTTCACATTCGCTAGCAATCATCACCAAATCATTGGCAAGACATTCATCACTTTTGTTTCTACATTTTCTCTAGAATCAACACAAGGTAAATGAGTTATGTTTATTGATTGCTTGATTACTATTAATCCTTGATTCTTGTAAATTCTTGGTGAAACCCTAATTCCTCATATGATGCACACTGTGATTATTGATTTGATTCTGATTAATGTGATGATGTTATTGCGTAGTGTTGAATCGATTGACTGATGATGTAGATGCAGGATATGTGGGAATATTGATTGTTGTTTTTGATCAGTACAATGCAAAGTATGTACTTAGGGTTTCACGATCGTAGGAGAACAAAAACATAACTGATACAATCTCATGGAACAGAAACACTCGTATGTTTAAATTGGTTGTCTGAGGTTTGTGAATGAATGTAATTGTCTGAGTTTCTTGTTTAAAAGTCTGAACCCCTTAACAACTAGCTTATTCCGAATTTTAAACCAAGGAACTTTGTCTGAGTTTTGTAATCAACATGCATGATCTGAGTTTTTGTAAGTAGGAAATACTTGTCTGAGTTTTTGACTAAGAAAAACACAAGGTCCGACTTTTTATGCTCTTGTTTGTCCGAGTTTTAATATCATGTAAGGTCCGTGTTTCATATTCATGCTGGTGGTCCGAGTTTTAGGCTTTAAAGCCTTGTCCGACTTTCTTTGTTGTAGCTAGGGTCCGACTTCTTTTGAATGACATAGAGTCCGACCTTTATGGGATGCTTAGGTGAGGTCCGAACTTTAAGCATGTGAGTTAGTCCGAGTTTAATTCATTAAGGGTGGACCGAGTTTAATTGACTAGCTTGTGTTTTTGTCCGACTTTGTGATGATGATCCTTTGCCCGAGTTTTAGGCTGCAAAGCCTTATGTCCGACTTTGTAATTAATAGCAAAGGGTCCGAGCTTTTTAAGTGTCACAAGGTCCGAACTCTTGTGATGTGCTTTGTCCGAGTTTTGTGTGTGATATATATCTCCGAGTTCTTATATGATGTACTTGGTCCGAGGTTAGGGGGGAGGATATATGTCCGAGCTTCATGAAATTAATGTGGTCCGAGTTTCTTTGATGAAACTCTTTGTCCGAGTTTTAACACCCCCACACCCCTACCCGAGTTTTAAACATCCTTGTGCTCCGGAATTCTCATGTGTAAGTTATGTTGTACAAGTTTTGAAACCCCCTTATGCTACCCGACTTTTAAACAGGGGAAACCCCCCCCCCTCACTTCTTGTCTGAGTTTTAGATAGGGCAAGGCTTTGTGTGATGATAAATTGAAACCATGAATGTATGCTATTACGTGTTGAATCTGTTAAGATGTGAAGGTTACTTTGCTAAGCCACGAACACTGTTAAATATTATATGTTAAATGTGATTGACTCCGTATGATAACCACGTTGCGTGAGTTAACTGTAATACTGTCCTGATTAACTCTGATGCGCATGTGAGCTATGCAAGGTGTATTAATCCAGCTATGCGCGAATATTATTGTTAGATTAATTTGAGAAAGCCTTGATGAGAAACAGAGATCTTACTAATGTGATTAACTGACGTATGATGCACGATATCGATTGTCGAACATACTCTGTGGTATTAATTGCATATGAAACATTACGAACATGAACTGATCAAGTATACGTGCTTACTATAGGATTTGATTGAATAATTGCTAGCACATAATTAAGCATACCGAGCAAACCAAGGTGAGTTCACACTCTTACTAAGGCATGGGATTCCCGGGGCTTGGGAATGGGTTTTAAAGGAATAAGGTTGAATAGACTCGTACTGACACTATCACTAGACTACCATACCATCGTCCTCGGTTGTGCAGGACACATACGTGCAATCTACGTACACATATACTTACTACTATCCTCGGTTGTGAAGGATACTTATACATACTACTATCCTCGGTTGTGAAGGATACTTATACATACTACTATCCTCGGTTTGAAGGATACTTATACATATTACTATCCTCGGTTGTGAAGGATACTTATACTTAATTACTATCCTCGGATGTGAAGGATACTCACGTAAGACCTACGTGAACTTATACTTACTACTGTTCTCGGATTGTGAAGAACACATATATGGTTACGAATAGTCTAGTGGATATATAACATGGGAAGCCCCCACCAATAGAACGTACTATCGGCCCAGTAGCGCCACATGTTACAAACGAACTTACTATTACGCATTTACTTACTGTGAACTCGCTCAACTAGTTGTTGACCCTCTGTTGCATGCCTTGCAGGTCGTTAGATACATGGAGCTTGCACAGGGAGGAGCTGGTCGTTGTGGGCTTGGATCGTGATAGTTTGTTAAATACTTACGACATTCGATACTTCATTATGATGGGTTTTATTTATACGCTTCCGCTAAACAATGATAACTTACTTATGTTTTTGGAACACCTTTCATATGGATTGGGTTTGGTTTAATAGCAATTACTTTTACTATATATATTGTTCTATATGATTGGTGGCTTGATCCTGGTCAGTCACGCTCCCAAGCGGTGATACTCCGCATGTGGATTTTGGGGGTGTGACAGATTGGTATTAGAGCCATTGGTTATAGAGAACTCGGTTTTAATATGGGAAAACGTAATATGTGCCTATCTCGTATGCAGGGCGCGACAGACCATCAGGTCTGCAAAAAGTATTTTCCAACAAGATCCAGCGGTTCCCATGTTTTGCAAATAGTTTCTTTGAATCCATGGGCTTGTTTTGGGCACCCATGGTATTACAAAACAGTGGGTACACATGTAAACCTCAGATTGAAGCTCGTTTATCGAGGAACGATCTTAACGGTGGCTCGAAATCTATAAATACCCCCATGTTTTCATTTGCAAACTCACACTTGATCTGATTATTTCTCTAAGTTGGAGTTTCTACACTTCATACCTGAGTTTTTTTAGATCAAATCTCCATTTGTTTGGACCTCTTGTAAGTTTCTTTCATTCTTTTATGCGTTTTTAAGCTTGAAAGTCAAACAATGTTTGACTTTCTGCTTTGGCCAGTCAATGGTCAACACGAAGTTTTTTTGAACTTCGCAACGTGAGCGTAATCACGATGGTTATAGTCCCTTATGACTATACCTACAGATTACCACGTTATTTAGGCATAGTGACGAGTCATAGTTTCGGTCAAAATACGCGTTTATGCATATTTTGCAGCCAAACTATTATTGGGTATCAAAACCCTTTGCTTTGATATCAAACTTGTTTTCTAACTTCGTTAAACATGTTTAACTTGTCACTTTTAGTTTAGTGCTTATATAGGGTCGTAAGATAAGCGGTCTAAACAACCGCTTAGACTTTCGAACCCGACCCGTTTGGTCGATCATTAGGATCCGATCAAACATGTTTTGTGACCATAGTTGTAAAGGGAATAACCTTCCGAGGTTATACCTTATGGAAACTACATTTAGTTAGTTGTATGACAGGTAATTTATATGCCTTAGGAAAATGACCAAAATGCGCTTTTTACACATAAATTCATTTTAATCATATGTAACCTAAATTTTTACATCTAATCTGATTAAGTAACATTATTCGACATGTTAAGGCATATAATACTTGTCACAGGATGTCACACCCCGACCACGTAAAACAACAAAACGTGGCGGAAACGTCGGGGAGTGTTGTAACAGAATCATTGTTTCACAACCATGGATTAAACAAATTTCGTTTTATTGAATTAAATGAGTTACAATGTCTTAACAATAAAGAAACATAGCAAAAATTAATTAGTCTTGCATCTTTTAATGTCACTAAGGCCTCGTCCAATCCTATGTGAGCATGCATCAATATCATCATCAATAGTCATCAACTATAGCACCTGAAACACATGTGAAAATACATCAGCATAAAAATGCCGGCGAGTACATAGGTTTTATGAAAAATAGGATTCATGACCTAGGTTTTAGAAAATGTTTAACAAAAACTTGTCATGAATCCAGTTTAAGTGTTTGCTTTTATAAAATGTTTGAAAATCGATGATAGATATGTATAGTTAAAAAGAATGATGTAAGGTTAAATGAATAACCAAGTAAAAATGAGTTTGTATAAAACAAACTGTCTTGTAAAACAATGTCTTGTGAAAAAATATGTTATTTGTGTAAATATGTATAAATCCAAATGAATGATTCAAATAACGCTACGCCATGTAATATAATACAAGCACTTATATATAGGAAGTACCAGCGGCGTATCCACCATGCTTCTATCACATTACACACGTCTCGTTACTCAAATCACTTACCCACATAAACCACCAATGTAAATTTCCCATGTCTAAACCGTTGTCAAATGTTAATCAAGTAATGTGTAAACATAATGTCATGTATGGCAAGTGAAATATGTAACAACCAAACCATAAGTAAGAATACACAAACAATGTACTAAATATGCGGCGGATGGACATACATAGCACGATACAAAGTATAAGATGTCTTGTAAAACGATGTACTAAGTATGCACACAATGGGCATACATAGCATGTGATGTGAAATGTACTAAGTATGATTAACATACATAGCATGTGATGTAAAATGTACTAAGTATGATGAACATACATAGCATGAAATGTAAAATGTACTAAGTATGATGAACATACATAGCATGAAATGTTATGTAAAACGATGTACTAAGTATGCACACAATGGGCATACATAGCTAAAACATAATAAAATCATGTACTAATAGTGTACTAGTGAACATAGCAAGTATATGATATAAAAGCATGAAATCATGAAAGTAACAAGTAGTTACATGTGTTTCACCCCAAAATGTTTGGAAAACAGTAAAAGAGGGGACTATGTACTCACTTGAGATTGCTTAGAAGTCCTAGGATAACCACCAAGCAATGATAGAAGATCACGGAATCAAACGGCACCTAGTATAGGTAACTACATTAATAACCGGACCTAGCTCGGAAGATCGGATAGTACGAGGGTCGTAAACCAAATAAGTGTGGGAACTTATGTAGTATGGTTTAACAAAGCCTACATACTAAAACGAAACCTATCCTAAGTGCTTACGACCCATTACGACCCGTTTAGGTAGCTTACGCTACTTTAACGCGTCGTTCGCGTAAAACGCGTTCGGAAAGCCTAACTTGTCCTATGACAAGCAAGATATGCCTTAACATGTTTAATATGGTTGCCAAAACAGCTTATATGTCAAAAGTTACGTTACATAGGCTTAAAATGAATTTTAGCGCAAAAAGGGAATTTTGGTAATTTACCTAAGGCATAAGAACTACTTATCATACAACTACTTAAATGACGTGACCATAAGGTATAACCTCGGAAGGTTATTCCCTATACAACTATGGTCACCTAAAGTGTTTGGTCGGATCCTAACGATCGACCAAATGGGTCGGGTTCGAAAGTATAAGCGATTGATTAGATCGCTTCCCTTTACGACCCTAAACAAGCACAATTCTAAAAGCGACGAGCTAAACATGCTAGAACATGTTTAGTAAAGTTAGAAAACAGGTTTGGTATCAAAACAAACGGTTTTGATACCCTAGAGTAGTTTGGTTACAAAATACACGAGGAAATGCATTTTGGCCGAAACTACGACTCGTCACTGAGCCTAGATAACGTGGTAATCAGTGGGTATAGTCACTAGGGACTATAACCATCGTGATTACGCTCACGTTATGAAGTTTAAACAAACTTCGCGTTAACCACAAACTGGTCAATGCAGAACGTCAAACACAATTTGACTTTAACGCTAAAACGAATGAAAAACGCGAAAGAATACTTACAGAAGGTCCCCGCAAGATTGATTTTCCAAGTATTCTCAGGTATGAGGTGATGAAACACCCCAACGTAGAGAAATCTCAGAAATCAAGTTGGGAAAGAATGAAGTGGGTTGGGTTTATATAGGCATGGCACAACCGTTAGGATCGTTCATCGCGAAACGTGCTTCGATCTCGGCCGTACACATGGGCCAATTGTTTTGGGAAACCTTGGGCACCCCTAGATTCAGCCCATGGATTGAAAATACCATTTGCAAGTGGTTTTGAAGTGATTAACAGCTGTGAACAGCTGTTTGTGTCACACCCCCAAAATCCACACGCGGAGTACCACCGCTTGGAGGCGTGACATGACCAGGATCAAGCCATCAATCATATTAAACATAGCATATAATACAAAGTAGATAGAGTAATTCATCACGACATGATTGATGTTCAAAAACCAACTTTGTTTAAGTAGCGGAAGCATAATAATGAAAACCCAAAATATGTTATAAGTTCAACTATCGTTCACGATCCGTATCCCACAACGACCTGCTCCTCCCTGTGCAAGCTCCATAATGTACCTAAGGTCCTGCAAGGCATGCAGCAGAGAGTCAACAACTAGTTGAGCGAGTTCACGGAAAGTAAGTTCAGTAATAGTAATTATATGAGTCGTATTATGTTCGTTCATTGTTCATGTATAGTATTGGTTTCCATCGCGGGCCCTTTCGGCATGTATGCGAAGATTTGGGTTAATACTCCCAAATATCCTAGACTAGGTATATTTGTATCGCTGGCCACCCTGGCATGTGTGCGAAGTTCTAATATGTATAGTTCGCAGCCTTCCTGAGGCATGTGTGCGAAGATCAGTCATAATTATCGCAGCCAACCCTTGGCGTGTGTGCGAAGATCAGTTCAAGTAGGTATACTAGTCTAGCCATATCTTATCATTTACCATCCTCACCCTGAGGACTATATCATCAGGTTCCGTTAACTATGTACGCATGAATTAATCATCCAATCCCATTCCCACCCTGGGAACCCCATGCCTTGGTTGTGTGAACTCACCTTGGGTTGCTCGGCAGATACACAAAGAAGAGGGTTCTTGAACTAACAGTGGTCAACCACGTCCTAACAGGGTTACCATACAAGTCAGGTTCGTATATAGCACGTATGTTCTACACGTATTGTATCAAGTATGATCATGGCAAATCACATAAACGTATCATAACATAACAGTCTCAACTTGTGCGACTCGGATGGTTGGGCCATTGAGCTTGTGCGAGCCCAACCATCTTGTGTGATCTAAGTGTTTAAGCCCAACTAACCCCGGCCCAACGTATAAGTGAACCGTTTAACCTATCCGGCCCAAACAAATAACATAAGTGGCTTGTGCGATTCATACGGGTTGTGCGATTAGGATTGGGCTTGAGGCCCAATCGGTTAAACAAGCATTATATAACATGTACAATCCGGTAACCCTTGTGCGAGTGAACTGGGTTGTGCGATTAAGATTAGCCCAGCCCAGTAATTAGCATGCGGCCCAACAGTTAAGAAATTTACATAAAGATCTCGGCCCAGCAACAAAACAGTCAACTTGTGCGATCAGGGGATCTTGTGCGATCAATACACCTTGTGCGACCGGATGACTTGTGTGATCGGATCAGCTTTGTGCGAATGGACCTCTTGTACGATCAAGAGGTCTTGTGCGATTGATCTTATCATTCCGGAAATTAAGCAATCGGTTACAACTAATAACAGTTTCCAATTTTACCTCAATCAATCAACATAATTATCCAAACATATGATTAATCTAATATCGATCAAACAAGGAATTCTATTTCAAATTCCTATGAACCCTATGTGATTATAACATGAACAATATTCAAAACCCTTAACAATTCATATGCACACGTATCATATCAACATACAATCTTGATCATCTAGCAACACTACAATTATTAGCTATAGCAACCATAATCACATCACAGCCGACAAGCATTCGGTTTAAGTCATCAACATCATCATACGATTACTAACCTATTCATATGAACATTAAATCAATCATACACATGTGGCCGATTTACAAGAACACTATTAACTAATATCATGAGCAACCATGTTAACAAGACTCCTCGGTTATCAAGTAAAATCGCTAATAACATCAATCATACAATCAACAACATTAATCACTAACCGGATTGAGAGGAGAAAGGGGAATCGGCCAAGTCAAGAGCTTCGAGAGGGAGAGAGTTGTGGCTGCCGTCGAGTTTGAGAGGAGAGAATGAGAGTAGGGTTTCTTTGTGTGAGAGGTGATTGTAACAATTGAGGGTACATGAGTGTTTACACGTTTAAGAGGGGTGGGCCGGCCCATCACGGGCTGCCCTGTTGGTCCGAGTACAAAACAGTGCGGCCCAACATGGGCTTGTGCGACCGGGTGCCTTCTTGTGTGATCGGTTTATGGTGTGTGGTTCGGGTTTCATTCAAACATGTAAAATGCACATCACGTATAACATAATCACATAATCATTCAATTAATAACGTTCTCATAACCACGTATCGTTACACAAAGTAGGTCTAAAGTTCGAGTTGTCACATTATCCCCAACTAAAAAGAAATTTCGTCCCGAAATTTGGTACGCACTAACTGAGGAAGCTAGGTAGGTACAATCGTTCGTTCACTGATTTTGCTGGGGTGTCACATCCTCCCCCCGTTGATCTGGAATTTCGTCCCGAAATTCCGCAGTAGTAGCTTCAGCCTCAGTAGTGGTTGCATTGGTTTCGAATAACTGGGGGTACTTTTCTGTCATCCTGTCTTCGCGTTCCCAGGTGTACTCTGGGCCACGTTTGGAGTTCCAACGTACTTGAACAAGAGGGATTCTCTTGTTTTTGAGGACCTTCACATCCCGGTCCGTGATTTCAACTGGCTCCTCGACGAACTGCAACCGCTCGTCGATAGTAAGTTCTTTGAAAGGAATGATAAGGGTCTCATCTGATAGGCACTTCTTCAGATTCGACACATGAAAAACATTGTGAACTGCCCCGAGTTCAGCTGGTAGGTTCAATCTGTAGGCTACCTTGCCGATTTTCTCAATGATCTCGAATGGTCCGACATACCGCGGATTTAGTTTGCCCCGTTTGCCAAAACGAACCACACCCTTCCAGGGTGAGACTTTAAGTAAAACCCGGTCCCCGTCCTGAAATTCCAAAGGCTTTCTACGCTTATCCGCGTAGGCTTTCTGACGGTCGCGTGCTGCCGCCATGCGTTGTCGTATCTGTGCAATCTTTTCTGTGGCGTCCACTACAATCTCTGGACCCGTGATCTGACTATCCCCCACCTCTGCCCAACAGAGAGGTGACCGGCATTTACGTCCGTACAATGCCTCGAATGGAGCGGCTTGTATGCTGGTGTGATAACTATTATTGTATGAGAACTCCACCAAAGGGAGGTGCTTTTCCCAGCCGTTGCCGAAATCGATAACGCATGCCCGAAGCATGTCTTCAAGAGTTTGAATCGTTCGCTCAGACTGCCCATCCGTCTGAGGATGATATGCTGTGCTCATGTCTAATCGTGAGCCGAAAGATTTGTGCATTGCTTGCCATAGCTCTGACGTGAATCGTGCATCCCGATCCGAAATGATGGAGGTGGGCACCCCGTGCCTCGAAACAACTTCTTTAAGGTAGATGTCTGCGAGAGTGGAGAACTTATCCGTTTCCTTTATAGCGAGGAAGTGCGCAGACTTGGTGAGTCGATCCACGATCACCCATATGGTATCATTCCCACGCTGGGATCTAGGTAAGCCTGTAACAAAATCCATGGAAATTTCTTCCCATTTCCATTGAGGTATCGTGGGTTGCTGAAGTAGGCCCGCTGGTTTCTGATATTCAACCTTGACTCTCGCACAGGTCAAGCACTTGCTGACATAAGTAGCTATGTGGGCCTTCATGCTAGGCCACCAATAAGTAGTTCTGATGTCGTGGTACATTTTGTCCGACCCTGGATGTACCGAGTAACGAGACTTGTGAGCTTCATCCATTACTAGCTCGCGTAAACTGCCATAAAGTGGAACCCAAATACGCCCTGTTACATTGTAGGCACCGTCTGCCTTCTGTTCCATTCGTAGTCGTGAGCCACGTAAGGCTTCAGCTTTGACATTTTCAGGTTTCAATGCTTCTACCTGAGCATTTCGTATCTGTGCTGGAAGGCTAGACTGAATCGTAAGTTGTAGCGCTCGCACGCGCCGTGGTAGAGTATCTTTCCAACTGAGTGCGTCAGCCACAACATTGGCTTTGCCTGGATGGTACTTGATAGCGCATTCGTAATCGTTCAGTAGTTCAACCCATCGTCGTTGACGCATGTTCAATTCCTTTTGCTTAAGAATATGCTCGAGACTCCTGTGATCGGTGTAAATCGTGCACCTGGTACCGTACAGGTAGTGTCGCCATATCTTAAGCGCGAAAACAACAGCTCCCAGCTCTAAATCGTGCATTGTGTAGTTCCGTTCGTGAATCTTAAGTTGGCGCGAGGCGTAAGCAATAACCTTATCGCGCTGCATTAACACACATCCAAGTCCCCGAATGGATGCATCACAATAAACCACGAAGTCATCTGTGCCCTCTGGCAAAGAGAGGATAGTTGCACTGCAAAGTCTATCCTTTAAGTGCTGAAAAGCAGTTTCCTGAGGCTCTCCCCAGCGATAGGTGACACCCTTCTGTGTCAGTAACGTAAGCGGCTGAGCAATCTTTGAAGAGTCTTTAATAAACCGTCTGTAGTAACCCGCCAAACCTAAGAATTGGCGTATTTCCGTTGGCGTACGTGGTGCAGGCCAATTCCTGATTGAGTCTACCTTGGATGGATCGACATGGATCCCATCCTTGTTCACTACGTGGCCTAAGAAGTGGACTTCACGAAGCCAGAAGTCGCATTTCGAAAACTTAGCGTACAGCTGTTCCTTTCGTAGGAGTTCCAAAATAAGGCGTAGGTGCTGCTCGTGTTCCTCCTGACTCTTGGAGTAGATCAGAATGTCATCGATCAAGACAATGACGAACTTGTCAAGATAGGGTTTGCACACCCTGTTCATAAGGTCCATAAATACGGCAGGCGCATTCGTTAACCCGAACGGCATGACAAGAAACTCGTAGTAGCCGTAGCGAGTTCTGAATGCTGTTTTGGAGACGTCCTCATCCCGGACTCTCAGCTGATGATACCCTGACCTTAAGTCTATCTTGGAGTAGTAACACGACCCTTGCAACTGGTCGAATAAGTCATCTATGCGCGGAAGCGGATAACGGTTCTTCACCGTTACCTTGTTGAGTTCACGGTAGTCGATGCACATTCTGAAGGTACCATCCTTCTTTTTCACGAAAAGTACTGGAGCTCCCCAAGGCGAAGAGCTTGGACGAATGAAGCCCTTTTCCAAGAGCTCTTGTAGCTGCTTTGACAGTTCTTGTAATTCTGATGGAGCTAGACGATATGGTGCGCGAGCTATGGGTGCTGCTCCTGGAGCGAGCTCGATTTGAAATTCGACTTGGCGATGTGGCGGTAAACCAGGTAAATCCTCAGGAAACACCTGAGGGAAGTCACGAACAATTGGAATATCCTCCAATTTCTTTTCCTTCACTGATGCGTCTGTAACGAGTGCCAAGATTGCGGTGTGACCCTTCCGCAAACATTTCTGAGCCTTCAAGAAAGAGATGATGCCAACCACAGCACCACTCTTGTCACCTTGAACTTCGAGGGGTTCTTGACCAGAACGTGGAATACGAATGATCTTCTCACTGCATAAGATCTCTGCCTGATGTTGGGACAACCAATCCATCCCTATGACGACGTCGAAGCTTCCCAAGACCATGGGAATAAGGTCGATGGAGAATGTTTGACCGGCTAAGACGATACTACAACCCCTGACTATCTGTGTGGCTTCTAAACTCTTACCATTAGCTAGTTCTACGACGTGTTTGGTGTTTAAGGGTGTTGATGTACGTTTTAACAATTTACTAGCTTTCACAGAAATATAACTTGTATCCGCACCCGAATCAAATAAAACAGTAACATAAATATCGTCGAGGAGAAACTTACCCATAACTACGTTGGGATCGTTCACTGCGTTACCTCGACCTAGCACAAAAGCGCGTCCCCTTGCCTCGTTGCCGTTGTTGTTGTTGTTGTTCCCACCGTTGTTATGCCCGTTGCCCTGGTTATTGTTGTTGTTGCGGTTCTGGTGCTGGTTCAACTGAGGACAATCGCGTTTGTAATGACCTTCTGCCCCACACTGGAAACATCCCCGGTTTCCACGCTGTGGTTGCTGCTGCTGTGGGTTTTGAGGAACCGGTGGCGGAAGTTGCTGATTCTGGTTCGCAGGTCGTGAGCTCCTGCAATCTTTGGCTTCGTGCCCTAACTTGAGACATCTCTGACAACGTTCTTTGCGACACCTTCCACTGTGGTGCCTGTTACACTTGTTGCATAGTGGGTGAACTCCCCGGTATCCACCCTGCCCCTGACTGCCAGATGATTGCTGACTCGAATTCTGGTAGTCATTCGTCCTGCGCTGCTGTGCTTGAGACTGAACGAAAACTGATCCCCTGCTGGAATCCCAATCCCATTTCCGTTTGTTGTCGTTGGGTGTAGCAGAAGTAGCAGCTGGAGTAGTAGTTGCACTGACGCGTTTGGGCAGCTTGTTCTGTTCTACTGCCTGATTTGTGAGTCGATGGGCAAGACGCTGGATGTCTTGGATGTTGTCGAGGTTTGCCGATGTAACATGGCTCTGGATCTCTGGCGCAAGTCCCTTGAGATACAACTCAATGCGCTTCACTGGAGGGTCCACCATAGTTGGACACAGAATGGCCAGTTCGTTTGACCGTTTCGTATAGGCTTCAATCTCTGACCCCGTCATTTTCAAGTGATAGAGCTCGTTCTCCAACTTGTGGATGTCGTCACGCGTGCAGTATTCCCTCTTAATGAGTTCCTTAAAGTCGTTCCAGGGTGTGGCGTTAGCAGCTGCCAACCCTAAGATCTGAACTTGGGCGTTCCACCAAGTTAGTGCTACTCCTTCTAGCGTGCCTGTGGCGTATTTCACCCTGCGAGCCTCAGGGCATTCACACATCTCGAACACTGACTCCAGCTTCTCAAACCAGTGGAGGAGTCCCACTGCCCCCTCTGTGCCGCTGAAAGTGCTTGGATGACAGTCCATGAAGTTCTTAAAGGTGCAAACTTGCTGCTGCGCTGGTTGACCTATTGTGTACGAATAGGGCAAAGTTTAAATACGAGGGCTAGTTTAGGAGTGTAGGATCTAAAGATCCTAGTGTAAGCTATGACTACAGGATATACTACCTGCTTGAGCAGCTGCAAGTGCCGCAGCAACTTGAGCTTGAACGAGAGCCTCTAGCTGGGCTTGAGTCATGTTAATTCGTCCAGATATGATCTTCATAGTAAAAGTAACGTAAGTGAGAATGGTTCGCGAGTAGGGCGATGACAGAAAAGTGTAAGCACGTAGGTATTCTCATGTAATAAATTCATGTGTATCTAATCGTAATGCGAGCAAAGTTCTATATAGTTCTAGCATGCAGGCAATAAACATAAACCTTATTACCTAGGATGTCGAGTCTTGCACGTGGAGCGAAGCGTCGTTGTGGATCGTTGAGAGCACTGTTCTGGTTATAGTCTGGTTTTAATAAAAACGTTTTCCCATATTAAAACCAAGTTCTCTATAACCAATGGCTCTGATACCAATCTGTCACACCCCCAAAATCCACACGCGGAGTACCACCGCTTGGAGGCGTGACATGACCAGGATCAAGCCATCAATCATATTAAACATAGCATATAATACAAAGTAGATAGAGTAATTCATCACGACATGATTGATGTTCAAAAACCAACTTTGTTTAAGTAGCGGAAGCATAATAATGAAAACCCAAAATATGTTATAAGTTCAACTATCGTTCACGATCCGTATCCCACAACGACCTGCTCCTCCCTGTGCAAGCTCCATAATGTACCTAAGGTCCTGCAAGGCATGCAGCAGAGAGTCAACAACTAGTTGAGCGAGTTCACGGAAAGTAAGTTCAGTAATAGTAATTATATGAGTCGTATTATGTTCGTTCATTGTTCATGTATAGTATTGGTTTCCATCGCGGGCCCTTTCGGCATGTATGCGAAGATTTGGGTTAATACTCCCAAATATCCTAGACTAGGTATATTTGTATCGCTGGCCACCCTGGCATGTGTGCGAAGTTCTAATATGTATAGTTCGCAGCCTTCCTGAGGCATGTGTGCGAAGATCAGTCATAATTATCGCAGCCAACCCTTGGCGTGTGTGCGAAGATCAGTTCAAGTAGGTATACTAGTCTAGCCATATCTTATCATTTACCATCCTCACCCTGAGGACTATATCATCAGGTTCCGTTAACTATGTACGCACGAATTAATCATCCAATCCCATTCCCACCCTGGGAACCCCATGCCTTGGCTGTGTGAACTCACCTTGGGTTGCTCGGCAGATACACAAAGAAGAGGGTTCTTGAACTAACAGTGGTCAACCACGTCCTAACAGGGTTACCATACAAGTCAGGTTCGTATATAGCACGTATGTTCTACACGTATTGTATCAAGTATGATCATGGCAAATCACATAAACGTATCATAACATAACAGTCTCAACTTGTGCGACTCGGATGGTTGGGCCATTGAGCTTGTGCGAGCCCAACCATCTTGTGTGATCTAAGTGTTTAAGCCCAACTAACCCCGGCCCAACGTATAAGTGAACCGTTTAACCTATCCGGCCCAAACAAATAACATAAGTGGCTTGTGCGATTCATACGGGTTGTGCGATTAGGATTGGGCTTGAGGCCCAATCGGTTAAACAAGCATTATATAACATGTACAATCCGGTAACCCTTGTGCGAGTGAACTGGGTTGTGCGATTAAGATTAGCCCAGCCCAGTAATTAGCATGCGGCCCAACAGTTAAGAAATTTACATAAAGATCTCGGCCCAGCAACAAAACAGTCAACTTGTGCGATCAGGGGATCTTGTGCGATCAATACACCTTGTGCGACCGGATGACTTGTGTGATCGGATCAGCTTTGTGCGAATGGACCTCTTGTACGATCAAGAGGTCTTGTGCGATTGATCTTATCATTCCGGAAATTAAGCAATCGGTTACAACTAATAACAGTTTCCAATTTTACCTCAATCAATCAACATAATTATCCAAACATATGATTAATCTAATATCGATCAAACAAGGAATTCTATTTCAAATTCCTATGAACCCTATGTGATTATAACATGAACAATATTCAAAACCTTTAACAATTCATATGCACACGTATCATATCAACATACAATCTTGATCATCTAGCAACACTACAATTATTAGCTATAGCAACCATAATCACATCACAGCCGACAAGCATTCGGTTTAAGTCATCAACATCATCATACGATTACTAACCTATTCATATGAACATTAAATCAATCATACACATGTGGCCGATTTACAAGAACACTATTAACTAATATCATGAGCAACCATGTTAACAAGGCTCCTCGGTTATCAAGTAAAATCGCTAATAACATCAATCATACAATCAATAACATTAATAACTAACCGGATTGAGAGGAGAAAGGGGAATCGGCCAAGTCAAGAGCTTCGAGAGGGAGAGAGTTGTGGCTGCCGTCAAGTTTGAGAGGAGAGAATGAGAGTAGGGTTTCTTTGTGTGAGAGGTGATTGTAACAATTGAGGGTACATGAGTGTTTACACGTTTAAGAGGGGTGGGCCGGCCCATCACGGGCTGCCCTATTGGTCCGAGTACAAAACAGTACGGCCCAACATGGGCTTGTGCGACCGGGTGCCTTCTTGTGCGATCGGTTTATGGTGTGTGGTTCGGGTTTCATTCAAACATGTAAAATGCACATCACGTATAACATAATCACATAATCATTCAATTAATAACGTTCTCATAACCACGTATCGTTACACAAAGTAGGTCTAAAGTTCGAGTTGTCACAGTTTGCAACAAAAATGCAGGTCTGGGGAGGCCACGCGGCCCGCATCAGGATACACACAAACTCAGGCGGGCCGCCTGGGCTTGTCTGATCAGCACAAACTTTAAGAAATGACAGTTTTAGCCCCTGCATGCTTTTAAGTCCCTTTTCGACACGTTTAAGGCCCGTTAAGCCAACATTAAGGCCCTAAAATGATGCCGGATGTCGGTTCGTTTGGTCGTACGATCGCGATGTTCGCTTAATTATGACAGAATGCGCATAAGCGCGAAAGACAACCCAAATTGCGCGACGAATGGATTTTTTTATGCCAAACACTAAAATAAAATATTTTAATGCATACATAAATTTTTGGAAGTCCGGAAGTATTCAGAACGTAAAATATGCGCCAAAATGCAAACTTATGCACTTTTTGACGCTTTTAGTCCCTGAATGAGCATAAAGTTTATTTTTGCGCACCAAACACCTCAAAGCCTATTTCTAAGCTATGTAAAGGATATTTAGGGCATATTTAACTTATGATCAAGTTCCAGAAGGTCTGTTACAGTACAAATTGACATACTTTCGCAGTTTGTCGAATTTAGTCCCTGTAAGCAAATAAACTTGATTTCGGCATACCAAACCTTCCAAAAACTTATTTCTAAGTTATGTAAAGGTTATTTAAGGTATGTTAAGCCTATGTCACTATTCCGGAGTGTTTATTGCATTAAACTGGTTATATTTACGCATCAGATCGTGTATAACCTTCCAAAAAGCGATTTAAAGCCCGAAATCGAACAAGAATTGATATGTGCAAACGATACACATATTTTTACAAATCCCAAGTATGAAATGCAAAATTTCATTGGTTTGGAATTTGTTTGACGGTCACAGTGACACGGGTGTCACAGTCTCCCCTACTTTAGGAAATTTCGTCCCGAAATTTATTCGTAGGAGTCTATCTGTGACTTTGTGTCAAAAAGCCACCAAAGATATGCAAGGCAATATCCTGTTATTTCCTTAACAGAGACTTTTCAGAAATGGAAATGAAGGAAAAATCAGGGATATTCATTTCCTTTCGAGGGAAAATTTTCAGAAATGAAAAATGCACAGAATGAGTCATTCTCCTTAATGAGTATCCTTTAGAAACGAAAATGCACGGAATGAGTCATTTTCCTTAATGAGTATCCTTTAGAAACGAAAATGCACGGAATTAGTCATTTTCCTTAATGGGTATCCTTTAGAAATGAAAATGCACGGAATGAGTCATTTTCCTTAATGGGTATCCTTTAGAAACGAAAATGCACGGAATGAGTCATTTTCCACAATTTCTTCAGAAATGAAAATGAACGGAATGAGTCATTTTCCACAATTTCTTCAGAAACGAAAATGAACGGAATGAGTCATTTTCTACAATTTCTTCAGATACGAAAATGAACGGAATGAGTCATTTTCCACAATTTCTTCAGAAACGAAAATGAACGGAATGAGTCACTTTCCACAATTTCTTCAGAAACGAAAATGAACGGAATGAGTCATTTTCCACAATTTCTTCAGAAATGAAAATGAACGGAATGAGTCATTTTCCACAATTTCTTCAGAAACGAAAATGAACGGAATGAGTCATTTTCTACAATTTCTTCAGATACGAAAATGAACGGAATGAGTCATTTTCCATAATTTCTTCAGAAACGAAAATGAACGGAATGAGTCATTTTTTACAATTTCTTCAGAAACGAAAATGAACGGAATGAGTCATTTTCTACAATTTCTTCAGATACGAAAATGAACGGAATGAGTCATTTTCCACAGTTTCTTCAGAAACGAAAATGAACAGGGTTAACTCTAGATACACGACAAAACTTGCTGTGGTTTCTGTGCACTAAATTCCATAATTATGTATGCATCCATAATTACGTAATTCCTTGCACAGTCCGCACAGTGCATTTCATAATGTGTAGGGGAAGAAAATCAAACCTGTGATGAGTGTGGCTAGACTACCATAGGGTCCTTTTAATTAGATCGACAAATGATCACTTTGATTTGACCACGAAGGAGTCTTTTCAACTATATCATCACATGATATTCCTAACCAGATTTTTGGATCAATCTGCTTAACTAGACCACTCAAGGGGTCTAATTTATGGAATAGTATTTCATAAACCAAGGTAATTAACTACAACTTAGAAGTCCATTAAGGATTTAAGGTAGTACCTTTGGATATCCTACTATGAATCCCTTATATGAAGATATGGAAGATTCTATGAGGATTTGGATAACGAATATCCAGAGTATTCAAAAACACAAAAATGCATAAAAGAAAACACAAAGTGCATAAACACATAATCATATAATTGATTAACTTGACCTTTAATTTGTTATCTTTGGACACGAACATTTAAAGCACACCAGGAATCCAATCCGTGGATTTCATTTGGCACTTTAATCATTTTCAAGAATCTATCTATGAAGATAGGAAAATCTTAATAGGAATTCGGCTTTGTCCTTATTGAATTGTAATGTACGTATTGAATCATACAAAGAATTCAATTAAGGGCTCCGATGAACGGTTCCCATCCATAAGGATCTAATTATGAGGATAGAAAGATCCTACATGGATTTTGGAGTTTGTGTAACGAGAGGTGTTCCGACACCTTGCACTAGGCGTGCTTAAGTCGATACACAAGGTAGAAAGTTCATGAGGTTGAGGCGCTAGATATGCCAAGGCGACATATGAAGCAGAATTTTGAAGGTTGAGCAGCAGCAGGATTGGTAACAACTTTGCTTTGGATTGCAAAGCGGCACATGTTAACCAAATGTCCCCATCGTCCACCGTGGGTACATTTGAAACAGGGTATTCGATCCGGATGATGACGACCACATTGATTGCACCAAGGAGCAGTTCCCTTATACGGCTTCATCCCTGAGGCGAGTCATGGTGATAGCTAAAACAACGGTCCTCTGGAGTACGACGCCTATTTGCTGGGTAATTGCAGCAACTTGTTTGAACATTTGAGCGTTGTTGCGATGAAGAGGCATCTTGAAGACAATGGAAGGCATAGGAGGAAACAAGAGAAAGATAACCAAAAGAGAATGACAACGCAAGAAGATTGTGACCATTTGTTTGTTACCAAAGGCAAACAAATGAGACAGTGACTAATCAAAGTAAGCGGGTCAATATAATGTATCGCGAAGACATGCTCGCCTATAAGTGGACACTCACCCCAAGAGTTCCCAGGTAAGAGTGACTGGTCTGATACTGCGGATTTGTACAAACACTCTAGCCTTAGATAGAAGACCCATGGTACAGGCACCCACTCTTCCAGTTTGCACGTGTTCACATTATTTAGACACAAACTTTGACGAGTTTGAAAACTCAAAAGGCACTTAAGCCAAATACGAGTCAAACTGGAAGGGTTCAAAACCTTATAATAAATCATCCTAGAACAGATGAGTAGTTTTCAAGGTAGATCAAATTTATGTTCTTATTGTGGTTGTCACTTAAGGATAAGTGACGGTATTGTTTTATGACTAAATGCAAGTAAACTCGCGTTAGGGTCCTAGGAAGGTTATAGACTAGGTCAAAGCATTACTAATAACCTAATTCCCTATAACCATTGGCTCTGATACCAACTTTTCTGTCACACCCCGACCACGTAAAACAACAAAACATGGCGGAAACGTCGGGGAGTGTTGTAACAGAATCATTGTTTCACAACCATGGATTAAACAAATTTCGTTTTATTGAATTAAATGAGTTACAATGTCTTAACAATAAAGAAACACAGCAAAAATTAATTAGTCTTGCATCTTTTAATGTCACTAAGGCCTCGTCCAATCCTATGTGAGCATGCATCAATATCATCATCAATAGTCATCAACTATAGCACCTGAAACACATGTGAAAATACATCAGCATAAAAATGCCGGCGAGTAAATAGGTTTTATGAAAAATAGGATTCATGACCTAGGTTTTAGAAAATGTTTAACAAAAACTTGTCATGAATCCAGTTTAAGTGTTTGCTTTTATAAAATGTTTGAAAATCGATGATAGATATGTATAGTTAAAAAGAATGATGTAAGGTTAAATGAATAACCAAGTAAAAATGAGTTTGTATAAAACAAACTGTCTTGTAAAACAATGTCTTGTGAAAAAATATGTTATTTGTGTAAATATGTATAAATCCAAATGAATGATTCAAATAACGCTACGCCATGTAATATAATACAAGCACTTATATATAGGAAGTACCAGCGGCGTATCCACCATGCTTGTATCACACTACACACGTCTCGTTACTCAAATCACTTACCCACATAAACCACCAATGTAAATTGCCCATGTCTAAACCGTTGTCAAATGTTAATCAAGTAATGTGTAAACATAATGTCATGTATGGCAAGTGAAATATGTAACAACCAAACCATAAGTAAGAATGCACAAACAATGTACTAAGTATGCGACGGATGGACATACATAGCATGATACAAAGTATAAGATGTCTTGTAAAATGATGTACTAAGTATGCACACAATGTGCATACATAGCATGTGATGTGAAATGTACTAAGTATGATTAACATACATAGCATGTGATGTAAAATGTACTAAGTATGATGAACATACATAGCATGAAATGTAAAATGTACTAAGTATGATGAACATACATAGCATGAAATGTTATGTAAAACGATGTACTAAGTATGCACACAATGGGCATACATAGCTAAAACATAATAAAATCATGGTGTACTAGTGAACATAGCAAGTATATGATATAAAAGCATGAAATCATGAAAGTAACAAGTAGGCACATGTGTTTCACCCCAAAATGTTTGGAAAACAGTAAAAGAGGGGACTATGTACTCACTTGAGATTTCTTAGAAGTCCTAGGATAACCACCAAGCAATGCAAGAAGATCACGGAATCAAACGGCACCTAGTATAGGTAACTACATTAATAACCGGACCTAACTCGGAAGATCGGATAGTACGAGGGTTCGTAAACCAAATAAGTGTGGGAACTTATGTAGTATGGTTTAACAAAGCCTACATACTAAAACGAAACCTATCCTAAGTGCTTACGACCCATTACGACCCGTTTAGCTAGCTTACGCTACTTTAACGCGTCGTTCGCGTAAAACGCGTTCGGAAAGCCTAACTAGTCCTGTGACAAGCAAGATATGCCTTAACATGTTTAATATGGTTGCCAAAACAGCTTATATGTCAAAAGTTACGTTACATAGGCTTAAAATGAATTTTAGCGCAAAAAGGGCATTTTGGTAATTTACCTAAGGCATAAGAACTACTTATCATACAACTACTTAAATGACGTGACCATAAGGTATAACCTCGGAAGGTTATTCCCTATACAACTATGGTCACCTAAAGTGTTTGGTCGGATCCTAACAATCGACCAAATGGGTCGGGTTCGAAAGTATAAGCGATTGATTAGATCGCTTCCCTTTACGACCCTAAACAAGCACAATTCTAAAAGCGACGAGCTAAACATGCTAGAACATGTTTAGTAATGTTAGAAAACAGGTTTGGTATCAAAACAAACGGTTTTGATACCCTAGAGTAGTTTGGTTACAAAATACGCGAGGAAACGCATTTTGGCCGAAACTACGACTCGTCACTGAGTCTAGATAACGTGGTAATCAGTGGGTATAGTCACTAGGGACTATAACCATCGTGATTACACTCACGTTATGAAGCTCAAACGAACTTCGCGTTGACCACAAACTGGTCAATGAAAAACGCGAAAGAATACTTACAGAAGGTCCCCGCAAGATTGATTTTCCAAGTATTCTCAGGTATGAGGTGATGAAACACCCCAACTTAGAGAAATCTCAGAAATCAAGTGGGGAAAGAATGAAGTGGGTTGGGTTTATATAGGCATGGCACAACCGTTAGGATCGTTCTTCGCGAAACGTGCTTCGATCTCGGCCGTACACATGGGCCCATTGTTTTGGGAAACCTTGGGCACCCCTAGATTCAGCCATGGATTGAAAATACCATTTGCAAGTTGTTTTGAAGTGATTAACAGCTGTGAACAGCTGTTTGCAACAAAAATGCAGGTCTGGGGAGGCCACGCGGCCCGCATCAGGATACACACAAACTCAGGCGGACCGCCTGGGCTTGTCTGATCAGCACAAACTTTCAGAAATGACAGTTTTAGCCC
Organism: Helianthus annuus; assembly: GCF_002127325.2. Taxonomy (NCBI): domain Eukaryota; kingdom Viridiplantae; phylum Streptophyta; class Magnoliopsida; order Asterales; family Asteraceae; genus Helianthus; species Helianthus annuus. Next base: position 68,830,170 of record NC_035434.2, on the reverse strand, counting down.
CTGCATGCTTTTAAGTCCATTTTCAACACGTTTAAGGCCCATTAAGCCAACATTAAGGCCCTAAAATGATGCCTATGAGGGACATGAAACATGCTCAAAAATATGCCGGATGTCGGTTCGTTTGGTCGTACGATCGCGATGTTCGCTTAATTACGATAGAATGCGCATAAGCGCGAAAGACGATCGAAATTGCGCGACGAATGGATTTTTTTATGCCAAACACTAAAATAAAATATTTTAATGCTTACTTAAATATTTGGAAGTTCGGAAGTATTCAGAACGTAAAATATGCGCCAAAATGCAAACTTATGCACTTTTTGACGCTTTTAGTCCCTGAATGAGCATAAAGTTTATTTTTGCGCACCAAACACCTCAAAGCCTATTTCTAAGCTATGTAAAGGATATTTAGGGCATATTTAACTTATGATCAAGTTCCGGAAGGTCTGTTACAGTACAAATTGACATACTTTCGCAGTTTGTCGAATTTAGTCCCTGTAAGCGAATAAACTTGATTTCGGCATACCAAACCTTCCAAAAACTTATTTCTAAGTTATGTAAAGGTTATTTAAGGTATGTAAGCCTATGTCACTATTCGGGAGTGTTTATTGCATTAAACTGGTTATATTTACGCATCAGATCGCGTATAACCTTCCAGAAAGCGATTTAAAGCCCGAAATCGAACAAGAATTGATATGTGCAAACGATACACATATTTTTACAAATCCCAAGTATGAAATGCAAAATTTCATTGGTTTGGAATTTGTTTTATGGTCACAGTGACACGGGTGTCACACAGGACTACTTAGGCGGTTCGAACGCGTTTTACGTGAACGACGCGTTAAAGTAGCATAAGCTACCTAAACGGGTCGCAATGGGTCGTAAGCACTTAGGTTAGGTTTCCATTTAGTATGTAGGATTTGTTAAACCATATCATATGAGTTCCAATACTCATTTGGTTTACGAAACCTCATTCTATCCGATCTTCCGACTTAGGTCCGGTTTATTAATATAGTTACCTATAGTAGGTGCCGTTCGATTTCCGTGATCCCTCTAGCATTGCTTGGTTGTTATTCAAGACTTCTAAGCATTCTTAGGTGAGTACATAGTCCCCTCTTTTACTGTTTTCAAACATTTTGGGGTGAAACACATGTGCCTACTTGTTACTTTCGTGTTTTTTGTGCTTTCATAATTCATTAGTACACATATAGTAAATGATTTCATTATGTTTTGCTATGTATATTCACTTAGCATGCTAGCACATTGATTTTCATATATTACTTTTGTTGCATATGTTCACTCAGCATATAGAGACATTGATTTTCATTGCATTTTGTTGCATATGTTCACTCAGCATATGGACACATTATTTTACATTTCTGCTTTGTATGTTAATTTAGCATATTTAGTACATTATCTTTACTACTATATAATAGATATAAGAGAGAGAAAGTTGAAATCTCTTAAATTACTATTTTGATGCTTATAACATTCAACTTTTAAGAACTTTACAATCCCACAATCCCCTAAATACCAAAAGATTAAGAATTTAGTACTTCATTTGCATATGTTAAAGTGACCTGTTTCACTTTTCAGAAATCCTCAAACAATCCCAACCGTCCAAGTTGCACTTCTCAAATCAATGGTCAAAACTCCTGATCCGGGTCACTCATCACCAACTAATCAATACGTCCTCTAACTGCCTACATAAACAAACTCCATGTAACCTCACTCCATACCACATTCAAAACTCTTACCTTTCCTTCACACAACACCCATTCAAACTCACTTTTCTTCACTCAGTGAACACACACATTCTCTCACCAGCGACGGAGAAGAATCCTAAAGCCATGAAGAAAGTTCAGAACTGGTGATGTATTTTGATTTTAGATGATTAACTATTTTGTAAAATGTTGTTTTGTTGAACAATAATTCGGACTTCATACGCAAAACAAGCACCATATGTTAGAAACATGAAATATATCCAGAAATTACTAATTTACAAAATATTACATAACCTTTATAGTTGGAAATCAGTTTTTGAAGTTTTAAAGTTAAGTTCTTCCTTTTTCTTGATTCTAAATGGGCGGGACTTGTCTTGAATGTGTTGTGGGTATGAGCATATGTCTGAAATGTGACTCAGTAGTAGCTCCGACGACTTTACGTACGTCCTAAAACCTCATAGCCTTTGATGACAAAATTATGGTATTCAACAAGAATCAACAGATCTGATGTAAACTGAATCAGATCTTGACTTATATTACACGAAACCCTAAGAACTAACCACAATATTTCTATGAATCAACAGACTATAGATCATCTACAGATTATCTAATTGATAATCTTTTACAACAACTAAGATCAACACGATCTCAAAGCTGAAACAACAGGATGAACTTCTAACAATGATTGTTATAGAGAAAAAGTTAGGTGGATGACGGTTTTTTAGTGACTGAATTGAATCAAGGGTTACCACATATCTCTATTTATACCCGGACACAACCAGGGCCTTCAACTCTTTAGCTCCATAGTCCATTAGCCCACTTATGCACACTTCTGTCCGCAAGCCCACTTCTAAGCCCAGAAGCAGCTTGGTCCAAATCTTTTTCCGATCCAAGTGTGGTCCAAAAAACCTGATTATAACACAATACAAATAAAAGGTTTTTTTATATTTTAAAGTGTGTTGAGACTAGATGGAGAGATAGGGGATGAATGATAGGAAATAGTTTGCTGTTAAAAAAAATTTAGGAGTTTGCAAATTTAGGTTCAGAGAGAATGATAGGAGTTAGTTGAAATATGAAGGGAACGGAGGTGTGGGATAAGTTCACAAGAGATAAGCCATTCAAAAGAAAAGTTAACAAGAGAGGAGATATCTTTGAGTAGCGAGAGATTTAAAAAGGTTTGTACAGATTTACAACTTACAAGAGAGATTAGATATCCTTGGGAAGTGGGAGATTTAGTAAGTTTTGTCAAGATATTTGGTGATTCTATCAAATCTTAGACATTTCTTCCCCTATCTTTATTCTTATAATTACACTATTCTTTCCATATCACAATATTTTCTTCCTCCTTTCTATTAAATAATATTTTTTTCTACCTTTATCATTACATTTCCCCCACCCCCACCCCCACTCACAATCACTTTTAAAAAATATTAAAAAATTATAGAGGTAGTTTAAATTGTTTTTTTAATTATATTGTTCTTTAAATTTCTAAATACATAGAGAGAGGAGTATGGGACCGACCAAGAGAGTGGAAGGGGTAGTTTACCATTAACGTTTTTTTCGTTACATTTACTTCTATTATTATTACTTTTTAACTCAAAATTTGTATATACGTTATTATTATTTAAAGAGTAAACTGCCATTTTGGTTCATGTGGTTTGGTTACTTTTACCACTTTAGTCCAAAACTGAAACCTTTTGCATCTGGGTCCCTGTGGTTTCAGTTTTATTGCCATTTTGGTCCAAAAATAAAATCAGGTCACATTTGTCTTATAAAATTCTGCTATTTTGTCTTTTTTTGCAGAAGCAAAATGGTCATTTCTTTTTTATAAATAAATACCAGATTTTATAAGAAAAATATGACCTGATTTGCCTCTGAAGAAAAAGACAAAATTGCAGGATTTTATAAGACAAATATAACCTGATTTTATTTTTGGACCAAAATGGCAATAAAACTGAAACCACAGGGACCCAGATGCAAAAAGTTTGAGTTTTGGACTAAAGTGGCAAAAGTGACCAAACCTCAGGAACCAAAATGACAGTTTACTCTTATTTAAATAAAGCCATATCATAAACCAATGGGACTAAAGTATGTTACGTTAAAAAAATACATAACAATTAATTCACGTGGGGGTAAAGGGGATGGGAAAAGTGTAATTAAGAGGGAAACCTGGTGATGGGTTTGGGCTACCCGTTGTGCCATAACATTCGCAGACAGGGCCAGCCCAAGTGAGAGTGATGTTAAAGCTGCAATCAAGTATGCTCTATAAAACAGGTCGGTTTAAATAAAGGCTTTTTAAAAAACAAAGGCTTTTTCTAAATCAAGATTTTCAAACACTATGAACGGAAGGACATTGCACTTGGCTTTCAATTGTACATGTTGGCATTTTTATGCAGGTTTCAAGCACCATATGATATCAATGACATATAAACAAAGGTGTTGTGTTGATATTTATTTAGCAACGAAGCTTAAAATTAGACAATGTATGCAATAAAAGCACCATGATAAAGATACGTGTATTTTATAATTTATATATTTGCATGATTTGAGAGTTTCACTGACACAATTGGTAGACAAATGTAGCTGTGCTTCGTAAGTCCATCTTCAATAATTGTCTTTCCGGAGAAAGATTCTCATTAAACAAAACAACCCGAAGGACAGTACCCGAAGCAAGATGCTAAAGGCAATCGGAGAACAGAACAAAAGGCCAAACAACAAGACTAAAAAAATAGTTCCCATCATTCGGTGGAGTGGCAAGGCAATGAAGATAAGATCGAGGCCTCCTTTGGAGGTCGCATAGATAGATCACATCGATAAATACAACTCATATACGTACTATACAATATATCACGAGATGATTAATAAATTAACAGAAAACGAGTATTGCGTTGTAAATTGTCATTCCCGCCGCATCGCGCGGGTTCCCTACTAGTTTTCATATAACATGCTTACACTTGGTATAACATTTGATTTGTTTAACGAGACTAATACATTCATTAACACCGATCATGCCGCTCGGTAGTAGGTAGTGGTACCATAGGAATTGACAACTCCCATTCCTGAAATCCTAGGTTTGTTTGGGTGGAAGGAATGACCGAATCCGAATTCTTTTTTGGTAGACCTTTGACATTGTTCTAGGGTTTATCCTACAGTCTCAAGGCTTGGATGTAGACGTTAGAACATTACCGCATAGATATTTGTATCAGTAAAGCATGCATTTATTTTACAAAACATAACCTTTGATTATAATTTATCAAATACATTGTTTTGTACATTTTTTTCATATAGGGTTGAGTAAACACTTTTATTTAGTAAATGCTTTTATTCACTATACATTACATTTGGTTATACATGAACATTTTTACATTGGTGGTTTGTTTGGTATGTGATTTAAATAACGATGCGTGTGTAATATGATAAAAGCATGGTGGATACGCCGCTGGTACTTCCTATATATAAGTGCTTTTATGGTATTACATATCGTAGCGTTATTTAAACCATTTCAATTTAGACATATTACATTTTACACAGATAGCATATTTTCACATAAACATCGTTTTACAAACAACATATTTTATACAAACTCATTTTTACTTGGTTATTATTTATCTATGCATCTTTCTTTTATATCATCTGATTTCTTATTATTTTTTGTATGATTTATAAAAGAAAACATTTTACAAGATTCATGACTAACTTTTGTTAAACATTTTCTTTAAACTTAAAAGTCGTGAATCCTAATTTAATAAAACCTATGTATCTCACAGGCATTTTTATGCTGACGTACCTATTTTAACATGTGTTTTCAGGAGCTGATGCATAGGATTGATCAAGATACACTTAGGCGGACTTGGGCCTTAGTGACAATAAAAGATGCAAGACTAGTTAATTATGTTATGTTTCTTTGTTTTTAAGACATTGTAATCTCTTTTAATTCAATAAAACAAAACTTCAATTTCCATGTGTTATGAAACAATGATTCTGTTGCAACACTCCCCGACGATTCCGCCGTGATTTGTTGTTTTACGTGGTTGGGGTGTGACAGAACGGATAGGAAAGATTGGTCAAGCAAACTAGACGATGCGTTGTGGGCATATACCAATGGAGCTGGCACATCGAGCACATTAGGCAATCAAAACGGTAAATGCGGATTATGACGAAGCGGGTCGAGTTAGAAAGCTTCAATTGAGCGAAATTGAGGAAATTCGAGACGAAGCATATGAATGTGCATCTGCATATAAAGACAAACTTAAGAAGGTCCATGATGCAAAGCTAAGAAAGAAGACCTTCGAAGTGGGTCAAAAAGTGTGGTTGTATAATTCGCGATTGAAGATGTTTGCGGGTAAACTCAAGAATAAATGGATGGGTCCTTATGTCATCTGGCGAGTGGGTAGATTTGGTGATGTTGATATTCAAGATGTTCATACCAATAACCAACAAACAGCGAACGGGCATCGGCTTAAACCATATTTGGAAGGCAATGACATCAACAATCTCGAGCTCGACAAAGTGGGTTACATCCTACGGTCGGTGGATGAGGAACAAGAATGAGAGGCCCAGGTTTGGTAGTGTACATATTTAGTTTAGTTTAGTTTGTTTTGTTTTTGAATAATTACAATCTCTGTTTAAGACTTGTGTTCAAGACAAGTGTCGGGAACTTCATGAGAATTGCTCTAACATAGTGTTGAGGACAACATGGGTTTTTAACCGGGGGTGGGGCATAATTTTCATGTTTTCGAAAACGCATAAAAACCATAAAATTATAAAATTTAGAGAAGCTAAAAAAACATAAACAATTTTGCAAAAGTTAGAAAAAAATGGTCACCCAAAATGCCCAGTGAGTGCCGTAAGCTACGGCCTGGGGCGTAGCTTATGGTGGCTAGGGTGTCACAAAAATCTTTACGGTGCCGATAGACTGTCGTACCACGGAAAAAAATTGAACCAGGTCTCACCGTAACCTACGGTAATCACTGTAGGCTACGGCACACATTTTTGTGCTGGGTGGCCCTTGGGTCGCTGTCGGCAGATTATTATAAAAAAAAACTTCAAAATTAATAATAGACATTAAACATTACAAGTGTAACTCCCCTATCCATTCATTCCATCCATCAACCCCAACCACACAAGCTCTTGTTCTTCACCTTCCTTCTCCACAAGAACCCCAAAACTATCATCACCTTCAATCCTCCGTATCTTCTTCATCTCTTACCCAAATCAAGTGATTTTTGAGTCAAACTTGACTAAAATTTCACAAGCTTCTTGATTGTGGGTCGATATTTGGAAGAAAACCACATTTACTTGGTCGAATTTCAAACCCTAAGTCTGAAAATTTGGGCCTTTTTGGTGGGTTTTTGCTTAAGTGATGTTCTTGTTGTTCTAATCGTCTTCAAAGTCAAGGTATGCAATTTCTTTTTATTCTTTGAAGTACATTGCAGATGTATAAGTTTTCATACTTGTTTTTGCTTGCACACACTTGCTTGTAATGGTTAGATAATAGGGCTTTGTTTAGTTGTTGAACATATGGGTATAAATGTGGATGATGTCTAATTGAAATTTTTTTGGAAAAACTCTATATTATGGGGACATCATGCCCAAATTTTGTTTGAAAAGATAACATTTTTGGGGCTTCTACGTTTATACTCAAAGTGTCAAACAAGTGTGGGGAAGTTTTAAAGGTGAACTCATATGGTTTTTGTGTGTGGTTTGTGATCTGTGTAGGACATGGTGAGAACTAAAGACAAAGCGGGAGCAAGTTCCTTGAGTCAACCTCAAGCGGAAGCACAACAAAAGAAAAGGAGATTGATTCGGGTTGGTGACCCGGATTCGGAAGAAGATGCGCCTCCAAGGGGTCCAAAACCGGAATGGACATCCGAGTCCCTACTTGAAAAACCCGAAGAGTGGCGTACCGATTTGTTTCACGATCAAATAAACAGGTTACAACAATGGAAAGAGGCCTTCATTTGCGAGAAAGAGATTCGAGAAGTGGATTTTGGGCCTTTTGGGATAACGGATAAGTTCAAGGCTTTGGGTTGGGAATCGGCTCTTAAATGCTATGACAACAAGGTGAAGACAATGTACGATCAACAAATTCAAGAATGGATGGCCACGCTTAAATGTCCTCCGTTCAACGCCCCAAATAAGATGAAACTTATTGGGACAGTTAATGGGGTGAGAGTTGAAATGTCATACAATTCTTTACGCCGCATTGCAAGATTTGATAGTAAGTCAACTAATCAATACATTTATCCAAGCTTAAACGATCTTTATCACAACCCCGAAAAACACCCTCAATGGCAAAACATGTTAGATTACCTCTTTGTCCCGGACACTACACACGGGAAATTGTTAAGAAAAAATCTGAGAATTGAGGCGAAACTGATGTTGGTGATATGTACGCATAATGTTATCCCGAGGCGGGGTGGCAAGGTGGAGGTACCGGTCTTATATATGTTGATGCATGGGTCGCCATTGGTTCCATTTAGGTTCTTAGTGTTGAATAACATTTGGCTTAGCCAAAATAGTGGTGAGAGAAAAATTGTCCCCCATTGTCGATTGATTACCGCATTATTGAAGCGTTATGGGGCGACTAGAGCCGAAGACAAGGGTTCATACAAGAGGTTCAAACCCTTTGATATTTAGCATTTGGGATCGGGATGGGAATATAAAGAGACGGGGAGGTACTATAAGTTGAAAACTGATGGGAAGAGGTGGAGAACATTGAAAGTGGATGCTCGTCCACTACGACCGAGTGAGGCCGATGAGTCTGAGACGAGTGACGAGGAGGTTAGTGGTGATGATGATTACTGTGAGGATACATTCACGGTTAATGTTGAGATGGGGGACGCTGGCCTAAGTAGTGGTGTTTGTGGAGCAGGGATGCAGTCGGGCTATGTTGGTAGTGCATTTGATTATGCACAGCAGCCTTATGGTCCGTATTGGGCTCACACAAGGAATATGGGGCAGGTGATTGAACAGAGGCGACCTCCTACTTTTGGTGATTGGTTCGAACGCAATCAAATGCTTTTTGATCAACAAACCTACATGGGGGCTAGCATGGAAAGGGTTCTTAAACAGAGCTATGATAGACAGGAGCAATGGAATCAAGCTCACATGTATGCCCACCATGAAGATGTGAACAACCGTTACTTGGATGATCGTCATAGAAGGATGCATGATCAGTGGCATGCGGGTCAGTCGGTTGTTGCAGACCCACCGATTGTGGATTATTCCACATTACCTCCATATGATGGTAGTGTGATGTATCCCACCCCACCATTGCACCATTCTCAATGGGTGGATCCACACACCATGGGTAGCCAACAAGCGAGTCAAGAGGGAAATCAGGGCAGCAGCAGTAGCGGAGAATTTGGGTTTGGAGGATTTGCGGAGATGATGACGTCTATCTTCGGGCCTCTGCAGCCAAAGTATTATTGACCAGGTCGTATCTCGCTCCATTTTGCATATTTGTGTATATTTTGATGTCTTATGTTTATGGTTGGGAGGTTGGGTGGTGTTTGTGTGTTTGATATGATTTATGGGTTGTGTTAGTTGGCGGTGTGTTTTAACTTTTATAAAAAAAATACAAAAGAAATTTGGGATTTGAGAAAATAAGCAAATGTTGGTGTTTTTGTTGAGCGATCTTCCCTTAAAATCCATACATTGGGACAATGTATCCCAAGTGTGGGGATGAGGGGAAAATTTTGAGAATTGTGAAAATTTTGTTAAGCCAAGTGAAAAATTGTTGAAATTCGAAAACTTGACATTGCACCACATGACACACCAACACCCTTTCTAGTCGTTTCTTGGTGAGTTCTTGGGCCACATACGATTATTAGAGATTCTTTCTTTGTTTTGAGTGGCGGTGTGTGATTTGTGTTAATAGAACTTGTGTATGAATACTTGTTGAAGCCTAGGATTAGCATGCTTGTGAAAATGATAAGGACTTTTAGGTAGCCTCGTTTGGATGTGTGAGAGTGTGGGATTTGGGGGGTTGGACCTCATACGATACATATATGAGCTTGGTGTTGTGAGGGGTGGGGGTTTGGTTTTTAGTAAACCATGTTTGAGCCTTATGCCATTTGGTTGTGACCCAAGCCTATCTCTTATAAAATTTTACCTATTGAGACGACCCGGTTTAAGAGTTTAGCATGTAGTTGTTAATGTTCATGTGTATATATTATTGAGTTTCTATGTTTCTTTTGTTAAAAAAAAAGAAAAGAGAAAAATATGAGAAAAATGCAAAAAGAAAGAGTTAGTTGCGATAGTAGTTGAAAAGAAAAGAAAAGTTGAGGATGTTGTGTACATAGTTGATGTTTGTTTTGTTTAATAGTAGAAATAAAAACCAGGTCAAATCAATGAGCTATTTTCACATTCTCACTATTTCCTACCTTTACACATAGCCTCATTACAACCCGTAAGTCCTTTTGATTCATAAGCATGCTAAATATTTTATTGTCGCACAATCACACACTTGCATTGAGTGTTTTAGCGTAATATTGCTAAAATTCTTTGTCACCGAGAGTTATTGTGAGGGGTGTGTCTTGTGATGTGATAAAAGGTTAGTAAAAGGTCAATACATTTTAGCTTGGTTTGCTTGTTGATCGCTTGTAATTTGAAATGGTTTTTGAATAGGTTGCTTGGGACAAGCAACGGATAAGTGTGGGGATGTGATGGGTGGTCCGTAGGACAACCCTTAAAAGGTTTAATTTTATACACTTTCCAAGCTTTATATAGTTAATTGTTTGAACACGATAACTACGAGACATTTGGCCTTGCAGGTAATAAAGGTCATAAGAAGCGGGTTTTATGAAGCTTGGATGGGAGTTACATATGGTGGAAACAAGATAGGCCATGAGGTATTTCAAGAGAAGAAACAAAGAAAAATATTCCAGCCGTAACCTACGACACTTGCCGTAGGCTACGGCACTCACTTGTGCCATAATCATCCACCGTAGTCCAGTTGAGACATGGCGTAAGGAAAAGCTAGGCACCGTAACCTACGGCGCCAGCCGTAGGCTACGACGCCATATTGACCGCCTTTGACCCTTTGGCCGCCGTGTGTTCTCAACTTGTAACTGCCATAATTAATGTCGTTTTTAACTTGTCTTATGGGTTCCAATCATGGTAATTCGGTTACATTCACTTTAGAGACGAACTTGGGAGCTTCTTGGTGCTTGAAGACAATTGTTAAACGTTGGTTTTGTGTTTTGATTTCCTTTTAACATTAAGACTTGTTTGATGATGATGATGATCCAAGCCATGAGTGGCTAAACTTTTTGTGATCATCCTGGATTGAAGGTTTGCTTGAGACATTACATGTTTTGATTTCTATTTCTAGAATAATAGACTTGCATCTTTTGTTTTGTTTGTTATGGTGTGTTGATACTTGTTCGTAAATAGTTAATTGATGCTTTGATCATAACTTAAACCATACGTTCTTGGTGCTGTTGGCAATCGAGATGTCATGGGAGGGATTAGGATTGGGTATTGATTGATTGGTCATCGGGTAACAACCTCGCGTTCTAGGAATCCGAGTACTTAGTTCCCTTTCATCACGAACACGTAACTACACATGAACCTTGTCTATGTGGTTCTTTCTAGGTGCGTTAAAATATGGACGTCAATTGAAACCGAAAGTCTAGGATGGTCATTTGTCTCTAAATTGTTTACAAACCAAATTCTCATTTTCCAATTAGATTAGTAATTTTAGTTTTTAAAAATTAAACAATCAACCCATCTCTTGAATTTATTTTTATTGCAATTAGTTTAAGTTTAGTTAACTTAAATACATTTAGATAACGCACATTCCACAAACTCCATGTGTTTGATACCCACTTACCGCTAGCTAATAGTTGTATTTGGATTAAATTTGATTGAGACTTCGACCTCACGTCATGCGGCAATATCCAAGGGGGAGTCTGTTAGTGCAGTATGTCTATCGCCTCCGTCAATCCAAATCATAGCATGTCAGAAAGTTTAACGAAGTCTGAACATTGTTAGGACTCATCTGATCGGATGACCATCCGATCGGGTGTCTATCCGGCCGGATGAGCTTTAGTGTTTGCCTATAAATAGTAGGTCCTTGCATGTTGTTTAGAACTTTTGCCACTTTTGCCATTCTTGTCATTTGTACTTTGGAGAGCATAGGAGCTAGAGAGAGAAAGTAGAGAGAGAAAGTGTTGTACGTGATTCAGGTGCTGTATTCATTTTCAGATCTTTCTAATAGAATCAAAGTTAATATTACAGTCTTCTGTTCGGTCCACGTATGTGTACAGATTCCGCACGTCACACGTGTCATACGCAATCGTTCGGGAGTCAAAAACCGATCCTACAGTAAACTATTTCGAATCTATTATACTATCAAACTTGTATGCTCACCCTTACACTATGTGTATTGACCTCTATTTTAACGTGTGTGACAGGTGCTTAGGATGCTTGCTTGCTATTTGATGGAATTGAGCTAGGATGGAGTCTAGAAACAAACTAAATAAAATCTGAGTTTTCGGAATGGATATTTGTCTTTGAGAACAATGTCTGTAATAACTGTTTTTATTTTATATGTTTGTGGTATGGGACATGAAACTGTTATATATTATAACTAATAGTTGTTATGGATCTCCTGGACAATCTGTTTCGCTCAGTGCCGTGCCCCGATGATTTCGTCATTGGTTGGGGTATGACAGATTGGTATCAGAGCCATAACTATAGGGAATTAGGCAAGAGTCGACCTAGTCCTGGTCGATGTCTTAGAAACGACCTAGTCTATAGTCTAAGTACCAACAGACCGCCTTGTGCGAACCCGTTAGGGGTCCCGCACGAGCCTATTACTGCTATTCGATCAACTCGTGATCATGCTATACTATCACACTGGCATTCCTAAGGTAGTCGTACTACACTATTTTCGACAATGAACGAGTGATTAGATCAAGATTAGGTGTGAAAGCCGTAAACTCTTGATTAAATCGCTTGTTTGACCCGCATTTTTACTATAAACAAGAGAATTTGCGCTGAATCAGGAGTGAAATCCGTACTTTGACGCAGTTTCCTTCCTCTATCACATTATTTCATCACACAAACATGAATGAAGTCGTTGAGTTAGGGGTGAAACCCGAACCTTGATGACTCATTCCCCTCCCAAATTTGGTTTTACAAAACTCTCACCAAGGTCTCGATGGATTCCAACAACTTGAGTTGCGTGATTAATTGAAAGGATGCGTGCCATTCACCATATGCCGGTGATAGAACACAGTCTATTAGGCCAAAACGTATACCTGTAGTGCTTGAGAATAGTCGAATCACTTTGGTTAGTTAAAGTCTATCAGCCTGTAACACTCTATTTTCGCTTTCAAGCTCACAATCGCTGATTTTATGTGTTTCGAATCTGAGCCCGCATCTGCTAACTCTGATATTTGTAGCTTTTACGTGAACTTTTGTGTGTTTTAAGTGGTTTATGTATGCTTTCTACTGTTGTTTTGATTGACACACACAACTCGCACTGCACATCTACCTCAAAAGGCTACCAAATCGCTTGCTATGTTGCTATGCTATGCTACTCGTCGTGTACTCGCTAATCGCAATCGCTGTCCTCGAACTCGCGCAACTTTGAAATGATAGGTGAATACGTGCAATATAGGTAGGATAATACGTGTAAAATATAGTGTGGTTTTTGTGCCTCATGTGCTTATGTGCCTTACGTGCTTATGTGCTTTTGTGATTAGGTGCCTATTTGTTATGTGATTGTGTTCCTGAGCTTTATATGTAGTAGTTTAGAGCGGAGTGCGACTCTCTACTAGGGTTAACCGAAATTTGTGTCTGAGTCTTGTGGCGATGTCTATTGCAGACAATGTCGTCATTTGTATCGTTTCACTCCTGAACCGCTCGCTGCAATCATGAAGACAAGCGCATCGCTGCTCTCGTCGCTAAGCAGATGGCGAAAGTCATACCGCAAATTGTTAGCGAGCTGAATGAAAACGCTAGCAAGTCTTCTAAAGAGTCAGGACTGGTGCTCCTAAGTCTACTTTTAGCTTCAAGCAGTTCAAAGCCTGCGGTCCCAAAGAATTCACCGGAGAAGATGGACCTACTGCCATGTTTCAATGGTTTGATTCTATTGAATTCACCCTGCGTCAGAGTAATTGTCCTGATAATCTCCGCACTGTTAACGCTACCGGCGTTTTCCAGTCCAGGGCTCTGGACTGGTGGACTGCCGAAAGAAACAAGCGTGGAAATGATGCAGCTTACGGGCTCATGTGGGACGAGTTGAAGGACTTAATGATGAAAGAGTTTTGCCCTCCCCACGAGCTTCAAAAGTTGGAGGACGAGTTTTGGCACATCAAACAAAAGGATGGCGACAACGCTGGTTTAACTGCTCCCTTGAAGCAGCTGAGTATAATCTGTCCAGGTCAAGTTACTACGCCTGAAATAACCATCAAGAAGTATATCCGTGCTATTCCGGATTGCGTGGCTGATTTCATTCAAGCTGCAAAGACGACAACGATTGAGGAAACTTTCTTACTCGCTGCTGAGATCAACGACAAGCGAGTCAAGGCTGGTTACTGGGATAAAGCCTCCAAGAATCTCCATCAAAACCGCTGAAACCGCCACCACACCGCAGTCTTCAAAGTCCTCCTGCCGTAAGAGGAACAACAACAACAACAGTAGCAAGAATTGCGCTGTCACCGCCTCCGGTACGCTTCAAGCTATTCCAGCTCAACCGCAGCCCCAACAGCGCCACGTCACGGCGCCGGTTACCTATGCACCGCCGGCTAAGCGTGCATACACTGGTCCTCACCCAGCTTGCCCTACTTGTACCTATCATCATCCTGTGGGAATTGCTTGCAGATACTGTGTGCACTGCAACATGTACGACCACTTCACCGCCAACTGCTGTACTGGTCCACGTCAAGCTCCAGCTCCAGCTCAAGGTCAGGCTCCTGCTCAACAAGCACTACTTCTTGCTCCGCAACGCCAACAAGCAGCTCCTGCACCCGCGATCCATGCTAGAACTTGCTTTGCGTGTGGTGATCCCAACCACTTCGTAAACATGTGCCCAAACCGAGTGGCAAAGCAAGAGCCACATCAGCAGCAGCCCCAGCAACAACAGCAGCAACAGCCGGCAGCCCGCGGACATGCTTTCAATATCAACGCCCGCCAGGCTCAAGGAGATAACAACGTGGTTAATGGTATGTTCCTTGTGAATGGTATATATGCTTCCTGTTTATTTGATACTGGAGCCGACAACTGTTTTGTATCATTTGAATTCGAAAAGCTCCTAAATCGTAAGCGTGCCCATCTCCCCTCGACGTTCGATGTTGAAGTTGCCACTAGAAGAACCGTCGCTGTCAGTTCTGTTCTTCGTGATTGTACTCTCGAACTCAACAATCACATTTTTCCTATCGATCTCATTCCGATGCAGCTCAGTAGTTTTGATGTCATAGTAGGCATGGATTTTCTTCGTGAGAATCATGCTGAAGTTGTCTGTTTCGAAAAGATGATTCGCTTCTCGCTCGGTAATGGCGATCAATTGTGTGTTTACGGTGAAGTCGCTTCGAAGAAATTCCAACTCATGTCGTGTGTCCAGGCTAGCAAGTATCTCCGCAAGGAATACCAAGCTTTCTTGGCAAACATTGAAGTGGCGGAGAAGGAAAAGAAAAGAACCGCTGGTGTGAAACATGTTCCCATTGTCCGTGACTTTCCTAACGTATTACTTGATGAGTTACCTGGTTTACCCTCGAGTCGTGATATCGATTTTCGTATTGACCTCAATCCTAGAGCCAAACCTGTTGCTAAATCTCCTTATCGCCTCGCTTCATCCTAAATACGTGAACTCTCGAGTTGACTACAGGAATTACTTGACAAAGGCTTCATTCGCCCTAGCACCTCTCCTCGGGGCGCACCAGTTCTTTTCGTCAAAAAGAAGGACGGGTCGTTCTGGATGTGCATTGACTACAGGGAATTGAATAAGCTAACTATCAAGAATCATTATCCCCTACCCGAATCGATGATTTCTTTGATCAATTCCAAGGTGCTACGTGTTTTTTGAAGATTGATTTACGCTCAGGCTATCACCAGTTACGCATTCAGGAGGATGATATACAGAAAACCGCCTTCCGAACTCGATATGGTCATTATGAATTCGTCGTAATACCCTTTGGTTTAACCAACGCTACTGCGATTTTCATGGATTTGATGAACCATGTGTGCAAACCGTTTCTTGACCACTTTCTCACCGTATTCATCGATGACATCCTTATCTATTCGAAGTCGAAAACCGAACACACGCAGCATCTACGTTTGGTTCTCGAACTACTCCAGGGGAATCAACTCTATGCCAAGTTCTCCAAGTCTGAATTTTGGCTGGAGGAGGTTCAATTCCTCGGTCATCTCATCAATAGCCAAGGTATTTATGCCGACCCTGCTAAGATCGAAGCTGTTAAGAGTTGGGTTACTCCAAAATCACTATCCGATGTTCGTTCGTTCCTCGGAGTAGCGGGCTATTACCGTCGATTCATCGCTGACTTCTCGAAAATCACTGTCCCGCTTACTTCCTTGACTCATAAAGACAAGCCTTTTGTTTGGGGAACCGAACACGAGACTGCCTTTCAAACCCTAATGCATATGCTCTGCGATGCCCAAGTTCTCGTTTTACTCGACGAAAATGATGACTTCATTATCTATTGTGATGCCTCGCAACTTGGCCTTGGTTGTGTTTTCACGCAACGAGACAAGGTTATCGCTTACGCATCTCGTCAGCTCAAGATCCATGAGAAGAACTATACAACCCACGACCTCGAGCTAGGCGCAGTCGTTTTTGCATTAAAGATTTGGCGACACTACCTTTATGGTACCAAGTGTACGGTCTTCACCGACCATAGGAGCCTACAACACATCTTTAGTCAAAAGGAACTGAATATGCGCCAATGCCGATGGGTAGAACTTCTCAACGATTACGACTGTGAGATCCGTTACCACATTGGCAAAGCAAATGTCGTTGCTGACGCTCTAAGCAGACGAAGTTATTTGCATAGTGTTCATAATATCCAAGCCCAGCACCATCTAGAAACTCTTATCCGTGACACTCAGCATGCTTGTTTCACCGAACGCACCTTGAAGAAGGAAAGAATTCTTAACGATGGCGCCCAGCTAGAGAATAAGTCGAATGGTATATTCCATTATCTGGACCAGATTTGGATCACCAAGCGTACCAATTTACGACAAATTCTGTTGGACGAAGCCCATAAGTCCTGATATTCTATTCATCCCGGTGTGCCGATAAAATGTACCAGGACCTTCGCTACAAGTACTGGTGGCCGGGCATGAAGAAAGATATCCCTATCTATGTTTCGAAGTGCCTGACTTGCTCGAAAGTCAAGGCTGAGTAGCAAAGACCCTCTGGCTTGCTTGTGCAACCCGAGATCCCGATGTGGAAATGGGAGAGCATAGCCATGGACTTTATAACAAAACTCCTGCGTACGCCATCAGGTCACGACAGCATCTGGGTTGTCGTTGACCATTTGACTAAATCCGCTCATTTCCTGCCGATACGAGAAGACTTTAAGGTAGAAAAATTAGCCCGAATCTACACCGACGAGATCATTTTTCGACATGGGACGCCTCGCGACATCATCTCTGACCGCGATGGTCATTTTACTTCGCGTCTTTGGGAAACGTTTCAAGCCGCTTCGGTACTACGATGAATCTAAGTACCGCTTTCCATCCCCAAACTGATGGTCAGACTGAAAGAACAATTTGTACTCTTGAAGACATGCTTCGCTCGTGTGTCATAGAATTCGGTGGTAATTGGGATGCGCACTTATCTTTGGTCGAATTCTCGTACAATAACAGTTATCATTCTAGCATATAAATGGCACCATTTGAGGCATTATACGGAAGAAAATGTCGATCGTCAATTGTGTGGCATGAGATCGGAGATGCGCAAATAATCGGTCCTGAGCTACTGAAAGAAACGACTGACAAGATCCTCCAAATTCGAGACAATCTGCTGAAAGTTCGGAGTTTTCAGATAAGTTACGCCGATAGACGCCGCAAGCCCCTTGAATTTGACGTTGGTGATCACGTACTCCTAAAGGTATCACCTCTGAAGGGTGTGATCAGATTCGGCAAGAAAGGAAAGCTCGCGCCTCGATATGTTGGACCCTTTAGAATTTTGGAAAAGATTGGAAACGTGGCCTACAGACTCGAACTACCGGAGGAACTTACCAACATCTACCCGACTTTCCATGTATCAAACCTTAGAAAGTGTCTTGCCGAGCAGGATTTACACGTTCCACTTGAGGATCTACAAGTGAACGAAACATTACACTTCGTGGAGAAGCCTGTCGAGATCATGGACCAAGAAACCAAAAAGCTCAGACGCTCACGCATTCCCATTGTGAAAGTTCGCTGGGAAGGCAAACGAGGCTCAGAGTTCAACTGGGAACTCGAAAGTGACATGAAGGCGAAGTACCCGCAGTTGTTTAGTACAGCTAAAGCCTAATTTCGGGATGAAATTCCCTTAAGTAGGGGAGGCTGTAACACCCCGTGTTACGAAAGTCAAAGTCAAAGTCATGTCAAAGTCAAAGTCAAAGGAAGAAAAGATTGCTAATTGCGATCTGTCACTCCTTGCTTAACTACTGATTTGACTTCCTTGACTTATAATCAGCTTTTGTATTTTTTTTGCTTTAGTTGTATTATGTGGATTATCTATTAACAATCGCGCTCGCAACTTGATTAATAGATTCTGAATATTGTTTTACGTGTGTGCTATTTATGTGTTACATGTGCATGTTTACTTATTGTTTGGTGGTGATTATCGAAACGCAATCACAACTCTATCGCATCGCAATCGAATCGCAAACGCTAAACACAAGTTATTTAGGATGATTGTATGTTAGATATAGTAATTGGGTAATATTAATTAATCTATCATATTGGTTAATCGATACTCGTTTAAACGCATCGAAACGCTCAAAACGAAACGTCGAAACGCAACTCGTCTGAGCCACTCCATCGAATGGCCATCCGATCGGATTGCCATCCGATCAGATTGCCATCCGATTGAAGTGTCATCCTATCGGTGAGCCATCCGACACCTGCACCCCCACTTCCCTCTTTTGGAAACCTATAAATACCCCCTGTCACATCACAACTACAACACCCTTGTTATCATTTTAAAGTTTTTCGTATAAATAACGAAAATAAACATGTAATTACGATTAAGTATCCTAAGAAAATACGAGTAATTTAAAACTTTTACAACTTAAAGTTTTCAACATAATATAAATAAGTTCGTCGTTTAAAAGTTACGATGAAATGTTGTGTGGAAGCTTGTATTTTATCGTGTTCGGTTCCTCGTCGAGCTTGATCTTCATCCGGGCACTCTTGACATTCACCTAAGATCAAAACCAACTTAAAAGTTAGTTTTGATAGTTAAATGATGAGTATAAACAAGTTACATGGGTCAAACAACAACAAAACAAATTTATTTCCGGAACAGGGGGCGTCGCGTGACGCCAAGGGGCGTCGCGTGACGCTAGGCCCCCTTTTTCACAGACTGATGCTTAATCAGTTGCTGTACATACCCAACATGACCCAATTTCACAGAAACCAGCATAACTCTCTCGTTTTCAATCCGTTTTACCCGATTCTTTTTCCTATGCGTCCGTAATTTAATTCTCCATCATGTGGAGTTAAAATCCAACATCCAACATAATAAATTTTGAGACTTCTACGTCTTCGACTCGTTACCTTTTTATCGACTTTTAACCTGTTTATGTATTTTATCAAACAAACATATTTGTTTAATCCTTATATCACACACACTTTTTCAAATTAATGTTACCTACCCTATTAGGTTCTAATCATAGGTTTATTTCACGATTTAAACCTATTTTTGCTCGTATGCTTATTTTGACCCGTTAGGGGTATTTAACCACTTTAAGGCTTGAAATTGCTTTCATTTGCTTCTAGCATTCCATCACCAAATTTCTTATCCTATAATCTCCCACCACAATTGTATTTATGATGGATTTAATGTAGTGATCTATATAAACCAAATTTTACCTCTCCAATCATTATTTTACGGCAAAAACTCAAATAGTGCCATTTGACTAATACAATACTTCTTTCAACTTCTATACTTATTCTAAGTATTTACCTAATCATAAAACTCGTTTCTATACAACCTTTAATGGTTGTTTGTTCAATTTAGCCTACAAGGGCGTTTTGGTCGATTTTGGTCCTTTTACGACGAAGGACTCTCTCTCAAATTATTCGACCAAAATAGCACTTTTAACTACAACATAATTATGCGTACCTGGCCCGGATCAACAAGTAGACCCGATTTATACCTCGTTTTCATTATCACACCATCAATGGTGATGCAATTATCCGATTTGCTAATCGGTCCTGTTAACATAAGACTTAACAACCACATTAGTCGATATTGTCAAATGGTGTTATCACCACCATTCGACCCGTTTGGACTATGTGCTCTACATTATCTATTTAATCAAAAACATCGTTTTTGATCTCAAATTCATACATCCATCCCATCCCGAATTTTATTACCATACCCTTTTTCTTTTACACTCCTTTCTTACAATTTCAACCCATTTCGGCTTACGCCATGGGTATCCCTTTAACCTTGATTTACATTAGTCGACACTTGACAAATTTCCATATTTCCAATATTATCATTATCACGTTTACAACGTATCGAATAAACGGGTATTCTACATAAGTGTGTAAATTACACTTACCTCACATCCACGCCATGCTTTTCTTTCCGTTTGACCCGCTCCCTCCTCCAAGCTTTCACCTAGCTTGTTACGCGTCAAACAATCATCATCGTTTTCAAGGTGGTTAGTTTAATCATAATTTAATACGATTATTCCACCTTACGAATTTTATATCAAAATTTACCATTTATTGTATTATAGGTCAGTTTTACTTTTTGAAAGTTAAACATCCCTCAATATCTAAAATGCACATTCACATTCATTAGCTAGTTTAGGCAATTTCAATTTACCCGGTAGGCATTCTTTTAAGCCATCGTTCTAACTAATCTTTTAATTCGAGTTCATGCTATTGTTAACACTAAGTTAGCCTAGCTCTTGACTATCGAAGACACTATATTTCTTTATCTCCTAAAATCTATGGGTTTCCCCTCTATAAGTGAAACCCGTTTTGACATGTTATTAGGCATTTATCCAAATACTTATCCAAACCAAGTTCTATCTATGAACTAGTAGATACCCAATTTCACTTAGCCATTACATCAAACACCTTATGGACATATTCTATAAATAATTCATTGACAAGCTCATGACTTGTCATATAACCCGAATTTTCATCATTCAAACTATTTAACACAAATATTTGCCTTTAAAGTTCTGAAATAACTTCGCATATGTCAAATTACACTAGAACAACCCCAAATTTCCTAGTGTTTATCAAGTTCTACATAACCCACTAGTCACCTACAATGGTGACCATGGATTTCACTAGAATTTAGCATAATTTCAACATGTACTTGTCTAGGGTTTACTCCTAGACATTTTAATGTTCCTAATTCATATACAATTCGTACATGCATCATCAGATTTCAAGTTCTCTAAATTCATGTGAATTTCAAGTAGAGAATTTTTGTCAAATTTTACATACCTTATGATCTCCTTGCAATGGGGATCATTAATCTATGCTCGATTTTCGATTTGGACTTGGTTTGATCCTTCAATTTGTGATATTAGTGAATGTTAGGGTTTGGGCTCCCTGGCTCCTTGATGTGGAAAAAGTAGTTCAACTAATTAAACTAAAATTACCCTAAATTAAGACTCAAGTAATAAAAATCTAGACTCCTAAACCTGACTAAACTACTCACCGGCAAGTGTACCGGTCGACTCTAGCACAGAAAAGTAAGTCCGGATGTCGAACCCACAAGGACTCTACGAATTACGTTAACGACTCAGTTAAGACTAAATACTGACACGACTAACAAATATTGTGTTTGGGGGGGAGTTTGCTAAAATCCTAAAATTGTGATTAAATTAAAATTAACTAAAGCACGCACGAAGATCTAGGGTTTTGATTCAGATGAGATTAAAGACTACCTAGACATGAATCCGGTTTGACAATGAATGGACTTTTAACGGTTTTATTGCCGTATGGAGCCGGGATCGTAAAATACTAAACCTTAAGGTATTTCAATGCTAAGACTTCCCGACCCTTCTCAGGAAGAAACCTAGGAAACCCTACAAGGCTGTTATGATTACCGACTGTTAGATTTCCTCTCAGTCCTCTAACGATTCTAAAAGTGCCCTAATATGACTATCTACCTCTCAGCGCGATAATCTAGGGCAATTCTAGGTTCTGACTTGGTTTACTAGACACAACTGCAATTAGGGAACTGACCTCGACTTCTCTCAAAATCTAATTTAGCTATATATTGCACCGCGACCTAATAACTAACTCGAGCCTCTCAGCGACAAGTTAAGCAGAATATTTACTTCTAATTATATTTTAGTTACTGTTTCTAAGGCTATCGGCCGATTTACCCAAAGATTACCCGAACCCGCAAGGATGCAAATAATCAACACAGACCTATGTTGTGATAAAGACCGTCACTAAGATCTATGTGAAACGGCAAGTAATCTACAATCAAAGGTAAATACGCATGTGCACCAAATCAGAAACTCTAGAACAAGTTACTTTAAAAATCAATCCATAGTCTAACAAATAAAAACCGTTAAAAGATCCAAACAATAATTAAACCATCATCTAGTCTAGGTAGTTACGAAGATCTAGCCAAGAAACATCATGTCTAACGAAAACAAATCAGTTTCAAAACAAGAATTCATGATTAAAGTAACAAAACGCGAAAATAGTGAAAAACGGGAGGTAAGACCCGAGTTATCTTCTTTCCTACGCTCCGTGCTTCGATCCTATGATTCTTGCAAGCTCGAACGCCTCGAAAACCTTCAAAATCTGCTCTGGAATTCGCCCTAGGGTTCTTGGTTCGTATGTTGTGTTTCAATAATGATAAAATTAAGCTTTTATACGAAACCCTAGCGACCAGCAAATCAGGCTCGACAGTTACACCAGTCGCGTAGCGCGACTGGTTGAGTCCATGCGCTAGCGCTACGCGAGTGGTTCCAGGTCAACGAAAAGTCAAGGCTAAGCAGTGGTGTAGCGCGACTGATAAGGGGTTCTCTCTCGCGCTACGCGAGTGGGACTTTTTCACAGTAGGTTGCTTCCAAAAACTAGTCCCATCCTCCAAAAACCTTGAAATTTATTCTAACACTTTTGTGTATTGATCCATGACTTGACATTCGACATTTCAGCTCGGTTTGGCTCCAATTCCAGCATTTTTGTGTATCACGACCTGGAAAAAGCAATAAAGATCAATAGCACGCAATTCTAACCTAAACTAAACTAAAAATAACGATAAAATATACAAACTATACACGATAAAAGTATGTATTTTGCAATACATCAAATATCCCCACACTTACTCTTTTTTCGTCCCCGAAAAAGAATTATGCAACGGAATCAGAAACAAACAATTACTCGGACCGAAAATCATAGATATACTTAATTAAAACCAAAGCTTGCGTTAGCTGCGATTGCGGATATATTTGTCCACTTTAAACCCAAATCTAATCCTAAACCCTTATCATGTAAATTTAGTTTAAGTGCGGTCAGTCTACCTAGGGTCTCACACTAGAATCTACAGTCCACCTACTCCCAACTCAAGCTTATAGGGCTAAACGAACGATCATTTGACCAATTCCTAACCGTTTTATACCAAGATAAAGAGAGTTTGAAATCAAATCTATATATTTTTTTTTCATTTTTTTTTTCTTTTTCAGCTTGCTTTTTTTTTTCAAGTTTATATTCGTGAGACTAGACGATGCTTTCCCTAACCCAGCGGTATTCCGACTGTAGAGTCGCTATCCCCAATCACAGATTACATAGGTTTCGGTACTTTTATTCGGCAAGTCGATTTCACACATTCCAGAGGCATTCCGGTTGTAGAGTCGCTATCCCCAACCACAGATTACATAGGCCTGTGTTACTTTCATTTAGTTTCTAGCTCACTTTTATTCTATTTTTTTTCTTTTTTTTTTCAGCGAGATATGATAAAAAACTCTAACTATCTTAGCTTATAACGGCACCCCTTATACTATTTTTGCCGGTTTAAGTTTCCCATATTTCCTAGGCGAAAACCCACTAGCAGACCGACAATTAAGGTATATTAACTCAAAGGGATTTAAAACCAAAACCCGGGCCTACCCACATATCCCTAACTAGACGCAAGCTTGATTTATTATGATCTCATATTATTATTATTCAAACCCGAGCAATCATTTGTTTTTTTCTATCATTTTCCGTTCAAAAATGCAAACTTCTTTATATTTCGAAAGACATTTTCTGATTTTTCGATTTTTTTGTATTTTTCAATTTTTTAATTTTTTTTTTTTTGGAGACTCGATTATTTACATGTACTCCCATCCCCACACTTAGAGATTGCATTGTCCCTAATGCAAGAACGAGAATACGACTCAAAACTAACTAGCGACTACTAAATAAATAACGAACTAATGAAATAAAAATAAAAAAAATACAACAACAAAAGGGAAACGACTTAGCTGATATGTGAGACTGTCAAAGTGCCAGTCATTTCCACATAAGCCCTCCAACTCGAAACGCGCTCAGCAAACAATTCAACCTCGGACACGCGAACGAAAGCGGCTAACATAATCACCTATCAAACAACGAACAACCTACCAACATGCCATCATATATATGTCTATCAAAATAACAGCATAAGTTGTTCTTCAAACCAACCCATCCTACCCAACCAGTTTAACGTGTATCAATATCAAGTACAGACCAACAAACTAGGATGAAAACAGCAATAAAGAAAAATAAAAATCAAAAGATATCATCAGCTGCTGCTCATCCTCCTGCACTCCACCCACAGTCTCTAGCCACTGTCTGTCTCGTGGCTACTCGCCTCATAAACCTGATAAGTAGAGCCAGAACCTGCCGGTGCACCACGTCCCCTGTGTAGTAGCTCAATCATGCGCTCCAGTCTGTCAAATCTCTGCTCCACATAGCCAGAGAATGACTCTAAAGTAAGGGGAACTGGTAATGGAACTCTCCTCTCAGCCTGCTGTGCCGGCTGTACCGGTGACTGTGGCGGCTGCTGAACACCCGACGGCCCTGCCTCCTGCTGAGGCTCAACTACCTCTACCGGTCCTCTCTGTCGTGGCTGAACAGGTGGGCCCTCTCTAAGCGGCTCCCAGCCGTACGGTGCCTCCCACGATGCTATTCCTGCCTTCTGCAGGTCCTCTAACCCAAAGATCGCAGTAGTCGGCCCCCTATGTAAGAACTCAGGTCGATATACATCTAAAACCCCCAAATGTGATGCAATCCTAGTAATGTAAGGGCCCATATCCAACCTAGCTCTATTGCCACCTCTCCTACCTCGACTAATCGAGTCAACCAACACGGTGGCTAAATTAAACTCTCGCCTCTGAACCCTACACATCAACACAAACAACTCAATCCAGTTGGCCTTGTTCTCCCCTGATTTCCTACCTACCAACGTCGTCGCCAACAACCTCAGCACATACCTGTATATCGGATTCCTAACCGTAGAAATCAGATTTGTCTGGCCAAACTTCGTATCCGATATCGACTCCCAGAACGCCTTCAACTCTCTTTTCCCCACACTATACTTCCTATTCTCCGAATACGCACCCCTCAGACAGGTCGTAAACTCGGGCCTCCTAACCTCCTCCTCAGTATATAACCCCGAGATAATAGCAAACCTAGGTACGTTCATCTCATAAACATTCCTACCAAAACTAAACGACAACGTGTTTCCCTGCTCAAACTTACCCTCCTTATGATACCACGTGCTGTGGAACTCTAACACAAGCTCTACGTACTGTGGCTCAATGCAGTTCATCGTATCTATCAACCTCTCTCCTAACAAATCTCTAACCTCCTGCTCAGCTCCTATCTCACCCAACCATTCCCAGTGTATTATCCTATGCTGAAGCAAACCCATTTTCTTAAACTTATTGAACTTGTCCCATTCATAAGTATCCTCTTCAAACTTAAGGATCGGATGATTTACTGCCCTCTTCATCAACTCATCCGGAATGAAATTGTATGACGTCGAATACTCGATTTTCCTTAAGTTAGGATCATCCTCAGCAATCTGTATAATGGGCGTTTCGACTACCGGATCCTGTCCCGGTGCCGTCTGCCCCGCAGCCCTTTTCCTGGCGCGACCCGCTCGTGAACTACTCGCCATATCTGCAAAACAATTAATATTCAAGACAAAACAAGCAGATCATCAGTATTAACAAACTATTTTTTGGATTTTTAGATTTTTTTTTAATTTTTTTGGATTTTTTTTTTATATTTCCGTACAGTCGAACAATGGCCGTATAGCATTTCGTTCGCGGCCATTATCCGATACAAGTGACTTTTACGCATATCGGGTCGAAAACCGAATCAACTTCGCCCGAATGGAGATTGAGTACGAGCAAAGTGATCCGATTGTCAAGCGATGTACATTGCGCAAATCGACACTGGACAAGACTCTAAGACGACTCGACAACTAAAGACGACACTAGACGACTCACAAGACGACAACTTGACGCAAAAGACGCAACATTTACCCCCTTCCGGCACCTTGCTCGCCCTCGAGCAATCCCAAGTGCCGAAAGTAATACAATCCCAAAGTGTGGAAGCAATGGATGTGACACGCGCAGTTGTAATGAAAAGTTTTGAAGTGTTTATGAAACGTCGCGCGTAACATCCCCACACTTAAGTTGTATTCTATCCGCAGAAATGTAGACGTCCAAATAGCTTTATCAATAAAACACGGACAAAACCACCCCACCCGTAGAAACTATCAAACCCCCGACCTCACACCTCTCAAATCAATCAACTTTGCAAGACCAACCCTTTCCATCCGCACCCGTGCAATATTAAACAAACGCACACACAAACTACTAACCCACAGACTCGACTGGATTCATACGGAACAGACATGGCGCCTAACAAACGGACTTGACAACGCCACTGACTCGGACTCGAATACAAACAAAACAACGCAACGAAGACCCGGACTTTAACTATAACAGAAATTGAGAAATAGGGCGAGAACCATACCTGAATCGCTGAAAACTAGAAGAAATTTCGGGATGGTGGTGGTTGAATGATGGGTGGCGGCGGTCTAAGCTGAAAAGGGCGGTGGAAGATGAGGGGGTATGGTGGGGAAGGGAAACAGTTTGGTTGTGAGGTGGTTGGAACGGAAGTGGTGGGTAATCGGAGGTGGAGATCGGTGGTGATAGTGGACGGTCGGAGGTGAATGAAGGGGGGTTGTCTGGACGGTTGTCTGGAGGTGAATGAAGGGGGGTTGTCTGGACGGTGGTAAAAGGTTGGGGATAAACGGCGGTGGAGTGTTGGTTGTGAGATTTGGGAAAGAAGGGTAGGGTTATTATGTTTTTTCTGAATTCGATAGTCAGTCGCGTAGCGCGAGGGATATGGTGGAGGTGTGGCGCTACGCGAAAGGATGGTTCAGTTGGAGAGGGTTCAAAGGTTCAACAGGTCAAAGGTTCAAAGCTGCAAATGAACCCCGAGGGGCTCGCGTAGCGCGAGTGAGAGACTGTACCCGTCGCGCTACGCGACTGGGCATTTTGGACAGTAGGTTCGTGAAAATTTTGATTTCATGCCTTAGAAAAATTTTGAGGTTTTACCAACCCATTCCCAAGTCATCCCAAAATTTTTTCTAAGTATGGGACTTACCTGAGACCTCGTTTTCTTCAAATTTCCAGCTCCTCAAGGCACGTTTCCTGCAAAATTTCTCAAACACACACAAGACACAAAAACAAAAACTACGAAAAACACAAGAAATACGCAATTTACAAACGGTACAAACTCTACAAACGGAACCTTACGCAATTACTGTTCGGCAAAGGTGGGTGGGTCCTCTAGAGGAATTTCTTCCTCTTCGGTAGCATCAATTGGACCTCCCAAGTAATGTTTCAAGCGGTGGCCGTTCACCTTCCAAACTCCCTTATCGACTTCATCGTAAAGCTCAACCGTGCCGTACGGAAACACTTGTTTAACCACGTACGGTCCATTCCACCTTGATTTCAATTTACCTGCTATCAATTTCAAACGGGAATTGAACAAGAGTACCTTGTCACCTACCTTAAACTCCTTCAAACCTCGTAACCTTCGATCATGCAATGCCTTTGATTTTTCCTTGATACTCCAAGATCTTTCATATGCGGCATCCCTCAAAGCTTCCAATTCGTGAATTTGGAAGAACCTCCTCCTTGCGGCTTCGGTAAGGTCAAGGTTTACGGTTTTCAATGCCCACAACGCCCTATGTTCTAACTCAACCGGAAGATGGCAAGCTTTGCCATATACGATCATAAAGGGTGTGGTGCCTAACGGTGTCTTATAGGCGGTACGGAATGCCCACAATGCGTCGTCGAGCTTTTCCGACCAATCCTTCCTACTTTTTCCTACCGTTTTCTCTAAGATTCTCTTCACCCCTCGGTTAGCATTCTCTACTTGGCCACTAGTTTGCGGGTGGTACGCGGTGGAAAGGCGATGAGTGACACCGTAACGCGCAAGTGCCTTTTCCATGGCGGAATTGCAAAAATGCGTGCCACGGTCACTTATTATAGCTTTAGGTATCCCGAAACGTGTAAACAACTTCTTGAGAAATCTCACCACCACTCGGGCTTCATTGGTGGGCAAAGCTTGAGCTTCAACCCACTTAGAGACGTAGTCATGGCCACGAGGATGTACCTATTCCCGCTAGAGGACGGGAAAGGTCCCATGAAATCTATGCCCCATACGTCAAAGACCTCCAATACTTGGATGGGATTTTGAGGCATTTCATCCTTGGATGAGATGTTGCCGGTACGTTGGCAACGATCACAAGTCCTAACAAACTCTACGGCATCCTTAACTACCGTCGGCCAATAAAACCCACTATCGAAAACTTTTTGTGCCGTCACATATGCTCCGTGATGGCCCCCGGTTAAACCTTCATGCACATGCCTAAGGATGTCTAAACCCTCTTCCTTAGCGACACACCTTCTAAGCACTCTATCTCCTCCTATCCTAAAGAGGTAAGGATCATCCCAAATGTACTTCCTAGCCTCCCTAAGAAGCTTTTTCTTTTGTTGGAACGACATACCCCTCACAAGATCTCTGGTTGCCAAATAATTTGCCAAATCCGAAAACCATGGCAAACCCTCTACCTCGGCACTCACAAAATCTATGGTTTCGTGGGGAAAGGTATCTCCTATGGTATCCTCACGAACTTCCTCTCTCTTAGGGTCCTCTAACCGTGACAAGTGGTCGGCGGCCACATTTTCCGCTCCCTTTTTATCCTTAATTTCTATGTCGAACTCGGAGAGCAAAAGAATCCACCTAATAAGACGTGGCTTCGCATCTTTCTTTTGGAAAAGAAAGCGCAAAGCGGAGTGATCGGTGAACACGGTGGTTTTGGAAAGCACAAGGTATGAACGAAACTTATCAAACGCAAACACTACGGCTAAGAGTTCTTTTTCCGTGGTGGTATAGTTCTCTTGAGCATCATTTAGAGTTTTGCTCGCGTAGTAGATTGGATGAAAGTGCTTATCGACTCTTTGACCTAGGACCGCACCTACGGCATAATCACTTGCGTCACACATGAGCTCAAAGGGTAAGCTCCAATCGGGCGACACAAGTATTGGGGCACTAACGAGTTTCTCTTTCAAGAAGTCAAACGCCTTGATGCACTCTTCGTCGAAGACGAAAGGTACATCCTTCTCTAAAAGCCTAGTCATCGGGCGTGTGATTTTGGAGAAATCCTTTATGAAACGCCTATAAAAGCCCGCATGACCTAGGAAACTCCTAACGGACTTAACACTAGTAGGTGGAGGCAATCTACTTATGGTATCAATCTTGGCCCTATCCACCTCTATGCCTTCTCTCGACACCTTGTGTCCTAACACTATCCCCTCCGTCACCATAAAGTGACACTTCTCCCAATTCAACATAAGATTTGTCTCTATGCACCTCTTAAGCATCCTATCAAGATTAGAAAGACATTGGTCGAAAGTGGTGCCATAAACCGAGAAGTCATCCATGAAAACTTCCATGGAGGTCTCAAGCATGTCTTGGAATATGGCTACCATGCACCTTTGGAAAGTTGCCGGAGCGTTGCATAACCCGAAAGGCATGCGGCGATACGCATAAGTGCCGTAAGGGCATGTGAATGTCGTTTTATCTTGATCCTCCGGGGCGATGGGGATCTGAAAATAACCCGAAAATCCATCGAGAAAACAATAGAATTGTTGACCCGCTAGACGCTCCAACATTTGGTCAATGAATGGTAAGGGGAAGTGATCTTTCCGGGTGGCGTCGTTTAATTTTCGATAATCTATGCATACACGCCAACCGGTAACGGTACGGGATGGGATTAACTCGTTCTTTTCATTCATGATCACCGTCATCCCACCCTTTTTTGGGACGACTTGGGTCGGGCTAACCCATGGTGAATCGGAAATGGGGTATATTACCCCGGCATCTAACAACTTAAGAACCTCTTTCTTAACAACCTCTTGCATGTTCGGATTAAGGCGCCTTTGAGGTTGCACCACCGGCTTATAGTCATCTTCCATGAGTATTCGGTGGGTGCAATAGGCGGGGCTTATGCCCTTGATATCCGAAAGGCGCCATGCAATAGCTTCCCTATTCACTCTCAACACCTCTAACAACCTACCCTTCTCTCCCTCCTCTAACTTAGATGAAATAATGACGGGATTCTCAGAACCCTCACCTAAGAAAGCATACTCTAAGTGGGATGGGAGGACCTTGAGTTCTAAAGGGGCGGGTATCTCTATAGGAGTACTTTCACTCTCACTCTTAATTTCACTCAATTCTAGCACTTCGGGAACCCACTCGTCCTCGTCTACCTCTTTACTCTCACTAACACTCTCCTCTACCTTCTCAACTACCTCCTCTATCCTACTCTCGACTAGGTCGGCTCCACTAATGTAGTCAAAGCAATGGTCAACACAAGATAAGAAAGACTCTATGAAATAGACCGAATGACAAGGACTACTAAGATCGTCGGAACCACTAGGGTGTTCCATGGAGCGTGCTATCTCGAAAGTCACCCTCTCCTCGCCGACTTGAAGTGTGATTTTCCCGTCGAAGACATCGATGATGGCCTTGGCGGTACACAAGAATGGGCGTCCTAGAATGATGGGAACCTTTTCGTCGGCTTCCATATCAAGAACGACAAAGTCTACGGGGAAGACGAACTTATCCACTTTGACTAGAAGGTTTTCAATAATGCCTCGTGGATACTTAACGGACCTATCGGCTAGCGACAAAGACATGCGTGTAGGTGACAACTCTCCTAGACCTAACCTCTCATACAAAGAATATGGCATTAGGTTTATACTCGCTCCTAGGTCGGCTAGGGCCCTACACTCGGTATCACTCCCAAACAAGCACGGGATGGTAAAAAGGCCCGGATCCGTCAATTTTTCCGGAACCTTGTTCAACACTACGGCGGAACATCCTCCACTAAGGGGGATGTTAGAAACCTCTCCTAACCTATCCTTGCGTTTTAGAAGGTCTTTTAGGAATTTTGCATATTTCGGCATTGATTGAAGAGCTTCTATAAAAGGAAGGTTGATCCTAAGCTGCTTAAAGATCTCTAAAAATTTTCCGTACTCTTTGGAATAAGTTTGATTTTTAAGGCGGGAAGGAAACGGAGCACGGGAAGTATCAACATTGGGTGAAGGAACAACCTGAACGGGTTTCTTTCCTACACTCTTCTCACTCGAAGGCCCCCCGGTGTGTGCGGTACTTTCTGGGATTAACCTAGGTTGCACTTTACCGGGTGCCTCCATTTCAATCTCCTCATCTACGGGGTCCTCATCTTCTATCTCAACACTCTCGGGTCTCACTACCTCTCCTAAGGTCCTACCACTACGGGTCGAAATTGCCTTCAAAGAGCCAGACGGGTTGGGCCTTGTGTTGCCCGAAAATTGACCGGGAGGTCGTTCTTGCAACTGGCGTGCAATATCCCCAACTTGCCTTTGAAGGTCTAAGAAGCTTGAATGATTATTCTTTAGGAGCGTAGCATGGTCCTCTAAGGTACGTTGGGTAGCCTGATCCTTAACCAATAATTGGGAAAGAAGGTCCTCTATCCTAGACAAACTACCACCTGACCCCTCACTCTTAGGTTGAACCTCTTGGTTTGACCCCTCACCTCTAAACTGCCCCCCTGAACCTGAACTAGCAAATTGACCTGTTTGACCCGACCCCCCACTAGAATAAAAACCTGGCCCCCTACTTTGGTATTGACCTGACGGAAAACCAGGGGGGTTACCTGAGGAGCGATAATTATTAGCACGCCAATTAGAGTTACTATTGTTGAACGGGTTAGTTGGACCCCTATTTTGACCTGCTAAATACTCGACCTACTCTAGTGTGATGGTTGGGCAATCTATGGTGTCATGTCCCCCTCTACAAACCTCGCATCTATCTACCTTCTTCTTAATTTCTAGCAACTCTTTGGTGATATAGTCAAGCTGAGATATTACCTTTGAGTCTGAAACGACTTGATTCACTCCTCGAGAGGATGAGGAGGTAACCACATGATTGGAATTCCTGCCGGTAGCACTATGATCTATATCAGCATGAGCGAAGCTCTCAAAGAGGTCGTTGCAGTCAGCCACAGTTTTCTTTCCCATTAGGTGGCCTCCTGCGGATGTGTCGAATCGGGCCTTGCACTCAGGGGTAAGACCATTATAAAATTTTTCTACTAAGGCCCAATCCGACAGTCCATGTTGGGAACAACGCGAGAGCAATGTTTGAAACCTCTCCCATGCTAAGTGATAAGGTTCGTCAGGCTCCATTCTGAAGGAATGGATCTGATCTCGAAGGCGGGAGGCCTTCGCAGGTGGGAAATACTTAGCAAGGAAGGCATCTCTAAGTCCAGCCCAAGTGGTGTAAGTACCTGCCGGCTGCGAATCAAGCCAGGTGGCTGCGCGGCCAGCAAGCGAAAAGGGGAAGACTTGGAGATAGCGGGCATCAAGATTCACACCTTCGATACCGAAGGTGCTACACAGACGGGTGAGACGGTTGATATGTGCTGGCGCGTCTTCATCATCACAACCGTGAAACTAACAAGAGTTGTTAATAGCAGTTATGATGTATGAAGGAATTTGCCAAGACTTATCATTGGTGATTTCAGGGAGGGTGATGGGTGAGTTTGCGGTAAAACCCGCGGTGGAACGCTGGTGGACAGTTTGGTTTTCGGCCATTTGGTGAACTGGTGGTGGACTAGGGTGACGGGAGGGTGGTGGGGAATTGTGGGGTGATGACTTAGGGGTAAAGTCGAAGTTCGGTGGTTTAGATGGAAGTGTAGAGTCAGAAAGGGCTGAAGATGAAGTTGGGGGTTTTCGAACCTGAGGGATTGGTGCGGAGACGGAAGACTTGTCAATTGGTGGCTTCACTGGTCCCTGCGAACGTGTGTGGGGCATGAACTGCAAAACCAAGAATAAAACAAGTAAGTCAACTCCAATAAAAGACTCAAAGAAAAACGAAAAAGACACTAAAAGTACTTGGACTCCTACGACTCACAAACACACAAAAAGCACGTAACGATATCAGTTGAAATCCAAACAAAGCAGTTAACGCAATTGCCAAGAGTCCCCGGCAACGGCGCCAAAAACTTGATGTGGAAAAAGTAGTTCAACTAATTAAACTAAAATTACCCTAAATTAAGACTCAAGTAATAAAAATCTAGACTCCTAAACCTGACTAAACTACTCACCGGCAAGTGTACCGGTCGACTCTAGCACAGAAAAGTAAGTCTGGATGTCGAACCCACAAGGACTCTACGAATTACGTTAACGACTCAGTTAAGACTAAATACTGACACGACTAACAAATATTGTGTTTGGGGGGGAGTTTGCTAAAATCCTAAAATTGTGATTAAATTAAAATTAACTAAAGCACGCACGAAGATCTAGGGTTTTGATTCAGATGAGATTAAAGACTACCTAGACATGAATCCGGTTTGACAATGAATGGACTTTTAACGGTTTTATTGTCGTATGGAGCCGGGATCGTAAAATACTAAACCTTAAGGTATTTCAATGCTAAGACTTCCCGACCCTTCTCAGGAAGAAACCTAGGAAACCCTACAAGGCTGTTATGATTACCGACTGTTAGATTTCCTCTCAGTCCTCTAACGATTCTAAAAGTGCCCTAATATGACTATCTACCTCTCAGCGTGATAATCTAAGGCAATTCTAGGTTCTGACTTGGTTTACTAGACACAACTGCAATTAGGGAACTGACCTCGACTTCTCTCAAAATCTAATTTAGCTATATATTGCACCGCGACCTAATAACTAACTCGAGCCTCTCAGCGACAAGTTAAGCAGAATATTTACTTCTAATTATATTTTAGTTACTGTTTCTAAGGCTATCGGCCGATTTACCCAAAGATTACCCGAACCCGCAAGGATGCAAATAATCAACACAGACCTATGTTGTGATAAAGACCGTCACTAAGATCTATGTGAAACGGCAAGTAATCTACAATCAAAGGTAAATACGCATGTGCACCAAATCAGAAACTCTAGAACACGTTACTTTAAAAATCAATCCATAGTCTAACAAATAAAAACCGTTAAAAGATCCAAACAATAATTAAACCATCATCTAGTCTAGGTAGTTACGAAGATCTAGCCAAGAAACATCATGTCTAACGAAAACAAATCAGTTTCAAAACAAGAATTCATGATTAAAGTAACAAAACGCGAAAATAGTGAAAAACGGGAGGTAAGACCCGAGTTATCTTCTTTCCTACGCTCCGTGCTTCGATCCTATGATTCTTGCAAGCTCGAACGCCTCGAAAACCTTCAAAATCTGCTCTGGAATTCGCCCTAGGGTTCTTGGTTCGTATGTTGTGTTTCAATAATGATAAAATTAAGCTTTTATACGAAACCCTAGCGACCAGCAAATCAGGCTCGACAGTTACACCAGTCGCGTAGCGCGACTGGTTGAGTCCATGCGCTAGCGCTACGCGAGTGGTTCCAGGTCAACGAAAAGTCAAGGCTAAGCAGTGGTGTAGCGCGACTGATAAGGGGTTCTCTCTCGCGCTACGCGAGTGGGACTTTTTCACAGTAGGTTGCTTCCAAAAACTAGTCCCATCCTCCAAAAACCTTGAAATTTATTCTAACACTTTTGTGTATTGATCCATGACTTGACATTCGACATTTCAGCTCGGTTTTGCTCCAATTCCAGCATTTTTGTGTATCACGACCTGGAAAAAGCAATAAAGATCAATAGCACGCAATTCTAACCTAAACTAAACTAAAAATAACGATAAAATATACAAACTATACACGATAAAAGTATGTATTTTGCAATACATCACTCCTGTGGATGTTTCGACCAGTACACACACTCTAAGTGTGTGTTTTGGTGTTTAACTCTTGTATTAATAAAACAAGTTTCCCACTTGGCAATATTAGTCCCTCATGTTTTATTTTGATCAAATGAAGCTACAACTCACCGTTAGTCACTTAATTATATGCTACTAACTAGGTTAATTATTCCTAGTTACATTAACGGGTTTGTGAAATTATAACCCGTTATGTTTTAAGTCCCGTTAATTTGGCCTTTTTATATACTTTGTTTTCTCAAAGTATTTATTCCCCTTTTTAATTAATATTAGGTTTATTTATTTGAGTCCTAATATTTACCGGGTTAATTTTTTTACCACTAACTGTATTTTACCCGTCTTTACTATTAACGTGGTTTGATTACCAAACCTGTTTTTTTTGGGATGTTACAAGTCTACCCCCCTTAAAGAGGTTTCGTCCCCGAAACCTTATTTATGTAGTTCATTGGTTTAATCAAACGAACCTAGTTTCGTTTTGAAGGCTCCTGTTTCCTTTGGTCAAAAGTTTTCATGTATACTGACGCGTACGTCTTTCATGCGTAAGGCCTCGCGGGCCGTTACTTACAGCTTATAACCCTTTATCTTTATTGACTGAGTTGTCACTTGACCACTTAGTCTCGTTAGTCTTTTAATAGGTCTATCCCGCGCTTGTGTTATATCAACAAGCGCTTGTATTTGTTATGACGCTTTCTTAACCTTGAATAGTTTTACCGACTAGACTAATTAGGCGCCGTCACTTCATACCCCGTAACTCACATTACAACGTGATCATTTTCTATATTTCTTTTCTTGTCCGTGAGCGTGTCACGTCACGTTTAAGTTTAATTCAACATTTATTTATCATACTTCTTCTTTTCGAATGTATCATCTCGCACTTATTGATGTTAAAACCCATACTCTTTGATATTTGTTATTTCCGAATTCGCCTTATTGTATTCGTATTTGTTAAAACGTTATTTCTTACTAAAACTGAATTTTTAGTTTAACGTTTTTCTCTTTAATTATGTCAATTACTCATATCAAGGAAATTGACAACCCATAATTTATTGTTTTCCGTTCTCGTTTTACATGGGGAATCGTAACAAATTCCCTCACCTTACATTATTGACCCGTAGGTTCCTTCACTTAGCCTCGTAGGCTATTTCCTTAAGATTCCACCTCTTTAAGGCGAGGCCCTTATGATCCCTTTGCCTCAATTCACGAACAGTGGGTCATTTTGGCCCCATAGACCGTTACACTAAGTAACATCCCGTAGGTTGTGATGATTCCATAGATCATCCTTTATTCGAGTCTTTATTCAAATGTATATACGTTTATATACGCATATGGCGTTAAGGCACCCCTTTTTTATGTTTAGAATTATTCACCTTTACTTTTTGGATTTCGTTTGACCTTGACCGTAGTCTAAGGCTACATTGTTTTTCAAATTATTTTTCCGACTTCGTGACTTCTAACGTCATTTACATGTCGAATTGCCCTACACTTACCGTTACCCGGTTCTTTCCTATACTTCTTTACGTCCCATTTCCCGGGTTCTTTTATTTTAATGTTTTTAACCCTATAACTCCTTTACATAGGTTTACTAATATTTCACACTTTTATTTATTCGATTCACGCTTACTTACTTTAGCAAGTGTCATTCATTATTAAATTTGTCTGACTTGTTCGTGTGAAATTTCACCACATGTGAACATCAAACTCTATTCTTTATTCGACCCTTTCAACTTTAAAATAGTCGAGCGTAGTTATTGACATTTCTGTTTGCAAGTTCTCATTGTCTTTTAGTCATGACTCATATTTCGAGTCTTTCGACTTTCTATTTCGCGTTCCCGTCTCTTTGTTTACGCATTCTTTCCAAATCCTACCCATTCATCGGGTATCTTTATCGTAATCATTTTCAAGTAACCATTCTTTTATGGTTGTAGACGTTATTTTAATTTATTTGGTCGTCTTAGCGAGATTCATCGCTTTTATTCAATCAAGTCCTTTATTCTTTATTCAATTTGTTTGACTTGTCCATGTGAATTTCATCACTTGTGACAGTCAAACTTTTGTCCCTATGCCTTAGCATCCCTATTGGTCGGTCTGTATTTTCTTTTTACTTGATCCTTGTCCCTTCTCTCGGGCTCTTTATTCTTACGTAATACGCTTCCGTCATCCGACTTACGTTTACGTTTACTATCAAAAATCTTACTTATTTGATTCATTTGGGTACCATTTAAGTTAGTCCCATTCACCCCATCCTTACTACATCGGACATAAATGTGTCCATCATAAGAAGTTCATGGTACCACGTGTTCACTACTTACTTGGCCAGAGTAAGCGATCAACACCTGGTATACATGACCTTTTTATAATTTTCACATTACACCCCATATAAGTAATGCCTCTATTTGTTTTTCTTGGAAACAATATCCCGGTAGGTTTTCTATTCGGGTTTTTCCAAGTTTTCAATCTACATATGCAACTTTCAATCTCTACGTATTTGTTGCATATTACTATTTATGCAATAATTTAAAACGTGCACCTGATACTGCTTGCTCTAACAGGCTCCCCTTGCCATTAACTTATTCGCAATCGTTGCGCGATTTAGGTCCTTGGTGAGCGTGCTCTATTTGTCATACTTTGGACCATTCCTCTGTCAAATCCATGATTTGTTAAACTCTCGCTATCTTCATATGCGAGTGTCCTTCAATCAAAACATATACAACAGTTAGTAATTTCGACATTTAAAAGATGCCCGTATTATAATACAAGACTTTTCTACTATACGCATCAACGCGGGTAATTTTGTTAACTATATCTATTATTCAATTGAGGTATCATATATTACATGATAGCCTTATGTGTTGTTTGCAACACTTTAACATACTAAACTTATTAACATACATGTACTTACCGGATTTGCGATCAAGCCTCGAACCGAACACACTTTATTCTTTAACCATGACCTCTGATTACCAACTTGTAACACCCGTCTAATATATCAAGATTTTATTAAATAAATACACATTTTAATGCTAAAATGTGACTTTACAAAAACTTTTCATACTAACATTCCAACATGTTTACAACATTTCACAACTATACAACTTAATGTAATTGAATTCGTCGTTTAAAAGATACGATGAAACGTCGTGCGGAAGCTTGTATTTTATCGTGTTCGGTTCCTCGTCGAGCTTGATCTTCATTCGGGCACTCTTGGCATTCACCTAAGATCAAAACCAACTTAAAAGTTAGTTTTGATAGTTAAAAAAAGGGTATAAACAAGT
Organism: Helianthus annuus; assembly: GCF_002127325.2. Taxonomy (NCBI): domain Eukaryota; kingdom Viridiplantae; phylum Streptophyta; class Magnoliopsida; order Asterales; family Asteraceae; genus Helianthus; species Helianthus annuus. The sequence goes on along the minus strand of NC_035434.2, from coordinate 68,791,657 downwards.
TACATGGGTCAAACAACAACAAAACAAATTTATTTCTAGATCAGTGGGCGTTGCGTGACGCCAAGGGGCGTCGCATGATGCTAGGCCCCCTTTTTCACAGACTGATATCAGTTGCTGTACATACCCAGCATGACCCAGTTTCACGGAAACGAGCATAACTCTCTCGTTTTTAATCCGTTTTACCCGATTCTTTTTCCTATGCGTCCGTAATTTAATTCTCCATCATGTGGAGTTAAAATCCAACATCCAACATAATAAATTTTGAGACTTCTACGTCTTCGACTCGTTACCTTTTTATCGACTTTTAACCCGTTTATGTATTTTATCAAACAAACATATTTGTTTGATCCTTATATCATACACACTTTTTCCAATTAATGTTACCTACCCTATTAGGTTCTAATCATAGGTTTATTTCACGATTTAAACCTGTTTTTGCTCGTATGCTTATTTTGACCCGTTAGGGGTATTTAACCACTTTAAAGCTTGAAATTGCTTTCATTTGCTTCTAGCATTCCATCACCACATTTCTTATCCTATAATCTCCCACCACAACTGTATTTTTGGTGGATTTAATGTAGTGATCTATATAAACCAAATTTACCTCTCGAATCATTATTTTACGGCAAAAACTCAAATAGTGCCATTTGACTAATACAATACTTCTTTCAACTTTTATATTTATTCTAAGTATTTACCTAATCATAAAACTCGTTTCCATACAACCTTTAAGGGTTGTTTGTTCAATTTAGCCTACAAGGGCGTTTTGGTCGATTTTGGTCCTTTTACGACGAAGGACTCTTTCTTAAATTATTCGACCAAAATAGCACTTTTAACTACAACATAATTATGCGTACCTGGCCCGGATCAACAAGTAGACCCGATTTATACCTCGTTTTCATTATCACACCATCAATGGTGACGCAATTATCCGATTTGCAAATCGGTCCTGTTAACATAAGACTTGACAACCACATTAGTCAATATTGTCAAATGGTGTTATCACCACCATTCGACCCGTTTGGACTATATGCCCTACATTATCTATTTAATCAAAAACATCGTTTTTGATCTCCAATTCATACATCCATCCCATCCCGGATTTTATTACCATACCCTTTTTCTTTTACACTCTTTTCTTACAATTTCAACCCATTTCGGCTTACGCCATGGGTATCCCTTTAACCTTGATTTACATTAGTCGACACTTAACAAATTTCCATATTTCCAATGTTATCGTTATCACGTTTACAACATATCGAATAAACGGGTATTCTACATAAGTGTGTAAATTACACTTACCTCGCATCCACGCCATGCTTTTCTTTTTTTTTCGTACTTGCTCCGTTTGACCCGCTCCCTCCTCCAAGCTTTCACCTAGCTTGTTACGCGTCAAACTATCATCATCGTTTTCAAGGTGGTTAGTTTAATCATAATTTAATACGATTATTCCACCTTACGCATTTTATATCAAAATTTACCATTTATTGTATTATAGGTCAGTTTTACTTTTTGAAAGTCAAACATCCCTCAATATCTAAAATGCACATTCACATTCATTAGCTAGTTTAGGCATTTTCAATTTACCCGGTAGGCATTCTTTTAAGCCATCGTTCGAACTAATCTTTTAACTCGAGTTCATGCTATTGTTAACACTAAGTTAGCCTAGCTCTTGATTATCGAAGACACTATATTTCTTTATCTCCTAAAATCTACGGGTTTTCCCTCTATAAGTGAAACCCGTTTTGACATGTTATTAGGCATTTATCCAAATACTTATCCAAACCAAGTTCTATCCACGAACTAGTAGATACCCAATTTCACTTAGGCATTACATCAAACACCTTATGGGCATATTCTATAAATAATTCTTTGACAAGCTCATGACTTGTCATATAACCCGAATTTTCATCATTCAAACTATTTAACACAAATATTTGCATTTAAAGTTCTGAAATAACTTCACATATGTCAAATTACACTAGAACAACCCCAAATTTCCTAGTGTTTATCAAGTTCTACATAACCCACTAGTCACCTACAATGGTGACCATGGATTTCACTAGAATTTAGCATAATTTCAACATGTACTTGTCTAGGGTTTACTCCTAGACATTTTAATGTTCTTAATTCAGATACAATTCATACATGCATCATCAGATTTCAAGTTCTCTAAATTCATGAGAATTTCAAGTTAAGAATTTTTGTCGAATTTTTTACATACCTTATGATCTCCTTGCAATGGGGATCATTAATCTATGCTCGATTTTTGGTTTGGACTTGGTTTAATCCTTCAATTTGTGATATTAGTGAATGTTAGGGTTTGGGCTCCCTGGCTCCTATGGATGTTTCGACCAGAACACACACTCTAAGTGTGTGTTTTGGTGTTTAACTCTTGTTTTAATAAAACAAGTTTCCCACTTGGCAATATTAGTCCCTCATGTTTTATTTTGATCAAATGAAGCTACAACTCACCGTTAGTCACTTAATTATATGCTACTAACTAGGTTAATTATTCCTAGTTACTTTAATGGGTTCGGGAAATTATAACCCGTTATGTTTTAAGTCCCGTTAATTTGGCCTTTTTATATACTTTGTTTTCTCAAAGTATTTATTCCCCTTTTTAATTAATATTAGGTTTATTTATTTGAGTCCTAATATTTACCGGGTTAATTTTTTTACCAAAAATGTATTTTACCCGTCTTTACTATTAACGTGGTTTGATTACCAAACCCGTTTTTTTTGGGATGTTACAACAACAGTGATGTGACAGCTCTCTCATTCGACCAGCACGCTCAAGGCCTTCTTTCTCTCGATTTCTCTCGATTCTTGTAAGTTTTCAACTCAAATCTTGTACTTCCATGATCTACAAACACTTCTTCATCATTTTCACCTTTGAATCTTAACTTTTAAACACGAAATCAGCGGATTTGAGGTGTTCTAGGGTGATGTTATCATGGAGTTCTTATGACCTTCAAGTTTTGGCGTCATTCCACCAAGAATAACTCAGATCTGAAGGATTTCCACATGATTTCACAACAATTTTGCATAGATCTAAACATGTTCAAAGTTAAAAGGATTGAATGGAACTTTTCCAAGTTTCTTTCAACTCTTTTACACTCAATGCATTTAAAACCGATAGAATCGGAGCTCGTTCAAATCTTCTACTCATTTCTTAGTGAAGTGTCGGTCTGAGATCTAATTTCTATCAAAAAGGCAACAGATTTCGGATTGAATATGAACAATCGGATAAGAACAGTTGACTGGTCGGATTAGGGTGATTACTGTTTGATCGGACGACTTGGGACTTGACGAGGTTCCGTTGTTTAGTACGTTGTCATACCGTCTCGAGCAACCGCAAAACTTTTCAAAACAATCAAGTTTCAAGACGATCAGATTCGTTGGGACGGATTGCCGTCCAATCAGATTGCCATCCGATCGAACTGCAATCTGATCGGATTGCACTTGTCTCCAACGCTTCATTAATTTTCAAGTTTTCAAAGGATCTGAATGTCGAACGGATTGCCGTCCGATCGGATTGCCATCCGATCGAACGACCATCCGATTGGTTGACATTTGGAACTTGAACACTTAATCATTTTCATAATTTTCAAAGAACATCAGTCTCTAACGAAGTGCCATCTGATCGAATTACTATCCGATCGAGTGACCATCCTGCTGTGAACTTGTTCTCACTAAGTGTCATGCCAATCGGATCGCTATCTGATCGAACGATCGTTCTATCGATGACCTGAAGGGTAAAGATACTACTCTGTTTTCAAAATGCTACAACAAAACTTCAAAGCCATCATACACAAACACATCCTTCCCAAACGAATGTCAATCCGACCGAATGGACATCCGATCGGATGACCATCCGAACGGATTGACATCCGATCGAATGACCATCCGATCGGATTGCCATCCGATCGGATTACCACTCGACACTTGATCACTTTTCAGCGTTTATCGCGTTGTTCTTCACTTATGCTATCGTTAACTGTTCAGGCTAATCTCTCAGCGCTCCCTTCAATCCAAGACAGTGTTTATTAACTTAAACGCTATCTGTGAGTATACTCGAACCCTTTTTGCTTTACGCACTTTTGGGTGTTACATACGTTACTTATTCAAATCACAATCGACACACAATGCAAACGCTATTTATATGCTGACCGTTATTGCATGTTACGTGTTATTCGATGAATTCTTATATGTTATGTTAACACAGTGATTATTGCCTGACACCTTTGCAACAATAGTACTATAGTTTGGACTCAGCACCTGTCATGGACAAGGGTTGTTAAGGGCTATACTTCACGTGTCCCAGTGGGGATATGTGTCGCGCATTCTACTACTCGCAGTCACGTCTTGCATATTTCATTGTCGATAACCTACTAGCCTTCACTTGCTACATGTTAGATGTTAGTTATGCGTAAACTATTTCGAATCTATTATACTATCAAACTTGTATGCTCACCCTTACACTATGTGTATTGACCTCTATTTTAACGTGTGTGACAGGTGCTTAGGATGCTTGCTTGCTATTTGATGGAATTGAGCTAGGATGGAGTCTAAAAACAAACTAAATAAAATCTGAGTTGTCGGAATGGATATTTGTCTTTGAGAACAATGTCTGTAATAACTGTTTTTATTTTATATGTTTGTGGTATGGGACATGAACCTTTAATATATTATAACTAATTGTTGGTGCACGAATGTCTAAAGCCTGCGTCTTAGTCTTAGTTATTCATGTATAGGGTCTAGATATGTTAATTATGCATAGTATAGGGGTTGAATATGTAAAATTGGGTTTGTAATGTATTGATTTCGCTCATAGTGACAATGTGTCACTTGGAGCGAAATCACTAGCTTCTGTTTTCGCTCCAAGTGACACATGGTCAGATGAGCGAAATCCCAACCCCTATATATAGTAGTTGTGTTTTCTTCTTTTGTACGCGCATGTTTACTGTGTAGCCGAACTGCTGCTCGACTACTTCTTGAAGAATTAATGAGAAAACCAGTTTAAAGTGATCTGCTTCTGTTTCTACTCAATTTCTACTTTGATTCATGCTGATTTTGTATTTCCACTGCATTATCAGTAGTATCTAGCTCTGATTGACTCACACGACTATCAATAACGGTCCTACAATTGGTATCAGAGCCAGTTGTGAGCTAGTTTACCTGAATCAAAGCCTTTTTCTTGCACATTTTGAGTTTCTGGACTTTCCAACGGACAAAATGGACTGAGATTTGGACACATTGTGTAATATTGTCTAATAACAAACCCTTGAGATTTTCAGACCTAAAAACAGCTTAAAACTGATCTAAAATGGCTCGTGAACTGATTTCGCTCGAAGGTACTTGAGTGATTTCGCTCGTAGGTTCAAGCGAAATCAAGTGTTTGTCACATTAGATTCTAATTTCGCTCATACGGTAAAAGCAAAATCAGAGATTTTGCTCATATTTTGAGATTTCGCTCCTGAGGAGTTATTGTTCTGGTTTCGCTCAAGTTGACACTTTGATTTCGCTTATAAGGTCATTATTTGATTTCGCTTATAAGGTCATTATCTGATTTCGCTCCTGTGAGCAAAAGTTGATTTCGCTCCAAACAAAGTGTAAAATCTGATTTCGCTTATAAAGCATGTTTTAGTGTAAAAATCATGGTTTGAGGGTTTAGTCCGTTTCGTACGTGATAGAGTGTTGGAAACTCAGTTTGTGTTAAAAGTTTTTCGATAAAAGTAAACTTTTTGTCAAAAAATGAAACATTTTTGAAATTTGTCACTAAAATGGAACATCAAGATTTTTACAACTTGTTTGCGGGAAGCGGCATGTCGGTTACGCAAAGTCCGGCGAGTATAGTTCAGAATGTTAACATGGAGAATGAATTAGGGACGATGCAAGAAGCTTATGAGTTTGGACGAATATGCGGGATGGTCAGGCCATTTCAAAAACTGGGTCCAAGCAAACCACTTCGAATGCTGGATGAAAATAGAGGCGAAGTATGTGCCACCGGTTGATGGACTAGGCTTGGAAAAGGGCATCGGGAGTATAACCGAAACTGAACAGATTGAGTTCAAGGCTGAAAAGAAGATGGTGAGCATTCTGCAACAGGCCATTAAAGAAGACATTCTCGTTTTACTGGAACATGAGGATAATTCTCAGTCGATGTGGCAAGCTTTAAAACTGAAGTTTCAAGGCAGTGTATCGATGATTAAGAGCAAGAAGGAATTAATCAAGAAAGAATTTGACATTTTTACTGGGATTAAAGGTGAAACGACAAAGCAGTTAATCGAACGATACTGTCATCTTGTGGTAGAAATGAAGCGGTTGGAAATTACAAAGACGAATGAAGAATGGATTGATAAGCTGTGTGATTGTCACACCCCCAAAATCCAACGCGGAGTATCACCGCTTGGGAGCGTGACTGACCAAGATCAAGCCACCAATCATATTGAACATAGCATATAATAATTAAAGTAGTTCATAAAAATTCAACTCAATACAATTGATGTTCAAACCAAACGTAGTTTTAGTAGCGGAAGCATAATATGAGAACCCAATGTATGTAATAAGTTCAAGTGTTATAAAGTTTAACATGGCATCCACGATCCATGCTCCACAACGACCTGCTCCTCCCTGTGCAAGCTCCATATGTACCTAAGGTCCTGCAGGCATGCAACAGAGAGTCAACAACTAGTTGAGCGAGTTCACAGAAAGTAAGTTCGTAGCAGCAATTCGTATGTTCATTTAGTGGGGGCTTCCCATGTATGTATGTACTACTAGTGGGGGTTTCCCATGATTATATTTATTTCTAGCGGGGGCTTCCCATGTTTATCCTTACTAGACTATTGTAACCATGTGTTTTCTTCTTGACCCGAGAACAGGAATACGTACAAGGTCACGTAGTTTTTACGTGAGTGTCCTTCCCCGAGGACAGTGGTACGCGTGGGGTTTACGTAGATTTTACGTAAGTGTCCTTCCGACCCGGAAGACAGTAGTAGGTATGAGTTTACGTAGGTTTTACGTAAGTGTCCTCCTGACCCGGGAGACAGTGGTAGATACTAGTTTACGTAGGTTTTACGTAAGTGTCCTGACTAACCTGAGGACGATGGTATATAGTCTAGCAATAGCGTAAGTACGACTAATTATCCATTTCAAATCTTCCAACCCAATTCCCAACCCGGGAATCCCATGCCTTGGCTGTGTGAACTCACCTTGGTTTGCTCGGTATGCTAAACTATGTGCTCGTAAACAATCACTCAATCAAGGCCTAAGGTAATGCATTGACACACAGTCAGTTCAGCATCACATTGATTCGCATGCAATATATATCACGAAGTGTGTTTAAGCAATCATCGTCAAGTAACACATAACAGTTATCTCGCGTTCATCCAATCATGCATCGTATGACAGAGTTCGTGGTTAATTCTAACGTAGTTACTCAGTAACACACCTTAAGGGTTATCAGATTAAACCAGATCCACATACTTAACAAGATTAACAAGACTTTCCATGATTCATCATAACATTCGGACATGTATAACCATAAGCATTCAGAAAGTCGGACATGTATAAGCATTCAAAACTCAGATAATTAACATCACAAAGTCGGATAAGGTGTTTAATATCACAAAAGTCGGACAACACTTGATAAATCAAAACTCGGACCCCATGGCCACTCTAAAGTTCGGACCCCCTTAGAACTTATAAAAGTCGGATCCCTTGTAACTCATAAAAGTCGGACCCCTCAATACTTATAAAAGTCGGACACCTTGTAACTTATAAAAGTCGGACAAGGTTTCATTATCACAAGGTCGGACAAGGGCCTTTACCATTAAACTCGGACCATATGCACAATAACAAGAGTTCGGACCTATTAAATTTATTACAAAAGTCGGACCTATTAACTTCATTACAAAAATTCGGACAACACCCAACAACATCAAGTTCGGACTAAAATCATGTGTTACAAAGTTCGGACTTCTCATATATATACAACTAGGTTATATACCCGTGAGCTTCACGGGTTATGAGTTGTTTTATAAAAATTTATATTTATAAAAGAATTTTATATATATGATTTCTTATAATTGGATAACCTCTTCATACTAACATGTCAACTGTATGAAATGATCCCAATTCCATAACCCTAATCAAAACCAATATCAAAAACTGAATCAATCTTAGGGCAGTCACCTCTAAAGACTAAACATATATATTCTTACAACATTCTATATGTCATCAAAGTGATTTAGTGAGAAATAATGTAACTGTAGCACAATAATGTTGGTGTAATGATTTTATTAGACTTTGATGCAAAGTTTGAAATGCTTTTCAATGGAGCAATCATGATACTAATCACCCGAGTAAACTACTCCCGCAAACACAGACAAAGCTGGTCCGACCCAACAACCCATCACCATTTCAGAAGAAACCCACCGCCCAAAGGTCCAATGTGATAAAACTCCTGCTCAACCAAAGAGCATTTTTGCTCCAGGTAAGACTTGATCCCATGACCTCCACTTTGGAAGATCACGGGCTATGAATACACGATAAGGTTATCGGCGAAAACATCTATAGAGCAAATTAATTCCGCTGAATAAAACGTTAAAGAATCAAGGGTTCGTACAAATTTATTGTTCTATATAATATTAAACTCAAACTGATTGCATGCAACCTCAAAAACCAATCATGTTTTAATGAAAAAACACATTAACACCAATGATCTAATTTCAACATATATTAATTAAGTCTATTGAAACCTGAAGACACAAGGAATTAAAGGAACATACCTGTGAGCTAATGATCGACTTGAAAGATATAAATTCACAAGAGAATTTAGAGTGGACCAGGAAGCCAAATTGTTTTATTAATGCATAAAACCATTTAGATCATGTTAAAATTATTATTGAGATAATATAACTCTGTAATCGTATGAGACATGCTAATTTTTTCAAAAAAAACATTGGTGTTTCAGGTCAATACGATCTGACCAATTTCAACTTGTACTGATTATTACCTTAATTCTGATGAACGACTTCTCGTCATTTGTTGGTGTGGTAGAATCCATCTACAATTGTAAATCCATACCTTTAGCAAAACATACTATAAAAACTAATTAAAAATGATATAAAAATCGATTTCATTTTTACCTTGTTACAGGAGCAAATCATTTGCTTGACACCAAGGGTGAAAGCAAGAAGAGCATGCTCACGGGTCTGTCCGTCTTTTGAATACCAGCTTCAAAACCACCAGTGGTGGAATCGATGATAAGAATAGCACAATCAGACTGTTAGGTACCAGTAATCATGTTCTTGATAAAGTCACGATGTCCGGGAGCATCAATAACTGTGCAGTAGTACTTGGTGGTCTCGACCTTTCACAAAGCGATATCGATGGTGATACCTCTTTCATGCTCAGCCTTAAGCTTGTCAAGCACCCAGGAGTATTTGAAAGACCTCTTGTTCATCTCAGCAGCTTCTTTCTCGAATCTTTCGATCACACGCTTATCGATACCACCGAGCTTCTAGATCAAGTAGCCGGTTGTTGTGGACTTGCCGGAGTTGACATGTCCAATGCCAACAATACTGAGATGAATCTATTCCTTACCCATCCTGAAATTTAAAATGAACTGTTAATATATTACATATCTGAAAGTCTGAAAGTACAATATATTACAGTATAACTCAAACATCACATAGCACACAACTTGAAATATGAAACTAACTGTCAGAATATTACAGATCTAAAAACACAGTATATTATACTCTTATACAATTAGCAACTTAGGTTGCCTTTCCTACACCTTCGCATCGCTTCATTGAAACGCACCCCTACATTCAAAACATGCACCTTTTTGTTCTAAATTTAATAGGCACGATTCATTCAAAATTTAACAACTACCAATTGTTAACCAAACCGATGCGATTCATCAAATAAAACAAACCGACAGAAACGTTAAAATGAATATATACAAACACAATCCACACAAGTATTAAAACAAATCTACACCGCTTCATTCCGTAACCGTCATCCAAAACTAAACCGCCATAAAACCGGTTCAAGTACTTCGTCGGTTCTAATGGTTCTAATAACGGTTCACAAAAAACTATTCAATGTGTTACTCCAGGGGTCGCAACCCTTCATCGGAATAAAGTCAATCTCAACGGTTGCGTCGTGTCGTTTTTTGATTCAGCGCTCCACCGAAATTAAGGTCGCAACCCTTCCGACAAGTATAAATTCCGGGTGACAGGTTTGAGCAATTTTGATTGGTTTTTTTACGATTCGGTTCAGGTTCAAACCGGTCCCAAATCTACTATTTCTATCCGGCTTAAACCGGCTCTTCTCCATATCAATTCCAAACCGATTCCGATTCAGCTTGAAACTTCGGGCTCAGTTCACGAACCGGTTCGAATGTGCACCTCTACCGTCTAATATTTACCATAACAAAGTTCCAATTGGAAACCCTATGTGTCTGATTCATTATTTTATACTAATTGTAATTTATACTAATACTAATTACACAGCTTAATCATATTCTACAAAAAAAAAAGCTAATTAAAATTAGCAACAAACTACTGATTAAAAAGCCGTAACCTTACATCACATAAACCTAATCAAAATCAAAATCAAACAATATACAAAAATCTATTAACACAGCAAGCAAGCAAGCAAACAATCAAACATAATAAAACCACAAAATACCTTACAGACTACACCGACAATGGTAGTGTCGGTTTTAAGATAGCCCGAAGGTTTTAACCCTTTCTTCGTTCATTAGAACCATCGCATTTCTCTCTCTCTCTTTCTCGTTCTCTCCCTTTTGGATTCCCTCTCTATCTCTCAGCTACTTTCTTTGCTGACATTTTGAAATTCAAAATTTGAATGGGATTGTGAGTCTAGTAATGTGGGGAGGAAGTAAAATATAAGGGGAGAAGCAACAACATTGATTAGGGCTTCAATTTTCAGAGAAGTAAACAATGGGAAAGAGGAGATGAAGCAAGAAACCCTAAAAGTGATCTCACCGTTTGCTTGTTTGAAGAAATTGATGGATTCAAAATTTGAATCTTTTGGAAGCCAATTGACCGCTAATTTTACTTCATCTAGACTCAATCAAGCTGGCAAGAATGCTACTTAGCTTTGACCCTTCCTGTTTAGGATATATGCATCCCTGGATTGACACGTAGGATGAAGATAAAAGTGGGGGCTTGTATGATTGACAGCTAGGATCAAGAAGTTTTGCTTTATTATAGTAGAGATAATATTCGGACCATCATAAGCATTGAAAGGTCGGATCTTATTAACATTTCAAAAGTTCGGACTTTAAGCATAACATTCAAAGGTCGGACCAACATCAATCAAATCATGCGAGCATTCAACTTTCATTGTAACAGTTACGTTTTTGTTTTTCACGATCAGGAAACCCTAATTCATTCATATGCATTGCAGTAATCCAATTATCAATCAATAATTCTAACATATCTTGTATCTTAACATCAGGCAAATGATTACACACTAATCAAAATCATTTCACAATAATCAGAATTCAATCAGTAAATACAGAACTAGTATGTGAAGAACTAGGGTTTACATGAATCACATAATCAATAATTTATAACAACAACAATCATTAAACAATTACCTTGGATTGATTCTAAATGGAATGAAAGATCAAGATTGATGCAAGAGAACTTGTGCCTATGATGAAGAAGATTGTAGAGAGGATTGAAGGATGTGAAAGTACGTGTGTTGATTCTTGTGTGATGATTAGTGAAGGAGATTAGGGTTAAGAGTTGTTAAAGTTCACAATCTACTCTACTCACCCCCTAAGTATCATCTTTTACATAAGGCACACCCATCACAATGTAATTTACAGTTTCACCACCAAGTTCATGCATTTGTCAAATCTTTCATAAGTAACACATAACCATGCACAATCACAATACACTTTATCGAACCAAAACATATACAGTTACAAAGTAAACCAATTGTGCAAGTAAACAACTAAACAAACAGTGAACGTGCAATAAATGCGGAAATGGAATCTTGGAAACTCGACTTGTCACATTATCCCCAACTTGAAAGAAATTTCGTCCCGAAATTTAGCATGTGGTTACTGAGGAAGCTAGGTAAGTTGTATCGTTTACTGGTTTTCCTGGGGTGTCACATCATCCCCCCGTTGATTTGGAATTTCGTCCCGAAATTCTGCAGTAGTAGCTTCAGCCTCAGTAGTGGTTGCACGGTTTTCGAATAACTGGGGATACTTGAGTTTCATTTGATCTTCACGCTCCCAGGTGAACTCTGGGCCGCGACGGGAGTTCCAACGAACTCGAACAAGGGGATTCTCGTGTTCTTGAGGACCTTAACATCCCGGTCCGTGATTTCAACTGGTTCCTCGACGAACTGCAACCGCTCGTCGACAGTGAGCTCCTTTAAGGGAACTATGAGGGTCTCATCTGACAGGCACTTCTTCATATTCGACACGTGAAAAACATTGTGAACTGCACCGAGTTCAGCTGGTAAGTTTAGTCTATAGGCCACTGTGCCTATTCTTTCTGTGATTTCGAATGGTCCGACATACCACGGATTGAGTTTACCTCGCTTGCCAAAGCGAACCACACCTTCCAGGGTGAGACGTTGAGTAAAACCCGGTCCCCGACCTGAAATTCCAATGGCTTCCTACGCTTATCCGCGTAGCTTTTCTGACGGTCGCGTGCTGCCGCCATGCGTTGCCTTATCTGTGCAATCTTTTCCGTGGTGTCCACTATAAGTTCTGGACCCGTGATCTGACTATCCCCCACCTCTGCCCAACAGAGAGGTGACCGACATTTACGCCCGTACAATGCCTCAATTGGAGCGGCTTGTATGCTGGTGTGATAACTGTTATTGTATGAAAACTCCACTAAAGGGAGATGCTTTTCCCAGCTGTTGCCGAAATCAATAACACATGCCCAAAGCATGTCTTCTAGAGTTTGATTCGTGCGCTCAGACTGCCCATCTGTCTGAGGGTGATATGCTGTGCTCATGTCTAGCCGCGAGCCAAAAGCCTTGTGCATTGCTTGCCATAGTTCTGATGTGAATCGTGCATCGCGATCCGAAATGATAGAGGTGGGCACCCCGTGCCTTGAGACTACTTCCTTCAAGTATATGTCTGCTAGTGTGGAAAACTTGTCTGTTTCTTTGATTGCCAGGAAATGAGCAGACTTGGTGAGTCGATCCACGATCACCCAAATAGTATCGTTCCCACGCTGGGATCTTGGTAGTCCTGTAACAAAATCCATGGAAATTTCCTCCCATTTTCATTGTGGTATCTTTGGTTGTTGGAGTAGGCCCGCTAGTTTCTGATACTCTGCCTTGACTCTTGCATAGGTCAAGCATTTGCTGACATAGGTAGCGATGTGGGCCTTCATGCTAGGCCACCAATAAGTAGTTCTGATGTCGTGGTACATTTTATCCGACCCTGGATGTACCGGGTAGCGAGACTTGTGAGCTTCATCCATTACCAGCTCGCGTAAATTGCCATAATGCGGAACCCAAATGCGTCCTGTTACATAGTAGGCGCCGTCTTCCCTTTGTTCTAACCGTTGCCTTGAGCCACGTAAGGCTTCAGCCCTGACGTTTTCTGGTTTTAATGCTTCTACCTGAGCATCTCGTATCTGTGCAGGAAGACTAGATTGGATAGTGAGCTGCAATGCTCGTACGCGCTTAGGTGTAGTGTCTTTCCGACTGAGGGCGTCAGCCACAACATTGGCTTTGCCTGGATGGTACTTGATGGCGCATTCGTAATCATTAAGTAGCTCGACCCATCGTCGTTGACGCATGTTCAATTCATTCCGCTTGAAGATATGCTCGAGAATCCTATGATCGGTGTAAATAGTGCACTTGGTACCGTACAGGTAGTGTCGCCATATCTTAAGCGCGAAAACAACAGCTCCCAGCTCTAAATCGTGCGTCGTGTAATTCTGTTCGTGAACCTTGAGTTGGCGCGAAGCATAAGCAATAACTTTATCCCGCTGCATCAATACGCAACCAAGTCCCTGTATCGATGCGTCACAATAGACCACAAAATCATCCGTGCCCTCTGGCAATGAGAGAATAGGTGCGCTGCATAACCTATCCTTTAGGTATTGAAAAGCCGTTACTTGTGTATTACCCCAGCGATAGGTAACACCTTTCTACGTCAACAAAGTGAGCGGTTGTGCGATCTTGGAGAAGTCTTTAATGAATCGCCTGTAATAACCCGCCAAACCCAAAAATTGGCGTATTTCCGTTGGAGTGCGAGGCGTGTGCCAATTCCTGATTGAATCTACTTTTGATGGATCCACATGAATCCCATCATTGTTTACCATGTGGCCGAGAAAGTGGACTTTACGAAGCCAGAAGTCGCATTTTGAAAACTTGGCGTACAGTTGTTCCTTTCGAAGAAGTTCCAAGATAAGACGCAGGTGCTGCTCGTGCTCCTCCTGACTCTTGGAGTAGATCAGAATGTCGTCAATGAAAACTATCACAAATTTGTCTAGGTAAGGCTTGCACACCCTGTTCATAAGATCCATGAAAACTACCGGTGCGTTCGTTAGCCCGAATGGCATGACTAGGAACTCGTAGTGGCCGTAGCGAGTTCTGAAAGCTGTTTTGGAGATGTCCTCATCCCGGACTCTCAGCTGATGGTAACCAGACCTCAGGTCTATCTTGGAGTAGTAGCTCGACCCTTGCAACTGGTCGAATAGGTCGTCAATACGTGGAAGAGGATAGCGGTTCTTCACGGTGACCTTGTTCAGTTCGCGGTAATCTACGCACATCCTGAAAGTACCGTCCTTCTTCTTCTTCACAAACAGTACTGGAGCTCCCCAAGGTGAAGAGCTAGGACGAATAAAGCCCTTATCCAAGAGCTCTTGTAGTTGCTTTGACAGTTCTTCTAGTTCAGTTGGAGCTAAACGATATGGTGCTCGAGCTATGGGTGCTGCTCCTGGAGCGAGCTCGATTTGAAATTCGACCTGACGATGAGGCGGTAGTCCAGGTAAATCTTCAGGAAACACTTGAGAAAATTCGCGTACAACTGGGATATCCTCTATTCTTTTCTCTTTCGTTGATGCATCAGTAACAAGTGCCAAAATGGCAGTGTGACCCTTTCGCAGACATTTCTGAGCCTTCAGGAAGGAGATGATGCCAACCATAGCACCACTCTTGTCGCCTTGAACTTCGAGAGGTTCCTTGCCAGAACGAGGAAATGCGAACGATCTTCTCTTTACATAGGATCTCTGCTTGCTGTTTGGATAACCAATCCATACCAATGACGATGTCGAAACTACCCAGAACTATAGGGATGAGGTCGATAGAGAAAGCTTGACCAGCGAGGATAAGATTACAACCCTGAACTATGTGTGTGGCCTCTAGATTTTTACCATTAGCTAACTCTACGACATGTTTGGTGTTTAAGGGAGTTGGTGCACGTTTTAACATTTGGCTAACTTTTAAAGACACATAACTGGTATCCGCACCCGAATCAAACAAAACAGTAACGTAAAAGTCGTCGAGAAGAAACTTACCCATAACCACGTTAGGATCGTTCCTTGCGTCACCTCGACCCAGCACAAAAGCACGACCCCTAGCTTCATTGCCGTTATATTCCCACCGTTGTTATTACCATTGCCTTGGTTGTTGTTGTTGTTGTTGTGATTCTGGTTCTGGTTTAACTGGGGGCAATCACGCTTGAAATGACCTTCAGCCCCACACTGAAAACATCCCCTGTTGCCCCGCTGTTGATGCTGCTGCCGGTTTTGTGGAGCTGGTAATTGCAGTTGCTGGTTCTGATTCACGGGTCGTGGGCTCCTATAGTCTTTGGCCTCGTGCCCCATCTTGAGACACCTTTGGCAACGACCCTTGTTGCACTGGCCGTTGTGGTGTCTGTTACAGTTGTGACACTTGGTGTGAAATCCTTGATATCTTTTCTGCCTATGACCACCAAGAGATTGCTGACTAGGACTCTCGTAGTGGTCAGTCTTCTGTTGCTGAGCCTGAGACTGAACTGTTGCTGAACCTTTGCTAGAATCCCCCTCCCACTTTCTCTTGTTGTCACTTGGGGTAGTAGGAGTAGCGGCTGATGTGGTAGCAGTAGTAGCGCTGATACGTTTTGGTAGCTTGTCCTGATCCACTGCCTGATCGGTGAGACGATGAGCTAGGCGTTGAACATCCTGGATGTTGTTATGATTAGCCGATGTCACATGGCTTTGAATTTCCGGTGCTAGCCCCTTGAGATATAACTCGATACGCCTAATAGGTGGGTCCACCATAGTTGGGCACAGAACAGCCAGCTCATTTGACCGCTTGGTATATCCTTCAATTTCTGACCCCGTCATCTTAAGATTAAAAAACTCAACTTCTAGCTTGTGGATGTCGTCGCGTGAGCAGTATTCCCTTTTGATCAATTCTTTGAATTCGTTTCAAGGGGTGGCGTTAGCAGCTGCCAACCCTAGGAGTTGAACTTGCGCGTTCCACCAAGTTAGCGCAATTCCTTCCAATTCCTTCCAACGACAGTCCATGAAGTTCTTGAATGTGCAGACAGGTTGTGGGGCGTGTTGACCTATTGTGTACAAATAGGACAAAGTTAAACACAAGAGTTAATGTAGGATCTAAAGATCCTAGTGTGAATCACATCCGCAGGGTATACTACCTGCTTGTGCAGCTGCAAGTGCCGCAGCTACTTGTTCATTGATAAGAGCCGTCAACTGGGCTTGAGTCATGTTCACACGTCTAGACATGATCTTCAAAGTAAAAGTAGAATAAGTGAGAATGATTCGCGAGTAGTGCGATGACAGAAGAGTGTAAGCACATAGGTGTTCTCAAGTAATAACGAATAGTAAGCAATGTAATCTAAGCATATTACGAGCAAAGTTCTATGTAGTTCTAGCAAGCAGGTAATAAACATAAACCTTATTACCTAGGATGTTGAGTCTTGCACGTGGAGCGAAGCGTCGTTGTGGATCGTTGAGAGCACTGTTCTGGTTATAGTCTGGTTTTAATAAAAACGTTTTTCCCATATTAAAACCAAGTTCTCTATAACCAATGGCTCTGATACCAATCTGTCACAACCCCAAAATCCACACGCGGAATATCACCGCTTGGGAGCGTGACTAACCAAGATCAAGCCACCAATCATATTGAACATAGAATATAATAATTAAAGTAGTTCATAAAAATCCAACTCAATACAATTGATGTTCAAACCAAACGTAGTTTTAGTAGCGGAAGCATAATATGAAAACCCAATGTATGTAATAAGTTCAAGTGTTATAAAGTTTAACATGGCATCCACGATCCATGCTCCACAACGACCTGCTCCTCCCTGTGCAAGCTCCAAATGTACCTAAGGTCCTACAAGGCATGCAGCAGAGAGTCAACAACTAGTTGAGCGAGTTCACAGAAAGTAAGTTCATAGCAGCAATTCGTATGTTCATTTAGTGGGGGCTTCCCATGTATGTATGTACTACTAGTGGGGGTTTCCCATGATTATATTTATTTCTAGCGGGGGCTTCCCATGTTTATCCTTACTAGACTATTGTAACCATGTGTGTTCTTCTTGACCCGAAAAAAGGAATACGTACAAGGTCACGTAGGTTTTACGTGAGTGTCCTTCCCCGAGGATAGTGGTACGCATGGGGTTTACGTAGGTTTTACGTAAGTGTCCTTCCGACCCGAAAGACAGTAGTAGGTATGAGTTTACGTAGGTTTTACGTAAGTGTCCTCCTGACCCAGGAGACAGTGGTAGATACTAGTTTACGTAGGTTTTACGTAAGTGTCCTGACTAACCAGAGGATGATGGTATATAGTCTAGCAATAGCGTAAGTACGAGTAATTATCCAATTCAAATCTTCCAACCCAATTCCCAACCCGGGAATCCCATGCCTTGGCTGTGTGAACTCACCTTGGTTTGCCCAGTATGCTAAACTATGTGCTCGTAAACAATCAATCAATCAAGGCCTAAGGAAATGCATTGACACACAGTCAGTTCAGCATCACATTGATTCGCATGCAATATATATCACGAAGTGTGTTTAAGCAATCATCGTCAACTAACACATAACAGTTATCTCGCGTTCATCCAATCATGCATCGTATGACAGAGTCCGTGGTTAATTCTAACGTAGTTACTCAGTAACACACCTTAAGGGTTATCAGATTAAACCAGATCCACATACTTAACAAGATTAACAAGACTTTCCATGATTCATCATAACATTCGGAAAAGTATAACCATAAGCATTCAGAAAGTCGGACATGTATAAGCATTCAAAACTCGGACAATTAACATCACAAAGTCGGATAAGGTGTTTAATATCACAAAAGTCGGACAACACTTGATAAATCAAAACTCGGACCCCATGGCCTCTCTAAAGTTCGGACCCCCTTAGAACTTATAAAAGTCGGACCCCTTGTAACTCATAAAAGTCGGACCTCTCAATACTTATAAAAGTCGGACACCTTGTAACTTATAAAAGTCGGACAAGGTTTCATTATCACAAGGTCGGACAAGGGCCTTTACCATTAAACTCGGACCATATGCACAATAACAAGAGTTCGGACCTATTAACTTTATTACAAAAGTCGGACCTATTAATTTCATTACAAAAATTCGGACAACACCCAACAACATCAAGTTCGGACTAAAATCATGTGTTACAAAGTTCGGACTTCTCATATATATACAATAATATTCGGACCATCATAAGCATTGAAAGGTCGGATCTTATTAACATTTCAAAAGTTCGTACTTTAAGCATAACATTCAAAGGTCGGACCAACATCAATCAAATCATGCGAGCATTCAACTTTCATTGTAATAGTTACGTTTTTGTTTTTCACGATCAGGAAACCCTAATTCATTCATATGCATTGCAGTAATCCAATTATCAATCAATAATTCTAACATATCTTGTATCTTAACATCGGGCAAATGATTTCACACTAATCAAAATCATTTCACAATAATCAGAATTCAATCAGTAAATACAGAACTAGTATGTGAAGAACTAGGGTTTACATGAATCACATAATCAATAATTTATAACAACAACAATCATTAAACAATTACCTTGGATTGATTCTAAATGGAATGAAAGATCAAGATTGATGCAAGAGAACTTGTGCCTATGATGAAGAAGATTGTAGAGAGGATTGAAGGATGTGAAAGTACATGTGTTGATTCTTGTGTGATGTTAGTGAAGGAGATTAGGGCTAAGAGTTGTTAAAGTTCACAATCTACTCTACTCACCCCCTAAGTATCATCTTTTACATAAGGCACACCCATCACAATGTAATTTACAGTTTCACCACCAAGTTCACGCATTTGTCAAATCTTTCATAAGTAACACATAACCATGCACAATCACAATACACTTTATCGAACCAAAACATATACAGTTACAAAGTAAACCAATTGTGCAAGTAAACAACTAAACAAACAGTGAACGTGTAATAAATGCGGAAATGGAATCTTGCAAACTCGAGTTGTCACAGTGATGCACTACCGTATGATGAATGGGGCACTTATCTAATGATGCTGAAGAATAATTCTGATTTTGTGAATCTCAACCTAAGCTCATTCATCGAGAAAATCGAAGCCCCTGAGCTGGAATTGCTAAAATTCAAGAAGATGAACTCAGCGAGTGTGTAGCAGGATGTATCGTTGTATTACAAAGGCAACACTCCAGTTCCAACCAATCAAAGCCCAAAAATACAGACGGGTTTCATTGCTGATAACACGTCAAGTGTTTCCTCAAACACTCCTTAATCAAGCAATTCTTCACCATTCATGAATTTTGAACCAAATGCCAAAGCTCAGGAACATCCTTCACCTCAAAGTTCTACAGGATCAAATCATCAGGCGTACGTTTCTGGGGTGCAGTGTAATATTGCGGTGAATATCAAGAATGGAAACGAGATTACTGAAACAGCTGCAAAACAACATATCGCACTACTTGCTTCCGTTCTCGAGGCTTATGAGGGCTTAGTGGCAGGAAGGATCGGTAATCCTGACATGACGAAGGAGGATTACGACCAAATCGATACTGAAGAGCTTGAATTGATTAACATCAAGTGGTGTATGGCAAGTTTGGTTCGAAGGGCTCAACGTTTCATTGAAATTATAGGCCGGAACAGTTTATCAGGTCCCGATCAAAAGTTAGGGTTCGACAAGTCGAAAGTTACGTGTTTTAAGTGTAAAGAACGTGGTCACTTCAAACGAGAATGCCCTAACCGTGAAGTGAACAACCACCAGAACCCGTTCACAAACGACTATTATAGACAGGCGATATATCACCGACCAAACCAACAACCAGCTGTTCAGAGGCCGCAGATTGAGAATAAACCGGAAAAGGCGCTGATCGTGAATCAAGACGATGAAAAGGTAGCCGCAGGATTTAGTTGGGATAAATACATCCCAGGTAGCGATGGACAGGCCATGATGGCAGAAGTTTTTGAAATTTCTGAGATGATATCTAAGCCGGAAATAGTTACTGAAGATGTTTCTGTGGTTGCTGAAGAGATTTCTGCTGAAAATGTGGTCGATATTGAAGAAATAGCTGCTGAAGTGTATTACTACCAGTCAGAGCAGGAGGTATTGGGAAGTTTAATGAAATCTGTATTGCCTCCTAAAATTTCTGAATCTTTTGCAGCTTATTTTGAAGAACCAAAGACCAGATCATGCCCAATATTTGAAGAGAAGAAAGAAGTCGTTGAAGAATTGATCAACGTGTTGAAAGAGCTAACCGGAAAGGCATTGAAAGACATAGCTGACAAAGCTCTTATGGGAAAACTCAAAGAGGTAGACTCAGAACTCGAGGAGTCAAAGTCGGTCAGTAGTGTGTCAGTCAAACGAGAGGAATCTGGAGTTCAGGAGATCAAATCTGTCAAAATGTCTGAGTCTGAGTCAAACAATGTCGGTAAAACTGATTGTGTAGAGCAGGTTGTTGAAAAAGTGCTTT
The DNA here is from genome assembly GCF_002127325.2 of Helianthus annuus. NCBI lineage: Eukaryota > Viridiplantae > Streptophyta > Magnoliopsida > Asterales > Asteraceae > Helianthus > Helianthus annuus. The sequence goes on along the minus strand of NC_035434.2, from coordinate 68,770,679 downwards.
CAATCCCTGAAACATCATGCCAACAATGTTTAGAACCGTGCATGGAGTGTCTTGAAAAATACACTAAGTATCAGGAATTGAAACACCATGCTGATATGATTAAATTAGACCTTGGCCAAGTTAAAGAGGCGTATGATACTCTTTCCAGGTCAATCAAGATGATTCAAAAAGAAAGTGTTGAAAACGATAAATCAACAAAATTGGCTAAAGCAACACTATTTGATAAACAAATTGAAGTCAATTTTCATTTAGACACGATCGCATCGCTTAAGAAAGAACTTGAATTGGCTAAAATTGAAAACGATCAGATTGATAAAAAGTTGATGAGTTATGTGGCTTCATCGTACGTTCTTGAACAGATTGTCCCCCAGCAGCCACATACTGCACCAGTCTTTAAGAGCGTTCCACCCCCAATGTGGAATCATTATACACAGAAATATCCAGATGGGGTGGAAGCTGCTTTGAATCTCAAATTGAGATCGATTGAGGATAATCTGCCTGAAAGCATAGATGTCACATTCTCTGCATCCGATACCGACAACGAATCACAGGTTATCAAAACCGTTGTCGATCAGGTGTTGGATGAGGAGAGTGATAAATCTGAAAAGTCTCAATCTGAAAAGGTTGTTAGTGATTCTGAAGATGAAGGTAATTTCTTAGATCGGTTCATACCGAAATCTGACAAGAGTGCGAATGATGATCCGATTATAGTGGTTTACACTATGATTGGAACAGACAAACTTTATTCCGATTTCGAGTATCCATTTCAGAATGTGAAGATTGAGAATGTCGAAAAGGTGTTTAAGCTTGTTGAAATGAACATTAATGAGGTCAATAACAATGAATTCTTTTCAAAACCTAAAAAGTCTTTTGTTACATCACGTCCCACAAGTTCGGGAAAGAAAGAAGGGGATGGTAAAGGTCATAACAAGAAAAACAATATTTAAAACAAAGGAATCGGTTTTGAGAAGAAAACGGCTAAGCAGGTGTTTAAACCGAAAGAAAAAATGACTGATATTTTTGTCACTGGTCAAAGTGTCGATGATGAGAAGGATTATATTTTTAGTCAAAAGGCTGTGGACGATTTCAATGCAGCGAAGAAGTTGAAAGAAGAGACAGTCAAATCGACTTTTGTCGAATATGACAAAAGGGTGTGTTATCGCTGTAGTGAAATTGGGCACATGGCGAAACAGTGTCAGAAAGTGATTGAGAAACCTGTTCAAAAACCAAGTGTTCAAAAACAAACTGTTTAAAAACCAAGTGTTCAAAAACAAACTGTTCAAAAACCAACTGTTCAAAAATCAAACGTTCAAAAACCTCGACCTAAATCACCGATTGACACAAAAGGTAAAAAGCCGGTGGTTTCTCCGATCCGCATTTTGAAGAGAGGTGAATCTTTGAAGTCGGAAGATAAGCCAAAATCGACTTTCGAGATTGGCGAATCCTCTAAGACTCGCAAGACTTCAAAAATTTACCCTAAAACAAAAGTTTTTGAAAACCAATCTTGGGTCGCAAAATCGAAACCATCTGTTGAGGTCAAAAAGATGGAGAATGCTTTGAAAATTGAATCAAATATTTTTAAAGATGACGTTGTTGAGTTTGAAAATGAAGTTGATAAATTTCTTGCTGAGTTTCCCCCGATAACCAACAAAGTAAAATCAATTGTGAAAGAAGAGGTTCCCAACGTCACATTTAACTTTCCGAAAACAGATGAGAAGTGTGATGTTGTATTCGGCAGTGTGTCTGAGGTTAAGAAATCATGGGCTTCATTGTTTGAATAAGCTGATTTGATGTTTGCAGGGGCTGCCCAAGTCTATATTGTCCAAATGGATCATGGATAGTGGTGCTTCAAGGCATATGACTGGGACGCTAGCTCTTCTCTACAATGTCAAATCCATCAATGGAAGCTATGTGGGATTTGCCGGGAATCAGGGCGGGAGAATCGTTGGTCAAGGAACGTTGACAAATGGTGTGATTTCGTTCGACAAAGTGAACTATATAGTAGAATTACAAAACAATTTACTCAGTATTTCGCAAATTTGTGATAAAGCTTTTAGTGTACATTTTACAAACAAAGAATGTGTGGTTTTGAAACCAGGGTTTAAAATCCCTGATGAGATAGTGTTGTTGCGCGCTCCGCGGGAGAATGATCTTTATATTCTTGATATGAGCATCGCAACGCCAACAACTCATCAGAAACAATGTTTTGTGTCAAAGACTAAAGCGACTGAAAAAGATTCGATAATGTGGCATCGTAAGATGGGCCACATTTATGTGCGTAAAATGAACTTTTTAGTAAACAATGATTTGGTTGATGGTGTAAACCTGAAGAATTTTCACTTGAATGATGATTGTGTAGCGTGTAAGAAAGGAAAGCAGACTCGGAAGTCACACCCACTGAAGATCCTCAACACAATCAGGTTACCTCTTGAGAGATTACACATGGATCTCTTCGGGCCTGTCAACGTAAAGAGCATCAGCGGAGACTTGTATTGCCGGGTGGTGACTGATGACTTTACGAGATTCTCATGGGTAGTGTGCTTAGAAAGAAAAGATCAAACGTTTGAGTCGTTAATGGTGCTATTCAAGAAGATGGAAACGGTGTATAAGCTGCCGATCCGGAGGATTCGTAGTGACAACGGAACGGAATTCAAAAACAACAAGATGTACGAGTTTTGCAACGAGAAGGGAATTCTTCATGAATTCAGTGCGCCGTACACACCACAGCAGAATGGTGTTGCTGAACGAAAGAATCGGACCCTAATAGAGACAGCCCGTACAATGTTAGCCGATTCCAAACTACCAATCTTTTTCTGGAGCGAAGCAGTATCTGCAGCCTGCTATACGTTGAATTGTGTTCTTACTGTTAAGAAATACAAAAAGACATGATTTGAGCTGCTACACCGTTATAAGCCGAATCTTGAGTTTTTGGAGCCATTTGGGTCTCCTTGCACGTTTATTGATGAAAACGGTAAATTTGACGCTAAATCTAATGAGGGTTTCTTTGTAGGCTACGCAAGCCCGCTGAAGAGGGTGTTCGTACCGTGCCTGGGGAAAGTGATTCAAGTCCAGCATGTGGATTGTCAGAAGCATACTCCGTCACCACAACTTCCCGGACAAAGATTCCTGTTTGATTACGATAAGCTCTAGGAGTCTTTTCAACTGCCGGTTCAGCCAAGTGACGTGGAACTAGCACTTTTGTACCAGTATCAGCAAAATATGCCACAGGAGCAAGTTCCTAGACCGCCAGTAGTTCCTCAACCCACCGTGGGTACTCACGATGATGAAGTAGGACCGAGTGGAACAGCTCACGAACCACCAGAGGAACCAACTCCATCTTTTGACGAATTTGAAGACTCAGAAGCGGAACCCGCTCCGACTTTTGACGAGGATCTAACGGAAGCTGAGGATCAAACCGTTGATCTTGACATATCGAGCTTCGAATCGGAAGTGAATGTGCCTGACAATGCTATGCCTCGGACGTTGTCTTATCATCCCTCAGAAGAGATAATTGGTGACATGCAAAGTGGTGTCAAAACCCGAGATCAATTAAACCGGGCTCTTACTTGTTTCTATTCGTCTATTGCTGATGTGCCAAAAGAAGTCTCATTAAAGTGTTTTATTTCGCAGATAGAGCCCAAATCTTACAAAGAGGCATTGACTGAGGATTGCTGGGTAAATGCGATGCAGGAGGAGCTGCAACAATTTGAAAAGCTGGGTGTCTGGAGACTCGTCGATCTGCCACAGAATCAGAAGTTAATCAAAACAAAGTGGGTTTTTAAGTGCAAACAAGATGATAGAGGTGTCGTGGTGAGAAACAAAGCGCGACTAGTGGTACAAGGTTTTAGTCAACAAGAAGGCATAGACTACGATGAAGTCTACGCGCCGGTTGCCAGACTCGAGGCAATTCGGATCTTTCTAGCCTTCGCGTCATGGAAATATTTTAAAGTGTACCAGCTGGACGTCAAATCTGCCTTCCTTTACGGAAAAATCAGAAAAGAAGTGTATGTGGGGCAACCGCCGGGGTTCACAGATCCACTGCACAAAAACAAGGTGTATCTACTGGACAAAGCGCTTTACGGACTTCACCAGGCCCCGAGAGCCTGGTACGAGACGCTTTCTCAATACTTGTTGGCCAACGGGTTCACAAGAGGGACAGTAGATAGCACTCTGTTCACCAGGGAAGAGGCAGGACATTTGTTGATCGTGCAGATTTATGTTGACGATATCATTTTCGGTTCCACCAATGACAACCTGTGTAAAGAATTTGAGAAAGTGATGAAGAAAAAGTTTGAGATGAGTTCGATGGGGGAGATGAAGTTCTTCCTCGGGCTGCAGGTGGAGCAAATGCCCGATGGAATCTTCATTCACCAAACGAAGTATGTGAAGGACGTGCTTGACATGTTTGATATGATAGATTGCAGTCTTGCATCAACCCCCCTTGCACAGAATCGTGGGATTTGTCCAGATGAAAATGGAGTGAAAATGGATGAGACACTGTACCGATCAATCATTGGATCTCTGATGTATCTCACAGCTTCCCGTCCAGACATCATGTACCCGACGTGCCTCTGTGCCAGATATCAGTCGAATCCAAAGCAGTCACACCAGACCATTGTGAAACGTATCTTACGGTATTTGAAAGGCTGCCTAAGCATCGGCTTGTGGTATCCTCGATCGGGTGACTTTACTTTATCTGGTTTCGCTGATTCTGACTTTGGAAGCTGCAAGCAAAATGCAAAGTTCTGACAACTTGAATTTCCAAGATTCTTATTTCGCATTTATTGCACGTTCATGTGTTGTTTAGTTGTTTAATTCAATATAACGTTTTGATACAATGAAGTGTATTGAGTGATTATGCATGGTTATGTGTTAATTGTGAAAGACTTGTCAAATATGTGAACTTGGTGGCGAAATTGTGGAATTGTTATGAGATGGTGTAATTGTGTAAAATAAAGTAATTCAGGGTGTATAGAGTAATTAGTGAAAATTAAACCATACTTAACCCTAATCTCTTTCACTAATCATTCCCTAATCATCACAAGAATCAAAACACGTACACCCACATTCCCTAATCCTCTCTACAACCACCTTCTCATCATTCTTGGATTCACAAGTTCTTTTGCATCAAGTTTGATTGCCAATCCATCTAGAATCGAATCAAGGTAATTGTTTAATCATTGTATGTGATTGTTTGATTGTTATTAATCCTTGATTCTTGTGATTCATGTAAACCCTAGTTCCACATGTGATGATTTGGTGTTATTGAATTCTGGTTATTGTGTATTGATGTTGATTGTTGTATAGCCATTGCTTGATGATCTAAATGATTGATTGTAGAAATTGTCGATGATTGATTTCATTATACATTAGTATGAATTAGGGTTTTGATTGTAAGAGAACGAAACTGTTGAATGCACGTGTGTAACTGTTTCAATCGCAATTTTGATTGTCTGAGTTTTGATAAAATATGTTAGTCATGAAATAGTCTGAGTTTTGATAATAAAACACATGATTGTCCGAGCTTTATGAGTGTTAATGGTTGTCCGAGATTTTGAATAAAACATAGAAGGTCCGAGGTTCTTAGGGGGGTGTTGTGTCCGAGTTTTAACCCCTCAATTGTTGTCCGACCTTAAACATCAACGCAAGTTCCGAGTTTTGTAGCCAACACTCCTGTCCGAGTTTTAAAAGGAGCCCATGTCCGAGTTTGTTAACCCTAATCTCTTGCCCGACCTTTTGAGGTTATGTGGCCATGGTCCGCCCTTTAATCCCACACCCTTGGTCCGAGTTTCATTATCATATGTAATGTCCGAGTTTTAAAGGCCAAAGGGTGGTCCGACTTTGTGACCCCTTGCCCCTTTGGTCCAAGTTTTGATATCACAGCAAATAGGTCCGACCATTTTGTGTGATCTTGTCCGAGTTTTTGGGCCTTGGAGCCCTTATCCGAATTTTATATGGGGAAGCCTCTGGTCCGAGTTTAGATAATTAACACAATTAGAATTTTATGTGTTAACTGGTTAATTGAGTAGTTAACTTCAGGTATGCAACTCTGTTAAACAAGTGAACTCCGGTTAAGTTGGTAAGCTAGTAACCTAATTGTTTGTGAACTTTATTAGATAATCAACACTATTAGATATATTCCAGTATGTATGTTGATTTCCGTTAAGTTGTGAACTTTGTTGAACCCGTTAACTCTGTCAAGCATGCAATTGATTAACCATGATTAGTACAAACTGTGAAAGATACTGATGTGAAGCGTGAATTGTATGAATGGGTAAAACTGTTACGTGATACATGATTGATACATGATATTAGCTATCAAGCACTATGTGAGATTAGATTGCATGCGGGTTGTTACGAACATGAACTGATTGAATATACGTGCATACGATAGGTCGCGATTGACTAACTGTGAGCGTGTGTATTCTTTAGCATACCGAGCAAACCAAGGTGAGTTCACACAGCCAAGGCATGGGGTTCCCAGGGTGGGAATGGGATTGGATTACTTTATTGTACATACTCAGTTGATAGAACCTAACGATAAGAATACGACTAGACTAGTAACACTTATTGAACTGATCTTCGCACACCTGCCAAGGGTTGGCCGCGATATTATGACTGACTTCGCACACCTGCCTTTGGAAGGCCGCGAACTGGAATTTACTAATCTTCGCACACCTTCCTGGTAGGCCGCGATACAGGTAAACCTAGTCTAGAATACTTGGGATGAACATCCCCTAATATCTTCGCATACCTGCCTGGGAGGCCGCGATGGAAACTGATACGATACATGACATAACGAACGAACATACTACTACTCACACTAAACTATTACTGAACTGTTAACTGTGAACTCGCTCAACTAGTTGTTGATCCTCTGTTACATGCCTTGCAGGTCGTTAGATTCTTATGGAGCTTGCACAGGGAGGAGCAGGTCGTTGTGGATCGTGGATTGTGTTTTGAAACTTATTGAACTTATGTTACACACTTGGGTTTTCGTAGTTATGCTTCCGCTATACTTTGAAACTATGATTATGTTTTGAACACCTATCGTATTGAATGATTGGTTTACATTTATTATATTTGATATTAATTACATGTTCGATATGATTGGTGGCTTGATCCTGGTCAGTCACGCTCCCAAGCGGTGATACTCCGCAGGTGGATTTTGGGGGTGTGACAGATTGGTATCAGAGCCATTGGTTATAGAGAACTTGGTTTTAATATGGGAAAACGTTTTTATTAAAACCAGACTATAACCAGAACAGTGCTCTCAACGATCCACAACGACGCTTCGCTCCACGTGCAAGACTCAACATCCTAGGTAATAAGGTTTATGTTTATTACCTGCTTGCTAGAACTGCATAGAACTTTGCTCGTAGTATGCTTAGATTACATTGCTCACTACTTGTTATTGCTTGAGAACACATGCGTGCTTACTCTCTTCTGTCATCACACTATTCGCGAACCTCTCTAACACATGTTGCATTTGCTATGAAGATCATGTATGGACGAATTAACATGACACAAGCCCAGCTAGAGGCTCTCGTTCAAGCTCAAGTTGTTGCGGCACTTGCAGCTGCTCAAGCAGGTAGTATACCCTGCAGTTTAGACTCACACTAGGATCTTTAGATCCTACATTAACTCTTGTGATTAACCTTGTCCTATTCGTACACAATAGGTCAACATGCTCAGCAGCCCGTCTGCACATTCAAGAACTTCATGGACTGTCTTCCAAGCTCATTCAGTGGCACCGAGGGGGCAGTGGGGACTCCTCCATTGGTTTGAGAAGCTAGAATCTGTGTTCGAAATGTGTGAATGCCCTGAGGCTCGCAGGGTCAAGTACGCCACTGGCACTTTGGAAGGAATCGCGTTGACATGGTGGAACGCGCAAGTACAGATCCTAGGGTTGGCAGCTGCTAACGCCACCCCTTGGAATGATTTCAAGGAATTGATCAAAAGGGAATACTGCACTCGAGAAGACATTCACAAGTTGGAAGATGAGTTCTATCATTTGAAAATGACTGGGTCAGAGATTGAAGCTTACACTAAACGGTCGAACGAGCTGGCCGTGTTGTGTCCAACTATGGTGGACCCTCCAATCAAGCGCATTGACTTGTATCTCAAGGGGTTAGCGCCAGAGATCCAGAGCCATGTGACATCGGCTAATCTTGATAATATCCAGGCTATTCAGCGCCTTGCTCATCGTATTACGGATCAGGCAGTGGAACAGAATAAGCTGCCAAAACGCATCAGCGCTACCACTACTGCTGTCACTACTTCTGCTACTCCCAGTGACAACAAGAGAAAATGGGAGGGGGATTCCAGCAAGGGATCAGTTTCTGTTCAGTCTCAGCAGCGCAAGACAAATGACTACCAGAATCCGAGTCAGCAATCATCTGGCAGTCAGGGGCAGGGTGGATATCGGGGAATTCACCCACTGTGTAATAAGTGCAACAGACACCACAACGGAAGATGTCGCAGGGAACATTGTCAAAGATGCCTCAAGATGGGTCATGAGGCTAAGGATTGTAGAAGCTCACGGCCAGCAAATCAGAACCAGCAACTCCCACCGCCAGCTCCACAGAACCAGCACCAGCAGCCACAGCGTGGAAACCGGGGATGTTTCCAGTGCGGGGCTGAAGGCCACTACAAACGTGATTGCCCTCAATTGAACCAGAACCAGAATCGCAACAACAACAATCAAGGCAACGGGAACAACAACAACAACAACAACGGGGGAAACAACAACAACAATGGCAACGAAGCTCGGGGTCGTTCTTTTGTGTTGGGTCGAGGAGATGCAGTGAATGATCCCAATGTGGTTATGGGTAAGTTTCTTCTCGATGATATTTATGTTACTGTCTTATTTGATTCGGGTGCTGATACAAGTTATATGTCCTTGAAAATGAGTAAATTGTTAAAACGTACCCCAACACCCCTAAACACCAAACATGTCGTAGAACTAGCAAATGGTAAAAGTGTAGAAGCTGCACATGTAATCAAGGGTTGTAGTATTGTTCTAGCTGGTCAGACCTTCTTGATTGATTTTATACCCATAGTTTTGGGTAGTTTCGACGTCGTCATCGGTATGGATTGGTTATCCCAGCATCACGCAGAGATTTTATGCAAGGAAAATGTAGGACCGGTTTTGACACCGTTCGATTGCGTAACGAACGTTTCACGTGCGGAATCCGTGAACGAACGTGACCGAACACACGATAACATACTTCTAATGTGATTCCATTGCTAAATTTGACAAGAACAATACGAGAATCACAAATCTACAACTTTCTCTCTCTACTTTCTCTCTCTAGAAAGTCTTCTCCAAAAGTCTATCTCCAAATCTCTAAAAGTCTAACTAAAATCATGACATATCTCCTATTTATATGGTCAAGGCAACTAAATGAAAGTTCACACTAATTACAAGTTTGCCACCTTGCCATTTCTAACTAAATATGACAATATGCACTTGATTTCTTCCCGGCTTTTCACTATGACTCGGATTGACGAAGGCGATAGACAAAATATGCATCAACAATCTCCCCCTTGGATATTGCCGTAGTCAATCTCGTAGTGAAACTCGTAACGAATTGTCTTTCTCTCTCTCTCTCTAAGACTCGAACAAAGATGTAGTCGACAGACAACTGCACTAACAAACTCCCCCTTGGATGTTGACGGAATCTTCAGTGAGAGTCTTCAATCATTCACAGCACCTCAATCTTGTTCGATCTTCTTCAGGAACTCAACCTAGAATCATATGCCTGGATCTTTCTCTGGCTCTAACTTTCATCAGACTCCCCCTATCATCGTGCTGGGATCTCTGTCTGGAAATCGTTATCACCATTGAAATCAACTCCTGGCTTTCTCTGTTTAAGCTCTCCTCTGGTTCTGATGTATCTCCTGGCTATTCGTAGCAACAGGATCAGAAACCTGCAAAACTCAACCATACTATTACAAACTAATACAATTTGCAATTCAACTTAATGAATCAGCAAATCATATAAGAAAAATTATGAAGATCAAACTGTAGGTTACCATTCAACTTAGTCATCAAGTTAATGAACCAAATTTTGCATTTCAAATCTTCACAATTTAACACTCTCTCTCAAACCACAAGTTCAACATGTTTAGCACTTGAAATGTCAAATATCAGTTCTTCACACTCTGTTGTCGAAAATCTTTTTGTAGTTTTCAAATATCTAACAAACAAACAATATTTTTGGATTTTTGAATTTATAGAAAAACAGAAATGAACACTATTTTTGAGAGATTTGTGCAAGAGGATCATATCGGTTTTTTTAGACATATCACCAACACCGTTGATCTTGATTAATCAGCAAATGTTAAAAACAAATTTACTTCTGATTGTCAGTATTGTTGTCCACTTAAACCTCTACACAAGTTTTCAATCGATTCAAGATACGTATTTAATGTATTAGCACTTAAACTTATTTGAGTGTCCCACCTCTTGAATATACTCCCGTATCCAGATCCCAATATTCTGATTTACAGGTAAGTATAACTACAAATGATATCTGTATATAAATTAGGGGAAAAATGCGAGAACTGAGGGATCTCGGGTCAGAACTTCCGTTCAGCAGAGAGATATCAGCTTCGACTTAGCAGTGGGTCCCCTTTAGAGGATCTTTTCAGCTACAACAACTGATCATCAATTTTATTGTCTAATCAGCTGAGGGCTTTATGCTATGTTTTAAGCATATGAAGAAAGTATTAGCCAGGGACTAGGTCAGAACTACCGTTCAGCAGAAGTCCCGGAATAATACCCCAGACATCAATTGAGTACAAGAACCTAGTATTCCAGAATAAGAAACCTTTCAAACGAGATTTCAGGGGTTACCTATATATCCAAGTAGTGTTCCCCACAAAATAAGTAAGTTTTGATTTTATGTTTATATCTCGAATACAATTTACTAACTGTGTGAAGCCTACTGACACATCATTAGTAAGACTTGTTTAAAAACAATTTTGTCTTTACAAATCTCTAGCATGCTGTGATAGTCCACCGATGTACTATCATCTCCTCTTTTTGCAACAAAACTCATTTTCAATTTTCAATTTTTTTAAATTTTTCAAAATTTTAATACTCCCCCTAAAATCAAAATATGTTTCAATTTTGATTTTCTGAAGAAAAATTGAAAACAAACTATACAAGAAACTTGACAACATTATGTGAATTACCTCAATTCACCATTCTTGTGCAAAAACAATCAGAACTCCCCCTCACAACAAACTATTTCCCCATAATGATTTCAAAACACTTAAGTTTGTTTCAATCAAAATGGTTTTTCCGGAAAAATTAGTTTGTATGATAACTATTTTGTAGATTCGGGGTTATCTCATCATCTTGTTTTCTTCAAACCTTTTAAAGATTTAACATTTTCAGTTTTAACATAAACCATTTGTAGAAAATCAAGTACAACTTAATGTCCCTGATTTACCACATTTGAGACGAAAAATCACCAAAGTGAAATTTCTCAAGAAATGTGCCGATTCATGATCCACGATACCATCTTGGGATCTCCGGCAAGTCAAGTTTTTCTATTTAAACAATTTCACCCAAGCCTGACTGACCTTGGGTGATTTTGAATTCTTGCTCAACAATGGTGGAAAGTTTTTCTCATCCATTGTTAAACTAGAATTCTCAACTTTTACCTCAACCAATGGCTCCTCTGGTTTTACCATACCAGAATCATTGCCTGAAGGTGGCTTGTCCGACTTTGACCTGTCAGATTCATCGCCGACCTTTTCTTTCTTCTTCTCTCTCTTTTCTGTCCTCAGATTTGTATCTGATGAATTCGTCTTGCTTGTTTTTGCAACTGAAGGAGTTGATTCATCAGAACTTTTATTCTGTTTATCCTGTGAACCTGAGGACAAAATCTTCTCGAGATACTCTCTCGCTTTCTTTCTTTTCTTCCTCAGTCTGTCTTTCTGCCCCTGTGAAAGCTTGACTTTCTTTTCTTGAATTTTCTGTTCTTGAACTTTAGGTTTTAGAACCTTCTGTTCCTGGGGCTTGACTTTGACTGGAATCTTTGCCAATTTCTGAGAATTAACCCTCAATCTGTCATTCGATTTCCTTGGGCATTCTCTGGCAATGTGACCTTTGATGTTGCAGTTAAAGCACCTCCTGGTCTCATAACTCCAATACTGGCAGTTAACAGCAATGTGTCCATGATAGCTGCAGCTGTAACACACTCTGTTATCGTACCTATCACCATTTTGAGTCCAAACGCTCAGATCAAAGCATTGTTTGGCTTGGTGATATTCTTTTCTCAAACTTGCTGGATTTGGCTTTGAAGCACTGTGGTCCGACCTGCACCACCTATTACCAACAATTTTTGAATTTTCATTTTTTACTTTTTGTAATTTTTTCTTTTGATTGGATGATCGATCTGATGAACTTTTATTATCTTTTTGTTTCTGTTCCACTTTCTTCTTCAAAGGTTTCTGTTTAGAACATTCACCTTTTTCAGTCGATTGTAGAACAGTTTTCTGAAATTTTTCTTTTAAATTTAAAAACAATTTTTGTTTTTCTTTTTTAACATTTTCATCATCAGGTGTCTCATCACAATCTTCAACTTTGACAGTGTCAAAGTTTGTGACATTGTCACTTATTGGAACAGAACTGATCGGTTTTGGACAAGGAAACTTCAAATTGTCTGATGAAGTCACAAAACCTATCAATTTCTTCTCTAGTTCATCAATCTTGTTTCTGGAATTCTCAGCTTCTTTTTCAAACTGAGATATTCTTTCAAGATGAGACTTGATTGAATTTTCATTTTCATTCTTCAAATTTTCAAGAACAGATTTTTCATTCATCAGAACTTTTATCTGTTCCTGAAATTTTGATTCATTTGCTTTCAGATTTTTGTTTTCAAGCTTAATCCAGAAATCCTCATCTTCTGACGATTTCTTTTTGCTTTCAAACTCTTTTTCAAGCTGTTTGATTTTCTTTTTAGCACCTTCACATTCTTTCTCCAAATTTATAATTTTCTGAAGATGTGAATTGATCAGTTTTTGCTTTTCAATGTTGTTTTGGCTAAAAACATTTCTCCCATCTTCAAGAATTTTCAGTTGATTTTGAAATTCTTTTTCACCTTTTGCTTTCTCAATTTCAAAATTCTTAATTTTCTCTTCAAAAACCTTTTCCGTTTCTTTCAATTTCTTGTTTTCAAATGTCAAACTGTTCAAATTACTAAACAGTTTGTCATTTTCAGCTTTTAGGTTTTTGCAATTTTTCTGAACCATAAGAATCTGTTTATCATCAGCTTGCTTCATATCTCTCAACTTCTTGATCTCCAATGCCAAACTTTCCGTATCTTTGACAAGTTTGTCATTATCGGTCTTCAAGTTGTCACATTTTGAACATGCTGATGCTGAGCTTGAAGATCCAAACTCTACAGATTCTTCAATCTTTGGCGTATCCTTTGTTTCCATCTTGTCGATTCCTGCACGAAAGAGTTTAACAACATCAAAAGGATTCAGATTATCATCAATATAACATTTCCTTTTGATATCGTATTTCAGAGAACTCTTTGTTGCAAGAAAACCACAAACTTTTCGATCAACTTCAATGAGTTCATCCAGCTCCAATCTATGTAAATTCTTTTCCATCTCAGACAAAAATTCCCTCTTTTTCTTTTCTTCTTTATACCACTCTGATCTAATTTCATTAAAGAACTGATGTGGAGAAAGCTTGGGAAAGTAATCTTTCTGTTTTAGCTCAACCATAAACTCATCCCATTTAGCAGGTAATGCAGTTGTTAATTTTGAAAGATATTCCTCATTTGACAACTTAATACCTCTACTCCACATATTATCCGTTAAGATTTTAAACCGATTTTCTATCTCTTTCAACGTTTCCTCCTTTTGGCATATGAATAGTTCAAAACTTTTAGTCCAAGTGTCTGTACTCACATTTCTATAACCGGTATCCATCGTTCTCATATACCAATTGTTAAAATCCTCTAGCACAATGTTTTCTTGTTCATCAAATACCATTGCCATTTTTCGCAAAAACAAACCCGACACGTGTTCAAACTTTAATTAGCCGATATCTAAGTGGGTCGGTGGACTTATGATTGGGCGGCAACCAACAAAAATCAAATATGGACAAAGTATTAATGGGTTGGGCGGTTATGAACTTTGATTGGGCCGTTTTTGTGACAAATGATATTGGGAGGTGGGTTTTGTTTACCGTGCACTACAACCTAATATGAACTTGGGAGCTGCCAACCAATGATGACAACAACAATAACCACTTAACCAACACCTACACTTAATTTGATTTTGATTAGTCCACTCAAGCGGTTCACGTGGTTCAATGTTCAGAAAAGCAATTCAAGTCAAATATATCCTATGCGCGATCCAACACCTGTTCTTAAAGGCGGTTCAAAACTTGAAGTATGAGCGATCCATAATCTGACTAAAAAGCGGTTCACACGTGTAATTATGAGCGGTTCAAGAAGTTTCCAATGAGCGACTCATAATCTAATTTTGGAGCGATTCAAGACTTGAAATATTACGAGCGATCCAACCACAATTGATTTCGAGCGATTCCACATGTAACTTTGGAGCGGTTCCAGAACTAAAATACGAGCGGTTCCAGATGTTCGTAAAGGCGGTTCCCAACAGATCTGAACATATGACGCAAAAACGGACCAAAAAATTGCGATTACTCCTAAACGGCTCGGAATTTCGAGCTGAAACTTGGTAGGATTGTAGATCGGGTCTATACGCACAACATATCCAAAAATCAGACGAAACGGACCGTATTTACCTGTTCAATTTGACGTATTTCAGAAAGAAACGTAAGAAACAAGTAGAAGATGAAGAAATAGGAGAAATCAGATCTGAATCGGCTCAAATCTGGTACGAATACGATGTGTTTGATCAAACAATCGAGCTCCTAGCTCTGATACCACTTGTAGGACCGGTTTTGACACCGTTCGATTGCGTAACGAACGTTTCACGTGCGGAATCCGTGAACGAACGTGACCGAACACACGATAACGTACTTCTAATGTGATTCCATTGCTAAATTTGACAAGAACAATACGAGAATCACAAATCTACAACTTTCTCTCTCTACTTTCTCTCTCTAGAAAGTCTTCTCCAAAAGTCTATCTCCAAATCTCTAAAAGTCTAACTAAAATCATGACATATCTCCTATTTATATGGTCAAGGCAACTAAATGAAAGTTCACACTAATTACAAGTTTGCCACCTTGCCATTTCTAACTAAATATGACAATATGCACTTGATTTCTTCCCGGCTTTTCACTATGACTCGGATTGACGAAGGCGATAGACAAAATATGCATCAACAATCTCCCCCTTGGATATTGCCGTAGTCAATCTCGTAGTGAAACTCGTAACGACTTGTCTTTCTCTCTCTCTAAGACTCGAACAAAGATGTAGTCGACAGACAACTACACTAACAGAAAAGGTCATTCGTATTCCTCGTTCTAGTCAAGAACCTCTCGAAGTTCAAGGCGACAAGAGTGGTGCCGTGGTTGGCATCATTTCTTTCTTGAAGCCGCAGAAATGTTTACGAAAGGGTCACACGGCCATACTGGCACTTGTCACTGACGCATCAGCAAAGGAAAAGAAGCTGGAGGATATTTCAGTTGTACGTGACTTCCCTCAGGTGTTTCCTGAGGATTTACCCGGTTTACCGCCTCATCGCCAGGTCGAATTTCAGATTGAGTTAGCTCCTGGAGCAGCCCCAATAGCCCGTGCACCGTATCGTTTAGCTCCAACCAAGCTAGAAGAACTGTCAAAGCAACTACAAGAGCTCTTGAAAAGGGGCTTTATTCGTCCAAGCTCTTCGCCTTGGGGAGCTCCAGTGTTATTTGTGAAGAAGAAGACGGTACGTTCAGAATGTGCATCGACTACCGTGAACTCAATAAGGTGACGGTGAAGAACCGTTATCCTCTTCCGCGAATAGATGACTTATTCGACCAGTTGCAGGGGTCGTGTTATTACTCCAAGATAGACTTGAGGTCAGGTTACCATCAGCTGAGAGTCCGGGATGAGGACGTCTCTAAAACTGCATTCAGAACTCGCTACGGCCATTACGAGTTTCTTGTCATGCCATTCGTGCTTACGAACGCGCCTGCAGTCTTCATGGATCTTATGAACAGGGTGTGCAAACCTTATCTTGACAAGTTCGTCATTGTCTTCATCGACGACATTCTGATCTACTCCAAGAGTCAGGAGGAACACGAGCAGCACTTACGTCTTATCTTGGAACTTCTTCGAAAGGAGCAACTGTACGCAAAGTTTTCAAAATGCGACTTCTGGCTTCGTGAAGTCCACTTCTTAGGCCATGTGGTGAATAGGGATGGGATTCATGTCGATCCATCCAAGGTAGATTCGATCAGGAACTGGCCTGCACCGCGTACACCGACGGAAATACGCCAATTCTTGGGTTTGGCGGGGTATTACAGACGATTCATCAAAGACTTCTCCAAGATCGCGCAGCCGCTCACAATGTTGACACAGAAAGGTGTCACCTACCGTTGGGGAGATTCCCAGGAAACGGCCTTTCAGTACTTAAAGGATAGGCTTTGCAGCGCACCTATTCTCTCATTGCAAGAAGGCACGGATGATTTTGTGGTCTATTGCGACGCGTCGATACAGGGGCTTGGTTGTGTATTGATGCAACGGGATAAGGTTATTGCTTACGCTTCGCAGCAACTCAAGATTCATGAACGGAACTACACGACGCACGATTTAGAGCTGGGAGCTGTTGTTTTCGTGCTTAAGATATGGCGACACTACCTGTACGGTACCAGGTGCACGATTTACACCGATCACAGGAGTCTCGAGTATATTCTTAAGCAAAAGGATTTGAACATGCGTCAACGGAGATGGGTTGAACTACTGAACGACTACGAATGCGCCATCAAGTATCATCCAGGCAAGGCCAATGTTGTGGCCGACGCCCTCAGTCGAAAGGACACCCTACCTAAGCGCGTGCGAGCGCTACAGCTTACTATTCAGTCCAGTCTTCCTGCACAGATACGAGCTGCTCAGATAGAAGCATTGAAACACGAAAACGTCATGGCTGAAGCCTTATGTGGTTCAAGGCAACGAATGGAACAAAAGGAAGACGGCGCCTACTATGTAACGGGGCGTATTTGGGTCCCACTTTATGGCAGTTTACGAGAGCTTGTGATGGACGAAGCACACAAGTCTCGCTACTCGGTACATCCAGGGTCAGACAAAATGTACCACGACATCAGAACTACTTATTGGTGGCCTAGCATGAAGGCCCACATCGCCACCTATGTTGGCAAGTGCTTGACCTGTGCAAGAGTCAAAGTTGAATATCAGAAACCCGCAGGCCTACTTCAGCAACCCAGGATACCACAGTGGAAATGGGAAGAAATTTCCATGGATTTTGTTACGGGCTTACCTAGATCCCAGCGTGGGAATGATACCATATGGGTGATCGTGGATCGACTCACCAAGTCTGCACACTTCCTGGCTATAAAGGAAACAGATAATTTCTCCACTCTCGCAGACATTTATCTTAAAGAAGTTGTTTCGAGGCACGGGGTGCCCACCTCCATCATTTCGGATCGGGACACACGATTCACGTCAGAGCTATGGCAAGCGATGAACAAATCCTTCGGCTCACGTTTAGACATGAGCACAGCATATCATCCTCAGACCGATGGGCAGTCTGAGCGAACAATCCAAACTCTTGAAGACATGCTTCGAGCATGTGTTATCGATTTCGGCAACGGCTGGGAAAAGCACCTCCCTTTGGTGGAGCTCTCATACAATAACAGTTATCATACCAGCATACAAGCCGCTCCATTCGAGGCATTGTACGGGCGTAAATGCCGGTCACCTCTCTGTTGGGCAGAGGTGGGGGATAGTCAGATCACGGGTCCAGAGATTGTAGTGGACGCCACAGAAAAGATTGCTCAGATACGACAACGCATGGCGGCAGCACGCGTCCGTCAGAAAGCCTACGCAGATAAGCGTAAGAAGCCATTGGAATTTCAGGTCGGGGACCGGGTTTTACTTAAAGTCTCACCCTGGAAGGGTGTGGTTCGATTTGGTAAACGAGGCAAACTCAATCCACGGTATGTTGGACCGTTCGAAATCACTGAAAGAATAGGCCCAGTAGCCTACAGACTGAACCTACCAGCTGAACTCGGTGCAGTTCACAATGTATTTCACGTGTCGAATCTGAAGAAATGCCTATCAGATGAGACCCTCATAGTTCCTTTTAAGGAACTCACTATCGACGAGCGGTTGCAGTTCGTCAAGGAACCAGTTGAAATCACGGACCGGGATGTTAAGGTCCTCAAACACAAGAGAATCCCTCTTGTTCGAGTTCATTGGAACTCCCGACGTGGCCCAGAGTACACCTGGGAACGCGAAGACCAAATGAAAGAAAAGTATCCCCAGTTATTCGGAACCAATGCAACCACTACTGGGGCTGAAGCTACTACTACTGAATTTCGGGACGAAATTCCAAATCAACGGGGGGATGATGTGACACCCCAGGAAAACCAGTGAACGATATAACTTACCTAGCTTCCTCAGTGAGTGCGTACCAAATTTCGGGACGAAATTTCTTTTAAGTTGGGGATAATGTGACAACTTGAATTTCCAGGATTCTTATTTCGCATTTATTGCACGTTCATGTGTTGTTTAGTTATTTAATTCAATATAACGTTTTGATACAATGAAGTGTATTGAGTGATTATGCATGGTTATGTGTTAATTGTGAAAGACTTGTCAAATATGTGAACTTGGTGGCGAAATTGTGGAATTGTTATGAGATGGTGTAATTGTGTAAAATAAAGTAATTCAGGGTGTATAGAGTAATTAGTGAAAATTAAACCATACTTAACCCTAATCTCTTTCACTAATCATTCCCTAATCATCACAAGAATCAAAACACGTACACCCACATTCCCTAATCCTCTCTACAACCACCTTCTCATCATTCTTGGATTCACAAGTTCTTTTGCATCAAGTTTGATTGCCAATCCATCTAGAATCGAATCAAGGTAATTGTTTAATCATTGTATGTGATTGTTTGATTGTTATTAATCCTTGATTCTTGTGATTCATGTAAACCCTAGTTCCACATGTGATGATTTGGTGTTATTGAATTCTGGTTATTGTGTATTGATGTTGATTGTTGTATAGCCATTGCTTGATGATCTAAATGATTGATTGTAGAAATTGTCGATGATTGATTTCATTATACATTAGTATGAATTAGGGTTTTGATTGCAAGAGAACGAAACTGTTGAATGCACGTGTGTAACTGTTTCAATCGCAATTTTGATTGTCTGAGTTTTGATAAAATATGTTAGTCATGAAATAGTCTGAGTTTTGATAATAAAACACATGATTGTCCGAGCTTTATGAGTGTTAATGGTTGTCCGAGATTTTGAATAAAACATAGAAGGTCCGAGGTTCTTAGAGGGGTGTTGTGTCCGAGTTTTAACCCCTCAATTGTTGTCCGACCTTAGACATCAACGCAAGGTCCGAGTTTTGTAGCCAACACTCCTGTCCGAGTTTTAAAAGGAGCCCATGTCCGAGTTTGTTAACCCTAATCTCTTGCCCGACCTTTTGAGGTTATGTGGCCATGGTCCGACCTTTAATCCCACACCCTTGGTCCGAGTTTCATTATCATATGTAATGTCCGAGTTTTAAAGGCCAAAGGGTGGTCCGACTTTGTGACCCCTTGCCCCTTTGGTCCGAGTTTTGATATCACAGCAAATAGGTCCGACCTTTTTATGTGATCTTGTCCGAGTTTTTGGGCCTTGGAGCCCTTATCCGAATTTTATATGGGGAATCCTCTGGTCCGAGTTTAGATAATTAACACAATTAGAATTTTATGTGTTAACTGGTTAATTGAGTAGTTAACTTCAGGTATGCAACTCTGTTAAACAAGTGAACTCCGGTTAAGTTGGTAAGCTAGTAACCTAATTGTTTGTGAACTTTATTAGATAATCAACACTATTAGATATATTCCAGTATGTATGTTGATTTCCGTTAAGTTGTGAACTTTGTTGAACCCGTTAACTCTGTCAAGCATGCAATTGATTAACCATGATTAGTACAAACTGTGAAAGATACTGATGCGAAGCGTGAATTGTATGAATGGGTAAAACTGTTACGTGATACATGATTGATACATGATATTAGCTATCAAGCACTATGTGACATTAGATTGCATGCGGGTTGTTACGAACATGAACTGATTGAATATACGTGCATACGATAGGTCGCGATTGACTAACTGTGAGCGTGTGTATTCTTTAGCATCCCGAGCAAACCAAGGTGAGTTCACACAGCCAAGGCATGGGGTTCCCAGGGTGGGAATGGGATTGGATTACTTTATTGTACATACTCAGTTGATAGAACCTAACGATAAGAATACGACTAGACTAGTAACACTTATTGAACTGATCTTCGCACACCTGCCAAGGGTTGGCCGCGATATTATGACTGACTTCGCACACCTGCCTTTGGAAGGCCGCGAACTGGAATTTACTAATCTTCGCACACCTGCCTGGTAGGCCGCGATACAGGTAAACCTAGTCTAGAATACTTGGGATGAACATCCCCTAATATCTTCGCATACCTGCCTGGGAGGCCGCGATGGAAACTGATACGATACATGACATAACGAACGAACATACTACTACTCACACTAAACTATTACTGAACTGTTAACTGTGAACTCGCTCAACTAGTTGTTGATCCTCTGTTACATACCTTGCAGGTCGTTAGATTCTTATGGAGCTTGCACAGGGAGGAGCAGGTCGTTGTGGAGCATGGATTGTGTTTTGAAACTTATTGAACTTATGTTACACACTTGGGTTTTCGTACTTATGCTTCCGCTATACTTTGAAACTATGATTATGTTTTGAACACCTATCGTATTGAATGATTGGTTTACATTTATTATATTTGATATTAATTACATGTCCGATATGATTGGTGGCTTGATCCTGGTCAGTCACGCTCCCAAGCGGTGATACTCCGCAGGTGGATTTTGGGGGTGTGACAAAAGTCCACCACTGCTAGGTGTCAGTCCTTTGGAACTCGACTCGTCACCTGGCAGTGTAAGAAACAAACCGCAGTAGCGCTCTCTACTTGCGAGGCTGAATACGTTTCTGCCTCCAGCTGTTGCTCGCAGATCCTTTGGATCCAACAGCAGATGCGCGACTTTGGTTTGCAGTTCTTAGACACTCCCATCTATGTGGACAATGAAGCAGCTATTAACATCACTAAAAATCCGGTTCACCATTCAAAAACAAAACATATTGAGATCCGTCACCACTTTATCCGTGATTGTCACGAGAAAAAGTTAATTCGGATTGAACACGTGCACACCGATGATCAGAAAGAGGATTTTTATACTAAACCATTTGACAAAACGAGATTTTACTATCTTTTGAAATTAAACGGGATGAAAAATCTGCAATCTGGGAGGGTAATTGAATGTGAAGCCGAGTAAGGCGGCGATCTGACGTGAACCATGTCGTGTTGTCAGTTTTGTTTGTACAGTTTATTTTCTACCTTTGGATAAAAAAACACAAATATATGTTTTTTTTAGGGGGAGAAATTCGCAGAAAAATACAAAAACATGATAAAATTCAAAAATCCAAAAACATTAGAAAAACTTCAAAAAGAGTTTGTGTAGAATAGGGGAAATGATAGTACATCAGCTAGACGGACACAGTACGCCAAAGAATTGTAACCTTTAAAATGCATTTAAGTAGTCTCGCTAAAGATGTGTTGATAGGTTTTTGCAAAATTAGTAGGTCAGTTTGGGATATAAACCTAACATTTACTTGCGTCTACGTGGGGAACACCTCCGGGATATATGGGTAACCCCCGAAATCTTGTTTGAAAGGTCCTGTATTCTGAGATACTAGGTCTTTATGCTTAGTGATATCTGGGGTATTATCCCGGGACTTCTGCTGTATGGAAATACTGACCTAGTCCCCGGATAATGCTTTACACATTGCTTTACTTGTAAAGCCTCCCCTCAGCGTAAAAAATGATGACACATTGAAAAATGTTAATCATGTGCTGTTGTAATCAAAAGATCCTCTAAAGGAGACCCACCGTAAAGTCGAAGCTGTCATCTCTCTGCGTATACGGAAGTATCGACCTGAGCTCTCACGGCCCTCGCAATTCACCCCATTACAGATATCATCTAGGTATACTCACCTGTAAGAAAATGAATACTGGGATCCGGATAGGGGAGTATATACTGAGGTGGGACACATGTAGAGGTTTAAGTCCTAAAACACTAATTCTGTATCCCAGACAGATTGAAAGTTCTGTGAGAATTTAAGAGGATCAGTATATCGGCAATCTACGCGAATTGTTTAATGCTAGGTATGAAATTATAGCTTAACGGTGCTTGTGTCTTGTTGGCAGCTGATATGATCCCCTAACACGCTCACAAAAAGATTGTGTGTACATAGTTTCAGTTTATCCAGTTAAAAATCCAAAAAGATTTTAGTTTTCATCTTATTTTCGACAACCGACGTTGGGAATCAAACGATTAAAGCTTAGTGCAGATCATGTCTGTGGTTGATGAGGGTTGGGTAAGCAGGAGATGCTAAAACTGAGATTGGTACTTTGATTGACAGATTGAAAAGTGTTTGAAAGTTCAAAACGTTCAGAAGTTCATTAATTTGAATTATTTTTAAAACGAAAACATCAGCGTACTTCATAATTCGGTCAACCAAGGTCATTAACTTGGAGTTGGTAGGCCAAGCAGTTGACCAAGGTCATTGACTTGGACTTGGTTAACTGGGTGTGTCAGTGATTGATCGGAAATTGCTAAAATGTTAAATATTAAAAAAAACAACAATGTTCTGATTTTGCTCATGTGACACTTAAATATTGATTTCGCTCATAGTTGCTTCAATGCCTGATTTCGCTTATAGCTCCAAGGTGATTTCGCTCGAGAGGTTCATGGTCATTAGGAGCGAAATCAGATCGACTATATAAGTCATCTGATTCCGCTCATAGTGTCATTTCTCACATTTCGCTCATAAGAACTTTTCTCTCCGGCGACTTTAAGCGAAACCCTGAAAACATCATTTTACAACTGAATTGCTGCCCAATTTTTTACAGATCTTGTTCATTTCATAGTGTGCAATCATGGGCAAGGTTGTTTGAGTTCTAATTTGTTTTGTATCATCATTATTACGAACTGTCGGCGATTGGTGTTGAATGAAACATAGTTTTAGGGCTCTTAACTGTTAGATCTGTACAATAAATCAAATATGTGTTGTCGTCTCATAGTGTAGATCATGTATGTGAGTGTTGATTGCACCAGATTTGTTGTTATTTGATGTTTGAAGGAACAATAGATATGCAGACTTAGATCTGTGGTGTTTTAATGGACAAAAAATGAAATCAAAACAAACCCTAAGTGTCGGAATTAACATATTAACAGATTAGTGGGTTCAATTTTATGATTTGATGAGTTTTGAGTGTGTGAATTATGATTTCGCCCAAGATGCACATCAGTGATTCCGCTCATAGGTGTATCATGTGATTTCGCTCTTATGACATTCTTCTGATTTCACTTTTGAGCATATGATATGATTTCGTTCATTGTGTACATCTTTGATTCCGCTCTTGAGTACATATGTTGTAATTTTGCCCCTAATGTCTATCTTATGATTTCGCTCATATTGCACAAATCTGATTTCACTTTTGGTGTGCTTAGTGTAATTTCACTTGTAATTTCGCTTATAAATGTTTTGTGATGAAATTTTTCCTAAGTGTCTAATTTTCAATGTATGTTGTTTTGATGTGCAGGGTTCCAGTGTTATCTTTGATCCTCTTCACAACAGCTGTTGTGATTTGGATATGCAGAAAAACTCTGAATTGGCCAAGTTCAGCGGTATCTTGGAATTTATGGGTCGTATTCCAATCCAGAAAGCGCTTACTGATCAACGACCATTGTACAAATCACATATTCACTGTTTCTGGAAGAATGCAAGCTATGATGCTGAAAACAAAGTAATTTCGTCAATTGTTAAGGTGCATGGTAAAAATGAGAAGATACTTGTCACTGAAGCGCCTATTCGTGAAGTTATTAATTTTCCGGATGAGGCAGAGTCGCCAATAAGATTTCAAGAACGAATGGTGAAAGGCTGCATGCTCAGGATGGGTTATCAGGGAGCATTGAATGTTGGGAACTATTTGATGTCGAAATTTCAGAAACCATACAAGTTCCTTATTCATTGTATTTTGATGTCGCTGAGCCATATAAAAGGGAGCTATGATACAATGCGTGACTATCAAATGAGCATGGTAACCGTGTTAGTGCTGAACAAGAAATACAATTTCTCACATATTGTATTCCACTACATGACCGAGAACATTACGACGAAGAGCAAGACATCGATGTATCCTCGATTCGTACAGATGTTGATCGATCACGCTTATCCAGAAATTGATCGAAATATAAAGGACGACTTGTTGGTGCAATCACATATGAGCAACGATTCGCTCAAACAGCTTGCGAGATATCATCCTAATCACCCTGAACCAAAAGTTGGTGCTGAATTCTTCGGGTTTATAAAGGATGCCAATTATCTTGATCCTGATCCAGTTGATCACAAAAACTGGAGAAACGAAGAAGAGATGAAAGAGGCTGCCTATGCTGAAGAGCTGAAAACTCTTGAGGAGTTTAAAAACATTAAAAATGAATGGTTTTTAAAGAAACAGGGAGGAAACGCAGAAAGGCCACTCCTAAAGTTCAAGAGGGTGAAGGGTCATCATCAAAACCAAAGAAAAAGCAAAAGAAAGCAACAGAAACGTTATTGATTGATGAACCTGAAGAAGATGAGACAGTTGTAGCTACGGAAGATGATCCGTATAATGCTGGTGAAGATATGATGTTTAATGTTGATGTCTTGGAAACTGGGCCAACAGTGACTACTGAAGTTGATCAAGCAGTTAATGTTGAAGCTGGAAAAGAGAAGGTTATTGATGACATTGAAGGTGATGATGTTGATAAGAGCACTACAAGTTCTTCGAACTCTTCAGATGATGAGATTGACGAGACAGAACGTTTAAGAAGAGTTCAGGAGGCAACAGAACAAGAAAAATTGTTGAAAAAGAGAAAGAGATAGGAAAAGGATGATGATGAAGCTTATGTTCCTTCTCCAGAACATGTCTCTGAGTCACAATCTCCTTCAGTAGGTCGAAAGAAAGCTGGAGCATGTGACAACCCTCACTAAACCAGGTATCCGTACGACTTAATCAATAATTAATTACTGCTTAATTACTGTGCTTACTTGAAATTATGGACAAACTGCTACTTGAATACTGATACATGTACATACTTGCATCATACCTAATTTGCTGTCACTCTATTATTTACATACAGAACTCTAGTGACAACCTTGATGCACCAAAAGCATAGTAGCACTATGAATGGATAACCTATTAAACATGCTGATATAGTCAGCACCAGGCAGACACTGCCTCTGAGGCCTGTATGAGCCCGAGATAGTTTACTACACTAGTAGAGAGTGTAGGGATAAGAGGGTTGTAGAACTGCATCACTAGGAGATAATTACAGTGACCGGATGTGCCTAAAACGTACTCAAAGTACAAAATTCAGCACTTTAATTAAAAATTCAGCAATTAGCTAACTAGTAAAGTGCCATAACATGAGAAAAATATTACTAGACACTTTCCAAAATGTCGGGAATAAATTGTGTCACTAAAAATAATATTGACGACACTTTAAATAATTATTTGGCACTTTAACGGACTAGTATCCAACCGAACAACCGGACGTAATCCGGAACATAAAAATGTTATCATTTACACTGTTTTTCTTTTTCTGAGCCAGTTAGGGTCCCCGAATACCCTAACACCTGTTATAATTTACTACCCACTAATAACTAATATTAAATTCCTAAACTAACTAACTAAATGTCTAACTAACAATTAAACCCAAACCATACCCCAACCCCTTATCCCAACCGGCCCCTCCATGGGAAACACAAAATCCCACAAGATTCGTTATTTTATTGTTTGGTTTTGGATGTACAAACACATTATCTAGTGGGTTAGGGAATATGGAAGGTTTATAAAAGGACCCACAAGATCACATCTCCACAACACTCAACAAAAAAAAAATAATAATCATTCTCTTTCTCCTCTTGCTTGGTCACGGCCGAGAGCCACAACACACATCCATCATTTTTTTTCATTCAAGCCATTCTATACATCTACAAGTGTGAAGGATCGCGTACGAGGAAGCCCGGTGCTCACGGATTGCAAGGGACCTCACTACATTGCTTTTAACCACTCGTTTTTCGGCTAGTTTCTTCCCTAGCCTCGAGCTAGTAGTAAGTGACTCTAAACGCCTTTTTGATCTATTCTAAAGTGGTTAATAAGAATTTTGTCGGTTGAAAATTATGAACACTAGAGATCAAGTTTAAAGTCTACAAAAAAAATAAATAAACAAAGTGGTTAATAAGTAAATAATAGTGTAAAACTTATAAATCTAGTTTTAATATGATCATTTATTGTTGTTAATTGCTAGTATGGGAATGGATCGTCATCGAACCACGCCAGAACATGTTCACAAAACATGAACTAGCCTTATGTTTAGT
This sequence comes from Helianthus annuus, assembly GCF_002127325.2. Classification (NCBI taxonomy): domain Eukaryota; kingdom Viridiplantae; phylum Streptophyta; class Magnoliopsida; order Asterales; family Asteraceae; genus Helianthus; species Helianthus annuus. Next base: position 68,744,005 of record NC_035434.2, on the reverse strand, counting down.
TGTAAAGTTATTAGATGACGAGCCCTTTCGAACATAAACATGAACTTGTGTAAAAACAATTTTTCTTATGAAATGGAGTTCTATAGTAGTAGATCTACGGATCTACAAGTGGTATTTTCAAAGGACCAAGTGTCAAAAGAAATCATATTTTTAAAGCCGGATCTTTCCTAAACAAAGGTGATTTTTATAAAACACACAAGTGTGTAGACACTTGTGTGACAAAGGGTTTTAACAAAGAATTGTTTTTTGTAATATTTGCCAAGAAGATGTACAAATGCATTTTCTGAAAGAACAAGATTCGTGAGAAACCGAGTTTATTTATAGAAAGATCTACAAAAAATAATAATAATAATGAAAGTTACTACATATTTTACACAAGCCACAAGTTCATGTGTTATGAGATTTATATAAATTTTGACTAGTTTGATGCTTTGGATATTGTTTTGGTTGAATGAGAAAATTTTTGATTTGAATTATAAAAAAAATGATACGCTTGAAAGCGTGGCCACCTCCAGTTACAGGGGAAACTCTGGCGAAATTTTTCTAAAAATCTAACACTTAAAAGTATTTTCATCACAAGCGTTACAAATGTATTTTTTTTTGACTTGTTGTCAACATGTAAATGTCGCCACGACTTTATTTACAAAATATCGGAGGTGGGATTTTCACAAAATAAAACGTGATAAATATATATTTAGTATATATATTTTTCATAGCGTCACTTGTATAAATGTTTATGATTATTTTGTGAAATATACAAATATTATTTTTAGGGTAAAAATGATATTACCGTGTTAACGACTCCAAAATAATGCGAACGCCTTTACGATAAATATTTAAGTTATAACGGTATAGTTAATACCACCCGACCTTTAAAAACGTAACTTACGCATTTTAAGAAAATATTTATGAACGCGTATTTTTGTCGATGTATTATTTTGGGAAAATCATATGTATTAAAATATAATATTTTTGGGAAGAATATTTATATTTTGGAGTAAGAAATAAAATATATATTAAGTGAGACTTAATAATATATTTCGAAGTAATACGAACGCACATGTATTAAAACCCCCATCCGTGGGAAGGAACGTATTTTCTAAATAATTACTAAGTGAAATTACGAAATAGTTGTCTAACTATTTCCCAAAGACATTAAACCTTAAACTAGGGCACGGCCGTCCGTCTAATAGAAGTTAGTACGTGTAGGTCGTCGCACAGCTGATTGATCAGGAGGTTTACTTGATAGAGACGCACCACTGTGAGTTCATGTCCCCCTTTTCTCTTAACCGTTTTCAGTTTTCTAAATTGCGGGGGTGAAATACATGTTACTTTGATTACGAATACCTTATACATGGTATGGTTAGCGTAAGGAGGGTTATTATTTAGATCATGTGAATCGGGTAGGCGGAAACTTGAGGCCATTAATCCTCAAGGTAGGACCGAGGGACAGTAGCGGTAGATCTATCTGGGTGTAGTGAGCCCAACCCCTGAGCCCGCCTAATGGACCAGGTGGTGACTGTGTACCCATCGCAAAATCTGCTAGGTTTGAGTCTTCCTACTTGCACTTCACACATATCAATGGCCTTGCAAACCATTGGTGATCTCTTTTTCCTTATTTGCTACATACCAGGATTTTTATACATACAAAGGTTTATTTACTCACTTACACATGAACTCGCTCAACATTATTGTTGATTTTTCAACTTACATGTATTTCAGGGAATTAAAGGATCTGGCACGGTATGGCACGTTTTCCCGCTGCACTAGTTACGAGGTCATCCAAGTTTAAGGGATGTGACTTTTTCCTAGACGAGTCACAGTTCTTAAACTGTGTTTACGTCATGATGATGTTTGTGTCTGTTGAACACTGTTTATGTTGTTAGGATGTGTTTCCGTTAAGACAATGTTGTGGTTCTTTACTTTTCAAACTTAATTAAATGGATGATCTTGCATGGTTTTTATTTCATATAGCTTGTTATGATTAAGCTATGGTATTAAGAAGTCACACCAAAATAACCACGCTTCCGCAAAGCCAGGGTGCGACAGCTTGGTATCAGAGCTCTGATCATAGCGAACTAGGGCTCTCACCAAAACATTTTTACTGCATACCACTTAAGTCCAGATCCAAAACATTATTACAAACAAATGTTGAGCACATTTTATTTATTTTTTTAGGCTCAGTCTTGGAGGCTGAGGCTCGGTCTTGGAGGCCGAGGCTCGATCTAAGAGATCGAGGTAGATGGCTAGTGAGACTAGGAAGAGCAGGCTCAGTCTTGGAGGCTAAGGCTCGGTCTTGGAGGCCGAGGCTCGATCTAAGAGATCGAGGTAGATGATAGAGCAGTCTTAGAGGCTGGGAGAATTTGGCTAGTGGCACTAGGAATGTCAGTCTAGGAGACTGGGAGGCTAGTGGGACTAGGAGAATTATTTGATTGTTTATTGTTGACTAACATGTTTATATGATTATATGATTGATTGTTATACGTATATGTGTTTGTGTTACAAACGTCATGCTTTCATCATGTACTAGAAAGATGGACACTACGAATCCCATGGCCATAGTATCAGACGACATAGTTTCATCGGAGCACGAGGTGTACATTTCCGATACTACCGGCACAGACAATGACGACTTTCAGCCCTTTTGCGCTGCCTGAAGTCGTAGCAAAGCCTACTAATGGCCATCTTGTTGGGAATTTGCCACTCGCGGTGATCCCTGCTCCTGTGCCCCTTGTCGCTTATCCTGTTGTTGATATGCCCCCCCCCCCCCCCCCGACGTGGCCTCTGACGACGATAACGATCTACTAGAGGAGAACCCATTCGGGGGCGAGGCCCTATTGCTGCTGGTATTAGCCTACTGCTTGCGGACGCTCCTGCAAGGGAAACTCATGCCCATTCCCCTGTCCCAGACTCATTTGAGTTTCTGACATCCGCATTTTCGCATATACAGGGAGTGTAGCACCATTCACACGGCGCCGACCCTGATACAGCATCATCAGCTGCACCGGTTCCCGCACACAGCTTTGAGTTTGATCACAGTATTGAGGGTGATCTTGTTCTTCCACCTGGTTTTGATCCAGACCATGACCTTGAGTTCATACACTTAGACCAGCCCTTGGAGGATCCTGTAACCCCCTGTGATGGTTGATCCAGCTGATTTTGAGATGAAGTTTGTTGATCCGGAGCCAGCCGTGGCCCCTGAGCCAGGCGTTGCTCCTAACACCGCATTGGAGCATGACCCTGTTCATGCCGATGCACCTGCTGTTGCTCCTTGATTGATCATCTGCTTAGACGAGAGAAAATTTGGGGTAACTGTGCAAGACAATTTATTATTACGGGGGCCCACGTAATAACGACTTGTAGTGCACAGAAATCCTGGTGGACTCTGCGGGTCAAGCTAATGAAAACCAATGTAGCAGGAAATAACTCGAACACGAATGACCAAGGCGATGAAGCCTCGAGTTCATTCTATTTCAAGCAACAAGCCAAATTGGCAAGCCTGTGTGAAGGCTCAGAAATTTATTTCCCCACCCATACATTGAGTAGATTTACGTGTAAAATTGGGTGAGTACATGACGGCTTATGGTGCTATGTATCTCATAGACAATTGGAAAGTTGTCTAACCCACTTCATGCCATTTCGGCAGAAGAGAATGCCACCCAGGCGTGACACAAACACCAGTATGTTGCCAAGGATAGAAGCCGAGCTGCAAAAACGCATCTCACAGGCAAATGCATGACATGAAGCACTCCGCTCTAAGCACAGCGATGGCACTACTGGAAATAACCCCCCCCCCAACTGACCGCACCTATAAGCAGTTCCTGAACTGCAAGCCTTTGAACTTTGACGAAACAGGAAGCGCCATTGCATTTGTTCGTTGGTCCGAAAAGATTGACTCCATTCTAAGAATGACTAACTGTTCGCCCCAACAGAGTGTTACCTTTACCTCGGGGTCATTTCTAGATGGCACACTCTCATGATAGGATCTTCGGATTCAGACCCTTGGTACAGATGCTGCTTATGCACTGAGCTGGGACAAGCTCAAGGAAACGATTGAGGAGAAATTTGGTTCTAAGACTAGAATAATAGAAGCTTGAGATGGAGTCCTGGAATTTGAAAATGGACGAACCAGAGATTCCTGAACATGTCCAGCGATCGCACGACTTGCCTAGGGTCGTCCCCTACTAAGTCATTGATGTGGTATGATACAGTTGGGTACCTGTAAACCTTACATTTTGGTCTCGATTTGTGGCAATGCAATCGCAGTGATCTATTGTTTATGTTCTATGACATGGGATGTTATGTGGCTGATTTATTCATAACATGAGATGTTATGTGCTTATATTGTTGAATACATGCGTACGTTCCACCTGCTATGACCTAACCTACGTGAAACATCTTTTAGAAGATGCCACCAAGACGCGAAATGCGCACGCCCACCTCAGAGGCGGAACTTCAAAAGATAATTGTTGCAGCTATAGCACAGCACGAGGCCCTGCGCTCCGAACCAAGTAGAGGCACCTTAGAAAATAACGGTTGTTCCTACTGGCACTTCCTCAATTACAAGCCTCCGAAGTTCGATGGCACTGGGGTGCCATAGCTTTTGTGAAATGGATTGAAAGTATGGAACCCATCATTCGAATGAGTGGTTGTACGCCAGAACAACAAGTCCCATACGTTACTGAGTTGTTTCAAGATGGAGCTCAATTATGGTGGAATCTTCAGGTCCGAATAATGGGCCTAGCTACAGCATACGCGTTGACTTGGGATGTGTAACATTTGTGCTTGTAATCGTCATGAACAGTTCTATTATCAATAAAACAATGTTATTTGATCCCAATGTTTGTTTGGTTGTGTTTTACATTTTTCATGTTTTAACTTTTGTTCAATTTCAAACTCTACATCGCTTTCTGGAGCATTATACGCAAACTGGTGCGTAAACGTACTCAGTTTAATGCGACAAATACTCCGGAACATCAACATATACTCAACATACCTTAAATAACCTTTACATAACTTAGAAATAAGTTTTGAAGGCTTTGGTATAGCAAAAACAAGTTAATTCGCTTACAGGGACTAAACTTGACAAACTGCGAAAGTATGCCAATTTGAACTGTAACGAACATTCCGGAACATGTCCATAAGTTAAACATACCATAAATATCCTTTACATAAGCTTAGAAATAGGCTTTGAGGGGTTTGGTATGCTAAAACAAACTTTTGGATCATTCAGGGGCTAAAAGTGTCAAAAAGTGCACAAGTTTGCACTTTCGCGCATAACTTACGTTCTGAATACATCCGGACATCCAAAAATTTATGTAAGCATCCTAATATTATGCCTTAGTGTTTGGCATAAGAAAAATCCATTCGTCGCATCATTTGGATCATTTTTCGCGCTTATGCGCATTCCGTCGTAATTAAGCGAACATCGCGTTCGTACGACCAAACGAGCCAACATCCGGAACATTTTTGAGCATGTTTCATGTCCACAATGTTTAGGCATCATTTTAGGGCCTTAAAGTTGGCTTTACGGGCCTTAGAAGTGTCGGAAATGGCTTAAACACGCAACAGGGACCAAAACTGTAATTTCTGAAACTTGGTGCAGATCAGAAGGGGCCAGGCGGCCCGCGTGAGTTTGGCCTGCATATTGAGGCGGGCCGCGTGGGACTGTCAGATAGATTCATTGTATGCATTTAATGCAGTTGGCCTTTCGTTCAATCAAGAGGCAATGCCCTTTCACCCAATCAAGAGCCAAGGGGCATTTTCTGACTTACCACAACATTTCGACAAGTGTACGCACGAGATCGCGGCACGATATTCGATAAACGATCCTAACGGTTCCACTTTTCCTATAAATACCCCCCCCCCTTTGTTCCAAAAACCCACACAATCTGATCTTAAGGCTCTAAGTTGGAACCATTGTTTCATACCTGAGCTATTTGATCTAGATTAGCACTCGGGGACCCTCCGTAAGTCTTCTTTCGCTCTTTTATTCGCTTTTCGAGTCCGAAAGTCAACGATTTGTTGACTTTCTGCATTGACCAGCTTATGGTCGATGCGAAGTTCTTGGAACTTCATAACGTGAGCGTGATCACGATGGTTATAGTCCGTAGTGACTATACCTACTGATCACCACGTTATCTAGGCTCAGTGACGAGTCGTAGTTTCGGCCAAAATGTGCATTCTTGCATATTTTGTAACCAAACTACTCGTGGGCATCAAAGCCGTTTGTTTTGATGTCAAGCCTGTTTTCAAACTTAGTTAAGCATGTTCAAACACGCTTAGCTCGTCACTTTTAGTTTAGTGCTTATATAGGGTCGTAAGGTAAGCGATCTAAACCATCGCTTATACTTTCGAACCCGACCCATTTGGTCGATCATTAGGATCCGACCAAACACATTAGGTGACCATAGCTATAACCTTCCTAGGTTATACCTTGTGGTCGCTATGTTAGGCGTTCCGAACGCGTTCTACGCGAGCGACGCGTTAGGGTAGCATAAGCTACCTAAACGGGTCGTGATGGACCGTAAGCACTTAGGTTAAGTTTCATTTTAGTATGTAGGCTTTGTTAAACCATATTACAGGAGTCTCCATACTCGTTTGGTTTATGAACCCGCGTACTATCCGATCTTTCCGATTTGGTCCGGTATATTAACATAGCTACCTATTAGGTGCCGTTTGATATCCCGTGATCTTTAGCATTATCTGGTTATTATACAAGAACTCCAAAGCAATCTCAGGTGAGTACATAGAACCCCTCTTTTACTGTTTTCCAAACTGTTTTGGGGTGAAACACATGTGCCTATCTGTTACTTTCATGCTTTCCATGTTTTCACATCGTATATCTGCTATGCTCATTAGTACATAATAGTACATGATTTCGTTACATTTCATGCTATGTATGCCCATCGTGTGCATACCTAGTACATTGATTTACATTACATTTTCTGTTGCATATGTTTACTCAGCATATGGACACATTGATTTACATGAACATTTCTGTTGCATATGTTTACTCAGCATATGGACACATTGATTTACATGAACATTTCTGCTGCATATGTTTACTCAGCATATGGGCACATGCCTTCATTTTGTTATGACATTTGGTTTGTTTAACATGGAACAATACATTCATTAACATTAGCTACGCCGTTCGTTAGTAGGTAGTGGTACCATAGGAATTGACAACTCCCGTTTCTGAAGTCCTGGGTTGATAGGACTGGAAGGAATGACCGAATTCGATATACATAACTAAGATAAACCTTTAGTTTGTTTAAGGGTTTATCGCCGCAGTCTCAAGGCTTGGATGTATGCATAGTTTACAATACCGCATAAATGTTAATATCAATAGAGCATGCATTTTTCCACAGAACATAACGTTGATTTAAACCACGTGTTACTTCAACAACTTGTTTTGTGCATTTTACATATGGTTTAAGTTGATACATTTCGCTTACCATACATGATACATTTTGGGATACACATTACATGATTTACATTGAACATAAACATCTGACATGGTTTACACAATAACACTTGACATTTGGTTTATACATGAACAATTTACATGGTGGATTGGTTTGGGTAAATGGTTTGAGTAACGTGGAGTATGTAATATGATGCAAACATGGTGGATACGCCGCTGGTACTTCCTATATATAAATGTTTGTATAATATTACATATCTTAGCATTATCTAAATCATTTCAGTTTAGACATATAACATTTTAGACAAATAACATACTTTTCATAAAACATTGTCTTACAAAACAACTTATTAAATTCAACTCATTTTAATTGGTTACTCGTTTAACCTTGCACTTATCTATACATATCATTTGATGTTATCATTTTTCAAATGGTTTACAAAACAAGACAAATTACAAGGTTCATGACTGACTGTTATAAAACATTCTTTAGACTCAAGTCATGAATTCCATTTTCACAAAACCTATGTATCTCACAGGCATTTTTATGCTGACGTACCTACTTTCACATGTGTTTTCAGGAGTTGTTCCATAGGATGTTGATCACGATACTAGGGTGGACCTGTGCCTTAGAGACTAAAACTGAAGATAGGCTTAGTTAACTATGTTATAAACTCTTTGTTTTCCTGTTTAAGACAATGTAACACCCTTGTTTAATAAATAAAATGTAACTTTAATTTCCATGGTTGTATAACAATTAATTCTGTCCACAACACTCCCCGGCGTTTCCACCGCGGTTGCATGTTATACGCGGCCGGGGTGTGACAGGATGAGTTGAAAGGAATAATGCGTAAGAAGTATTGCGCCCAAACAGAAACACAGAGGTTGGAAGGTGAATTCCAGAGTCTGAAGATGGAAGGTCCAAAGATCGCAGAATACGTTCAGAGGTTCCACGACCTGTCACATGTGGTACCCTACATGGTCACTCCAGAGTTCAAAAGGATTAAACGTTTCATTTGGGGATTAGCTCCTCAAATCATAAGCATGGTGACCTCTTCCAAGCCTGCGACTATTACTGAGGCGATTGATTTGAGCGTGGCTCTCACAGAGGAAGCTATTCGCCTGAACAAGTTTGATGAAGCTGAGCCAAAGAAGAAAGAGACCCACGTCGAGTCATCAGGAGGTAACAAGAGGAAGTTCTCGAACTTCAAGCAAGGCACCAGCGGGGTGGTTAAGAAAGGAGAAACAAGCATGCCAGCACAGGTTACAGCTGGTAGTGGAAAGAAGGGAAAAGGATATATGGGCACCCAGCCCAAGTGTAATACCTGCCAACAACACCATTCTGGCCATTGTACGGTGAAAGTATGCGAAGCATGTGGAAAACCTGGCCACTTGAAGGATGCTTGTTGGGCCATTGTTGGCCAAGGAGGATTCGGAAACAGAAATAATAACCGGGGTGGGAATGGAAATCGCCCACAAGGGAACAATGGAGGTAATGGGAATCGAGGCAACAATGCTAATCAAGCAGGCGCTGTGAATCGTAACCAGAGAAATAATCAAGCTGGTGGAAACGGGCAGAGATCCGGATGCTTCAACTGTGGTGATCTTGGGCACTACAAGAGGAACTGCCCAGGGTTGAACCAAGCCCGTGGAAGAGTGTTTAATATTGAAGCAAGGGAAGCGCGCCAGGATCCCAATGTTGTTACTGGTACGTTCCCTGTAAACCAACGCTATGCATCCGTTTTATTTGATACTGGCGCCGATTATAGCTTCGTATCATTAGAGTTTAAGAATATGCTTGGTTTAGCCGCTAGTAAATTAGATATTCCGTACTCGATCGAATTGGCCAATGGAAAGTTGGTGGAAGCCCATGAAGTTATCAGAGGTTGTGTGATCGAATTGGGAGAGCGTGAGTTTGCTCTGGATCTACTACCAGTCCAGTTGGGAAGCTTCGACGTGGTGGTAGGAATGGATTGGTTATCAGGCAACAAGGCAGAAATAGTTTGCCATGAAAAGGTCGTTCGTATCCCAACCAAAGATGGTGAAATAATTGTGGTTCACGGTGAGAAGCGTGATACGCCGTTAAGGATTATCAGCTGCCTCAAAGCGCGAAAGTGTTTACAGAAGGGATGTGCTGCCTTTCTGGCACACATTATAAGCAAGAAAGCTGCAGAACCAAGGATCGAAGACATCCCTGTCGTGAGGGAATATCCAGAAGTCTTCCCAGAGGACTTGCCTGGACTGCCGCCTCAGAGGCAAGTAGAGTTTCACATCGATTTGGTTCCAGGCGCCGCGCCTGTGGCTAAGACACCCTATAGATTTGCTCCATTTGAGATGCAAGAGCTGTCGACACAACTTCAAGAGTTGTTAGACAAGGGATTTATCCGACCAAGCTTCTCGCCTTGGGGAGCTCCAGTCTTTGTTTGTCAAGAAGAAGGACGGTAGTTTTCCTACAGAGAGTTGAACAAGCTGACGATCAAGAATAGATACCCTCTGCCAAGGATTGATGATCTGTTTGACCAACTGCAAGGCTCAAGCTTTTATTCAAAGATCGATCTTCGATCTGGATACCATCAGTTAAGGATACAAGAGGAGAGTATCCCAAAGACAGCCTTCAGAACTCGTTATGGGCACTACGAGTTCCTAGTTATGCCGTTTGGGTTAACAAACGCACCTGTAGTGTTCAGGGATTTGATGAACAGAGTTTGGAAGCCGTACTTGGATAAGTTCGTGATTGTTTTTATCGACGACATTTTGATTTATTAAAAAACAAAGGCTGAGCACGAACAACATTTAAGAACTATTCTGAAGCTGCTGAAGTAGGAACAGTTGTATGCCAAATTCTCTAAGTGCGAGTTTTGGCTACGTGAAGTCCAATTTCTCGGACACGTGGTGAATGGAGATGGAATCCACGTGGATCCAACCAAGATCGAAGCGATTAAGAATTGGGAAACGCCAAAGACGCCAACTGAGATTCGACGATTCTTGGGTTTGGCTGGCTATTATCGAAGGTTCATTGAGGATTTTTCGAAGATCGCTCAACCATTGACGCTCCTCGTGCAGAAAGATAAGAAGTTTGATTGGGAAATCAAACAGGAAGAAGCGTTCCAGATATTGAAAGATAAGCTCTGCAATGCGCCAATCTTAGCACTACCGGAAGGAACAGATGATTTCGTGGTATACTGTGACGCCTCACGTCAAGGATTGGGGTTGCGTGTTGATGCAATGCCAGAAGGTTATAGCTTACGCATCGCGCCAATTGAAAGTTCATGAAAAGAACTATACCACACATGATTTGGAACTTGGCGCAGTGGTTTTTGCATTAAAGATCTGGAGACACTACCTATATGGTACGAAGTGTACAATCTTCATAGATCATAAGAGCCTACAACACATATTCAATCAGAAGGAGTTGAATATGAGGCAAAGACGATGGGTTGAATTGTTGAATGATTACGACTGCGAGATAAAGTATCATCCAGGGAAGGCGAATGTGGTTGCCGATGCCCTAAGTCGAAAAGAAAGGATCAAGCCCATAAGGGTGAGAGCTTTGGAGATGTTATCCAAACCGATCTTTCCTTGCGCATTCGTGCCGCGCAGAAAGAAGCTCTCAAGGAAGGAAATCTTGAAGAAGAATATCTCCGTGGGATGGAGAAGCAATTGGTGCCAAACGAGGAAGAAACGTTATGTTTTGAGAAAAGGATTTGGGTTCCTCTGTTTGGTGGTTTAAGGAAGGTTATTTTTTATGAGGCACACAAATCTTGGTACTCTATACATCCAGGAGCGGATAAGATGTACCAAGATCTTAAGGATTATTATTGGTGGCCTAGGATGAAAGGCGATGTTGCTGTTTATGTGAGCAAATGTTTAACATGTGCTAAGGTTAAAGTGGAATACCAGAAGCCTTCAGGACTTCTGCAGCAACCCGAGATTCTCAAATGGAAATGGGAACAAATCTCCATGGATTTTATCACGAAGTTGCCAAGAACACCAAGAGGTCATGACACTATTTGGGTAATAGTGGACCGATTAACGAAATTTGCGCACCTCTTACCTATCAGAGAGAAGGATAACACGAGCAAGTTGGCTGAAATTTACATGAGAGAAATTGTTACACGCCATGGAGTACCTCTCTCAATCATCTCTGATAGAGACGGAAGGTTCGTATCAAGGATTTGGCAATCCTTCCAAGAAGCTTTTGGCTCGCAATTGAATTTGAGCACTGCTTTTCACCCACAGACCGACGGTCAAAGCGAGCGGACGATACAGACGTTGGAAGATATGCTGAGAGCATGTGTTATGGACTTGGGCGGTAGCTGGGATAAGCATTTGCCACTGGTCGAATTTTCATACAACAACAGCTACCACACCAGTATCGGTGCCGCGCCATTCGAAGCTTTATAGGGACGCAAGTGCAGGTCACCGCTTTGTTGGTCTGATGCAGGTGATAGACAATTGGTTGGTCCTGATATGGCCCAGGAAACCACGGATAAGATCGCACAGATCCGAGATCGCATCAAGGCGGTTCGTGATCGTCAAAAGTGTTATGCGGACCGAAGAAGGAAACCTCTAGAGTTTGAGGTAGGTAATATGGTATTATTGAAGGTATCACCCTGGAAGGGTGTGGCACGCTTCGGGAAGTGTGGAAAGTTGAACCCACGGTATATTGGTCCATTAAAGATTCTAGAAAGAATTGGGTTAGTATCGTACAAGTTGGATCTACCTGCCGAACTGAATGGTGTTCATGACACATTTCATGTATCAAATTCGAAGAAAAGTCCAACTCAAGATACCGTTGTCATTCCCACCGACGAGATTAATGTTGACGATACGCTCCATTTTGTCGAAGAACCTGTTGAGGTTACAGATTGGAAAGTCAACAAAACCCGCCGGAGCAGTGTCAAGCTCGTCAAGGTTCGTTGGAATGCCAGACATGGTCCTGAATACACCTGGGAGCGTGAGGACTGGATGAAAGAGAAGTACCCCCACTTATTTCCTAAGAATCCTGCGACTAGAGGCAGAACTTAAAATTTCGGGACGAAATTTTTCTAACGGGGGGAGAATGTGACAACCCTCACTAAACCAGGTATCCGTACGACTTAATCAATAATTAATTACTGCTTAATTGCTGTGCTTACTTGAAATTGTGGACAAACTGCTACTTGAATACTGATACATGTACATACTTGCATCATACCTAATTTGTTGTCACTCTATTATTTACATACAGAACTCTAGTGACAACCTTGATGCACCAAAAGCACAGTAGCACTATGAATGGATAACCTATTAAACATGCTGATATAGCCAGCACCAGGCAGACACTGCCTCTGAGGCCTGTATGAGCCCGAGATAGTTTACTACACTAGTAGAGAGTGTAGGGATAAGAGGGTTGTAGAACTGCGTCACTAGGAGATAATTACAGTGACCGGATGTGCCTAAAACGTACTCAAAGTACAAAATTCAGCACTTTAATTAAAAATTCAGCAATTAGCTAACTAGTAAAGTGCCATAACATGAGAAAAATATTACTAGACACTTTCCAAAATGTCGGGAATAAATTGTGTCACTAAAAATAATATTGACGACACTTTAAATAATTATTTGGCACTTTAACGGACTAGTATCCAACCGAACAACCGGACGTAATCCGGAACATAAAAATATTATCATTTACACTGTTTTTCTTTTTCTGAGCCAGTTAGGGTCCCCGAATACCCTAACACCTGTTATAATTTACTACCCACTAATAACTAATATTAAATTCCTAAACTAACTAACTAAATGTCTAACTAACAATTAAACCCAAACCATACCCCAACCCCTTATCCCAACCGGCCCCTCCATGGGAAACACAAAATCCCACAAGATTCATTATTTTATTGTTTGGTTTTGAATGTACAAACACATTATCTAGTGTGCTAGGGAATATGGAAGGTTTATAAAAGGAACCACAAGATCACATCTCCACAACACTCAACAAAAAAAAAATAATAATCATTCTCTTTCTCCTCTTGCTTGGTCACGGTCGAGAGCCACAACACACATCCATCATTTTTTTTTCATTCAAGCCTATCTATACATCTACCAGTGTGAAGGATCGCGTACGAGGAAGCCCGGTGCTCACGGATTGCAAGGGACCTCACTACATTGCTTTTAACCACTCGTTTTTCGACTAGTTTCTTCCCTAGCCTCGAGCTAGTAGTAAGTGACTCTAAACGCCTTTCTGATCTATTCTAAAGTGGTTAATAAGAATTTTGTCGGTTGAAAATTATGAACACTAGAGATCAAGTTTAAAGTCTACAAAAAAATAAAATAAATAAATAAACAAAGTGGTTAATAAGTAAATAATAGTGTAAAACTTATAAATCTAGTTTTAATATGATTATTTATTGTTGTTAATTGCTAGTATGGGAATGGATCGTCATCGAACCACGCTAGAACATGTTCACAAAACATGAACTAGCCTTATGTTTAGTTGTAAAGTTATTAGATGACGAACCCTATCGAACATAAACATGAACTTGTGTAAAAACAATTTTTCTTATGAAATGGAGTTCTAAAGTAGTAGATCTACGGATCTACAAGTGGTATTTTCAAAGGACCAAGTGTCAAAAGAAATCATATTTTTAAAGCCGGATCTTTCCTAAACAAAGGTGATTTTTATAAAACACACAAGTGTGTAGACACTTGTGTGACAAAGGGTTTTAACAAAGAATTGTTTTTGTAATATTTGCCAAGAAGATGTACAAATGCATTTTCTGAAAGAACAAGATTCGTGAGAAACCGAGTTTATTTATAGAAAGATCTACAAATAATAATAATAATAATAATAATAATAATAATAATAATAATAATAATAATAATAATAATAATAATAATAATAATAATAATAATAATGAAAGTTACTACATATTTTACACAAGCCACAAGTTCATGTGTTATGCGATTTATATAAATTTTGACTAGTTTGATGCTTTGGATATTGTTTTGGTTGAATGAGAAAATTTTTGATTTGAATTATAAAAGAAAATGATACGCTTGAAAGCGTGGCCACCTCCAGTTACAGGGGAAACTCTCGCGAAATTTTTCTAAAAACCTAACACTTAAAAGTATTTTCATCACAAGTGTTACAAATGTATTTTTTTTTAATTGTTGTCAACATGTAAATGTCGCCACGACTTTATTTACAAAATATCGGAGGTGGGATTTTCACAAAATAAAACGTGATAAATATATATTTAGTATATATGTTTTTCATAGCGTCACTTGTATAAATGTTTATGATTATTTTGTGAAATATACAAATATTATTTTTAGGGTAAAAATAATATTACCGTGTTAACGACTCCAAAATAATACGAACGCATTTACGATAAATATTTAAGTTACAACGGTATAGTTAATACCACCCGACCTTTAAAAACGTAACTTACGCATTTTAAGAAAATATTTATGAACGCATATTTTTGTCGAGGTATTATTTTGGGAAAATCATATGTATTAAAATATAATATTTTTGGGAAGAATATTTATATTTTGGAGTAATAAATAAAATATATATTAAGTGAGACTTAATAATATATTTCGAAGTAATACGAACGCACATGTATTAAAACCCCCATCCGTGGGAAGGAACGTATTTACTAAATAATTACTAAGTGAAATTACCAAATAGTTGTCTAACTATTTCCCAAAGACATTAAACCTTAAACTAGGGCACGACCGTCCGTCTAATAGAAGTTAGTACGTGTAGGTCGTCGCACAGCTGATTGATCAGGAGGTTTACTTGATAAAGACGCACCATTGTGAGTTCATGTCCCCCTTTTCTCTTAACCGTTTTCAGTTTTCTAAACTGCGGGGGTGAAATACATGTTACTTTGATTACGAATACCTTATACATGGTATGGTTAGCGTAAGGAGGGTTATTATTTAGATCATGTGAATTGGGTAGGCGGAAACTTGAGGCCATTAATCCTCAAGGTAGGACCGAGGGACAGTAGCGGTAGATCTATCTGGGTGTAGCGAGCCCAACCCCTGAGCCCGCCTAATGGACCAGGTGGTGACTGTGTACCCATCGCAAAATCTGCTAGGTTTGAGTCTTCCTACTTGCACTTCACACATATCAATGGCCTTGCAAACCATTGGTGATCTCTTTTTCCTTATTTGCTACATACCAGGATTTTTATACATACAAAGGTTTATTTACTCACTTACACATGAATTCGCTCAACATTATTGTTGATTTTTCAACTTACATGTATTTCAGGGAATTAAAGGATCTGGCACGGTATGGCACGTTTTCCCGCTGCACTAGTTACGAGGTCATCCAAGTTTAAGGGATGTGACCTTTTCCTGGACGAGTCACAGTTCTTAAACTGTGTTTACGTCATGATGATGTTTGTGTCTGTTGAACACTGTTTATGTTGTTAGGATGTGTTTCCGTTAAGACAATGTTGTGGTTCTTTACTTTTCAAACTTAATTAAATGGATGATCTTGCATGGTTTTTATTTCATATAGCTTGTTATGATTAAGCTATGGTATTAAGAAGTCACACCAAAATAACCACGCTTCCGCAAAGCCAGGGTGTGACAGAGCAAGAAAGAAAGTTGTATCTCCAAAGATCCGAAAAGTTACACCAAAGATTAAAATGCCAAAGATCGTCTTAAAGAAGAAACCTTCCAAAGAAACCAGGAAACCACCAACTCCACCACATGAGCCAACACCACCTTAATCACCAATTCAATCACCTCCACGACAATCTACACCTCCACAACAACCTTCACCACCAAAACAACCAACACCACCCAGACAACGATCACCTATACATCATTCACCACTACATAGTTCACCACCACCACAACAAACCTTATTCACATTGCAAGAACTTTTTCAAACACCACCTCGCACCCAAATGCAACTAACACCTGGTTCTTCTGGCAAAGGTCTTCACATTCCTCATGATAATCTTGAAGACATTGGAGATTTCGGATTTGCAAACGATGAACAAGTGAAGAAACTTGAGAAGAAAATGGATGAAGTGTTGAATGATAACAAGAAGTTAGCTGTCACACCCCCAAAAATCCACACGCGGAGTACCACCGCTTGGAGGCGTGACATGACCAGGATCAAGCCACCAATCAGATTGAACATAGCATTTAAATATTAAAAGTAATCATTACAACCCATCACAATATAACTGGTGTTCAAGAAAAACATAATTTAAGTAGCGGAAGCATAAGTATGTAAACCCAATGTAAATCATAAGTTCAAATGTTTAAACGTTTAACATGGCATCCTCGATCCATGTCCCACAATGACCTGCTCCTCCTTGTGCAAGCTCCATATGTACCTAAGGTCCTGCAAGGCATGCAGCAGAGAGTCAACAACTAGTCGAGCGAGTTCACAGTTAATAGTTCAGTAATTGTAATAGTATAGTAAGCCTTGTGTTCGTTCATTAAGTCATGTATCATATTAGTTCGTATCGTGGCCCTCTAGGCATGTATCCGAAGATTAGGGGAGGTTTCCCAAGTATTCTAGACTAGGTATATTTGTATCGCGGCCACCCGGCATGTGTGCGAAGTTTAGTGTATAGTTCGCGGCCTTCCTAGGCATGTGTGCGAAGATTTGTCATATTATCGCGGCCAACCCTGGCATGTGTGCGAAGATCAGTTCTATTAGTATCACTAGTATAGTCGTATCTTATCAATAACCCTTCCAAACCCGAGGACCATATCACTAAGTTCCATAAGCTAGGTAAGTACAAGTAAATAATTCAAACCCATTCCCACCCTGGGAACCCCATGCCTTGGCTGTGTGAACTCACCGTGGTTTGCTCGGTATGCTAAAGAATACACACGCTCACAGTTTGTGACAACTCGAATTTCCAAGATTTCTATTTCGCATTTATTGCACGTTCATTGTTGGTGTAGTTAATTATTTGCACAATTAATTGCTATGGAAATTGTATACATTTTGATACAATGAAGTGTATTGTGTGATTATACATGGTTATGTGTTAATTGTGAAAGACTTGTCAAATGCATAAACTTGGTGGTGAAACTGCGAATTTATTGTGAGATGGTGTGCTTGTGTAAGATATAGTAATTCAGGGTGTGTAGGGTAATTAGTGAAAATTAAACTATATTTAACCCTAATCCCTTGTTCACTAATCATTTTCGCAAAACCAAATCACGTACTGTATTCTCTAATCTCCTAGCAATCATTATCACCATCATCATTGGCAAGCTTTTCATCACTTTCGATTCTGCATTTTCTCTAAGAATCAACACAAGGTAAATGATTATTGATTATTTGATTACATCAATTCTTGATTCTTGTAATATGTGAAAACCATAGCTCTCATATGATACTTCTGTGATTTTGATTTGATTCTGAATTATTGATGATGATGATTAGTTGTAAGTTTGATAGATTGTTCTTATGATGATTGTTGTTGTTAAGTATCGGTTGATTGATGTGATCTTGCACTGTGAAAATCATGAACTAGGGTTTGGAATGATCATTGAAACGTAACTATTGTTGTAGAAACGTAACTGTTATGATCCTTGATTCTGTGCAATGATTGGGATTCACGTATTGTTATTGTCAGAGTTTTGTAACTCTAAACACTAGTCAGAGTTTTAATGAATGTTAATGGTCTGAGTTTTAAGAATAGATTTATTGTCCGACTTTTAATATGATTGTTTGTATGCGTTTTATGATAACCTACATGTCCGATCTTTATGATATTGTATATCATGTCCGAGTTTTAATGAATGGGTGATGTCCGAATTTTAGTAATTAAGCAAAAGTCCGACTTTCACTTATAATAGAACATAGTCCGACTTTTAGGAGAGGAGACATGGTCCGACTTTTGAAATTGGGGGGGGGGGATTATGTTCTCTGAGTTTTGCAAGGGCCCTGTCCGAATTTTGTTCAAATGCAAGGGGGTCCGAGTTTGGTTAATGTATTAAGGGGTCCGACCTTTGTGCTTGTGGGAGTCCGAATTTTGAAAGATGTTGTAGAGTGTCCGACTTTTGAAAGGTGTTGTATAGTGGTCCGACCTTTAAACATCCTTGTGTCCGAGTTTTACATCATGTTCACTTGTCCGATTTTTTTTTAAAACACTTGAAGGGTCCGAGTTTTAAACCCCCCACACTTGTCTGAGCTTTTGAGAAGGGCAAGGCCCTGTCTGACTCTGTGTACGATTAATATGAGGCCATGAATGTGCATTGTATAATGTTGAATCTGATCAGGTGTGTATGTCACTTGTTTAAGCCGCAAACTCTGTTAAACCTGCTAAGCTTGATAACGATGTTAATATGTGAAGTATGTAACGGTGACAATTAGGTTAATACCCACGTTAGATTAAACTGTGAAATCAAAGACGTGACGCATGAATTATGTGAACATGATTAACTGTTTACGTGATGTATGATTCTCTATATATACGTATAATCGTATGATACTGAATGCAACTGTATGATCCCGTATGTATGAACACTCGATGTGATATCAGCCTGTACACAATAAGCACACAAAACACAGTTGCTTGAATATCAATGGTTTGCAAACCCTAATTTGATGCAAACACTTACGTCGTATCATGTGCAACATATCCTAGGTCGTGTGTAACGGACTTAGACATTTGATAAACCCTAGAGCATAGCATACCGAGCAAACCAAGGTGAGTTCACACAGCCAAGGCATGGGGTTCCCAGGGTGGGAATGGGATTGATTTATTTATTTATACTTCTCTAGATAATGGAACGTAATGATATGATCCTCGGGTGAGGATGGTGATTGGTTAAGATACTGCTAGACTAGTGATGCTTATAGAACTGATCTTCGCACACACGCCGGGGTTGGCTGCGATAATATGACTGATCTTCGCACACATGCCAGGGTTGGCTGCGATAGTATGACTGATCTTCGCACACATGCCAGGGTTGGCTGCGATACTATGACCGATCTTCGCACACATGCCAGGGTTGGCTGCGATAATATGACTAATCTTCGCACACATGCCTAGGAAGGCTGCGAACTGTACACTAAAACTTCGCACAGGTGCCGGGTGGCCGCGATACAAACATACCTAGTCTAGAATGTAACATTTGTGCTTGTAATCATTGTGAACAGTTCAGTTTTCAATAAAACAATGTTATTTGATCCCAATGTTTGTTTGGTTGTGTTTTACATTTTTCATGTTTTGACTTTTGCTCAATTTCAAACTCTACATTGCTTTCTAGAGAGTTATACGCTAACTGGTGCTTAAACGTACTCAGTTTAATGCGACAAATACTCCGGAACATCAACATATACTCAACATACCTTAAATAACCTTTACATAACTTAGAAATAAGTTTTGAAGGCTTTGGTATGGCAAAAACAAGTTAATTCGCTTACAGGGACTAAAATTGACAAACTGCGAAAGTATGCCAATACGAACTGTAACGAACATTCCGGAACATGTCCATAAGTTAAACATTCCATAAATATCCTTTACATAGCTTAGAAATAGGCTTTGAGGGGTCTGGTATGCTAAATTAAACCTTTGGATCATTCAGGGACTAAAAGTGTCAAAAAGTGCACAAGTTTGCACTTTCGCGCATAACTTACGTTCTGAGTACATCTGGACATCCAAAAATTTATGTAAGCATCCTTATATTATTCCTTAGTGTATGGCATGAGAAAAATCCATTCTTCGCGCAATTTGGATCGTCTTTCGCGCTTATGCGCATTCTGTCGTAATTAACCGAACATCGCGACCGTACGGCCAAATGAAGCGACATCCGACATATTTTTGAGCACATTTTAAGTTCCCTATACTTTAACTTCATTTTAGAGCTTTGAAATGAGGTTAACGGGGCTTAAGCGTGCCAAAAACGCATCAAATACCAAGTTTTGGAGCTGCAGGGACCAAAACTGTAAATCTGCCAAACTAGGGGCTTACGGACCGTAAGCCAAAGCCCATACGGTCCGTAAGGGGTCCCCAGTACAGCAGATTCAATGAACCCAGCTGCTTGCCCCTTCAAATGACGAAAGGTCCAAATGCCCTTTCACCCAATCAAAGGCCAAGGGCCATATTCAGTGACCATAACATTGTGACATGTGTACGCACAAGATCGTGGCACGTTATTCGAGAAACGATCCTAACGGTTCCACTTTTCCTATAAATACCCCCCCCCCTTGTTGCCAAAAACCCACACAATCTGATCAAGAGCTCTAAGTTGGAACCTTTGTTTCATACCTGAGCCATTTTGGTCTAGATTAGCATTCGGGGACCCTCCGTAAGTATTCTTTCGCTCTTTTATTCGCTTTTCGAGTCCGAAAGTCAACGTTTTGTTGACTTTCTGCATTGACCAGCCTATGGTCAACACGAAGTTCATGAAACTTCATAACGTAAGCGTGATCACGATGGTTATAGTCCGTAGTGACTATACCTACTGATTACCACGTTATCTAGGCTCAGTGACGAGTCGTAGTTTCGGCCAAAATGTGCATTCTTGCATATTTTGTAACCCAAACTACTCGTGAGCATCAAAGCCATTTGCTTTGATGCCAAACCTATTTTCTAAACTTAGTTAAGCATGTTCTAACATGCTTAGCTCGTCACTTTTAGTATAGTGCTTATATAGGGTCGTAAGGTAAGCGATCAAAACCATCGCTTATACTTTCGAACCCGACCCATTTGGTCGATCATTAGGATCCGACCAAACCCATTAGGTGACCATAGCTATAACCTTCCGAGGTTATACCTTGTAGTCACGATGTTAGGCATTCTAAACGCGTTCTACGCGAACGACGCATTGGGGTAGCATAAGCTACCTAAACGGGTCGTGATGGGCCGTAAGCACTTAGGTTAAGTTTCATTTTAGTATGTAGGCTTTGTGAAACCATATTACACGAGTCTCCATACTCGTTTGGTTTACGAACCCGCATACTATTCGATCCTTCCGATTTAGGTCCGGTATATTAACATAGCTACCTATTAGGTGCCGTTTGATATTCCGTGATCTAGCATTGTTTGATTATTATACAAGAACTCAAAGCAATCTCAGGTGAGTACATTGAACCCCTCTTTTACTGTTTTCCAAACTGTTTTGGGGTGAAACACATGTGCCTATCTGTTACTTTCATGCTTTCCATGTTTTCACATCGTATATCTGCTATGCTCATTAGTACGTTATAGTACGTGATTTCATTACATTTCATGCTATGTATGCCCATTGTGTGCGTACTTAGTACATTGATTTACATTACATTTCTGTTGCATATGTTTACTCAGCATATGGACACATTGATTTACATTACATTTCTGTTGCATATGTTTACTCAGCATATGGACACATTGATTTACATGAACATTTCTGCTGCATATGTTTACTCAGCATATGGGCACATTGATTTACATGAACATTTCTGCTTCGTATGTTTACTTAGCATACTTAGTACAATTGTTTACATCACATGCCTTCATTTTGTTATGACATTTGGTTTGTTTAACATGGGACAATACATTCATTAACATTAGCTACGCCGTTCGTTAATAGGTAGTGGTACCATAGGAATTGACAACTCCCGTTTCTGAAATCCTGGGTTTGATAGGATTGGAAGGAATGACTGAATTCGATATACATAACTTAGATAAACCTTTAATTTGTTTAAGGGTTTATCGCCGCAGTCTCAAGGCTTGGATGTATGCATAGTTTACAATACCGCATAAATGTTAGTATCAATAGAGCATGCATTTTTCCACAGAACATAACGTTGATTTAAACCACGTTTTACTTCAACGACTTGTTTTGTGCATTTTACATATGGTTTAAGTTGATACATTTCGCTTACCATACATGATACATTTGGGATGCACATTACATGATTTACATTGAACATAAACACGTTGACATTGACATACACATTTAGTGGTTTACATTGAACATAAACATTTGACATGGTTTACACAATAACACTTGACATTTGGTTTATACATGAACAATTTACATGGTGGATTGGTTTGGGTAAATGGTTTGAGTAACGTGGAGTATGTAATATGATGCAAACATGGTGGATACGCCGCTGGTACTTCCTATATATAAATGTTTATATAATATTACATATCTTAGCGTTATCTAAATCATTTCAGTTTAGACATATAACATTTTATACAAATAACATACTTTTCATAAAACATTGTCTTACAAAACAACTTATTATATTCAACTCATTTTACTTGGTTACTCGTTTAACCTTGCACTTATCTATACATATCATCTGATGTTATCGTTTTTCAAATGGTTTACAAAGCAAGACAAATTACAAGGTTCATGACTGACTGTTATTAAACATTCTTTAAACTCAAGTCATGAATCCCGTTTTCACAAAACCTATGTATCTCACAGGCATTTTTATGCTGACGTACCTACTTTCACATGTGTTTTCAGGAGCTGTTCCATAAGATGTTGATCACGATACTAGGGCGTACCTGTGCCTTAGAGACTAAAAATGAAGATAGAACTAGTATAACTATGTTTTGAATTCTGTACTTCCTTTTAAGATAATGTAACACCTGTGTTTGATAAACAAAATGTGACTGTAATTTCCATGGTTGTATAACAATTAATTCTGTCCACAACACTCCCCGACGTTTTCCGCCGCGGTTGCATGTTATACGCGGTCGGGGTGTGACAGAAGAGTTGGTATCAGAGCCATTGGTTATAGGGAATTAGGTTATTAGTAATGCTTTGACCTAGACTATAACTTTCTAGGACCCTAACACAAGTTATCTTGTGTTTAGAGTTTAAAACATGCACATCACCTATCCTTAGGTGATAACCACAATGGGAACTTCGGTTTCGAATCCGCTTTGAAAATTAATCATCTGTTCGAGGATGATTGATTACTAGGTTTTGAACTCTCTGTTATAAGGTTTTGAACCCTCTGTTATATGGTTTTGAACCTCTTTGGATTTCAAAAATCCCGTGAAAGTTTTGGGTTAATAGTGTGAACACGTGCGAACTGGAAGAGTGAATGCCTGTACCCTGGGTTTTCTGTCTAAGGCTAGAGTGTTCGTACAAATCCACATAATCGGACCAGTCACTCTTACCTGGGAACTCTTGGGGTGAGTGTTCACTTATAGGCGAGCATGTCTTCGCGATACACTAATTCTGACCCATTTACTTTGACTAGACATTTCGTGTCGCTTGTTTGCTTTGCGATGCATAACCGCCATCTTTGCTTTTGTTGATTTTGCTTCATCTCATTCTCTTCATCCAATCATCTCACTCGTTTCATTTCATGTTTTTCTCTTCTAGAATGCCTCCTCGACGCGACAAACAAATAGCTACTGCCGAGTTGGCAGAAATTATTGCGCAGAAGATGGCTGCTCAATTCCCAAATCTCTTTGCTCAATGGAACCAGGCCAACAACAACAACAATGGTACATGCAAATACAAGGATTTTAACGCGGCTAGGCCACTCAAGTTTAGTGGTTCTGAGGGAGAAACTGGGCTTCTTCAATGGTTCGAGAGCATCGAGAATACTTTTCGCCACGTGCAGTGTCCGGATAATCGCAAGGTCGAGTTTTCCTCGAGTGTGTTTCAGAAGAGGGCTCTTACGTGGTGGAACGGGGTTATGAGAGATCAAGGTGCAGAAGTTGCTCTAGCTCAGACATGGGCTGAACTGAGAGCTCTTATGATGAGGGAGTTTGTCCTCGTCATGAACAACGAGCGTTGGAGAAAGAATTTGATGTTTTGAGGCAAGATAGTGGCGAGCACAGGGCTTATACTGATAGGTTTGAGGAGTTGAGTCTGCTTTGCCCAACTATGGTTACCCCACTCGATAAGGCCATCGAAAGGTATATCGACGGCCTACCTGATTCAGTACAAGACATCCTCACTGGTAGCAACCCTACCACACTCCGTCAGGCAATCGAGTTATCAGCGACGCTGACTGAGTCGCAGGTTCGAAAGAATAAGCTACACGGGAAGGGCGACAAGGGCAAGAAACAGTCGGCTGACAAGGAAGACAGCAAGAAAGGTCAAAACAAGAAGGGAAAGGATTCTGGTTCCTCAAGGGGGTCAAGGAAGCGTAAGGCTTCCCAAAACTATGCTGTCACTGCCCAAGCTAACCAGGCAGCTCCCAACCAGCCTCCAGCAAAGAAGCCCTATTCAGGAAGTGCACCTTTGTGCAATCAATGCAACAGTCACCATCAGCCGCAACATGAGTGCCGTTTCTGTACTAACTGTGGGAAGTCGGGTCATCTTGCCGACGTTTGTCGGTTTGCTCAGAATCGCGCAGTTCAGAACCCTGCTCAACAATTTGCTCAGCCTCTGGTGCAGCAACAGGGTCAAGATGCACGACCACAATACCCACCAGGTGCTTGTTATAACTGTTGGGATCTGACCCACTACAGAAATCGGTGTCCAAGGCTAGCCAACCAGAACCAGAATGCAAACCAAAATCAGGCTCAGGCTCGAGGGCGAGTCTTCAACATGAATGCTCAAGAGGCACAAGCAGACAACGAAGTGGTGAACGGTACGTTCTTTATTAATAATCAGCCAGCATATGTTCTTTTTTATTCGGGTGCCGACAAGAGTTTTGTGTCATTGACTTTTGAGCCAATGCTTCGCGTGTCTAGAACGAAACTAGGTAAACCTTTGACAGTAGAGGTTGCCAGTGGTGAACCCATTGTTCTTAATTCTGTTCTACGCAACTGCCAGTTGAACCTTAACGACCATATTTTTCCTATTGACCTCACGCCAATGCAACTTGGAAGCTTCGACGTTATTGTGGGAATGGATTGGTTATCTAAGCATCGTGCAGAGATAGTTTGTTCTGAGAAGATTGTTCGTGTGCCACCGTCGACAGGCGAGATCTTACAAGTTCGTGGTGAGAAGCCTGCCGGTGGTCTCAAACTTATGTCTTGTTTTAAAGCACGGAAGTATCTTCGGAAGAACTATGTGGCTTTCTTAGCACATGTTACAGCAGATAAAGGAAAGGGTAAGACTATTTCAGATATTCCTGTCGTTCGGGATTATTCTGAAGTTTTCCCTGAAGAGTTACCTGGTCTACCTCCAGCACGCCAAGTCGAGTTCCGTATTGATCTCGTACCTGGTGCAAATCCCATAGCCAGGGCTCCATACCGTCTTGCACCGTCTGAGATGCAAGAATTATCTAAACAGCTTCAGGAGCTCTCCGACAAAGGTTTTATCCGTCCTAGCTTTTCACCTTGGGGTGCTCCCGTTCTCTTTGTAAAGAAGAAGGATGGATCTTTTAGGATGTGTATCGATTATCGTGAGCTTAACAAGCTTACCATCAAGAATCGATATCCCCTACCTCGCATTGATGATCTCTTTGATCAATTGCAAGGTGCTTCATACTTTTCGAAGATTGATCTGCGATCTGGATATCATCAACTTCGAGTGCATGAGGAAGATATTCCCAAGACAGCATTCCGCACTCGTTATGGGCATTACGAGTTCACAGTCATGCCATTCGGGTTGACTAATGCTCCTGCTGTTTTCATGGACTTGATGAATAGGGTCTGCAAACCTTATTTGGATAAGTTCATCATCGTTTTCATTGATGACATCTTAATTTATTCCAAGACGCGAACTGATCATGAACAACATCTTCGTCTTACATTGGAACTCCTAAAGAAAGAGCAACTTTTCACCAAATTCTCCAAGTGTGACTTTTGGCTTAAAGAGGTTCAATTCTTGGGACACATTGTCAACGAACAAGGTATTCATGTAGATCCCTCCAAGATCAGTGCGATCAAGGATTGGGATACGCCTACTACTCCTACTGAAGTTCGTTCTTTTCTTGGTCTAGCGGGTTATTACCGCCGCTTCATTGAGAATTTCTCAAAGATTGCAGTTCCTCTAACTGCTCTAACTCAGAAAAACAAGCCATTTGATTGGGGAGTCAAACAAGAGGAAGCGTTTCTGACCTTGAAACAAAAGCTTTGCGACGCGCCTGTCCTGACATTTCCTGAGGGCAATGATGATTTCGTCGTTTATTGCGACGCATCTAAATTAGGTCTTGGCTGCGTCCTGATGCAAAGAAACAAAGTCATAGCATATGCATCAAGGCAGTTAAAGATACATGAGAAGAACTACACCACTCATGATCTTGAGTTGGGTGCAGTTGTCTTCGCTCTCAAACTCTGGAGACACTATTTGTACGGTACAAAATGTGTGGTTTTCACAGACCACAAAAGTCTTCAACATATCTTCAAACAGAAAGAGCTCAACATGAGGCAATGACGTTGGGTTGAACTTCTAAACGACTATGACTGCGAGATTCGCTATGATCCTGGTAAGGCGAATGTCGTACCCGATGCTTTGAGTCGCAAGGAACGTACTAAGCTTCATTGTGTACGTGTCCAATCTGTTATTCAAACCGATATCCAAGCTCGTATTTCTCAGGCTCAACAAGCTTGTGTTTCACAAGGTTTGATGGATAAAGAATTTCCTTATCACATAACACCTGCTCTTGAACTGAAGGACAATGGATCGTATTACTTCATGGACCGTTTGTGGGTCCCGAGCCAAGATAATCTTCGTACCTTGCTTATGGATGAAGCCCATAAGTCTCGTTATTCTATTCATCCTGGCTCAGATAAGATGTATAAGGATCTTCGTATTCAGTATTGGTGGCCTGGTATGAAGAAAGACATTGCCTTATACGTATCAAAATGCCTTACTTGTCTTAAGGTTAAGGCTGAACATCAGCGTCCTTCTGGTTTATTGAAGCAACCAGAGATCCCAGTTTGGAAATGGGAAAACATTACTATGGATCTCATTACTAAACTCCCGCGCACAAAGAAAGGCCACGATGCCATCTGGGTAGTCGTGGATCGTCTTACCAAGTCAGCGCATTTCTTGCCAATCCGTGAGGATTTTTCGGCTGGCAAACTTGCTCAAATATATGTAGATGAAATTGTAGCTCGACATGGTGTTCCTTTGAACATCATTTCTGACAGAGATGCTCGTTTCACTTCTCATTTTTGGAAAACCATGCAATCTGCTATGGGGTCCCAACTTAATTTGAGCACAGCTTATCATCCGCAAACGGATGGTCAATCTGAAAGAACAATCCAGACATTGGAGGATATGCTTAGAGCGTGTGTGATCGATTTTGGTGGTAGTTGGGATTCACATCTTCCATTGATTGAATTCTCCTACAACAACAGTTATCACTCCAGCATCAACATGGCTCCTTTCGAGGCTCTCTATGGTCGAAAATGTCTTTCACCAGTCTGCTGGAATGAGATCGGCGAGGCTCAACTTACTGGACCTGCCCTCATTTTAGAGATAACAGATAAGGTAAAGAAAGTTCGTGATAACCTTCAGACAGCTAGAAGCCGTCAAAAGAGTTACGCGGACCTAAAACGCAAACCCTTGGATTTTCAAGTCGATGATCGAGTATTACTTAAGGCTCACCTTGGAAAGGTGTGATCAGATTTGGAAAGAAAGGAAAACTTGCACCTAGATACGTTGGACCATTCAAGATCGTCGAAAGAATCGGTAAGGTAGCCTACAGACTTGAGTTACCTCCTGAACATGGAAATGTTCATCCAACCTTTCACGTGTCCAATCTCAAGAGGTGTTTAGCTGATGAAAACCTCCACATACCGCTTGACGAAATTCGTGTTGATAAAACACTGAAATTTGTTGAGAAACCGGTGGAAATCATGGAACGTGAAGTCAAGTGGCTCAAACACAGGCGCATTCCTTTGGTCAAGGTTCGCTGGGAATCTAAACGTGGACCCGAGTTTACTTGGGAACGTGAAGATCAAATGAAAGCGAAATATCCGCATCTGTTTCCACGAGTTTCCTCTAAATAAATTTCAGGACGAAATTTCCACAAGTAGGGGAGACTGTAACATTTGTGCTTGTAATCATTGTGAACAGTTCAGTTTTCAATAAAACAATGTTATTTGATCCCAATGTTTGTTTGGTTGTGTTTTACATTTTTCATGTTTTGA
This sequence comes from Helianthus annuus, assembly GCF_002127325.2. NCBI lineage: Eukaryota > Viridiplantae > Streptophyta > Magnoliopsida > Asterales > Asteraceae > Helianthus > Helianthus annuus. The sequence continues at coordinate 68,715,580 of NC_035434.2, read as the reverse complement.
CTTTTGCTCAATTTCAAACCCTACATTGCTTTCTAGAGAGTTATACGCTAACTGGTGCTTAAACGTACTCAGTTTAATGCGACAAATACTCCGAAACATCAACATATACTCAACATACCTTAAATAACCTTTACATAACTTAGAAATAAGTTTTGAAGGCTTTGGTATGGCAAAAACAAGTTAATTCGCTTACAGGGACTAAAATTGACAAACTGCGAAAGTATGCCAATACGAACTGTAACGAACATTCCGGAACATGTCCATAAGTTAAACATACCATAAATATCCTTTACATAGCTTAGAAATAGGCTTTGAGGGGTCTGGTATGCTAAATTAAACCTTTGGATCATTCAGGGACTAAAAGTGTCAAAAAGTGCACAAGTTTGCACTTTCGCGCATAACTTACGTTCTGAGTACATCCGGACATCCAAAAATTTATGTAAGCATCCTTATATTATTCCTTAGTGTATGTCATGAGAAAAATCCATTCGTCGCGCAATTTGGATCGTCTTTCGCGCTTATGCGCATTCCGTCGTAATTAACCGAACATCGCGACCGTACGGCCAAACGAACCGACATCCGACATATTTTTGAGCATTTTAAGTTCCCTATACTTTAACTTCATTTTAGAGCTTTGAAATGAGGTTAACGGGGCTTAAGCGTGCCAAAAACGCATCAAATACCAAGTTTTGGAGCTGCAGGAACCAAAACTGTAAATCTGCCAAACTACGGGCTTACGGACCGTAAGCCAAAGCCCATACGGTCCGTAAGGGGTCCCCAGTACAACAGATTCAATGAACCCAGCTACTTGCCCCTTCAAATGACGAAAAGTCCAAATGCCCTTTCACCCAATCAAAGGCCAAGGGCCATATTCAGTGACCATAACATTGTGACATGTGTACGCACAAGATCGTGGCACGTTATTCGAGAAACGATCTTAACGGTTCCACTTTTCCTATAAATACCCCCCCCTTGTTGCCAAAAACCCACACAATCTGATCAAGAGCTCTAAGTTGGAACCTTTGTTTCATACCTGAGCCATTTTGGTCTAGATTAGCATTCGGGGACCCTCCGTAAGTATTCTTTCGCTCTTTTATTCGCTTTTCGAGTCCGAAAGTCAACGTTTTGTTGACTTTCTGCATTGACCAGCCTATGGTCAACACGAAGTTCATGAAACTTCATAACGTAAGCGTGATCACGATGGTTATAGTCCGTAGTGACTATACCTACTGATTACCACGTTATCTAGGCTCAGTGACGAGTCGTAGTTTCGGCCAAAATGTGCATTCTTGCATATTTTGTAACCCAAACTACTCGTGAGCATCAAAGCCGTTTGCTTTGATGCCAAACCTATTTTCTAAACTTAGTTAAGCATGTTCTAACATGCTTAGCTCGTCACTTTTAGTATAGTGCTTATATAGGGTCGTAAGGTAAGCGATCTAAACCATCGCTTATACTTTCGAACCCGACCCATTTGGTCGATCATTAGGATCCGACCAAACACATTAGGTGACCATAGCTATAACCTTCCGAGGTTATACCTTGTAGTCACGATGTTAGGCGTTCCAAACGCGTTCTACGCGAACGACGCATTGGGGTAGCATAAGCTACCTAAACGGGTCGTGATGGGCCGTAAGCACTTAGGTTAAGTTTCATTTTAGTATGTAGGCTTTGTTAAACCATATTACACGAGTCTCCATACTCGTTTGGTTTACGAACCCGCATATTATTCGATCCTTCCGATTTAGGTCCGGTATATTAACATAGCTACCTATTAGGTGCCGTTTGATATTCCGTGATCTAGCATTGTTTGATTATTATACAAGAACTCAAAGCAATCTCAGGTGAGTACATTGAACCCCTCTTTTACTGTTTTCCAAACTGTTTTGGGGTGAAACACATGTGCCTATCTGTTACTTTCATGCTTTCCATGTTTTCACATCGTATATCTGCTATGCTCATTAGTACGTTATAGTACGTGATTTCATTACATTTCATGCTATGTATGCCCATTGTGTGCGTACTTAGTACATTGATTTACATTACATTTCTGTTGCATATGTTTACTCAGCATATGGACACATTGATTTACATTACATTTCTGTTGCATATGTTTACTCAGCATATGGACACATTGATTTACATGAACATTTCTGCTGCATATGTTTACTCAGCATATGGGCACATTGATTTACATGAACATTTCTGCTTCGTATGTTTACTTAGCATACTTAGTACAATTGTTTACATCACATGCCTTCATTTTGTTATGACATTTGGTTTGTTTAACATGGGACAATACATTCATTAACATTAGCTACGCCGTTCGTTAATAGGTAGTGGTACAATAGGAATTGACAACTCCCGTTTCTGAAATCCTGGGTTTGATAGGATTGGAAGGAATGACCGAATTCGATATACATAACTTAGATAAACCTTTAATTTGTTTAAGGGTTTATCGCCGCAGTCTCAAGGCTTGGATGTATGCATAGTTTACAATACCGCATAAATGTTAGTATCAATAGAGCATGCATTTTTCCACAGAACATAACGTTGATTTAAACCACGTTTTACTTCAACGACTTGTTTTGTGCATTTTACATATGGTTTAAGTTGATACATTTCGCTTACCATACATGATACATTTGGGATGCACATTACATGATTTACATTGAACATAAACACGTTGACATTGACATACACATTTGGTGGTTTACATTGAACATAAACATTTGACATGGTTTACACAATAACACTTGACATTTGGTTTATACAAATGTACAATTTACATGGTGGATTGGTTTGGGTAAATGGTTTGAGTAACGTGGAGTATGTAATATGATGCAAACATGGTGGATACGCCGCTGGTACTTCCTATATATAAATGTTTATATAATATTACATATCTTAGCGTTATCTAAATCATTTCAGTTTAGACATATAACATTTTATACAAATAACATACTTTTCATAAAACATTGTCTTACAAAACAACTTATTATATTCAACTCATTTTACTTGGTTACTCGTTTAACCTTGCACTTATCTATACATATCATCTGATGTTATCGTTTTTCAAATGGTTTACAAAGCAAGACAAATTACAAGGTTCATGACTGACTGTTATTAAACATTCTTTAAACTCAAGTCATGAATCCCATTTTCACAAAACCTATGTATCTGACAGGCATTTTTATGCTGACGTACCTACTTTCACATGTGTTTTCAGGAGCTGTTCCATAAGATGTTGATCACGATACTAGGGCGAACCTGTGCCTTAGAGACTAAAAATGAAGATAGAACTAGTATAACTATGTTTTGAATTCTGTACTTCCTTTTAAGATAATGTAACACCCGTGTTTGATAAACAAAATGTGACTGTAATTTCCATGGTTGTATAACAATTAATTCTGTCCACAACACTCCCCGACCTTTTCTGCCGCGGTTGCATGTTATACGCGGTCGGGGTGTGACATAGAATACTTGAGAACTTACCCTAATCTTCGCATAGATGCCTGAAGGGCCGCGATACGAACTATTACGATACATGACTTAATGAACGAATACAAGGCTTACTATACTATTACAAATACCGAACTATAAACTGTGAACTCGCTCAACTAGTTGTTGATCCTCTGTTACATGCCTTGCAGGTCGTTAGATACATGGAGCTTGCACAGGGAGGAGCAGGTCGTTGTGGAGCATGGATCGTGGATGCCATGTTAAAACATTTAAACATTTGAACTATGATATACATTGGGTTTTCGTACTTATGCTTCCGCTACATTTGATACTATAATTATGTTTTGAACACCTATCGTATTGAATGATTGGTTTGCATTTATTTTACTTGATATTAATTACATGTTCAATATGATTGGTGGCTTGATCCTGGTCCGTCATGCTCCCAAGCGGTGATATTCCGCAGGTTGATTTTGGGGGTGTGACAGATTGGTATCAGAGCCATTGGTTATAGAGAAATAGGTTTTAATATGGGAAAACGTTTTTATTAAAACCAGACTATAACCAGAACAGTGCTCTCAACGATCCACAACGACGCTTCGCTCCACGTGCAAGACTCAACATCCTAGGTAATATGGTTTATGTTTATTACCTGTTTGCTAGTAATGCATAGAACTTTGCTCGTAGTACGCTTAGATATACATGACTCTATTACATGAGAATACCTATGTGCTTACACTCCTCTGTCATCGCACTACTCGCGAACCATTCTCACGTACGCTACTCTTACTACTCGATCATGTCTGGACGTGTTAACATGACTCAAGCCCAGTTGACGGCTCTCATTAACGAACAAGTTGCTGCGGCGTTTGCAGCTGCACAAGCAGGAGGTATAACATGCTATTCCAGACCTATCCTAGGATGTTAGATCATACTCTCGTGACCCATCTCTCGCGCTTAACCTTGACCTATCTTTCTCGCGCAACGGGTCAGAACGCACAACAACCTGTCTGCACATTCAAGAACTTCATGGACTGTCGTCCAAGCACATTCAGTGGCACATAAGGAGCAGTGGGACTACTCCATTGGTTTGAGAAGCTCGAGTCAGTATTCGAAATGTGTGAATGCCCTGAGGCTCGCAGGGTGAAGTACGCCACTGGCACTCTCGAAGGAATAGCGCTAACTTGGTGGAACGCGCAAGTACAGATTCTAGGGTTGGCAGCTGCTAACGCCACACCTTGGGAAGATTTCAAGGAACTGATCAAACGAGAATACTGCACACGCGATGACCTCCACAAGTTGGAAGTGGAGCTTTATCATTTGAAGATGACGGGGTCAGAGATTGAAGCTTATACGAAACGGTCGAACGAACTGGCCATCTTGTGTCCAACCATGGTGGACCCTCCGATCAAGCGTATCGAATTGTACCTCAAGGGTCTAGCCTCGGAGATTCAAAGTTATGTGACATCGGCCAACCTTGCTACTATCCAGGATGTTACTCATCTTGCTCATCGCCTCACAGATCAGGCAGTGGAACAGAACAAGCTGCCTAGACGCATTGGTGCTACTACTACTACTTCTGCTATTCCCAGTGACAACAAGAGAAGGTGGGATGGAACCTTCAGCAAGGGTTCAACTTCAGTTCAGTCTCAGGCACGGCAGCGAAAGATTGATGACTATCAGAGCACTGGTCAACAATCTTCTGGTAGTCAAGGGTTGTAACCTCGTCTTAGTTGGTCAGACACTCTCCATCAACCTCATTCCCTAGTCTTGGGTAGTTTCGACATCGTCATTGGGATGGATTGGTTATCCCAACAGCAAACGGAGATCCTATGCAAAGAGCAAGATTGTTTGTATTCCTCGTTCTGGTCAAGAACCTCTCGAAGTTCAGGGCGACAAGAGTGGTGCTGTGGTTGGCATCATCTCTTTCTTGAAGGCACAGAAGTGTTTACGAAAGGGGCACACTGCTATTCTGGCATTAGTTACAGATGCATCGACGAAAGAGAAGAGAATAGGGGATATTCCAGTTGTACACGAATTTCCTCAGGTGTTTCCTGAAGATTTACCTGGTTTACCGCCTCATCATCAAGTCGAATTTTAGATCAAGCTCGCTCCAGGAGCAGCATCTATAGCTCGCGCACCGTATCGTTTAGCTCCAACTGAATTGGAAGAACTTTCAAAGCATCTACAAGAGCTCTTGGATAAGGGCTTCATTCGTCCAAGGTCTTCGCCTTGGGGAGCTCCAGTATTATTCGTGAAAAAGAAGGATGGCACTTTCAAGATGTGCATCGATTACCGCAAACTGAACAAGGTTACAGTGAAGAACCGTTATCCGCTTCCACGCATTGACGATTTATTCGACCAGTTGTAAGGGTCGAATTACTATTCCAAGATTGATCTAAGGTCAGGGTATCATCAGTTGAGAGTCCGGGATGAGGACATTTCCAAGACAACATTCAGAACTCGCTATGGCCCTTACGAGTTCCTAGTCATGCCATTTGGGCTTACGAACGCGACTGCAGTTTTCATGGATCATTGAAGACATTCTGATCTACTTCAAGAGTCAGGAGGAACACGAGCAGCACTTACGACTTATCTTGGAACTTCTTCGAAAGGAACAGCTGTACGCTAAGTTCTCGAAATGTGACTTCTGGCTTCGTAAAGTCCACTTTCTAGGCCACGTAGTAAATAAGGACGGGATCCATATTGATCCATTCAAGGTAGATTCGATCAGGAACTGGCCTGCACCACGTACACCAACGGAAATACGCCAATTCTTGGGTTTATCAGGAACTACAGACGGTTTATCAAAGATTTCTCAAAGATTGCTCAGCCACTTACACTACTGACACAGAAGGGTGTCACCTACCGCTGGGGCAACAATCAGGAAACTGCTTTCAAGTACCTAAAGAATAGGCTTTGCAGCGCACCTATTCTCTCATTGCCAGAGGGCACGGATGATTTTGTGGTTTATTGTGACGCGTCGATACAGGGTCTTGGGTGTATTGATGCAACGGGATAAAGTTATTGCCTACGCTTCTCGTCAACTCAAGATTTATGAACGGAACTACACGACGCACGATTTAGAGCTGGGAGCTGTTGTTTTCGCGCTCAAGATATGGCGACACTACCTGTACGGTACCAAGTGCACAATTTACACCGATCACATGAGTCTCGAGCATATCTTCAAGTAGAAGGAATTGAACATGCGTCAACGACGATGGGTCGAGCTGCTTAATGATTACGAATGCGCCATCAAGTAACATTCAGGCAAGGCCAATGTTGTCGCTGACGCTCTCAGTCGAAAGGACACTCTACCTAGGCGTGTACGAGCTTTGCAGCTTACTATTCAGTCTGATCTTCCTGCACAGATACGAGATGCTCAGGTGGAAGCATTGAAACCAGAAAACGTAAAGGCTGAAGCTTTACGTGGTTCGAGGCAATGATTAGAACAGAGGAAGACGGCGCCTACTATGTAACAGGACGTATTTGGGTACCACTATACGGCGGTTTACGGGAACTTGTAATGGATGAAGCACACAAGTCTCGCTACTCGGTACATCCAGGGTCGGATAAAATGTATCACGACATCAGAACTACGTATTGGTGGCCTAGTATGAAGGCCCACATTGCAACTTACGTCGGCAAATGTTTGACTTGTGCGAGAGTCAAGACAGAGTACCAGAAACCTTCAGGCCTACTGCAACAACCCAGGACACCACAGTGGAAATGGGAAGAAATTTCCATGGATTTTGTTACTGGCCTGCCTAGATCCCAGCGCGGGAATGATACTATTTGGGTGATCGTAGATCGACTCACAAAGTCTGCACATTTCTTGGCTATCAAAGAAACAGATAAGTTCTCTACACTAGCAGACATCTACTTGAAGGAAGTTGTTTCTAGGCACGGGGTGCCCACCTCTATTATTTCGGATCGGGATGCACGATTCACTTCAGAACTATGGCAAGCAATGCACAAAGCTTTTGGCTCTCGATTAGACATGAGCACAGCTTATCACCCTCAGACGGATGGACAGTCTGAGAGCACGATCCAAACTCTAGAAGACATGCTTCGGGCGTGTGTTATCGACTTCGGCAACAGCTGGGAAAAACACCTCCCTTTAGTGGAGTTTTCGTACAATAACAGTTACCATACCAGCATACAAGCCGCTCCATTCGAAGCATTGTACGGGCGTAAATGCCGGTCACCTCTCTGTTGGGCAGAGGTGGGGGATAGTCAGATTACAGGACCAGAAATGGTAGTTGATGCTACTGAACGAATTGCACAGATACGACAACGCATGGCGGCAGCACGTGATCGCCAGAAAAGCTATGCAGATAAGCATAGGAAGCCATTGGAATTTCAGGTCGGGGACCGGGTTTTACTCAAAGTTTCACCCTGGAAGGGGGTGGTTCGATTTGGTAAACGAGGCAAGCTCAATCCACGGTATGTTGGACCATTCGAAATCACTGAAAGAATAGGCCAAGTAGCCTACAGACTGAACCTACCAGCTGAACTCGGTGCAGTTCAAAATGTATTCCACGTGTCGAATCTGAAGAAGTGCCTGTCAGATGAGACCCTCATAGTTCCTTTTAAGGAACTCACTATCGACGAGCGGTTGCAGTTCGTCGAGGAACCTGTAGAAATCACGGACCGGGATGTTAAGGTCCTCAAACACAAGAGAATCCCTCTTGTCCGAGTTCGTTGGAACTCCAAACGTGGCCCAGAGTACACCTGGGAACGCGAAGATCAGATGACAGAAAAGTACCCCCAGTTATTCGGAACAAATGCAACCACTACTGAGACTGAAGCTACTACTGCGGAATTTCGGGACGAAATTCCAAATCAACGGGGGGATGATGTGACACCCCAGGAAAACCAGTAAACGATACAACTTACCTAGCTTCCTCAGTAACCGCATGCTAAATTTCGGGACGAAATTTCTTTCAAGTTGGGGATAATGTGACAACTCGAATTTCCAAGATTTCTATTTCGCATTTATTGCACGTTCATTGTTGGTGTAGTTAATTATTTGCACAATTAATTGCTATGGAAATTGTATACGTTTTGATACAATGAAGTGTATTATGTGATTATACATGGTTATGTGTTAATTATGAAAGACTTGTCAAATGCATAAACTTGGTGGTGAAACTGCGAATTTGTTGTGAGATGGTGTGCTTGTGTAAGATATAGTAATTCAGGGTGTGTAGGGTAATTAGTGAAAATTAAACTACACTTAACCCTAATCCCTTGTTCACTAATCATTTTCACAAAACCAAAGCACGTACTGTATTCTCTAATCTCCTAGCAATCATTATCACTATCATCATTGGCAAGCTTTTCATCACTTTCGATTCCGCATTTTCTCTAAGAATCAACACAAGGTAAATGATTATTGATTATTTGATTGCATCAATTCTTGATTCTTGTAATATGTGAAAACTCTAGCTCTCATATGATACTTCTGTGATTTTGATTTGATTCTGAATTATTGATGATGATGATTAGTTGTAAGTTTGATAGATTGTTCTTATGATGATTGTTGTTGTTAAGTATCGGTTGATTGATATGATCTTGCACTGTGAAAATCATGAACTAGGGTTTGGAATGATCATTGAAACGTAACTGTTGTTGTAGAAACGTAACTGTTATGATCCTTGATTCTGTGCAATGATTGGGATTCACGTATTGTTATTGTCAGAGTTTTGTAACTCTAAACACTAGTCAGAGTTTTAATGAATGTTAATGGTCTGAGTTTTAAGAATAGATTTATTGTCCGACTTTTAATATGATTGTTTGTATGCGTTTTATGATAACCTACATGTCCGATCTTTATGATATTGTATATCATGTCCGAGTTTTAATGAATGGGTGATGTCCGAATTTTAGTAATTAAGCAAAAGTCTGACTTTCACTTATAATAGAACATAGTCCGACTTTTAGGAGAGGAGACATGGTCCGACTTTTGAAATTGGGGGGGGGGATTATGTTCTCTGAGTTTTGCAAGGGCCCTGTCCGAATTTTGTTCAAATGCAAGGGGGTCCGAGTTTGGTTAATGTATTAAGGGGTCCGACCTTTGTGCTTGTGGGAGTCCGAATTTTGAAAGATGTTGTAGAGTGTCCGACTTTTGAAAGGTGTTGTATAGTGGTCCGACCTTTAAACATCCTTGTGTCCGAGTTTTACATCATGTTCACTTGTCCGATTTTTTTTTAAAACACTTGAAGGGTCCGAGTTTTAAACCCCCCACACTTGTCTGAGCTTTTGAGAAGGGCAAGGCCCTGTCTGACTCTGTGTACGATTAATATGAGGCCATGAATGTGCATTGTATAATGTTGAATCTGATCAGGTGTGTATGTCACTTGTTTAAGCCGCAAACTCTGTTAAACCTGTTAAGCTTGATAACGATGTTAATATGTGAAGTATGTAACGGTGACAATTAGGTTAATACCCACGTTAGATTAAACTGTGAAATCAAAGACGTGACGCATGAATTATGTGAACATGATTAACTGTTTACGTGATGTATGATTCTCTATATATACGTATAATCGTATGATACTGAATGCAACTGTATGATCCCGTATGTATGAACCCTCGATGTGATATCAGCCTGTACACAATAAGCACACAAAACACAGTTGCTTGAATATCAATGGTTTGCAAACCCTAATTTGATGTAAACACTTACGTCGTATCATGTGCAACATATCCTAGGTCGTGTGTAACGGACTTAGACATTTGATAAACCCTAGAGCATAGCATACCGAGCAAACCAAGGTGAGTTCACACAGCCAAGGCATGGGGTTCCCAGGGTGGGAATGGGATTGATTTATTAATTTGTACTTCTCTAGATAATGGAACGTAATGATATGATCCTCGGGTGAGGATGGTGATTGGTTAAGATACTGCTAGACTAGTGATGCTTATAGAACTGATCTTCGCACACACGCCGGGGTTGGCTGCGATAATATGACTGATCTTCACACACATGCCAGGGTTGGCTGCGATAGTATGACTGATCTTCGCACACATGCCAGGGTTGGCTGCGATAATATGACCGATCTTCGCACACATGCCAGGGTTGGCTGCGATAATATGACTAATCTTCGCACACATGCCTAGGAAGGCTGCGAACTGTACACTAAAACTTCGCACAGGTGCCGGGTGGCTGCGATACAAACATACCTAGTCTAGAATACTTGAGAACTTACCCTAATCTTCGCATACATGCCTGAAGGGCCGCGATACGAACTATTACGATACATGACTTAATGAACGAATACAAGGCTTACTATACTATTACAAATACCGAACTATAAACTGTGAACTCGCTCAACTAGTTGTTGATCCTCTGTTACATGCCTTGCAGGTCGTTAGATACATGGAGCTTGCACAGGGAGGAGCAGGTCGTTGTGGAGCATGGATCGTGGATGCCATGTTAAAACATTTAAACATTTGAACTATGATATACATTGGGTTTTCGTACTTATGCTTCCGCTACACTTGATACTATAATTATGTTTTGAACACCTATCGTATTGAATGATTGGTTTGCATTTATTTTACTTGATATTAATTACATGTTCAATATGATTGGTGGCTTGATCCTGGTCCGTCATGCTCCCAAGCGGTGATATTCCGCAAGTTGATTTTGGGGGTGTGACAGATTGGTATCAGAGCCATTGGTTATAGAGAATTAGGTTTTAATATGGGAAAACGTTTTTATTAAAACCAGACTATAACCAGAACAGTGCTCTCAACGATCCACAACGACGCTTCGCTCCACGTGCAAGACTCAACATCCTAGGTAATATGGTTTATGTTTATTACCTGTTTGCTAGTAATGCATAGAACTTTGCTCGTAGTACGCTTAGATATACATGACTCTATTACATGAGAATACCTATGTGCTTACACTCTTCTGTCATCGCACTACTCGCGAACCATTCTCACGTACGCTACTCTTACTACTCGATCATGTCTGGACGTGTTAACATGACTCAAGTCCAGTTGACGGCTCTCATTAACGAACAAGTTGCTGCGGCCTTTGCAGCTGCACAAGCAGGAGGTATAACCTGCTATTCCAGACCTATCCTAGGATGTTAGATCCTACTCTCGTGACCCAACTCTCGCGCTTAACCTTGACCTATCTTTCTCGCGCAACGGGTCAGAACGCACAACAACCTGTCTGCACATTCAAGAACTTCATGGACTGTCGTCCAAGCACATTTAGTGGCACGGAAGGAGCAGTGGGACTACTCCATTGGTTTGAGAAGCTCGAGTCAGTATTCGAAATGTGTGAATGCCCTGAGGCTCGCAGGGTGAAGTACGCCACTGGCACTCTCGAAGGAATAGCGCTAACTTGGTGGAACGCGCAAGTACAGATTCTAGGGTTGGCAGCTGCTAACGCCACACCTTGGGAAGATTTCAAGGAACTGATCAAACGAGAATAATGCACACACGCGATGACCTCCACAAGTTGGAAGTGGAGCTTTATCATTTGAAGATGACGGGGTCAGAGATTGAAGCTTATACGAAACGGTCAAACGAACTGGCCATCTTTTGTCCAACCATGGTGGACCCTCCGATCAAGCGTATCGAATTGTACCTCAAGGGTCTAGCCTCGGAGATTCAAAGTTATGTGACATCGGCCAACCTTGCTACTATCCAGGATGTTACTCATCTTGCTCATCGCCTCACAGATCAGGCAGTGGAACAGAACAAGCTGCCTAGACGCATTGGTGCTACTACTACTACTTCTGCTATTCCCAGTGACAACAAGAGAAGGTGGGATGGAACCTTCAGCAAGGGTTCAACTTCAGTTCAGTCTCAGGTACGGCAGCGAAAGATTGATGACTATCAGAGCACTGGTCAGCAATCTTCTGGTAGTCAAGGGTTGTAACCTCGTCTTAGTTGGTCAGACACTCTCCATCAACCTCATTCCCTAGTCTTGGGTAGTTTCGACATCGTCATTGGGATGGATTGGTTATCCCAACAGCAAACGAAGATCCTATGCAAAGAGCAAGATTGTTTGTATTCCCCGTTCTGGTCAAGAACCTCTCGAAGTTCAGGGCGACAAGAGTGGTGCTGTGGTTGGCATCATCTCTTTCTTGAAGGCACAGAAATGTTTACGAAAGGGGCACACTGCTATTCTGGCATTAGTTACAAATGCATCGACGAAAGAGAAAAGAATAGGGGATATTCCAGTTGTACGCGAATTTCCTCAGGTGTTTCCTGAAGATTTACCTGGTTTACCGCCTCATCATCAAGTCGAATTTCAGATCGAGCTCGCTCCAGGAGCAGCACCTATAGCTCGCGCACCGTATCGTTTAGCTCCAACTGAATTGGAAGAACTTTCAAAGCATCTACAAGAGCTCTTGGATTAGGGCTTCATTCGTCCAAGGTCTTCGCCTTGGGGAGCTCCAGTATTATTCGTGAAAAAGAAGTATGGCACTTTCAGGATGTGCATCGATTACCGCGAACTGAACAAGGTTACAGTGAAGAACCGTTATCCGCTTTCACGCATTGACGATTTATTCGACCAGTTGTAAGGGTCGAATTACTATTCCAAGATTGATCTAAGGTCAGGGTATCATCAGTTGACAGTCCGGGATGAGGACATCTCCAAGACAGCATTCAGAACTCGCTACGGCCATTACGAGTTCCTAGTCATGCCATTTGGGCTTACGAACGCGACTGCAGTTTTCATGGATCTTATGAACAGGGTGCGCAAACCCTATCTTAACAAGTTCGTCATTGTCTTCATTGACGACATTCTGATCTATTTCAAGAGTCAGGAGGAACACGAGCAGCACTTACGACTTATCTTGGAACTTCTTCGAAAGGAACAGTTGTACGCTAAGTTTTCGAAATGTGACTTCTGGCTTCGTAAAGTCCACTTTCTAGGCCACGTAGTAAATAAGGATGGGATCCATATTGATCCATTCAAGGTAGATTCGATCAGGAACTGGCCTGCACCACGTACACCAACGGAAATACGCCAATTCTTGGGTTTGGCGGGTTACTACAGACGGTTTATCAAAGATTTCTCAAAGATTGCTCAGCCACTTACACTACTGACACAGAAGGGTGTCACCTACCGCTGGGGCAACAATCAGGAAACTGCTTTCAAGTACCTAAAGAATAGGCTTTGCAGCGCACCTATTCTCTCATTGCCAGAGGGCACGGATGATTTTGTGGTTTACTGTGACGCGTCGATACAGGGTCTTGGGTGTATTGATGCAACGGGATAAAGTTATTGCCTACGCTTCTCGTCAACTCAAGGTTTATGAACGGAACTACACGACGCACGATTTAGAGCTGGGAGCTGTTGTTTTCGCGCTCAAGATATGGCGACACTACCTGTACGGTACCAAGTGCACAATTTACACCGATCACATGAGTCTCGAGCATATCTTCAAGCAGAAGGAATTGAACATGCGTCAACGACGATGGGTCGAGCTGCTTAATGATTACGAATGCGCCATCAAGTAACATTCAGGCAAGGCCAATGTTGTGGCTGACGCTCTCAGTCGAAAGGACACTCTACCTAGGCGTGTACGAGCTTTGCAGCTCACTATTCAGTCTGATCTTCCTGCACAGATACGAGATGCTCAGGTGGAAGCATTGAAACCAGAAAACGTAAAGGCTGAAGCTTTACGTGGTTCGAGGCAATGATTAGAACAGAGGAAGACGGCGCCTACTATGTAACAGGACGTATTTGGGTACCACTATACGGCGGTTTACGGGAACTTGTAGTGGATGAAGCACACAAGTCTCGCTACTCGGTACATCCAGGGTCGGATAAAATGTATCACGACATCAGAACTACATATTGGTGGCCTAGTATGAAGACCAACATTGCAACTTACGTCGGCAAATGTTTGACTTGTGCGAGAGTCAAGACAGAGTACCAGAAACCTTCAGGCCTACTGCAACAACCCAGGATACCACAGTGGAAATGGGAAGAAATTTCCATGGATTTTGTTACTGGCCTGCCTAGATCCCAGCGCGGGAATGATACTATTTGGGTGATCGTAGATCGACTCACAAAGTCTGCACATTTCTTGGCTATCAAAGAAACGGATAAGTTCTCTACACTAGCAGACATCTACTTGAAGGAAGTTGTTTCTAGGAACGGGGTGCCCACCTCTATTATTTCGGATCGGGATGCACGATTCACTTCAGAACTATGGCAAGCAATGCACAAAGCTTTTGGCTCTCGATTAGACATGAGCACAGCTTATCACCCTCAGACGGATGGACAGTCTGAGCGCACGATCCAAAATCTAAAAGACATGCTTTGGGCGTGTGTTATCGACTTCGACAACAGCTGGGAAAAACACCTCCCTTTAGTGGAGTTTTCGTACAATAACAGTTACCATACCAGCATACAAGCCGCTCCATTCGAAGCATTGTACAGGCGTAAATGTCGGTCACCTCTCTGTTGGGCAGAGGTGGGGGATAGTCAGATTACAGGACCAGAAATGGTAGTTGATTCTACTGAACGAATTGCACAGATACGACAACGCATGGCGGCAGCACGCGATCGCTAGAAAAGCTATGCAGATAAGCGTAGGAAGCCATTGGAATTTCAGGTCGGGGACCGGGTTTTACTCAAAGTTTCACCCTGGAAGGGGGTGGTTCGATTTGGTAAACGAGGCAAGCTCAATCCACGGTATGTTGGACCATTCGAAATCACTGAAAGAATAGGCCAAGTAGCCTACAGACTGAACCTACCAGCTGAACTCGGTGCAGTTCACAATGTATTCCACGTGCCGAATCTGAAGAAGTGCCTGTCAGATGAGACCCTCATAGTTCCTTTTAAGGAACTCACTATCGACGAGCGGTTGCAGTTCGTCGAGGAACCTGTAGAAACCATGGACCGGGATGTTAAGGTCCTCAAACACAAGAGAATCCCTCTTGTCCGAGTTTGTTGGAACTCCAAACGTGGCCCAGAGTACACCTGGGAACGCGAAGATCAGATGACAGAAAAGTACCCCCAGTTATTCGGAACAAATGCAACCACTACTGAGACTGAAGCTACTACTGCGGAATTTCGGGACGAAATTCCAAATCAACGGGGGGATGATGTGACACCCCAGGAAAACCAGTAAACGATACAACTTACCTAGCTTCCTCAGTAACCGCATGCTAAATTTCGGGACGAAATTTCTTTCAAGTTGGGGATAATGTGACAACTCGAATTTCCAAGATTTCTATTTCGCATTTATTGCACGTTCATTGTTGGTGTAGTTAATTATTTGCACAATTAATTGCTATGGAAATTGTATACGTTTTGATACAATGAAGTGTATTGTGTGATTATACATGGTTATGTGTTAATTGTGAAAGACTTGTCAAATGCATAAACTTGGTGGTGAAACTGCGAATTTGTTGTGAGATGGTGTGCTTGTGTAAGATATAGTAATTCAGGGTGTGTAGGGTAATTAGTGAAAATTAAACTATACTTAACCCTAATCCCTTGTTCACTAATCATTTTCACAAAACCAAAGCACGTACTGTATTCTTTAATCTCCTAGCAATCATTATCACCATCATCATTGGCAAGCTTTTCATCACTTTCGATTCCGCATTTTCTCTAAGAATCAACACAAGGTAAATGATTATTGATTATTTGATTGCATCAATTCTTGATTCTTGTAATATTTGAAAACCCTTGCTCTCATATGATACTTCTGTGATTTTGATTTGATTCTGAATTATTGATGATAATGATTAGTTGTAAGTTTGATAGATTGTTCTTATGATGATTGTTGTTGTTAAGTATCGGTTGATTGATATGATCTTGCACTGTGAAAATCATGAACTAGGGTTTGGAATGATCATTGAAACGTAACTGTTGTTGTAGAAACGTAACTGTTATGATCCTTGATTCTGTGCAATGATTGGGATTCACGTATTGTTATTGTCAGAGTTTTGTAACTCTAAACACTAGTCAGAGTTTTAATGAATGTTAATGGTCTGAGTTTTAAGAATAGATTTATTGTCCGACTTTTAATATGATTGTTTGTATGCGTTTTATGATAACCTACATGTCCGATCTTTATGATATTGTATATCATGTCCGAGTTTTAATGAATGGGTGATGTCCGAATTTTAGTAATTAAGCAAAAGTCCGACTTTCACTTATAATAGAACATA
This sequence comes from Helianthus annuus, assembly GCF_002127325.2. Taxonomy (NCBI): domain Eukaryota; kingdom Viridiplantae; phylum Streptophyta; class Magnoliopsida; order Asterales; family Asteraceae; genus Helianthus; species Helianthus annuus. Next base: position 68,698,951 of record NC_035434.2, on the reverse strand, counting down.
GTCCGACTTTTAGGAGAGGAGACATGGTCCGACTTTTGAAATTGGGGGGGGGGGGATTATGTTGTCTGAGTTTTGCAAGGGCCCTGTCCGAATTTTGTTCAAATGCAAGGGGGTCCGAGTTTGGTTAATGTATTAAGGGGTCCGACCTTTGTGCTTGTGGGAGTCCGAATTTTGAAAGATGTTGTAGAGTGTCCGACTTTTGAAAGGTGTTGTGTGACAACTCGAATTTCCAAGATTTCTATTTCGCATTTATTGCACGTTCATTGTTCGTGTAGTTAATTATTTGCACAATTGATTGCTATGGAATGGTATACGTTTTGATGCAATAAATCGTATTGTGTGATTGTGCATGGTTGTTTGATTAATTGTGATAGACTTGTCAATTATGTGAACTTGGTGGTGAAACTGTGAAATGCTTGTAAGATGGTATGCTTGTGTAAAATATAATTATTCAGGGTGTATTGAGTAATTAGTGAAAATTTAATTATACTTAACCCTAATCCTTCACTAAACCACACACACAAAAATCCAAGCACGTAGTTCACAATTCTCTGGCAATCATCACCAAATCATTGGCAAGACATCACAAGTTTGATTCCTCTCTTTCTCTAGGATCAACACAAGGTAATTGTTAATGATTGTTTGTTGATTATTTGATTGATATCAATTCTTGATTCTTGTAATTCATATAAACCCTAGTTCTTGATATGATGGTCCTGTATTTACTGAATTCAATCTTGATTATGGTGATATGATGAATGATTAGCAATAAGATTGTTCACCGAATGATTGTTGTAATCGTTAATTGATTGCTTATGAAATCTACACCCTGTATACATGAATTAGGGTTTCTAGATCATATGAACTATAAGAACGTAACTGTTGAATGTGTGTATGTGTAACTGTTCCAATTACGATTGTGATCGTCTGAGTTTGATTTGATATGTTAGTCCGAGCATTGAATAAAATAGTCTGAGTTTTAGTATAACACAATGAACTCCGAACTTTGATAAGGAAATTAAGGTCCGAACTCTTAATGATATGTTATGTCCGAGTTTTTTTGATAGCATACCATGCCCGACCTTAAACATATTGTGTTGTCCGAGTTTCATGTGAAAACAACAACAAAAGGTTCCGACTTTTAAAAACCCTTACAAGGTCCGAGTTTTGTTGGGTTTCCTTGTCCGACCTTTAAAGGTTAAGGTAGGGGGTCCGACTTTTGAACAAGGGATTAGGTTGTCCGAGTTTTTGAAATGAAACACCCCCCATGTCCGAGTTTCATGCATCAAGCCCCCCCCCCCACACACTTGGTCCGAGTTCTAAGTAAGGTCCCTAATCCGAATTCTTGTGCAGGGAGCCACTTAGTCCGAGCTTATGCCCTTACACCCCTTGGTCCGAACTTTAACCCCCCCCCAAGCTCCTATCCGAGTTTGTATGCATCTTGCCACTGTCCGAGTTTGTTTGTGTTACATGATTCTTGTCCGAACTTTACCCTTGGCCGAGCTTTGAACTACATAATCATGCCTGACTTTTATATACACATCACATAAGGGATCCGACCTTTATTAATACATGATGTCTGAGTTTAATATGCATGCAAGATCCGACGTTTGTTGATGAACTGTTTGAAATGTTGATTTGATATATATGATATGAATTATAGTGACGCTACATGCCCTAAGCTCTGCTTATACTAGCAAAGACTGTGTGTTTATGATGTCAAGTTCAGCAACCTGTATGAGAAACTATATGATACTTTACTGAATGATACCGTATGTACGAACAACCACTATCATATCAATTTATACACAAATATCACACGGATCACAATTGCTTGATATCATAGACTTGTAAACCCTAATTTGATGCAAACACTTACCTCGTATCATATGCAACATATCCTAGGTCGTGTGTAACGGACTTAGACGTTTGATTAAACCCTAGAAGCAATAACATACCGAGCAAACCAAGGTGAGTTCACACAGCCAAGGCATGGGGTTCCCAGGGTGGGAATGGGATTGGATTACTTTATTGTACATACTCAGTTGATAGAACCTAACGATAAGAATACGATTAGACTAGTAACACTTATTGAACTGATCTTCGCACACCTGCCAAGGGTTGGCCGCGATATTATGACTGACTTCGCACACCTGCCTTTGGAAGGCCGCGAACTGAAATCTGCTAATCTTCGCACACCTGCCTTTGGAAGGCCGCGAACTGAAATCTGCTAATCTTCGCACACCTGCCTGGTAGGCCGCGATACAAACAAACCTAGTCTAGAACACTCGGGATGAACATCCCCTAATATCTTCGCATACCTGCCTGGGAGGCTGCGATGGAAACTAATACGATACATGACATAACGAACGAACATGCTACTACTCACACTATACTATTACTGAACTGTTAACTGTGAACTCGCTCAACTAGTTGTTGATCCTCTGTTACATGCCTTGCAGGTCGTTAGATACATGGAGCTTGCACAGGGAGGAGCAGGTCGTTGTGGAGCATGGATCGTGGATGCCATGTTAAAACATTTAAACATTTGAACTTATGTTACACATTGGGTTTTCATACTTATGCTTCCGCTATACTTTGAAACTATGATTATGTTTTGAACACCTATCATATTGA